>NC_135321.1:29269132-29928061 GCF_048772815.1 Callospermophilus lateralis | reverse complement strand
AAAATATTCAAGGATATTAACCTCTTCAAGAATCCGTATGGGCTTTAAAATTTGTCACTTGTAGAAGGTGTTTAGGCTTATAACAAATCACACAATTCAGTTTCATCTCTTCCTAAAATGTAAATTCATGAGATTTAAATCACTTTTTAAAGGAGGCAGGTAATTCATGAATAAATCAATAAGCAATAGAACCCTGTAGATGACATTGTCAATTCCCTACCCACATTCCGATGGCAATAAGCTTCATACGTGACTTCCAGAATTCTGCCTTCCACACCTGCAGCTCTACCTGGGTGCTTTTTTAGATGTTGAAGCCCGTTTTAATCATCCACGGAGCAAGTTGCTCATATATCCCCCCTCCCCTTCAGGTGGGTGGTAAATACCTCAGTTCTTTCCCCCACTGAGTGGGATAACTTTGAGATTATGTTCTATTTTCTGTTTTTCCTACATGAATTAAGCTCAAGTTCTCCACAGTGACAACTTAGCTTGAGGACACAGCCTTTATCGTTCCTTTTCTTTTCTATCTCATTTCTTCACTCTACTAGCATCTTCTGGGATCACTTTCCCAATAATTCTTGAATTTGATTTGTCCCCCTAGGATCCTCTACTGTGAGAATCTTCAACTAAGACAGACCTGGGGTCTAAGCAGTGCTTTCTCTGGAAACTTCTTTAGAACTTTATATGCTCTTTGCTAGAGAATCACTCCTTAAAAATTTGAAGGGAATTGATTATCAAGAAATAAGAGAATGTATCATTAAAAATTGGACACTTCTGAAGGCAGAGAGTATCAAGAAGGAGGGTATCTCCAAAAACCAACATTCTTCTTTACACAACTCTTTAGACGACTTTTGGAAAATCACCCCTCTTAAAAGCGGGGAAGGACTCTTACAAGAGGCACATCTACTTTCAGTCTTGGCAAGTGTTTCTGGAAGTATGTGTCCTAACATCTTAGTGAAGAATGGGACTCTGTAAATTCACAAGCAGCCCTGAAACCCTCAGTCATAGTATAGAGAGGGCACCGTGGATGTTCAAGTGCTGCTTTGAAGCTAACCTCAATTATAGGCTGTAAGTGATTCTGTGTTGTTGTGGCAAGGTTTGAAGACCTGCTTACTGTTTAAAGCATGATGCATTTGAAGTGAAAACACACATGCACAGTACCATGCCCTCTTCTTGTAGTAATTACAGTTGTAGCAGGGTTAGCATCAGCAGAGCCATGAAGGAGGTGGTAAGGTGTATGTTGTATAGAAAAAACAGTGAAAAGGTCTGATGAATCAGGGCCAGAACATCCATTTCCACTTGATTAGGTGAATTTCATACCATGAAGAAAATGGTCCTAAAATCCTAGATGTCATGCAAAGTAAATGGTGTCTCATTCTGTATTAGTATTAAAACATGAAGGTTTGGAAGGCCAGTTTATTTTCCAGTAATGCCATGTATGTTTACTAACTTCACCCTGACTCTAATTATAATCTTGAACCTTGTGAGTGGGTTTGTTCATCTGCTCAGACCACCTTAACAAAATACTTCAGGATCCGTGACTCATATCATAGACATTTATTTTTTATTTTATTGATTCTGGAGACTAACAGTGTAATATCCATGGGGTGATCAGAGTTGGTTTCCACTGAGGGTGCTCTTTCTGGCTTGCAGATAGTCACCTTCTTGCTGTGCCCCATGGCCCTTCTCCTGTGCTTGCAGAGAGTGAACTAGCAGGATCTGGTGTCTCTTCCCCTCCTTATAGGGACATCAGGCTTATTGGATTAGGACCCCATCCCTATGATCTCACTAAATCTTTATTACTTTCTTATAGACTCGATCCCCTAATACAGTCTCATTTGAGGTTAGGGTTTTAACATATGGGTTTTGGGGGGAAGACACTTCAGTCTATAACAGTGGTAGTTAAGAACTGGCGGTGGCAGGTCTGAAGTAACTTCTGGACTTCCTCCACCATCCCCACACTAGAGTTATGAAAACATACCATGTATTCCACAATCCAGAGGCTTGGGATGGAGTGGGATTTCACTTGTACATATCTACTCTGTAGCAGAATATTTGGTATATTTTTAGTTCTGCTACTGATTAAATTTTCTGTAATGTGTACTTTCTTGTTTTCTAGACTATGACATTGAGGCTTAAAAAAGCTAGCTAGATGAGCCAGGACCCAAAGGCAAAGCTGTATTTCTTCTACTCCATCACCACAATTCTTCTTAGTGAGGAATTATTTGGACATTTAGGTTCCAACTTTCTGTACTCTCTTCCTGATATTTAGCTCTTACCAGTTGTTAAAACTTAATGATGGGGCTTCCAGATGGAGGTATGCAAATAAAGGGTTATAGTTTATTAAAAGTTATTTTCCATAGGAGATTAATTATACATAAAGAAATAAAAAGCATTTTCAATATATTATATAAATTAATGAAAAGTGACATTAATGCAACAAATGTTGATTTAAAAGAATTTTTCAGGAAGAAAATTTGTGAGCATAGTAAATACTTGTTAGGCAGGGTGGGACTTATATTTCATGCAAATCAAGCAAACTGGTTCTCTTACTATGTCATTCACTTTTCTATTCTGAAAGTATACATAGAATCTTTCGTTATGCAATTTTTGCACTAGGACCTGCACTGGTTGTATATTAGTGAAGAATGTATTGGAGGTACTTTCACTCTAGTGAAGGCAATAAAAACACATAAAAAACTACCGAGGAGACATTGGCAGGAAAATGGCACCAGAGGAACCTGTCTTAGCTGCTTGCAAAAATAGAATGGAAACCACAGTTCTGTTGGGGCATGATGAGGCAGGAAGACCAGGGGAAAGTGCCAGAAGGCAACTCAGAGAGCTACAACCAAGGGAAAACCAAAAATACTGATTTTTAGAATTAATAAAAGGAATAGTCTGTGGAAGTGCTGGGTGTGCAGTGGCTAACAAGCTCCTGTCTGAGGACCTGAATGCTTCCTCATGAGTTTAAGAAAAGCAGGCTCTGCTGTCCAGCAAATTCACAGTCCAAACAGGAAAAAGTCTCAGATTCTGCAAAGTGAACTTGTGCCAGATAGAATCACTGCCCTTCTCAGTAGATGCAATGAAAGTGGGGAAACCATGTCAGGAGATCAGAAATCTGGGCAGTTTTCCTTTTCTATTTTTTTTTTTTTTGTGTGTGTGTGTTTGTGTTATTCTTGGTTGGCCTTCTTTCTGTGTACCCAAGACCCAAAGTCACTGTGATGGTGAATATGGCTTGCCAACTTGATTGGATTAAGAGAACTTGGGTCTGTTGATGAGGGTGTTTCCACAGATTACTGACATGTAAGACAGCAAACCAAGGGGAATAGAGCAACCTGTATGTGGGCAGTGCAGCTCTATGGCTGGGGACATGGACAAAAGGAGAGGAGAGGATGCCAAGGGTGCTATTTAAATCTCTCTCAGGCAGGTTCATACATTGAAGCTGCAATCACCAGACTAAGAACACCAGTCTGCTCCTCCTCCTCTCTTCTAAAGTGAACTTTTACCAGTGACTCCCACTCCCAGGCCTCCATCATCGGTTCCTCTTCTTTTGAGGCTCCTGTTTCTTGAACTGAACAGCTACTGGTTTCTCCAACCCTTCAGCCTGCAGATGGCCACTGTGTGATTATCCAGTTTCTGATCCTGTGAGCCTTTTATAAATCCCCTTTTATAGTCAACAGGAAATCTCTGGTCTTTAGAAAACCCTAATGCAGACACTTTTTGCTTTACTTTATTTATTTATTTACTTTCTTATTTACTTATTTATTTATTTTGGCACTAGGGACTGAACCTAGGGATGCTTAACCACTGAGCCACATTACCAGCCTTTTTTAAATTTAATTTTAAAAAAATTTAAACAGGTTTTTTTAAAAAAAAGATGTCCAGCACTTGTTAAGTTGCTAGGCTGGATCTGAACTTGTGATCCTCCTGCCTCAACCTTCTAAACCACTCAAATTACACACATTTGCCACTGCACCTGGCTTTTGCTTTACTTTTCACTCCATCACTGGGCATTCAAGCCATGATCCATTCTGGGCAGAGGAGTGAGACCATTAACACAGACTTAGGGAAAGCTCTGGGTGGTGATGGCAGTCACAGATGCCAGTATGCAGAGTGAAGAAGAGTGAAGGTAATTTTCATTTGAAGTTGGTGTCTGAATTCAGTGATGGGAAAGGTTGACAGGCAGAAGTGGGTCAGGTGAGGGTTGGGTGGAAAGTTGCTACCCACAGCATCCTACCATAGCTCTAGCTACCTCCAACATATCCAGAAGTGTCTAGAGGAACTTGTGGTGTGATCTAGGCACGTCCAGCACACCTGGCTCCAGCATATAGACTGATGCTCTCAGAACAAAGGTGTACCTCAATCTGAGTCAGGTGAGAGGGCCGGCTAGCAGCTCCTTCCAGAGTTACTCCCATCCCTAGATACAAGACGACAGCCATGTCTTTAGAAATTAAAGCTTTCCAAGACAAACACAACCTAAAGGTATTCATGGTTACTAAGCCAAAATTGCAGAAAATATTCAAAGGAATCCTACACACAGAAGAAAATAAAAACAGCCAAGAGAGCTCAGAAAAGAATAAACCTCATTAGAAAAATAGGTAAGCAAATGAGAATTAGGATCAAATAAAACATTAGAAATAAATCAAACTGATAGGAAGTAATGGATACCTATAATAACACTGAATGTAATTGGTCTGGATTCTCCAATTAAAAGACAAATACCAGCAGATTGGATTAAAAAATAAGATCTAACTATATCTTATGTGAAAGAGATATATCTTATGAGGAAAGCCATCCACATGTGAAAAGTGAAAGGATAAAAAAAAAAAAAAATTCTGTGCAGAGGAACCCTGAAAGCAAGCAGAAGTATCTACTCTCATACCCTACAAGGCAGACATCAAGTCAAAATTAGAAGAGATGAATAAGGTCATTTCACATTGTCAAAGGACAAAAACTTGATGAGAAGATATAACAATAGTGAATATTTATGCCCCAAACATCAGTATAACTAATTACATAAAACAATTGCTACTCAACATAAAGGCTCAGATAGGCCCTAATATATTAAGGCTGGGTGATTCAATGTGCCTTTCTCACTAACATGTCAACCAGATATAAAATATACAAAATTACTACAGAGTTAAATCATACTATAAATAAGATGCATTTAACATACTTCTATGGAATATTTCATTCAAACACATCTAAATACACTTTCTTTTTAGCTATTCATGAACTTTCTACAATAGAACTTATTTTAGGCCATAAGGCAGGTATTAGCTAATACAAAAAAAATGAAGTAATTCTGTGCATTTTAATATCAGAATGGAATAAAATCAGAAATCAACAAGAAAAATTATAGGAACTGTATAAACAAATAGAGATGAAACAACACACTTTTTAATGATGAATGAATCATCAAAGAAATTGGAGAAATAAAAAATTTTTAATTATGCAGGAATATAAATGCAACATCTCAAAATCTCTGAGACACATTGAAGGCAATTCTAAGAAAAAAAAAGTCAGAAAGTCCTCAAATAAATAACCTAATGATCCATCTCAAAATTTTAGAAAAGTAAGAATAAACCATTCCTCAAACAGTAGAAGGAAAGAAGTAATAAATATAAGAACTAAAATTAATGAACTGAGAATAGAATAATAATGTAAAAATGATCAATTAAAGAAGCATTGTGCTTCTTTAGGCACAGTTGTGCACACCTTGTAATATCATTGGCTCAAGAGGCTAAGGCAGGAGAATTGCACGTTCAAAGCCAGCCTCAGGAACTTACCAAGACTCTGTCTCAAGATAAACAATAAAGAGGCCTGGAGATGTGGCTCAGTGGTTGAGTGCTCCTGATTCAATCCCTAGTTAAAAAAAAAAAAAAAAAAAAAAGAGAGAGACAAAAAGAAACAATCGTGTTTTTTTTTTTTAAAAGATAAACAAAATTGATAATACTATAACCAAAAATAAACAAAAGTGAGAAGATTCAAATTAATAAAATTATAAATTAAAAAAGGAGGTATTAACTTCACTTAGCATTATATTCTCCAACTCCATCCATTTACCTGCGAATGCCATGATTTTATTCTTTTTTAATGCTGAATGGTATTCCATTGTGTATATATACCACATTTTCTTTATCCATTCAATGGATAAAGCAATGATATTAAAACAATAATAAAAATTCATCCAAGAGAAAAAAGTAAAGTACCAGATGTATTCACAGCCAAATTCTACAAGATCTTTAAAGAAGAACTATTGCCAATACTCCACAAATTATTATATGAAGTACAAAGGGAAGGAAAACTTCATAGCTCATTCTATTAAAGTTGTATGACCCTCATTCCAAAACCAGAATAGGAAACCTCAAGGAAGGGAAATTACATACCATTACATTTGATGAACATAGATGCAAAAATTCTTAATAAAATATTCACAAATTGATTTCAATAATACATATTTAAAAGACTATGCATAATGATCAAGTTGTTTTAACTTCATAAATGCAAGGATGGTTCAAGTCAATAAATGCAATAAACTACATAAATAGAATTAAAGACAAAACCCTCATCATCTTGTCAATAAGTGTAGAAAATGCTTTTGACAAAATTCAACAGACATTTATGATAAAAATCCTGAGGAAACTAAGGATGGAAAACACTTGCCTTAATACCATAAAGGCTATATATAGCAAAACCCAAAACAACATCATACAGAATGGGGAAAATCTTAAAACATTGCCTCTGAAATCAGGAACAAGGAAAGGATGCACATATTCACCATAATACAATACTTGAAAATTTAGCCAAAGCAATTAAACAAGATGGATGCAAACAGAAAAGGAAGAAGTCAAATTGTCCATGTTTGCCAATGGTATGACCCTATACTTAGAAGATTCTAAAAACTGCACCAGAAGATCTCCAGAGCTGATAAATTCAGCCAGACACAAAACCAATATTCAAAAATCAATAGCTTTTCTATACATCAACAATAAATCTGCTCAGAAAGAAATCAGGAAAACAATTCCATTGACAATCATACAAAAATAAACAAATAAAGTACTTAGGAATAAAATTTGTATATTTTCTATCTGGATGACATGTTAGTCTTTTCCTGAATAAATCTACCTTTTTAATCATTACAAAAAATGGAAAAAAATTGTGGAAAGTATAAAATGTTACTTGATATTTGATACTTATTAATTAACTAGTATTTTTGTGTTTATTCTAGATACTAATTTCTAAATAATGGTAGACTATAATTCAATAATAAAAATCTTTCCATGGTACGCATTCTAAATTTGAACTTGCAAAATTCTATTTATCAATTCTATTTTAACATATGATGTTGTGGTTTAGATATGAGGTGTTCCCCCAAAGCTCTTGGGTGAAATGCAAGAATGTTCTGCAGTGAAATCATTGGATTATGGGAGCTTTAACCAAATCAGTGGATTATTTCACTTATATAGATTAAGTGGGAAAAAACTGTAGGGAGGTAGAGTATGGCTGAAAGAAGTAGATCACTGGGAGTGTCTTTGGGGTTAATGTTCTGTTCTTGGTGAACAGAACTCTCTCTGCTTTGTGGTTGCCATATCCTGAGATGCTTTCCTCTGCCATGCCCTCCACCATGATGTTCTGTGTTACCTCAGGACTAGAGCTATTGGAGTTGATCAACCATGGACTCAACCTCTGAAATGGTATGCCAAAATAAACTTTCCCTCCTCTAAGTTGTTTCCTCCTCTTATCAGGTATTTTGGTCACAGCAATGCAAAAGATGAGTAAAGAATATGATTAATAGTCACTTTTCTATATATGACCTCATTTGAACAGTATAAAATTTGTGAGACAGGAATAACAAGCATCATCGCTACTTGTGTTCAAAATATCACATTGCTACTCATTTAAACTATACCATTTTGTAAATATGGGAATGAAAGCATAGGAAGGTTAAGTGACTTGGCCATCATCATTTAGTTTCTAAGTATTTAAACAAAATACCTTTGATTTCATTAACTCTTTAGTGTGGTGAAATAAGGTGTACCTTGTTGTTTATAGAATTTTTAATAATTGCCCAAAGCTAATTGTGTAGTTAAGTGTATTTGTTATTGCACATACCGAAAAAGTTAAGTGGATTTTAAAAAGACATAAATTACCCCAAATCACAAGTCTAACAGAACAACTGATTTCATTTAGGCATCTTGTTTTAATTCAGTTTTGATTAGTGTACAACCATATTTTATGTAATTATTACAGGGATTGTACACTGCTCAACTTAATTTTTTAGTTAATAATGTTATAAATACTTTTTCTTGTGGCTACATAGAGTTCTTTGTCAGTATTTAAAAGAAGCTATATAGTAGCTTATTAAGTTGAATAGATTACTTAATTATTATGTGAAAATATAAAGTTTATAAAAATTGTGACCCAGAAATTCCATTTCGGTTTTATACATAAAGGAATTGAAAACTTTATCCCAAAAGAGATACTTGCACCTCCATGCTTATGGCAGCACTATTCACAATAGCCAAAACATAAATTCAACTCAGATACCCTTCAGCAGATGAATGGGTGAAGAAAACATGGTGTATTTACACAACAGAATGCCAGTTGGATATAAAGACAATGAAATCCTGGATGCATCTAGATAACATTGTATTGAGTTAAACAAACCAGACACTGAAAACAAACAAACAAAAAGTACTGCATGTTCTCAGTCAATTAAGGATGGCAACAGGTTACCCCTGTAGAAGTACAGAATAGAATAGTGGTCTCTAGAGTTGTGAAAGGGAAAGAGGAAGCTGGGACAGAAAGAATTAAAAGGAACTTGTAGAAACTGGGAAGGGTGCTGGGGCAGAGGGACAGGTGGAGGGGGGTCAAGAGAAGAAGAAGGTGGATGGACAGGATTAATATGCATCCATGTGTAGAAATATCACAGAGAATCCCACCAATTTGTACAATTAATATGTTAATAATTATAACAATTTAAAAGTTATAATAAAGTTGTTAGCAAATAAACAAAAGCTATAATATGCACAGTGCTACTGCAATGACTACTTTGTAAGAATATTATTTCCTTGACATAATACACAGAAACCATTAGGTCAAAAAGTGAGAGTATTATTCATATTAATGTGGGTCAAGTTTCATATATCTCTATCACCCTGCAAATTCGTTATGTGCTAAGCTTACAACAATACAGATTCAGCCTAACATTGGGTTCTAAAGAGTGAACCTAATTTTGTAATTATTTGCTAACTTAAATGTAAAATGCAATCATATATTTTATTTCCATTTTTTTTGCCATCTTTTTAGAAACTACACCCCATTTCTTTATCAATTTGCCTACTTAAAAACATTTAAAAAAATAGCTTTCTATTTAATATTTCTGAATCCTAGTGATGGATAAAGCTTAAGCTGTAGCTTGAGCTCCTAACAATACTTTAATTAGACACAAAATTAAATATTTCTAAAGGAGAAACTCTCCATATCTGATATATCACTGGTGGTGGGATATAATTGTTAAAAAGGGCCCAGGTGAACTCCAGAACTGTCCCTAGTGTGCTGAAACCCTCATTCTCTTGGCAGAGCAAAACACTTCAGGCAGGAATGCATGGATATTCTGTGGGCTCCAGGAGGGTGACTTCAGCCTCATTTACTTTTGCCCTTAATAGGGAGTTCATCAGAATAAGCTTTGTAACAGGGGACAAAATTTCTTTAGGTCAACACTCTGACCTTAACTGTCAGCTGTTGGTATCTGTGACCTTGTGGGAAACTGGGTTTCTACACAGCCAGTCATACTTGGAAATTTACTTGGAAAGAGTAACTAAATGTCAGTTTACTTACGTCAGGTTGCCCAGATGGAGTTTCCAAGATTGGTAGAAGGGGATCATTCATTGGATTACATGTTTGTATGTCCACAGGATGCAAGTGAGATAAAACCCTTGGAACCATTTTGAAATATGATAGGTCAAGTTCCAAGTGATTCCTGTCAGTAGCATTTCTGCCCTATTAACAAAGGGCATGGAATGATGGTTTCTGAGTATTTTGTAATTCTAATGTGGATGTAAAGAGGTATTTGGTTGGGGCGGGGAAGGAAAGGGGGGAGAGAGAGAGGGAGAGAAAAAGAAAACTCACATTGGAGATAGCAAGGTCAGAAATCTGATAAATCACATAATAATTATAAAGAAAAGCAAACATTACCTACTGCCTATTTGAAGTATATTTATATATTAGATAATTGCATGGCCTTTTTTTTAATTGCATGACTTTTTAAAGATTGAAAACTTGAGTTTTAATTTGACAATAATCACTCCTGCCAATTTAAAAGCTTTCCATTTCAAACATTACTCTAATGCTCTGGTGTGATATGATGCATATTATCTTATTAATGTTCATACCTGTATTTCTTTTCTATGATCAGAATGAGATTAGAATCAACAGATCAAAACTTCAAAATGAACCTTTTTTTCTTCTGAGGTGTTTTAGTAGAAAGCCAGTTACTTCCATATTTACTTGTTTATATATTTATTTATTCTAATTAGGTATATATGACAGCAGAATGCATTTTGATTCATTGTACACAATTGCAGCACAACTTTTTATTTCTTTGGTTGTACACAATGTAGAGTCTCACCATATGTGCAGTCATACATGGACCTAGGATAATGATGTCCATCTCATTCCACCATCTTTCCTGCTTCCAGTCCCCCTCAGTTACTTCTTTTAAAGATTAATTTTTTTATTGAAGTTTAACTACCTGCACAAAAGTGAGCATAACAATATATCTCAGTTTCCAAAAAGTGAACACACATGTATAACAGGCATCAGATGAAGGAATCAAAGTTAACCAGTTCCTATCAAAAGTAACCACCATCCTCTAATTCCATGAATGAGTTCTGCCTGTTTGTAAAATTTATATACAAGTGCAACATTCACTCTTTTGTATTAGCTTTCAAAATATAATTAAATTTTATTAGAGAATCTCCATGTGTGCAAAGAGTATATTTGACTATTACTTTTCCAATAAAATTCTTTTGCAGTTACATAAGCCATGTGTGATCCTTATAGAAAACAGGAAAATATAGAGAAGTAGGAAAAAACAATGATCATTCATATTCTTATCACCCCAAAGCAAGTGTTTCAGCACATTGCTTTCTAGCATTTTATCCATGCATTCATTAACTGATAAATTTGTGAAAGAAATGTGAAAGCTGTCAGAATAAAAATAGAGTAGCTCATGTCAACACTAACAGCAAAGCCACAAGAGCCAGGAGGTTATGAAAAAAGGGTTCTTCTGCATGACTGCCTGATAATAAGTATCACAAAAGACTCTGCCAGACCACAGGCTTGCATACAGGACACTGTGACCTTGCACATAAAGTACTTCTGAAATGACATATGCTCACCAACCACTCTGTTCAACCTCAGAATGACCTCACTCTGATTGTGATTAAGAATTGTTTCAAAATACAAGATGTAGTCCTCCTCATTTTTGTCTTTAAAAACTTCACCTTGCCTCAACCTCTTTGAATATGCCCATAGTTTACTCTGGTGTGCATATTCTCATTGCAATGCTAGTCCCAAATAAACATCATTATTCTTTGGAGAATCTCTCACTGACTTGTCTATTTTAGATTGACAAATTTATGCATCAAATATTTATGGAGCATCTACAATATGTAGTCATTATGCTACACACTAGAAAAACATGGGCAAACATAGTTGTTTTTATAGTTAAAATGAAACACCTCATAAACTTTTAAATAATGCCTTTTTACTTAACCTTGTAGCATAGATGCTATGAAATTCTATGTGGCTGGTTAAAACAAGGGCATGCAGGAGGAGAACCCACAGTTAGGTGGCAGCTCTCAGGTCTTCAATGTTTTTCTTGATTCTTGCTATCTCTCCAAAAGAACAAAGGGTTTCCCCTGTATCCCCTGGTGAAGGAGGTGATGGGAGAGGAAAAAGAAGAGATGCTATTCGGTTCTAGTAACAGATTCCTGCATGTCCCATGATGGTAGACATAAGGGAATGAGCTGGGCTAGTGACTGATAAATGAGAGAATAAGGACTCTGGGTCTTTCAAGCTCAGTGCAATCTAGGGATTAGGAAATCTGAAAATTAGGACAGTGACTAGGGAGTGACGAGGGGTAGAAAATGGTCAATCCAGGAGGCAGCAAACAAATCTGAAGGTTAGATATAAAGAAGATTGGGTATTTCTTTAGTTATTATTATTTAGTAATAATAATACTAAATAATATTATTTAGTATTTTGTCATTGTGAGACCAAAATAGCTGACACAAACAACTTAAAGGAGGAAAGGTTTATTTTCCCTTATGGTTTCAGAGGTTTTAGTTCATGGATTACAGGATCCACGACAGAAACATCATGTTGAAGGAAAGCTGCTCATCTCATGGTAGCTGGAGGAAGAACGAGCAAGGAAAGGGCCACGGACAAGATATAGTCATTCCCAAGGGCATGCCCCAAGATACCTACTTCCTCCAACCATGCCCCACCTCCCTACAGTTTCTACCTTCTCAAGTAGTTTATTCAAATTATTAATCCATCAAATGGACGAATCCACTGATGAGGTCAGAGCCTTCATGATCCAATCACTTTGTTTTTTTTTAAAATTTATTTTTAAATTATTTGAGTTATAGATGGAAACAATATATTTATTTTATTCATTCATTGCTTTTTATTTGGTGCTGAGGATTGAATCCAGTGCCTCACACGTGCTAGGAAGTGCTCTGCCACTGAGCTATAACCCTAGCCCTGATCCAATCACTTTCTAAAAGTCCTACTTCTGTTGCATTGGGGACCAATTCTTCAGTGCATGAATATTAAGGGGAAATTCAATATCCAAACCGTAAGAGTATTTATAAGATCAGAAAAAGAAAGAAGAAACAGAGAGAAATGGTATGTGCTGTGGTCTGAATGTGTTTCCCCAACTTTCTATGTTGAAAATAAATCCATAATACAATAGGATTAAAAGACAGGGGAGTTTAGAAGGTGATCAGGACATGAAGACAGTGCTCTCACTGTGGGATTAGTGTCCTTACAGAAAAGATTCAAGGGAACTTGTTTGCCCCTCTGCCAGTGAAGAAAAAGCAATAAGGCAACATCTATGAGTAATGAATGGACTAGCAAGAAAAGTCTGTTGGTTCTGTCTCTTTTTTCTTTTTTTTCCCCCCATTGGTTCTAGATCAAGTGTTTGGTTAACTTTGTACTAAGTTTGGTGAAGGAGTCTGCAGGTTCAAGAATACATTAGAGCATTTGCATGTACCCAATCCAATCCACTTAAGAGAAAAATCATCTTAGGACATGAAGAAGAGGGGGAAAAGAAACTAGCTGATAAACTCATCTGAAATTGTTAGACATAAGGGAGAGAATAGCAAAGCCCACTGCTTTGGTGAGAAAGTCTCACATTTACTTACACATACATTGTCTTAGGAAGAAACAGGTGGGAATAGAACTTTTGAAGCTAGTTAGCACTTCAAATAATACCTTTAACAATTCATTTCAAGAGCCATCACTAATTGTCATGTATGCAGGCCTTGAAGTACTAGACCTAATGAACATTATTTCATGACTCTCTACAAAGAGCACATACATAGATAAGTCTATCCCCATTTTATAGATGAAGAGACCGAGTTTCAATATGGTTGAATATTTTCTCCAATAAAATTCAACAAGTACTTGGCACAGGTAATATATATGTCATGTGACCTTTCCATTAAGTTTTCTGGGGGAAAAAAAAGACTCCTCCGTGCTAGGAGCTCTCAATCCAAAGGGACTTCACCATTGGCAATGGCCTCTGCCTATGAAAGAGGAGGTAGGAGCAAGGGGCAGGGGTACCCCTCCTGCTCTCCGTCCCCTGTGGGTGGCTCTTATTCTGAGCAGCCCCAAACACATATTCATTTGTTTTGCTGCTAAGGGCAACCAAGGTGGTGATGCTGGAGACAGAGCTCTAGGAAGGCAGGGATTTGGGAGTTAGCACAAAATTAAAGGCTTCTCCTGCAGCCAGCGCAGGTGCCAGGTGCTTGCATGTGCATCATAAGTATCTTCAAAGAGACGGTTTTGTCAGGCTCCAGGCAGCATCCCCTGCCCTGTCAAATTCAAGACCTCATTCCTTTGTCTCAGCTCAGTTTACTTTTTAATCTAAGGAGAATTTACCATTTTAAAAAAAGTATTCATGGGCTTGATAAATATTTTAAAACATTTAGAAAGGCAGGAGGACTTTAAAGCTCTTTTATTTTCTTTATTTTTTTTTTCCCCCTCAGGATGATTTTGCTCTGGATTTTTGTGAACTCGTCTCTGCCATGTCTTCTTTTTCAGGCACCCTCCAGAGAAAGGCCTCCTGGCTTTTTGAAAAAATATTTGTATGGCATTCTGGTGTATGCTGAAGACGTTTTGGGAATTTTTTTTTTATAAGGCTTGGTGAAAACAGTCATTATCTTTTCTTTATACTATATAATTATAAGAACAATAAATACAAACAATGAAAGAAGGCAGTAAATAATACATATTTTAAAAATCCAGGTACATTCTTTCCATTTACTCTATCGAGAAAAACGAGTTCTCTTCCATGAAGGTAAGGGTTAATGCTTGAAATGATTACATACTATTTCTGATAAAGAGTTTTTAATGGTGCCTTAAAATTCTCACTTACCTCTGTCAACGAAGAAACTTTATTCCACAAATGACTTTAAAAAAATCCTTAAAGCCATTTTTTTTTTCTATTTTTCTATACTTTACAACATTTGCAATTACATTTAAGGCTCTAACAGCTCTTCCTTTCCTTTCATGCATTGATGTTGACATTTTTGTGATAAAGTGAAAAGATTCAAATCTAATTGAACTTTTCCATATCAAGCATTTAGGAATTGTGGTGGAGTTCTAATTTGTAGACTATGCATGAATCGTTAGAGCTGTCACACTGCAGATAGCATGGGTGCTAATAAAAGGGCACACTGGCTGCATATTGACAGAAATTTCAACGTATAGGAAGGAAGGGATTAAAGGTAACAGTCTGGTGTTGGCACACCAGAGCCTTGCATTTGGGCCCACACTGGCCATGTCCTGGGCTTTAGACAGAAGTGCTCCTTGATGATCCATAAGATAACAGCCTCTGGAAGTTTGTTAGCTCATCTCCCCACTTCAGCAGCCACACAGTGTTTTGCAGGCTGGCTGCAAAGAAGGGTATTGCAGATAGTACACCCTGTGTGCACTAAGCTGTACTGAGCAAAGAGCAGCAATGAGAGAGACATTACTTACCTTGCCAGTGACTTCAGGGTGTGTATTACCCTGCTTCTCTCCAATATGCTCCAAGGAGCCTGTGAGAGACAGATGAGGGTTGCAACTGACCTATTGGCTTTGGCTACCCTAGACCCCATCTGGTTGCCTTGCAGCTAAAGGCATCCCTTATTCATGGTACCTGTTGCGGCATATATTTGTTGAAAAGCTCTGTATTGGAGGAACATGCTTCTCATTATCTTTGAATCCTTAGGAAACTGAATTCCTTTTTCAAAAATTTCTAGGTTTTAGTCCTGTTATTTTGTTCTACCGTCTTGTTGAATATTCTTGTAAACAACCCATTTGGCAAAACAAGAGGTAGCAAAGCAAAATTCCTCAGAGGGCAGACCCTTGTGCCAGACTGGCAAGCTTCAGATCTTAGCTGAGCTAGCTGCTGGCTGCCTGCCTTGTCTCCCCCTCCTCATCTGTATAAAATAGTGACAATAGTGCTGCTTCCTAGGGTTGTTGAGAGGATTTAAATTTGTTGAGGATGTTAATTTCTTTCTTTCTTTTTTTTTAAAGAGAGAGAGAGAGAGGGGGAGAGAGAGAGAGAGAGAATTTTAATATTTATTTTTTTTTAGTCATCGGCGGACACAACATCTTTGCTTGTATGTGGTGCTGAGGATCGAACCCGGGCCACACGCACGCCAGGCGAGCGCGCTACCGCTTGAACCCCATCCCCAGCCCCGATGTTAATTTCTTACAGCAGGGTCTAGCATGGACTAAGTGTCCATTAATAGTTGATGAGATATTACTATTTCTGTTGTTGGTAATGTAATATTATTATCACTAAGGAGTTGACTGTTACTCCAGTGGAGAGTGTTTTATTTTTTGTGTTTTAACAGACTTTATTCATTGTTTTCTAATCTTCTCCATTCATATTACACCAGAATGGCTATTATCCATTCATTTTAGCCACTTGCACCAAGATTATAAGCCAGGAGTAAGGATAGGGTTTGAGCATGGAATAGTATCAAGCTACTTACCTCTATGAAGACTCAATCCAACATTCAGTGTCATTGAGTTGCCTAAAGTAACCTGTAGCTAACACAAAAACTCACTTGAAATGATGCCTTCAAATTTTAAACATGTATTGTGCCCTTTCATACCCAGAATCCTCTTGATTTTTCATATTCTTTGAGCCTTAGGCTCCGGAAGACTAGACATAATAATCGGGAGACCACTTAGAATTTTAGTTTTAACTAAACACATAAGTTGGCATCACAATTGAAATGTAAAGTCTTCAGAGGGCACAGACTTTATGTCTTTTGCTTATTACAGGTTTTGTCACAGAACAGTAGATTAATAGAGTAACACTTCATTGTAAATGGACATTAATGAATGCTAACTTACCACCAAATTCCTATGGAACTGCACATAACAGCTACTTTCACATTCAAAGAGTTTTCCATGATTAATGTTATTGTAATGAATACTAAAGAAATTAATAGCCATTTGTCACTTTAAAAAGTGTTACCGATTAATTTTATGCTATTTTTTATTCTCATTTGTCATAAGAGTAAAGACCTAGAATTTTAATGTCTAATATGTGGTGTGAATTAAAGAAGGGCCTTGGCCATGGTGACCTTTTCAATATTCTAATCTTTGCTTTGCTGACCTCTCAGACTTCTTCCTGGGAACGTTTTAGGCTTTTGAGGGGAGGGAAAGCCAAACCTGTTGGGTAAATGAGCACAGAAAGGAAACATTTTAAGACACACTTTCATAATTCACCAACTGTATTGGAAATTCAAATTTTCCGACTATTCATTATCTTGACAAACATTGTAATGTGTGCAGAATATGGCACCACATAAATCTATTCTGGTGACAAAAAGTGTAATGAGTATGGGAAATAGTAGAAACCCAAAGCAATCACTTTACAATCTGGAAACTGGATAGAGCTAAGGTCCCATCAGGTTTCACAGCAGTTCTTTTTTTGGCCCTCATAACAATTGCTTTCTACAGCAGACACAGCAAGACACCAGCATATCCAAGTACTCATAATGGGAGTTGGACTTAATTATTTGGAAAGTGGCCTCCATCCAAGTAGAACATCAATTTAATGAATTCATGTCCTGTACTCTCCATGGAGCAATGATTTGACATCATCATTGATTTATACAGAAAATGATTTACCTCTATTTTGATGGGACATATTTTTCATGTGTTGGTTTGTTCATTTACTTATTTCATTTATCTATTCAGTTATTCAGTTAGCATTTATCAAACAACTAAAATGTACACGGCATGATGCTACTTAACATAAGAGGCTTACCATCTAAAAAGATGGATTATGGATGAGTGGACACAAAAAGGACAAATAGCTGAGGATGGATCCCCTCAGAATAGGAAACTCTGTCTACATCCTTCTGAAAATTAGGAGAAGGATCCATCTGGTCATGAGGAACCTAGGCAGTTGTGAGTCAATAATTGGGATACTTGGCCCCTGAAAATACAAAGATGGCCAACCTATATGACAAGGGTGTTTAAAGGCACGGGAAGGAATAAAGAAATATTTGAGTTTTAAACAATTTTATAAACAATTTGATATGCCAGTATAAGGTTGAATAATTGTTCTCAACAAATTCTATCCATCAGAATTAGCACATATATATAGCATCAACAAATATGCTTAGCACTTGCTATGGGAAGATCTCCTCCTAGAGATTTAGGGATCTAGAAACCAATGAACGAGGGTTGGTTGACACTGTGTCCCACTCACACTTAACAATATTTTTGTGCCTTTCCTGATCACACAACCACATGCCTAGAGAAGCGTAAGGAACCTATTGTGAGCAGGCAAAAGCCATCATCCTGGATTAGGGTAGCCTTAAATCTAAAGAGAAATGTCATTTTAAAAAAACAAGAAAGGGAGAGAAGACAGAGAGGAGAAAGCAATGTAAAGACAGAGGTAAAGACTGGAATGATGTGTTTAAACCATGGAATGGCCAAGGATCACAACAGCCATTTGAAGCTGGGAGAGAGGAATGGAATGGATTCTCCCTCAGAGCCTCTAAAAGGAACTAACCCTGCCATTTTAGATTTGTAATCTTTATACCTATAAAATAATAGATTTCTGTTGTTTGAAGTTTCCATTTTGAGGCAATTTGTTATTGCAACTGTAGGAAACTAATACAAATAGTAATACTGGGTGAGGTGGAATCACACAAGGTTGGGGTGCTGCCATCCAATAGAGTCAGTAGATTGAGAGTCAGAGTGATGGAGAAAGAGGAGCTTTATTAGCAACAGTCCAACATTGTTGGAAGATGGTTGAGTGTTGCCTTTAATGACCATCTGACTCCTTGCCCTAAGTGTGCATCTTTAATCTGATTTATCAAGGGAAGGAATGTTGGTCCCAGACATGGACACCTCTGTTGCCCTGTGGTTAAAAAAAAAAATGTAGCCTTTTCTGGAATATGGACTGTGTACATCTTATCTAGTTCGCATAGGATGGCAAGAGTAGCATCTCAATGGCTCAGAAGAAGACATCAGGATCAAGGTTTTTGTTTTGATTAGAATAGCTTGGGTCTGGTACTTGTTGTGGCCAGTGGTTCTGGCAAGCACCCTTCTAGGTATGACCTTCTCCCATTACTTAGGACTAGTTAATGTTTGGTAAGAGAGGGTTTTATGCATTTCTAGTTAATATTAGCAAGCAATTAACCTATTAAAGATAGCACAGGCAGAAACAGAAGGAAACTTTTGAGAACTGTGTCTCAGTTGGGAGGAAGGCCTATGAGTACTTTCAGAGGCATTGTAGGTAGTAAAGGCAAACCCATACTTAGAATATGAGTAATGACGGTAAAACTTTGCTCTTTTCAAGGTAGAAAGTTTCTAATATAATCAACTTATGCTTCGAATATGAGGTATTTCCCAGAAGTTCCTGTGTTAATGCAGGAATAGTCAGACTTAAAATGATTAGATTGTGAGAATTTAAATGCAATCAGTGAGTCCTAGTTTGAATGGACTTATAGTGTGGTAGTTACAGTAGGCAGATGGGCCATGGCTAGAAGAGGTGGGTAACTGGGGCATGCCCTGGAAGGGTTCATCTTTCCTAAGGCCCCTTCCCACCCCAATCCCCATCCTGGTGACTATGAGTGGAGCAGTGTCTCTCTGCCATGGCCATCTGCCATGATATTTATCCCAGAGTAATGGAGTTGGCTGATCATGGACTGAGACTTCTGAAGCTGTGAGCCAAAATAAACTTTTCCTCCTCTAAGATGTTCCTGTTGGGTATTTTTGTCACTGTGAGGACAAGCTGAGTGATATACTAATCCATTTGAGAGTTGGTGTAATTCTGAGGCGTCAACATTGGCCTCTGTAACTGGGAGATTGGACATTTCTTAGTAACTGGATCAGTCTTAGATCATGCTGGGAGCCATGCATTTCCCCTGTGTATGCCACTTTGGTTAATTCATTCTTGAGTCCGTTTCATAAGTCCTTGGATATCTGAGGAGAGAGAGGCTTACAGACACAATCTGGTGACAACATCATCTACATTTAGTTATCTGAATTTTTTTTGCAGTTGATGATTTCTGTGGAGCATTAAATCACAACACAAACATTCTCTCACTCTGTGCAAACTCTCCTAGATCTACTAGTTTCCACTTTCCCAGATATTCTTATACTTGATTTTCCAATATTGCACCCTCAAGATCTGCAGATCAAAAAGGCAAGTCATTTACCAACTCACATGAGTACATGTATATGCTTAATTTGGGTCACTTCACTTTCTACACAAAGTGAATGGCAGACCACTCCACCCAAATCTCTCCTGTGGATAGGCCTTATTTTTTGCCATTTTCTTTCAGATCCACTCTTAAGTTGGGCTGCCATGATGAAATAGTCTGGTTTTTATCTTTTTTTTTTTTTTTTTTCCATACTGGGGATTCAACTCAGAGGCACTCGACTACTGATCCTCATTTCCAGCCCTATTTTGTGATTTATTTAGGGAGAGGGTCTCACTGAGTTTCTTAGTACCTCACTTTTGCTAAGGCTGGCTTTGAACTTGTGATCCTCCTGTTTCAGTGTCCCAAGCCACTGAGATTACAGGTGTGAGCCACCATGTACAGCTGGTTTTATCTTGTATCTATATCCCAAGATAATTTATCCATGAACCAAGCTAGAACTTCTTTTTCCTCCGTCAATTAGTCACAGGGATTATCTCCTAAGACCATGTCTCCTCTGGCTTTCCTCTGGCCTAATTTATGACGTGCCCATTCCACTTTATGATAGGCTGTTTGATGGGTCAACCCAAATTTCTGAATTGGTGCATCTAATAACATGAGTATATGGTGGCCAGTTCTATCCTCAGCATCACTTAATTTTTTGTCTTTGAAAATAGCAGTAATCGTATTTCCTCCCCCCCACCGCAGAATACAATATTAGTTTTTAAACAATCTCCTATCTTGATGAGAGGAAGAAGTTCCAGGTGCATCCATTTGACTTTTCTTACTACATTAACTCTTATTTTATAGGTCAAGGAGAAAAGACTAGGTTTCTGAACTGGCATATGTGTCCCTTTTATTTATACATTTGGAACTAAGAAGTAGTAACCCATTTAGGCCCAAGGATCTACTGAACACACTGTGAGAGACTTGGCACAATACTCCATTTTTTATCTGAGCCCCCTATTTACTAACAAGGGACTGAAAGGACTCTAGTCAGGACACAGTGGCACTCAACTTGTAATCCCAGTGGCTCGGGAGGCTGAGACAAGAGTATCACAAGTTGAAAGCCAGCCTCAGCAAAAGCGAGGCACTAAGCAACTCAGTGAGACCCTGTCTCTAAATAAAATACAAAATAGGGCTGGGGATGTGGTGGTGCCCCTGAGTTCAATCCCTGATACCCTCCACCAAAGGAAAAAAAAAAAAGAAAGAGTTAAAAGGACTCTAGTCCTTTCAACATCAATTTTCAACTTCTGTATACAATCGCTTTTAAAATATATGGCTATTTTTTTCCTTCTTTGGGACATGTTTATCTAAGGAAAGGGTCATAGAGTCCCACTTGAGAGGGACTGTAGAGAACACTATTGTGTTCACTTCCCGTGATGTTACTGGGTTCTTCTTTAGCAGGACCTGGCTTCTCTTTCAGTTGATGAACTCGAAGTCTGAGAATTGATTTAGGTGAGAAAATTGTCAAAGTATCATGACTTTCCATGTTGGTAGATGACCTCAGCTGTTTTCCATCTCTTCTAATTATTACTTGTTGAGCAATTGCCCTAAAGGCTAGCCATCCTCTTCGAAGGAATTCTGTATTCTATTACCATCTTCATAGGTGATCCCTGACCTGGCTGCCATTCCAAACCTGCTGCCTATTATAGTCATTTGCCTTAACCATCGTTAAGTGCTGCTCGCTGGTCTTTAATATTCTAAGCTTTTACCCTCTCATTAGCACAACTTCCAGATATTTTCTAGTTATCTGTGAGATTTCCTCTTTTACTCATAGAAGCCCAGTTCTGTAAACATCTCTCCTGCAATCTATTGATTTTTTAAAAGTATGTTTTTGAAGTTATTTTCTTAGTAGTTGCTAGGGATTATAATATTTCTATAAACATCTCTTCTGCAATCTATTGATTTTTTAAAAGTGTGTTTTCAAGTTATTTTCTTAGTAGTTGCTAGGGATTATATTATAGATCTTAATATGTCACAATATACTTCAAGTAAATATTGACTTAATTCCAGTAAAATATGACTTTGTATAAAGTATTTCACTTTCTTTATATTTTTACTGACTTAATTCCAGTAAAACATGACTTGTATAATGTATTTCATTTTCTTTACATTTCCTATTTATACTCTTATTTTCATATACATTTTCACTCTATATATGTCATGAACTTCCAATACAGTCTATCTTATTTTTAATTATGAGAATTAGAAAAATATATATTTATGTAGTCTTTTATTTACCTAAATATTTATATTTGTCATGACTCTTTATTTTTTTCATTGGGTTTAAATTTCCATTCAGTATTATTTTCTTTCAGTCTAAAGAACTTCATTTACTATTTCTTGTGAGGTGGATCTGCCAGCAATGATTCCTCTCAATCTTCATATATTTGGAACTGTATTTTATTTTGCCTTCAATTTCAAAGAATAGATTTTGCTTTATATAAAATCCTCGGTTGAAAGCACTTTGGGTATGTCCTCTACTGCTTTTCAACTTCTATTGTTTTTGATCCAAGTTAACCTTAAATATTATCAATGATTCTTTATATATAATGATTCTTTTTTTCTTGCTCTGATTTCAAGATTTTCTTTCTGCACTTCATCTAGGTGTTGATCTCCTTGCTCTTTTGTGGATTTCGTTAAATTTTTTGGATCTGTGGATTAATTGTCTTCATCAAATAGGAAGTTTCAATCATTATTTCTTTAAATATTTAAGTTTAAATAACTTTATTTTTAAGAAGTATGAAATTAGTGAACAGAATTCCTGTGTACTAGATAACCAATATTCCCTATTATTAACTTTTTGCATTATTTTTTGTTACAATTAACCATCTTATAGGTAGGCATTATTTCTAACAGTCCCCATGTTTTTCTGATTTCTTTAGTGTTACCTACTGTTCCCATTTCTGTTCCATGATTGCATCTAGGATACCACATTAATAATTCTGTCTGCTAGGCTCTTCTTGGCTGTGACAATTTCCCAGATTCTTGATTTTCATGACCTTGACGGTTTTGAGGATTACTGGTCAGGTGTTTTGTAGAATGTCCTTTTTGGGGGTTTGTTTGATATTTTTCTTATGATTGTACTGGGGTTAATGTTTTTAAGAGAAAGAACACAGAGATAAAGTGCTATTTCCACCATATTTCATCAATGTTGTATGTGATCAACATAGCTCATAATTGTTGATGTTGACCTTGGCCATCCAAGAAAGGTAATGCTTAGCAAGTTCCTATTGCAAAAGTTATTATGTTCCCCCCTTCTATATTATTTCCTCCTTTGGAAGGAAATCACTATATGTTGTCCATATTTGAGGAGTGGGAATTATTCTCTACACTCCTGAGGGGGGAATATCTATATAAATTGCTTGGAATTCTTCATATGGAAAATGTGTTTATATTCTCTAAGTTATTTCCATGTTCAATTACTTGTTTACATCAGTATGATATTTATTTTATACTTTGGGTTATTATCCAATACCCCTTTAGTTTTTGTTCAAATTATTTTAGTTTATTCCCATTTTCCTTTTATATAATTCTTTTTTTTTTTTTTAAAGAGAGAGAGAGAGAGAGATTTTAAAATATTTATTTATTTTTTTAGTTTTCAGCAGACACAACATCTTTGTTTGTATGTGGTGCTGAGGATCGAAACTGGGCCAGGCGAGCACGCCACCGCTTGAGCCACATCCCCAGCCCTTATATAATTCTTCATTTCACTTTTGTTGCTGTTTTTCTTGTTATGAACATTTTTGTATTTTCTGGTACTATGTGCTCCATGTCCATCTTATGTGTTTCCTGGCTTAACCTTAGAATCAACCATTTTTAATTTTTTCTTAGCCATTTTTTAAAAAACCCTGGTTTCTGATTTTGGAGAATGTTTTTAAAAGGTGTTCTCTTTGTTAATGGGATGTTGTTGCTTCTAGATCCTCTCAGCTAGCAGAGCAAGTAAATATATATGGATACTCGCCCAAGTCTATACAAGTATCCAGAAATATTTTCATATATTACCATCTGCATCTGTATTAGGGTAAAAATGAACACAAGCTGATGCCACCAACTTAAATGCATGACTACTTGACTCATTCTAGCTTTTTCCTGTTGGAAATCCTGGGTCATGGAGGATAGGCCTTAGTTATAGAGAAGGCTATGGGTGTATTTCACAATGGCTACCTTATGGTATCACTGTGACTTCACTATGAAAACATGGACATGTTCCTGTGGCAACAAATAATAAGAAAGTCTAGAGATGTACCTAAAGTTGCAAACTCCAAGAGTTTCTAACTCTCAAGTTAGTTTTATGGTGCCAAACAATTATTAAAAATTACTGTTTAAATATTTCTACCTGTTTATTACTCCAAGGAAGCAGATATGGGGTATGACTCTTTGCATTAAGCTCTCTCTCCAGAGTCAGGGTAGCAATTTGGATTAAGATCTAAATTTTCTGATGGGTCTAAGAAAAGCTACTGATTTTCAGCATGTTAAACTTTTCTCTTAGGGTGTATTTGATCAACATATAATGGGATAATAACTTCTATTTCAGGCAGTTTGTTGTTGCTGTGACCAAAAGACCTGACAAGAAAAACAGCAAGACAAGTTTATTTTGACTGGTGGTTTCAGAGGTCTCAGTTCATACATGGCCAACTCCATCTCTCTGGGCCCAAGATGAGGAAGAATATCATGGCAGAATGGTATGGAGGAGAAAAACAGCTCAGGACTTGGCAACAAAGAAACAGAAAGTTCTGAAATATTTCACTAGAAATGAAATATAAACTCCAAAGGCACATCCCAGTGACCGACTTCCTCCAGCCACATCCTAAATGCCTACAGTTACCACCCACTTAACCCATGTGCATCAACTTCCATGATCTATTCATGTAAGAGTTCATGCTGATACTTCATATTCACTTTTAGGATTCTAGGTTTTGTAGAAAAATTATAATATCATGTGTGTGTATATATATATATATATATATATATATATATACACACACACACACATGATATTAGAGAGAGAGAGAGAGAGAGAGAGAGATTTCTATCTCCATACATATCTCATTTATTCTATGCCCAAAGTCTTAGTTCTTAATAATAGCATTGTAATTACTCACTTTATCTAACAACGAGCATTCCCTCATCTCAGAATAATATTACCCCAACTATGGTTACTTTAAAAAGTTTAATTTTTGTCAGTATATGATGTTTTATAATATAATTTGATGCTGATTTATAGTTGTAACACATTTTATATATTTTCTACACATGTTAGGGTATATCTGCTTGTCCTGGAAAAAAAAGTCTGTATATTCTACTTTGACAGATCCTTGAACATGCTGTTTTATGCTCACAATTGATGATACAGCATACTTCAATGAGATTCAGAGAGCTATTCCACTGTCCAGCACTGCTGCACATTTTTATTACACCGTAATTCTGCTTACAACCTGATACAGTTTACATTCCAACTTTAAGTCAGATGTACTAATGTACTTTAAAATATGGAATGTTAAAAATTTTCAAAAGTAGTTGTAAAATTGGATATTTTCTGCCATTTCATAGATTCTTCCCAGTTATAAAAGAGCTACACAGCCTCAATCCACAGATTGTGAAGCATGTTCTGATGTAGCAAATCTCTTCAATTCCAGGAAGGCCATCATGAAAATATTACTCCTTCAATTTATAGACTTAAACTAATAGTGATAAACTGAGGCACCTGATTAGAAAATTTTACTCTAGGATGAATTATGTCTTGCATATTCTGTAAACCAAAAAGAATAAAAACAAATCAAATACTAAAAAAAATCCCAAACAATCCAAGTGCCCCTTCTCACCGTTAAATTGTTCTTTAAAAATAGTTTTCTTTAAGTATTATTATGAAAATTTCAATCATATGGAACATTTTAGTACAACAGAGTATCTAAAACTAGGAAATTTATAAAAACAAAAGTGTTAATTTTGGCTCACAATTCTGGAAGCCAAAAACATGGTTCTGGCATCTAGCTTTGATAAGAGTCTCATGGAGAATAGTGGTGGGCTGAACTCCACTCCAGCAAAAACGAACTCACTACCATGAAACAAAGAATCCTTTCATGGGGATGGATACCTCACAGCCCAAATGCCTTTAAAAGGTACACCACCTCCCAGCACTGTTACATTACAGAAGTAGCATGCAAAAATAAATAGTAAAATAAACTCCAATGTATTCACTAGTCAGCTTGGGAAATTATACACCCATGACCAATATTGTTTCATCAATACCTCTCTCTACTTACCCTCATGGAGGAGTTTTTTGAAGCAAAGTTCAGAAACCAGATTATTTCATCTGTAAGCATTTTTAGAATGCATTTCCAAAAGATAATAGATTTAAAATAGCCACAATAGCATTGTCACAGGTAAAAAGAAAATCTTAATATTGTAAATTAATTTGCCATTGTTCAAATTTCAAATTTCCTTATAAATATAGTTTTGTAGCACTATGCATGAATAATATAAAATTTTTTTAACACCTTGCACTGTATATAGAAACTGATAATTTAAATCCTAAAGAATTTTCCATAGTAAGATTTAGATGGCTATATCTTAATGTATTGCTAGACATGTTGTCATAGTCTCTATTTTGTTTTGTTTTCTAATTGTAAACTGGGTATTGGGCCTCAGTTTAATAATATTCAGGTAGATTTTTGATGTCAATGCTACTTGTTAAATGTTATTATATTTTTCTATTATTAGATATTTACTTTATGGTTGTCTCTCTTTTAACACTATTGATGTTAATGACTAGATCCTTTTTTACTTAAAAGTTGCAAAATGAGACTTTTCTAACTTTATTACCTTTTTAAATATTTTTATTAATAGATGCTTGTAGAAATGTATGTATGAATGAATTTCTGAAATACATCTATAAATAAGAATTTTAGAAACCAAATAATATAGTTTATATAAGAAAGTCAGATAAATATAAAATACTTCCTCTCAAAAATGAACCATAAATGTGAAAGCACGTTTTGCAGTGACATAGCAAAGTGCAGCCAAGGCAATGTCCCTATATGGTTCATATTCTCAGATTCACAAAAATGGCTCTGTGATGTGTCTTAAAATCAGGTACTGTGATGCTTCTGGCTTTGTGCTTTTTGCTAAAGATTGCTTTGGCAGCTTGGGGTCTTCCATATGAATTATGATTCCTAACTCAAAAGTTCTAATCACAGATATTCCCAATACTTTAAAAATAGTGCTAAGATTTTTTTCAAAGAAGAATGCATGTGTATTTCAGAAAACATAGATGAAATATAAAGAAGAGAGGAATTCATCTCTAATTTCATTACCCTGAGAAACAATGATTCAGGTGATTTCCAAGATGATTATCCCATTGCTCAGAATTCCAAAATCTATTATAAAGAATCAAGTCAGTAAACAGTAATATGTGAGCTGTAGAATGACAAGTGAAGGTAAAAATACTAGGATAAACTAACTCACTACCATGAAAAAAAGAATTCTTTCATGGGGATGGATACCTCATAGCCCAAATGCCTTTAGAAGGCCCACCACGTTTATTCTTAAACTTGTGTTACCCCTCTGTATAAAGCAGTAGTTTGCCATAAGTTATTCATTTTGAGGTCAAGAGCTGAGTTAGAAAAACCTTATATCTTGTTGTACAAATATATCATTGAATTTCATAATCTTTAAGATTATTTCCACAACTAGAATTCCATTATTCAGTCAGATGCTGATTTATCTTTTTAAAATTTATTTTGCAGTTTGTTTATAGGTTAGGTGTTTAAGAAAATACAGGGTTGGTGTTCCCCATTGTAGCCTTGGCCATCCATCTATTTATGAGAACAGGGGTTCAGGTAGGGCCAAGCTGAGATTACATTCAGGATATCTAAGGTAGTCTATAAAAATAGTACATTCGTGACTTTAATTTCCTAAGGGTAATCTGTTCCAATTTTGTGTGCTTGTTTAAGATTGTGGAGAACAGGATACTCTGTGTTACTCCATGATATATAGAACAGTAGTTCTCAGATTATTCTTAAACCTGTGCTATTCCCCTATAGAAAGCAGTAGTTTGTCATAAGCTACTTCATTTTGAGATGAAGAACTGAGTTAGAACGACCTTATACCTTGTTTGTACAAATAAAAAATCACAATCTGGCCTAGCACAACCATAAGGCACAAACTGAAAATTAATTGTGCTAATAAAAACCATCAACTGTGAGTTTACCATATTAATCAGAAGCACATGGATGCATGGGTGTATCAAACTCTTAGAAGAAAAACCAGACCCACAAATTTATTGATTATATCAAAGCACCAAATGAAGGAACCTCATCACTTGAAGCCTATAAAAGGAGACAACTGAAGTTAAAAATACTTCAGTGAGTTTCAATTTTTTTTTCTTATTGTGGTAAAATACACATGACAAAATTTGCCGTTGTAACCATTTTGTTTGTTTATTTATTTGTTTGTTTGTTTGGTTTTTGTTTATTTATTTATTTATTTTTAGTTCCAGGGATTGAATTCAGGGGTGCTTAACCATTGAACCACATTCCCATTCATTTTTATTTTGAGACAGGATCTTGCTAAGTTGCTTAGGGCCTCACTAAATTGCTGAGGCTGGCCTCCAACTTGCAATCCTCCTGCCTCAGTCTCCCAAGCCATTGGGATTACAGGTATGCTCCACTACTCCCACTGTAATCATTTTAAAATGTACAATTGAGTAGCATTAAATAATTCACAATGTTGTACAACCACCATCACTATTTAAAAATCACATGTTTTCATCATCCCTAAATGAAGATCCTATGATAGGTCTATGCATCTATGATCATACAAAAATATTGAATTGTACACTTTAATGGGAAAATTTTATAATATCAATTTTGTCTCAATAAAGCTATGTTTTAAAATAGAAAATAGCAAGTGATATTGGCAAGATTGTATTGTTATATTGTGTGCATATACAAGTGTGTAATAACAAATCTCATCATTATGTACAGCTATAATGTACCAATAAAAACAATGTGGAAAGAAATAGGTGGTACCAGGGAACACAATAGAAAGAGTATTTGTCTTTACAGAGCTTGCCTTCTGGGTGTATCATTCCCAGTACAGTTCTCTAATACCTTTGTCATGAGTGATCTGTGCCATTAACATAGACCAAAAACATTTGTGTCTTTCCACAATGTCAGAATTTATTGAATAACAATAAATTCACAGATTGCACTACTTTCGGCAGTGCCAGCTCAAAGAATATTCTTGGGTCTTCTGGTCATCATAACCTGGGCAAACACAAGTTCTTTTATTCCAATCTTAATTTCTAATTTCTAATATCTGTAACATTGAAGTCACACATTACACTTTATGCACCATATTATGCACTATATATATTTATATATAATACATATATGAAATATATATATATATTATATAAAATATATATTTCAAAAAAATCTAAGAAAGGGTTAAGGTGGCCACAGGGATTCAGGAGGCTGAACTGAGAGCAAAGGCAGAGAACATATATGAATACAGTTAACTGTAGGTATCAGATAAGGTTTCAAACCAGGGGAAGAATTTGTTCAGGATGCAGAGTTGTCAAAGGGCAATAACTTGTTCTAGGACAAGGTCCAGACAGACAGCAATTTCAAAGTGTCAGCTTGAGATGTCAATTTGGAGTGGGCTGTGTGTGGTTGTCAAGGGCAGGAGAAACTGCATTCTGCTGAAGCCTGAGGACAGAGATTTGGAGCTTCATTGATGTCACAATTTTCCAGGGCAAGACTCATGATGAGTGACCAGGTGTCAGCATCAAGAGGTCATGGGTTCCAGCTCAGCTTCAAGTGATGAGGTTGCTTCATTTGGTGCTTTGGTATAATCGATAAGTTCATGGGTCTGGTTTTTCCTCTAAGAGTTTGATACACCCATGCATCCATGTGCTTCTGATTAATATGGTAAATTCACAGTTGGTGGTTTTTATTAGCACAAATAATTATCAGTTAGTGCCTTATGGTTGTGCTAGGCAGATTGTGATTTTTTATTTCTACAAACAAGGTATAAAGTTGTTCTAACTCAGTACTTCACCTCAAAATGAAGTAGCATATGGCAAACTACTACTTTCTATAGGGGAATAGCACAGGTTTAAGAATAATCTGAGGACTACTGTTCTATATATCATGGAGTAATTCAGAGTAGGGCATAGCCTGCTCTCCATAACCTTAAACAAGCACACAAAATTGGAACAGATTACCCTTAGGAAATTAAAGTCACGCATGTACTATTTTTATAGACTACCTTAGTTTTCCTGAATGTAATCTCAGCTTGGCCCTACCTGAACCCCTGTTCTCATAAATAGATGGATAGCCAAGGCTACAATGGGGAACACCAACCCTGTATTTTCTTAAACACCTAACTTATAAACAAACTGCAAAATAAATTTTAAAAAGATAAATCAGCATCTGACTGAATAATGGAATTCTAGTTGTGGGAGTAATCCTAGAGATTATGAAATTCAACCTGTTTATTTTATAATTATGCAGCGGACACCCATCATAGGTGAAAGATTTAGCCATAACCAATCAGGCACTATCTGAATCTATAAAGCACTTTTTGCCTGAGGGTTAAACTGTTCTATTCTGTTTTGTTTTATTGGGTGTGGGGGTGTTTTTTAAAAAAAATACATCCACAGTCCTTTTGATTGCCTGCTGATGATTCAAACTCCTAATTTACAAAATAGAGTTTACTTTGCTATTCGAGGAAATATGGAGACTGGGTTAATACAAGACATCACTTAAACACTTTCAGTTTAGATATTTGATGCTAATTCATAATGTTTAACAGCAAAACTGTAGTAGAATGAGAGCGTGGGTGAGGAAGATTACTGAAATTTGACCTGGTTCATCCTGCTCTGGGGATGGCAGGCCCCAACCTGCCCCTGAAGAAGAAACTCAGTATGGGAATTTTAGATTCGGTCCAATTTTCTTAGTAAAACCTGAATCAAAAGAGAAAGTGCTGTTCCTGAATGCTAAGCAGAGTTGAAACAGACCTACAGGAGCCCTTCCTTGTGCGGACTTCTTGGTTTTGATGCTTTTTGATAAAAATCCTTTTCAAATGAGTATCATTCTCTCATGCCTCAGTTAGTCTGATTTAGAGAACAAGACTGAAACTTCCCTTGTTCATTAAAATCCTTGCTGGGTCCTTTTTTGGAATGTAAGTTCTCATTTACCTTGTGGAATGTGAATTGTGGACAGACTCAAAGAAGAGTGAGATTGGGCTGGATCTGTCAATGCTTAAATAGGGGATGTTTCAAATTCCAATGGGACTACTAGGATAGCTTTCAAGGATGTTAGCTGTAATTGTAGGTCACAGAGAATGGCTCCCTTATTGTTTTTGTGGTAGGATGGTTAGAAGGCTGTACTGAGGTTAGCTTGTCCCATCAGAGTGTACAGGTAAGGAAGGCAAGAACATTTCCTTAGATGAGATGTGAGGCCTAGCAGAGACCTACTGTGAGGTCTTAGCCCTTGAGGGGTGAGATCTCTATAGAAGGAGATAAATACATTAAGAGTGGAAGCCCAGAACCTAAAAACAGATTTGCAACAGGTCAATTTCAACAGAAAGGAGTCTGCCAACATTTTGATCTAGGGTTGGGATGTCAGTCCTTTGAATGAAAAACAGCGGGATAAAAATAAAAAGTTGTCCAACATACTGTTAATTTAAAATGATGTGAATTGAGGAATGGAAAAAAATAGGGTGATAGTGAAGTGAAGGGTTAAGGGTTATGGAAAATAATATTCCTACAAGACAGTCCCCAGGGAAAACAGAAGAGAGGAGGGAGGGAAATTAGCCAAAAGTTAAACCTCTCCCAGTAAATCCTTTCCCAGTAACAATGGGCCCCAAGGAAAGAAAGAAATTTTCAGCCCTTCCTGGGTTCATCTCCAGCATCTCCACCAAAAGCAAACTTTCATCCCTTCCCAACCACAATGGGTCCTCCAGGGAGGAAGCAGATACTGAAGTGTTGGGCCCTGCACTTTTACCCTTTCCCATTGCTGATGAGTCCTGAAGGAGAAAAGCAAATAGTGAAGTTCTGGGGAACAATGAATCCTGGAGAAAGAAGATAAGCAGTGAACACCAAGTTCTAAGCTTTTTCCAGTGACAATGAGTTCTGGACATTTTACAACTTCTTTTCTGACTGTTGAAACCAACACAACCTGCCTCAGTCTCCAGTGATTAATTCACCCTCCTTGTAGACTATAAAACTCCTCTGTGACCGAGGGCCATCTTTGTACCCAGAAAATGAACCCTTCTAGTGTCTGATTGATTGACTCCACTGCAGAATAAAGGAAAGCTTGATGAACTGTTGGAGGTCTGCCTCTGCCATGGTTACTTGTGCTTTCATAATGGTGCTGAAACCATGTTGGTTATTTTTGCTTCTAAGGGGTCCACAATTATTGCTGAGAAGAGTTTCACTCTTTTTTTTTTTTTTTTTTAAAAAAAAAAAACTATCTATTCATTTATTTATTTATTTTATTTTGAAACAGGGTCTCTCTAAGTTGCCAAGGATGACTTCAAACTTGCAATCCTCCTGACCCCACCTTCCAAGTCACAGGCCCACTCTTTCATTGGGAGTTGACTGTGTGACATTTGGATGGTTGGAATGATTTAAAGGGAGCAATTAATAGTCACCATATATTTCTTTTCTTGTTTTAAAACCATCTAAGCATCATAATAGCTTTGAGAGACAGAGTAGGCATATATTATTATCTTCATATTAGGAAAGGCTCTTCAGAAATGAGGTGATCCCCAAATTATCAATTTATTCATTCTGGAAGGTGAATTGGTTGACCGAGCAAAGAAATACAATCTAAGAATGAGTCAATTGGCCTCCTACCTACCCTATGCTGTCCCCTCTAGCGCACCCGCAATGGGGGTGTTTCCTCCAAGGACTCATGTAATGGTGGGAAAGATTCTATAATAAAAAACCTTGCTTTTGTCTACCATCTTTGCAGGTGATAACATCAGTCTGAGAATTTGCTTGAAGGTATCCACACTCTGATAGTGAGAACATAAACATGTTTGAGGAAAGGATTTGAGTTGCCTACAATAATTTGTAGTTAATGAATTGTCTTAAGGGTTTTATGTGTCTCTCTCCTACCGCTTTGCATGTACCATCCCCATTAAAAGGCTTTTCCCATTTGAACTGTTTTTATGAATAGAGGACTCTTTCATTTTCCACAGCCGATTTCCTTTTATTGTCCTTATTGCATTTTAACAGGGAGACAAATGACACCACAAACAGAGGTGTGGGAGTCTACCCTGCCTTGCCTTTATGTGTTTCCATTAACCTTTGTTCATCCCTTAGCTCAGGCTGTGGGAGGCAGACAGACCTTTAGTTAGGTCATAAGAGAAAAGTCAGAGCTGAAGCTCCCTGGGATCGCTTGCTCTTTAACAGGGCAGAGCAGTCCTTGAAACAATTATTTATTTTGGTTTTTGGCATAGGTGATTGAACTCAGGAGTGCTTTACCCCTGAGCTAAAACCCTGTCCTTTTAGTTTTTGAGACAGATCTTACAAAGTTGTTGAGGGGCTCACTTTAAATTGGCCAGACTGACCTTGAACTTGTGATCCTCTTGCCCCCCAGTTGCTGAGATTACAGGCATGTGATAGTGGAACTGGCTACAATATTTGTTTTCTAAAGGTGTTTATGAAGTTGTGATGACAATGATAGCAATAGCAATTTTATAATAAACATTATAGCACTAAGTGTAGAGGCATATGCATAAAATGAAATATTTATTTAATATTTACCATATCTCTATAAGCTAAGCATTTTATATTTTTTTCCATTATACAAATACTATATGAATATGTTTTTAAGACAAAAATATTAAGATATGGGAGCTTATAGAAGCAATGGTGAAAATTATCTTTATTTCTTTTATTTCCCATCACAGGTAGCTATCAACAATTTCATACACACAAACACATTTATATTTTTATGTTCTATTTTGTCATAAATGTGTTCAAAGTCTACTTTGTTCATTATTTAATGCCATGCTTTTTTGCTTAAAAATATGTTACAAAAGACCATTGTCTGTATGGAATTTTTCTCATTTTTTTTTCATAGTGGCATTTTCCTCTTGATAGAGATTTAAATATTTTTGTTACTGTTCATACAGTCAAAGCTGCTATCAGCATCCTTGAACATATATCTTCCCAAAAGACATATTTCTAGAAGTGGAATTCATGTGTTGAAGGATTTGTGCATTTTATAGGTTAGTAGACAGTGACAGATTTCCCTCCTGCAGCTGTACCATTTCAGGCCCCCACACACTGTATGAGTGTGACTCTCATGTTCTTTGAATCCTCAGAATACGCTGACAAAAGAAAACTCTAATCCTTATTTTCAACAACTAAGGATAACAAGCCTCAGACATATGAAATAAAATTGCCTGAAGTTGTACTGGGAAAGGATGGAAGATGAGTTTTCTCCATCATCAAGGCTCAGCCTCTTTCCCCAACCAGGAGGTCCTAAGCTCAAAGTCCATATCTTGTTTTTCCATACAGTTCATTTAATGTCTTAGGGAAGCCATGTCACCTCTCTGGTTACATTTTCCTTTTCTATACAACAAGGTAACTCCTTTAGTTTTGAATTTTAAACCTATTTTTGGGTGCGTTTTATAAATGGTTGTGCCAATATCATTTTGGCTGGATTTTGATCTTGTTTCTTCTACTTGAATGTCACATGTCAAAGAGGAAAATGATTAGAATGAGTGTTAGCTTTAAGAATATTCATAAAGTATTCACAAAGTTAATATCCATTGTCACGTGCTAAACATACCATTCACATTTCTGAATGTTTTACATGCATTATTTTATACTGTCCTCCTTGAATTCCAGGCCCAATGGAAATGAAGCAAAAATTAAAGACAGGCAGTCAGTGTAGATAGGCAATTGGGTTGGATCAAGAAAATGGAGCCTGGTTTGGGTCTGGGAAGTTGGAGACTGTCCCAGGGAAATTGTAATGTAAATGTCTCCAGAGCCCTTTGATTACCAAGATTACCTGCCTATACTATCCCTTCCAAAAGACTGTAGATAGGAAGTTGTTAATTAATGCCTCCTGGCCCACACCATTTTGTCCCCACCCACTTCCCCGGCCCATATGCTTTTCACCTTTTGGGTCCCACCAGCATCTCCTAGGCCTAGTCACATATGCAGGAAGGAGAGAGATAAGGGGGAAGAGAGCAGGAGAACAAAGGAAGTCTACAATGTATAAAAGGGTCAGGTTGCTCTCACTTCTTGGGATACCAGCATACCAGCTCTGGCCCACTTCTCCCTCCCAGGAGAAATCTGTTTTACTATTTTTAAATAAAACCTGCTTTATATGCTTGCCTCAGCGCTTCTCTAATGTTCAAAATTCAACATTTGAGGAAGCAATACTCATCGCTCATACCCAGCTGTATCAGAGAGAATGTGCCCTTTGGAGAGAAGGACCATATAACTCATTGACCCAACTAGGATGCTTTTGAGAATGAAGGAACAGTATTAATAACTAAGCTGGAGAGCAGGAATGAAACGAGATACTTATTCAAACTGGAATGGACAGGCACTTCACTTTGGGCCAGCTCCAGATTCTGGCTGAGTTCCTTGCCAGTAAATGGATCTTGCTACAAGTTTCTCCAAAGCACAGTTTCTTCACTTTCGCAAAACTATGCCAACTTATTGTAAACATAAGAAAAAAAATTACATAACTGCTCCTGGTACATAGTAGGCACCTCGTAATAGTAGCTGCCTCACGGGTTGCTGACAGTCAAGACCTTAGTAAAGTGATTGGCACACTGTAGCCACTCACTGCTAACATTATTATTGTTAGGCTATTATTATCTTGCTCCTTCCTGCCTGATTTATGTCTACACTTGGCTTCTCCCTCTTGGACCGTCTCCTAAGCCACTTCTAATCTATTGTGTTCTGGGAAACAAGGTAGCTAATATTATCAAATTCTGGAGAATGCCCATCTTTGAGTAAGGCACACTTTATACACCCCCCATTGCAGTTTTCATCTGAACTGCTTAAAGGATCACTCTTTGACCTTGTGTATGACCTAAGCAATAAAAGTTTTGTATAATTGACCAGCACATAAGTGAGGATTTTTAGTGGTTCTATGTATATTACAGCTTCATTGAGGGGTGAGTTTTAGCTGTTAAGGTAGTTTAGTTCCATAAAGCTTAATTTCCCACCACTTGCAAGGATGGAGGGGTCCACTTTGAAGCAGTGAAATTGGTAGAATAGACCTTTTATGGCATCTGATAATTTGGAAGGCAAAATTTCAGAGCATGAAGGCTGAGCAACCTTCATTTCTTGCTTAATTTCTTGCTTCTCAGGAAAACAAGACACTCATAATTACTAAAGGGGAAAGGAAGTTAGCTGTACTTTTTACATAAAGGGCAAAGAATTATAGGAATATATAATATGCTTATAGTATCAAAGGGGCCATGCAGGGTAAATTAAATGCTGTTGTAATTTCCCCTTGTAGTTAGACATTGAAATAAGAAATTGTTGGGTTTTTTTTTCTATTTTCTCTACTACAATATAAGCAGAGACCGTATCTGTCTTACTACTTTATTTCTAGCACCCCAGACAGGCTCTGGCACATAGTGGGCTCTCAAAAGGTAATAATCAATCACTGAATGAATGCATATCAAGGACACAATTGATTATAGATAATGACCATCTGCAGGATTGTTTCCTCTAGAGCAGTATGAGACTATACACAGAATAAATTGTATGTGCTTCATTCTGCATCTTTTTCAGATGACATGGTAGCTTATTCTTGGCAGAGACTGGTCAGTTTGGAGATACTGGATAGATGTCACTTCAGTAAAGGTGTACAAGGAGTAGTAGCATTTTTTTTTTTCCAGAGCAAGAAGTCTGCTCAAATAAGCTAATGGTCCAACTGTACTGATTTCTTTTACACACACTTCAGTTCTGCCATTCAAACATTCTGAGTGCCTGTGATTTGACAGGCAGTGTACTATGCATAAGGTTGGGCTGGAGAAGCAGCATTGGTGAATAGGGACTTTCTAATTGCTCACAACAAGTATGAAGATTTCAGTGTTCATTTACAAAAACTCCTAGTATGGCTATGTCCACACACCCACATGTATATATGTTTACTGCATTTCTTTGCAGTACAAGTGTTTGACAAGATGATAGGCATTGTCTTCGTCAGCATATTTGTTGTTCCATGTTCCCCATTTTTTAGTAAAATTTTGGGGCTTCATTGTTCTACTCCAGGACATGAAACTCTATTTTATGTCTCATTTCTGAAAACTAAAGCACACTCTGGACAGCCATGGTGTTATGACTAACAGAGATGCTAGGACACCCTATTCCTTTTTTGCCAGGTTTTGCTGTGTCTGGGTGGACATGTTTGCAAATACATCAGCTTTCAACTGTGCTCATTAATGATGGTGAACAGAATGTGGTGGGCAAACCCAGCTAAACAATCCTAGTGCGCTATTGGCTTTGCCACATGGTCAGACTCAGCACGGACAACCTGCTTCTCTCCTGCCCTCCACTCTCTCTACTTTCCTCTCTCTTCTCCTGCCCACCTTGGTTCTCACTCTTCTATACTCTTGAGGAGTCTTTTGCTGGTCCTTTATTCCATGGCCATTTGCTGAGCCCTATCTCACATCAGCCTCTTTGTCAAAGACTATGGCTCCAACTGTCATTTTTAGGCTTTTAAAAGCTCCAGTCCAAGGAGGAAGACAAATACAACAGTAAATAGCCTTGTGTACATGTTTCCTTAAAAAATTGTGAGGAGAAGTATGGAGCCCTGAGAGAGGATTGGTTGTGTCCACCAGAGAGCAGAGAATGGCTTCCTGGATGATGGAACATATAAGTCATCAAGGGTGGACCTCAGGAGCCCTACCATTTCCTGGACCAATCTCAGGCTGTGTGTCCCAATATTTAGGTTCAATTTCTAGACTTCTCAAGAGAGTGTGAGTTTGGGAGAAGTATTTTAACTTCTTACTGTTTCAGCTTTTTGTCACTAACAGGTGGATAAGAATCTTCACTGAGGTAAAGACAGAATAAAACAGGATTGAAAAAGCTTTTTGCAAGTCTTCAGTAATTATAAATGTTATCTTTATTTTGCTGGTATAAAAATAGCCTGGGCTGTTGAATTGATGTTTCTTTCCAGCCAGCTCATCTCCTTACATCTCTCTGGAAAAATTCAGGCAAGACCAGGGCCCTTTCTTGAAAGACAAACCAAATGAGAATGGAGTGCTAAATTTCAGTCCTTCAAAAAGCTGGAATTTGGGGCTGGGGTTGTGGCTCAGTGGTAGAGTGCTCGCCTAGCAGCATGAGGCATTAGGTTCAATCCTCAGCACCACATAAAAACAAAATAATGTGTCCACCTAAAACTAAAATAATAAATAAATAAATATTCTTTTAAAACCTGAAATTTTTTAAAATGATGGAGACAATGACATTGCCTTATCCTTCTGGAGCATTTAGAACATTTCCAATCACTTAACACAGCCATGATCTTTCAACTTCTAGGTGAAAACAATTGTTACCATCTTTGCTTTTTAGACATGTCCACTAAGGTACAAAACCACAAGGGATTGCTTTGTATTAAGTCCACCCTAGAATAATTGTGCATCAGGCGTATAAAAGGCAAGAGATCTTAAAAGTAAAAGAGGGCATTCCGAAGAGGGAAATGAGACAGGGACAGATTAAATAGCAGGGTCACAAATTTCATCAGAAAGTAGTAGTACACCCGGAACCCAGGACCCTCTTAATTTTTGCAGCAGAAACATGCTAAACTCATTTGGAGTCTACCTTCAGTGATGGGGCTCATTAACATGTGCCTTTGAATTCTATGTTGTCTATTCTTCTTCCCCACCTCATAGCTTTTCTATCAATTGATTGATAATTTAACAACTAATGTTATGACAGAGGAATTCACTAATTGCTGTAATCCTATATTCTGCAGATGAAAGAATTATTTTCCCATTTATAGATTTTCCCCACTTTACCAATTTCCCTGTTTTGTAATATTCAAGTTCAATATTTTGGTCCAGAATTTACCTAACACTTTTTCAGCAGGCCGGGAGTAGCTGCAGCCTCTGTGGACTTCGGACTTCAGCTTTGACTCCATTCTGTGTTCTGAAGGACTTAGGGAGGGGAATTCATTTGCAGAGCTTTAAGAGTTTACTTTGTTTGTGTCCCCAAACCAATCTCAGTAAACTGACCCCAGGCGCATCTCCACCAGTAAATATGTCAGGAGAAATCAGTCTCATTAACTTCCTCCCGCTCAGATCACTGAGCTGATTCTTAAGAAGATACCAGGATTGCTTCAGATGGATTTGTCCCTGTATTTATGTTCCAAGATACTTCTGCATAGGAGGTAAATATCTAGGTCTTGGATAGTCCTAGGTTCTAATATTTTTTTCCTTCTAGCATAAGTGCTCATAAATATTAGGGAACTAAAACTATTTGGTCTATTTTCACGAAGGATATAATATCAATAAAATAGGATGAAGACCTTTAGCGTATCAGATGGCAGGCCCTGTAGAATGAATGGATTTCATCTTGTGAGTTTGCTACAGAGTTACTGCTTGACTTCCTCTTCTCCAAATCCAAACCCCGTTCAGTGAAACTGATAGTGTAGCTGAATATAATATTAGAGGCTGGAGACTTTAAAGCATAATAATCCAGTCCCTGTACCCAAGATGACTACAGTGTAATTGGACTGAAAAATCAATAGAGAAAAAAAAAAAGAGGAAAGTTTTCTGGAGGTTGCAGCACTGGAACTGAGCCCTGGAATAGGCAGAAAGGAAGACATACGTGATGGAGGGAAGGAACAAATTTTAGTCCCTAATACATCTATGAGACAGTCAATGGTTAAGAACAAAGGATGAAATAAAAATTTCCCAGGTAATCTATTTGCATATTAACAAAAACATTTTTAGTATGACAGTCTCCCTTATTGTTTTATTGTCTTACCAAATATATTTTAATACAAGGATTATTAACAGATAATTTACACAAAAGGAGAAATAAAATATTAGCACATGTAAAAAATTTAAAATTTTAGTAACACTTAAAAAAAGCAAAGTTAAAAAAAAGAAAGGACTATTTCATATGCATCAACTGGCAAAAAATTTAAGGTGGGGTGTAATTAGTCAAGAAGAACATGTCTATTTATTGAGCACTTATATGTGCCTAGGAACTAGGGACACAATAAACATAAGGTGAAGCCTACATTCTCAGGAGTTCACAACTCATGAGGGAAGAAAGATTACATAAAAAACAAATAAGTAAATAATCCAACTATTGCAACTACTAGACTATTTCAAATCAAGTTCTTTTGAGACTGAAATAGAGTATCAAGGGACCACAAATACTCCATGAAGAGCGACAGGTGTTTACAAATGTATGTATTTGGTCCAGTGGTGGCAGAGAGGAGTGGAAGGGGTCTGCAAAGGCATTCCAGATTCATGACTAACATTCATTTACAGATCATCAAACCCCATGCATTCTTCTAAATGTCCTATGTAGGTTAATTTGTTTAATCTTCACAATGATCCCACAAGGAAAGTATTATTGTTTTTCTCCCACTTTGCACATGATGAAATCCAGGCATTAGGAGACAGGATTTGAACTCTTGCTTTAATCCCATCACCTACCTGCCACATACTCTGGATGACATTAGCATTGGAAATTGGAGAATGTAGAGGAGAAACTCATTCCAGGCAGAGAACATGGAATGCTTAAGCATTTGGAGGCTGGAGGGTGCTTAATGTCTTAATTTGTTTGAAACTTCAGGAAATTCAGTCTGGGGGGTGGTGGGATTGACCTTCTCATGGGTGGGTGCTCAGAGGGCTCAGCCATGATGCCTGTGTCTTAGCAGGCCACCCTGAGGAACTTGGCTTTTATCTGCCAGGCTGCTAGAAGCCATTGAAATCTTAAGCAGGGAAGAAATACGATCAGGCTTGCTCCTTAGAACGGCCACTTATTCTTCAGTCAACAAAGTGATGGAGACAGGTCCAGTGGGCTTCTAATCCCTGACCCTGTGACCATGGTTCAGCCATACTCTTCCTCCAGAAAAGAGAGTAAGGCCCTCAAATGAAAATCGTTGCTACAGGGGGTTAATAAAATCTCATGAGGCCAAGAAAGCCAAACCATAATTTAAAAACCTTCCTTCACAGTTGGCAGGTGTCGTGAGTGACTTGTGAGTGTGGGTGTCTGGCGGCTCTGCCTTCCTTGGCAGTATATTGCTTTGCCTCCTCCTCATAAACCTTTCTGTTTATTTTGTGGGAGGGTAAAGTGCCTGACAGAGCTTATGCAGGAGAAAAATAAAGACGCTGGAGGCCTTAAATTTTCAAGTCCCAGAAACCTCCAAACAAATACAAGACACTCTTAGGTTTGGGACTTGGAAAATTGGGCACCTTACTTAGGCATGCCTTTCTTGTGACCCTCTCCTCTGCTTTTCCATGTCCACAACACCCTCTCCTTTTCTCACGTCTCATCTCTGCATCTTACCTCCCAACAGACCAATGTTCTTATATTGCCAAGGCCTCAGACGGCAGCTCCCCAGGGCAAGCCTGCCCTTTCTAGAACTGCCCACCTTTCAAAATTACTTTCTTACATTTCTAGTTACTAGCTATTAAACTTCTCCTGGGGCTGAGCTCAAATATGTGTTAGGAGGAGAGCAATTTAATTAAATTGCATCCCACTAAGGTATAAATAACTTATACCCCCTAACCCCATCCCTGCAATCATGCCAGGGATGTTAGCAATGTAATGAAAGAAAGGAATCTCTTATTATTGGATATAGTAGCGTAGTAATAACCGTATCTTCCTAGTGGGGGTCATATTTCAGGATCCCTTAAAACGTATTTTCTTGGCAGCCACGCCACTTGTGGCTGAGCCAGATTTGTTTCTTGTGTACTCTCATCTCTGTTCCACAGTTTTTGAAATATTCGTGTTTTGTGTTCATCTCCTACTTATCAATTGCTGTCCCTTCCTCATTACCTTGGGCTAACTTGCCTGATTCCCTACAAACCTGAGCATGTCTATTTGTGTTTGTTCTGTGGATCACATTTGGTCTTAGGATGAGGAAACTAGAGGGTAGGCAAAAGATTAGGAGATAAAAGGAGAAAGATAGAGCGGTGTCAATGAACATGAATTAGTTGCATCCAAAAGAGAAATAGTTATTTATAAAAAAAGGAAAAAAAAAAGAATCATTGTCAACAACAAGAGTTTCAGGTGGCAATTGAATTATGTGACTAAATATCCAGCAAGTTTATGGTTTTGTGTTGAGTTTGAATGTGGAGGTGGGGGCTCCTATTAATTCTAATCTTCTATAAGTTTCTTAATGTCCTTGGGTCTAAGTGTTATTTATAAAATGAGAATGGTTGACCCAAAGAACTTCACCTCCTGCTACCTCTAGTTGACACTTACCAAGTTTTCGACATCACGTGAATACTTTGGAGTTATGTGTCATAACACTGACCTGATTTCCATCCTATTCTGTGGACCACACATTTCTGCATTATAATGGAGAATAAAGGATACACAAATAGACATGGTAGAAAGACCCCTCAACTTGGAGCCCAAAATATTTGGGTACTTGTAGTGGCTTCTTTACTTAGAACATCTAGTAGCATAACCAAGCTGTGTCTCAATTTCTTTGCCTATAAACTAGCGTTATAAATTCCTGTATTGCTTTCTTTCTTTTTAAAAATATTACTAGAAAACTTGTAGTTATATAATTTCTGACTCAAAATTATTTAAAAAATATCTCTGTTTTGAAGGTCATGACTAACTGGCCTGTTGCTCAGTGGCTGTGGGGTAAGGCTGGGACAGATAGGGGATGAGGATAGAGTTGCTTTATTTTGGGTTTAATAGAACTTACTGCCCCAATTACATATAACTTCGTTTTTCTTTTGCAAGCCATAGAATGGAAAAGCTTATGTTATATTTGTGAACAAAAGAGCTCTAATTATTAAATAATGCTTTAATTATGTGATAGCATATAATAATGGCATGGTTTATGAGACATGCAATTTAAATGTTTTCTTTATTTAAGTCTCTAAGGGAAGTCACTAGGGAAAATAAAGTAAAAGAGAAAAGATCTTCCAAGCAAGCACGGGCCTAAACTGTCAACTGTGTGCAGGACAATACAGGGAGGTTAATGGCATTTTTCTTATTTCCTCTGTTTCAGGAATGATGATCTTTGATCCTTTTGAGTTTTATCCATCACCGAAAAGATTCTCTTGCACTACATGAGTTTTAGTGCCTTTCCTGATAGAAATACATGATTGACAAGCATATATTTCCCATTACAGACCAAGGTGCTGATTTCAGGCAGAAATGAAAGGGCCTCGGCCCCAGTCCCCTTCCAGGGCAGGGTATCAAGAGAGGTCATGTTTGCTTTGCATGGTTGGGAATTGCTTATTAGAGCTCTTGCTTCCGTCATGCTTCACATTACAGAGTTTGGACATCGTCTTGATGCTGTCGAAGCCACCGGGTCGGCACTCTCCCTGCCCTCCGCCACGCTGCTGGCTATCCTCTGTTTACTCATCCAGGCAGAAAATCATCTGTGATCTCATATTGTTGACTTTTCATGTGGCTGTGCTGAACACTCTGAAAGAAATTAGAAGCACTTTGGGATCAAGAGCTCTGTTTTTGTACCTCTTTATCTCTTGAGTTCCTGAGTTGGAATGCAAATGCTAGGATGGGGCTATACTCAGTGGCAGGTCACTTGCCTCCCGTGTGGGCATGAGGCCCTGGGTTACATCCTTGTCACCACAAAACAAAAGCAAAACCAAAAATTGATAAAATTCTGCGAGTTTATTTATTTATTTTATTTGTATCACCAATATGGGTCAAAATTGGACATGGAATAGTTTTTTTCATAAACTCTTATTATGGAAATTAATAAATACTTATTGAATTTAACTGAAGTCCCTTATCTGTAAAATTATGACTCAATTGCAAATTTACTTGGCAGTAAGTAGGGAATATCTTTGATTTGAGAAGTGCAAAGAGATTGAGGATGTACTCATATGGCATTGGCGACCTCCTGTTAAGGTAAAATTATATTTTTATATTCCTTGCAAGACCCCAGGAAGGACAGAGGAGACAGAACCAAAAAATCAACTTGATGGTGTTGGGGATATTGGCCTGTGGTCAGTCACTCATGCATTGCAAAGCATGTTAAACTACCACCACCTCATATTCATGCAAAAGTTGCTTGAAAGTTAGAAATGATCTAGTTCAGCTGGGCACCATGGTGCTTGTCTGTAATTCCAGAAACTCAGTAGACCGAGGCAGGAGGATTGCAAATTTGAGGACTGCCTGGGAAATTTAGAGAGACCCTCAGCAATTTAATGAGCTCCTGTCTCAAAATAAAACCAAAAAGGGCTGGGAATGTAGCTCAGTGGAAAAGCACCCTTGGTTCAATCCTCAGGATCAGAAAAACAAAAAGAAGTAATCAAGTTCAATGTTTCTTCTTGTACAAGGAAGGATATGGAGGCCAAGGTACTTAGGGGATAATAAATTTTGAAATTGTTCTGTAAAGCAATTGTATATAAACACACACAGACACATACACAATGACACACACACACACATATCTCTACAGCTTAACAAATGCAGTTTTATGTTATCAAATTCAGTGTTTGTGTGAAAGCACTTATCAAATGATGGCAGCAAAAACATATGTATCTCTGGCAGAGACTGCAAAGGTCCTCCAGAGATCCTTCATCCCCACCATAACAAGGGTTCTTTCTAGGAACATATGCTCACATAGGGGCATTTTTAGGTATTTTTGCATTTACCTGGGATTTACCACTGGGTCAGTGAATATGGCTAAAAGCGAGGCACACAGACTGCAGAATTAGCTACCAGCAAACCTCACACTCTCCTCTACCATTTCTTTCCTCCATGTTTTTTTTTTCCCTCTACATTCTCCTAGTGGATTAAAGATTATCATTGTCCTACTTGATTAAGGAGCTCAGAAACTTGGGATCACTAATAAGCTGGATGTCAGGACAACTAAGGAATAAGGATCTAACCTTAGCTAAAATATCCTGTCAGGTCAAATACACCAGGGGACAGTATGGCTTTGTCCACATTCATGTATAGGCAGAGAAACATGTTGTTTTCCATCTGTCATATTGGCAAAAAATCAAGTTTGATAATCTTCTTTGTTGGTGAGGCTGTGGAGAAATAGGTTTTCTCATATGTTGCTGATGAGAGGGTAAAAAGGTAGAATTCTTATGGAGAGCAGAAAATATTCATCAAAATCACTTACACACTCACTTAGCCTTTGAATTATGAAATCCACAACCAGAGTTTACTTTCAGACACATGGTGCTTGGAATGTCATGTGGGCAAAGCTGTTCATTTTAGCATTTGCAATAGTAACATTCGAAATGCAATCCTAGTAGCTATCAGTAAAGAGATGGCTGGATAAATTGTGGTGTGGCCACACAGTGAGACACTTGCATGGTTGATCCAAACAAGAAAGCCTGATATTTGTGAGTATGGAAAGGCCCCCAGGATATATTGATAAGTATAAGAAGCAAAGTTCAGGACAGTTCATGTAGAAATTTTCTTAATCTAAACCTTACTGAATTGTTATTTTAATTTAGGGGAATGAATTACCTATTAAAATGCAATTAAATTAAAAATGAAAATGGGAATAAATTGCAAAGGTTGTCTCTGCTAGCTTTTACCTAAAAAGGCACTGAAGTGGGAATTACTGGGTAATTAATGCTAAGGAGCTGTTATTGAGGAAAATGCAAGCATCACTTTGGAGGGAGTGATACAGTATGAGAGCTGTATTCTGTCAGCCTCAACTGGGTCAGTGTGCTGCCTTTATTGACTTCTGCTTTCAACTCTAATAATTCACTTAATTGAATGAAGCTCTCTTACCTTCCTTAGATCACTGGTGTCTTTCAAGAAATGATGAGTTTTGTTCCCATGAGCTTATTTGTTTGAACTTCTTTCCCTTTGTAGTTTTTATTTATTAAAAGTCTCCTACAAGCTGGATGCTGTGTTAGGGGCTTAAGATACACAGCTGATAAGACACAACCATTCTTCTAGGGGATAAAAAGGAAAGCAGGACAAATGTCTTGTTATGGGCTGAGTAAGAAGAGGCGGTTGAGACACACTCATGCGTGGAGGAAGGCCATGTGAAGACAGAGATGGCCACCAAGGAGTTGATGGAGAGATCTCGGAATGAAACCAACCCTGTCCAAAACTTGAACTTGGGTTTCTTGCTTCTGGATGAGGAAAGAGATTTCTGTTGTTAAATCACCTAGGCTGTGGTACCTTGTATTGGCATCCTTAGCAAAGCATTGCATACCTATAATGCAGTTCAGACCCTGAGTGATGAAGAAGCACAGGTAGGGGCCTCCACTTGAACAAGTCACGCAGGGCAGAGAGGTGGTGGCACATCAGGGTCTTTGGGACAACATGTCACTATCCCTATTTATAGATAGGAAACTGAGGCCTAGAAAAGTTATGCAAATTGCCCAAATTATGCAGCTAGGAAGTGGCAGAGCCTTCATTCAAATCAAGGCAAATTTCTTCCAATTAGTGTTTTTATTAGTATGCTGACCTTTTTAAAAATTATCAAGGATAGTGATAAAGTAGGGAAGGGAGGACATGTAAAGCACTCAGGCAGCTGCATAAGTGGCTTGAACATACAGCACAAAGTTGGGGTGAATCCTAGGGGATGATATGAAATTTTAATTCACATATCAGTGGAATCCACTTTTTGCATTTAATTTAAAATGGAATTTCAGCTACTGATGCTCTAATCAGAAATGTTCAGTTCAATGAATTTTCACAAACTGGCGCACCAATAATAACTGACACATAGATAAAACAAAACAAAATCATTACAGCCCTGGAGAAATTCACCCCTGTCCGTTTAACTCACTACCTTCTCCAGTGTAACAATACTGACTTTTGAAAGCCGGATTAGGTCTACTTCATTTTGATCCTTTGTATAAACGGAAACACACAAAATTCAGGGTGTATTCTTGTATCTGACGTTTTGGCTCACTCTTCTGGTATGAGATTCACCTTGTTGCATAGAGTTATAGCGAATCCTTCTCTCTTCTCTATAGTATTCCAATGTGCATCTGCCTGGATATATTTTCCCATTCTATTATTCCTTGACATATAAGCAATTTCCAGTGTAGAAGCTATTATGAATAATGTTGCTATGATAATTCTTACCTTATCTGGATCAAAGGATATGCATGTGCTCAGCTCAAGTAGATCCTACCAAACACCACACCTAGGTAATGGTGAAATATTGAAAGCTTACCAAGTTAATTATATTTCTATCTACCAGCAAATGATAGAAAAAAATTAAAAATGATACTTTTCAATACTTCCTAATACATCAATTACACAATAATTGAGTAAAAATATGCATTATTTTCTCTTTGAAAATTAGAAAACATCAATCAGAAAAATTAGTAGAAGAATGTGCCATATTCATGGATCAGAGAATTCAATACTGTAAAGTTGTCACTTCTCAAATTTCCCCAGGGATTCAATGCAATCCCAAACAACAACATCCTGACAGAATAATACACTAGCCACGAGAGGCAAACAGAGGAGAGAAATTTATAAAAGTTTATGCAGATCAGACAAAGTACAAAAACCAAGTTCAAGGGAGGCAAATAATATTCTTCAGGGTATAAGTCCAAGACAAAATGAGGATAAAAACTGACTTTTACTTCAATTTCTCTTGTTCTAAACTTACTATCATACTTTTACTTCAATCTCTCTTGTTCTAAACTTACACCATCCAGACCCTAAATGAATGAACACATTCCTTTTCCTTTTGTGAAGCGTTCATGATGACAGCACCACTTTTCATGGCTTGATGGAATGGAAGGTTGACAACCACAAACCCAGGCCAGGCATCTGAATTCTGCAGAGGTGGGTATTTTGAAGGAACTAGGAAGGTGCCATATTGGAAGCAGGCACATGGTTTCCCAGTATGTCCAGTAATGGCTTATTTCCCCTTCTGCATTGAAACATATGACTGCTTCTTTAGTTGCCTGTCAGCTGAAGTGGTCAGCTGGAGTTTAGCATCCTGTTGTAAAAGGCTATCTTTTCACTAGATTTACCCCTTAGTGATAAGAAGCTCATGCTAAGCCCAGAGGTGCTTTAGAGAACTAAACCTAAATTGAGGAGTTGCATATTCATGGCTCCCACCTCAAGTGCACCCTGAGGCATATGTTCCTATAGGGGAATAGCTGGTGGAATCACCCACACTGTTTAAATTGTTGGCATTTTTTTTCTGACTTTTGTTTGTTTGTTTGCCAAACGTATGTGGATAAATTGCCCAAGCTAAATGCCTGGGTGCAGAGATTGAACTCTATCTGGTTACTTAGTCTGTATTTAACCTTTTATTTCTTATTGTGACTGCCAGTGCCTCACTATCCCCAATATCTGGGCTTAGCATTCTTTTGGTTTGCTATTTACATGGGTACGCATGTGACTTTTGGATTACAATATAGTTATCTCCCCCCAAAATTGAAGGAAACAAGGTGCCAGTTAAGAAAAAGAAATAACTAACTCCACTTCTTTTCATAAAAATAGCAGGTTGCTTTCTTGTTAAACACTTGTCAACAAAATTACCCTCCCGTCTCATCTGAAAGAGCTTTACCTGCTGTAATCCTAAGGCTCAGAAGCCCTTGCAGGAGTCAGCGGCATTTTTCTAAGTGGGGCTTTCCATTTTAGTGCTGGAGTCTGTGAAAGATGTTGCCACCTGTCCCATCCATCTCATTTTTTGACTTCCATGGATTCTGATTCCACTTGAAATAAAGAGGCTTTGAATCTTCTTATCTTCTTGGATTAATAAGGAAACAGTTAATAGAATGAAAAAATAAAAACAGAAGGGAGTAGGAAATATGAGACTCTTTGTGGGAAGAAGAAAGAAAGTGAATAAGAGATTGAATGCAGCCACCACTCACAGTCTGAGGAACCGGGAAATGATAGAATTTAATCACTGAATGAAAACCTAATGACTGTTTCCAATGGATAGCTTGTGCATTAACAGGTAAAACAAAGTCAGCTTTTTAAGGCCTAAAGTTTTTGAAGTTAGGTGGTGCAGAAGTCAGCTTGTCTCCATGCCTTTATTTGGCATTTTGTCAAGGTTGTATATCAACCCAGCCACTTATTCTCTCCCTTGCGGAGATTTAATATTCTCTCAGTTTCGCTGTCCAAATGAGAGATGATCTATTGATTTGGAGGAACATCTTTGTTGTCTTTCTCTACTTTAGTGCTAAACGTTCTTTCAATTATTTTATTCAGAGGGATGTGTTTCTGCAGACTGGATAAAGGTTTTTATTGAGCTCAACTACTTGGCAAGTGAATGTTGGTGGTATTTTATGATACCAAACAGATTGGCACATTTCAAAAAAAAAAAAAAATTAGAAAACAGCAAATTATCCCTGTCTTTGAAGTGCTTTCACTGTAATGAACCTATATATCATTTTGATTTGTAAAATAGGTCTTCCAATATGTAATCATACTCAATAAAGTGTGTATATTTAACAAAAAAAAATGAAGTTTTAAAGGAGATTTTATGCAGAAATTTTAAATAAATTTTATGGCACAAAGGAAAAGAATAGACTACCAAATGCATTAGCATCTTTGTCTACCTGTTTAAAACTTTAATAGGTTTATCCATTTATTCCTCTATTCAGTCTTCAATGAAGCCAATATTTAATGAACATATACTAGATGTCTGGCATTGTATTAGGTGAATAAAATCACCATCATGAAACTGAGAGGATAAGATCACACAGTTACTATTTAATCTCAGAATTTGGAAAGGCAGGAGTATTATTGAGGTCCAGAACAAATTGGTGATGTTATAGGACTGGGTGGGCACTGGAGGGATTGGGGTTGGCAGATTGGTTCAGCAGCAGGCTGGGAAGACACTTGCAAAATCTTGAAGGTCATGTTGAGAATTGGGTTCTCTGCTTAAGAGCAATGGAAAATATTTACGGGTTTTGTATAGGTAGAAATATAAACTTATGTTCATTGAGGAGTGTACATTGGAGGGATTGAAGGTGCTTTTCCTCACAAGCAGTTGGTAGTTCATTGTAAGGATCCAGGTGAGAGGTAAGGGGATGGTATCTTGGCCTAACATGGTGGTCTTAAATATGAAGAGAGCAAAACAGATGAAGAGGAAAATTAAGAGGTCTTGGTGACTGGCTCTTAGAAAGGATGAAGATGTCAGGGATCCTTGTAGGTTTCTGCCTCAGTGAGTCTTGCTAAGAGCCACAGCCAAGTAGTATGATGCATGGCATTTTTGGCTGAAAGGTGATGCCAGCTAGCCATTGAGATGATATGATTATGTTAAGATTTGCATTCATATGGATATTGGACTCCTGCTGTCCACCTCGGCCTGCTAGGGACTCCTAGAGCGTTCCCATTGGTTGGGGAAGTGCGGTAGGAGGGAATTCCGGAGGAAAAACTGCCTCTTGGGATCCGGGATCCGAAGTCTTCCTGGATGTATGGGGCATTGGCGGCAGTTTCAAAAAATAAAGTTTGTTCCTGCTTGAGTGGCTCGTGTTTTTGTGCCCAGCCAGACTGCGGCAGATTCTGACTGACACTACTAAGAAGTTTTTGTGTGTCCAGATGGGGAGATACATGATCAGTATCACTTTATCCTGGTTACGTTTTTGTAGCTTGGTGAATTACTAGCAAAAATACATAGGTTATTGCACAACATTGACAAAGTCTGAGTCATGAGGTTTACTTGACTTCCAAATGGTTCAGTTAACTTTACTGTCTCACCCAACCATAAATTCTATTTCTCACATCTGCTTTTTTTGAAAAGCATGTTGCTTGCAAATGGCCCTTGGAGAGGGCATGGAGCTGTTTCACTTCAAATGCATCTTAAAAAATAACTTCAAGTCTTTATTCTGTTTATGTGGACTACGAGCTTCTTCAGGGAAGCTTTTAGCTCAGAGGCTTTCTTGCCATGAGTGCTGAATACTCATGGGTAGACACCAAGTCTAACTCTAGGGATGAGAATGTTTTTCTTACTTTTCAGGAGGAATTGGTAAGTCTTGAATGTCCTAAATGGGAGGGTGTGAGGTGAGCATAGACAGCATAGATTTGTCTTTCTGTGACCTGTGAACATTCAGTAAGACATTTCTGGTGGGAAGCAAAATAGGAATTCATTAACAAAAAAAAAAGAAAGAAACCAGTTGTTATGAGATTCTGGGGAATACCGGAAAATGACTAGGTTGGCTGTCTTTCAGTGACCAAAACCATCAGCCAAAAGCTGCCTCTTCTCTGATCCTGTGTTGCACTTGTAATTCTTGAGGAAACCATCATTTTCCCATTGGATTGTATGAGAAGGGATGGAAAGAACCATTTTTATCATGCTAACTCTCAAGTTCCCAGAGTCCAGTCAAGGGCCTGCCATATGGTTGATGTTTAATAAATATTTTATGAATAAATTAATGTATGAAAGTAGCTCCAGCCATAGTACCCAAGAAGAGTAGAGTTTAGCCATTTATTAATACTCAGGGCCCAATCAGTTCAGGACAGCAAGAAACTGAATTAGAAAACCACACTGTAGCAGTGAAGTCAGTTTGGAGAAGTTACTTCCTAAGTTACAGGGACTACACCATAATCAATGTATGAAGACAAGAATCTAGGCATAGAGATGAAGGGTGAGAAGAATCTGAATTAGCTACCAGTTATTGACCAGGTGGTCCGTAGAGGCATATTTTACATAGGGAATGGAACTTAGATTAATACAAATGAGAAGATTGTAAAAGTTAAATGAAATCCAGTGTCTAAGAGACAATCATTGTGAATATCTGGGTGAATATCCTTCCTGATGTCTCTCTCTCTCTCTCTCTCTCTCTCTCCCCTTCTATATTTACTTTATATTCTATAGATTTATATAATTCTACTACAAGTGAACCATACCATGTTGAATGTTTGGTATGAAAGCTACATTTACCAATAAGTCACCAACATTACATTATAAGTTATTAAATTACTTTAATGTTAACAACTAAAGAAAAACATCATCATTTTAAGTTACTGTGCTGCATTTACCTATCATTATTTGCTCACTGATTCCTTAGTGATAGATATTTGATTTGCTTCTAATCGTTTACTTTTATAAACAACACAGTAGTGAATATTCCAATGGTAATTCATCCATCATTTTAGATTTAACAAAAGTTAAAACATGACTCTCAAACAAATAAAGATTGAACACATGTCAAATATTTGTTTAACTCAATTGGGAGAAAACCATCAGAATAGTGAAGCTAGTTCAATAGGCATTTGGAGGAATGGAGATTTATATATTTAGTAAGAAAATTCATTCTGATATAAGTTTCCTAGTTTGGAGACAACATTTCAGGGCAATAAACCATAATTTTGAGTTTATCTCATCTACTAGTCAGACATCGTTTGTACCTATACTTGATAGAAATCTACAAGCTAATGTGTAAGTTAACAATGTCTGGAATATAATCAATAATATTCTACAACAACAGGCACATTTTCATAAAAATTTAAATAATATTTGAGAAGGCCTAATAGACAGTTTTCCAGTGTTTCTCCAACTTATTTCCAAGTTTTGGGTAATTTTTCTTAAGATATGTCTGTTGTTCAACTTTGCAGCATTTTGAAAGATGTGGACTTCAAAGCATGACAAGAGGTAGATAAAGGTGAGAAAGGCTGAGGTTATGGTTGGAGTGTGATAGAGACATTTTTGGCTACCTCAGAAGAACTGTGAATTTGCCAAAGTTTTATTTCCAACTAAGTTGTAAGCTCCTCTTTTAAAATTTCTCCTATATTCTTCACAGCACTTAAATGAGTCTGTTGAAATGACCTGGTTGAGTTGCAGTAGAAGCAAATTTAAATGAATTGAGAATGTGTATTTTAATGGCAGTGAGTGTGGGGTTCCCTCTGCACAAATTTATCAAATGTTTCAGAGATGTTTGAGCTTTATACGACTTTCAGAAGAGGAAAAATTTTCTTTTGAGGAAAAATTTTCTTTTGAGAATGTCTTAATGATTGGTCGGTAAGGTCAGGGCTTAAATGCTAGATAGTGGCATTGCACAGGGTTGGACACCACTCTGTTACTGGCTTCCCACTGAATCCTTAATCTATACCTTTCCCCAGTTGTTGGCCTGGAATACGGAGGTCACATGTCACTTTTTGACTTTCAGGTTTTTTTCTTCCAATTTTGCCTAAAGCTTGTTTTCGAAAGAAGCCTCATATCAGAGAAAACATTTGACTTTTTAGGACTGGCTCATTTCACTTAGAATGATAATTCTCCAGTTTCATGTATTTACCAGCAAATGCCATAATTTCATTCCTCTTCATGACGGAGTAATACTCCATGTGTATATATAACACATTTTCTTTATTTATCTATCTGTTAAATGGCTGGTTCCATAGTTTGGCTATGGTGAATTGTGCTGCTGTAAATACTGATGTAGTTGTGTTACTGTCATATGCTGATTTAAGGTTATATATAACAAAGAAAAAATAAAATAAACAAATGAACAAACCCAGAGAAGTTGGTAAGCCAACAAAAAGGAGCCACAAATGTTTGTGGAACAAACTAACATTGCTGTTTTGGATGGTCAAGCAGGATTTGGCTGGAGCCAGCAGGATTTCTGTCTGATGACTGCTTAAACCTTTACGAAAAACATCTCTTCTACTGGGTTAAATTGAGTAACTTTTCCCCCCAGTGTTTGGATTAAGGGGTTTAAGAAATGAATCATGAGTTCCCACAAGACACTGGGGAGAAAGTCCCTGCTCAGTTCTCAGCCTCTATCTCCTGCTGAGGGCTTCAGTAAATGGTTATAGAAAGTTTTCAATAGGTACAGCAGCATCTCTGCTTTGGAGTCAGTGATAGCACCATTGGTTTTCTTTTAACATTAAACATTTTATTGGATAATTCCTCACATGCCTTAGGGAAGATGTGTGACTCCTTTTAAATTAAAGTCAAGTCACATGGTGAAATTGACTTGCCTCATACAGCCCTTGTCCCTGAAACCACCTTGAAGAAGACGTGTGAATGTTTTAAAGTTTATTTTAGCACTTTGTTAAAACGGAAAACATACTTTACGGGTATTCCTGGGAGGTCAATATAGATTTGGGCCAAGGTGCAATGCTGTCTCCATTTCCAATCATGATAGAAAGCCAGTCCTGGCAGACCACTCTGTGAGGATTCCATGAGCAAGGAAAACCCAGTCCCATGCCCCATGTTGGACTGGCCAAGGCAGGAAATTGTGTAGACATTTTACTACTGCAAGTAAAAAAGAAATATAATACAGGGGTCAAATGGTTTGGGAATTTTGTTCGAGTCGTATAGACTTAGGGAAAATAAAATCTTAGAACTTCAGTGTCTGTGAAAAATAGGGATGAGAATTTTGTGACCTCAGGGGAAAAGTGGAGTTACTTCCCTGATGTGTCTCAAGAGTCCTGGAGACTTCTGGCTCAGAATCCCTCTGCCAGGTACTGTCTGGAATTCTCACATTAATAATTCCGCTTCTGGAAGTTCATTGCCTCTCCCAGTGCACTTGTGAAGTTGTGTTGTTTTTGACTTTAGTGTGAATAAGCTTATCAGTTCATTTATGCAAAAAAAAAAAGAAAAGAAAAGAAAAAGAAAAAAGATCCCTTCAACAAAGAAAAATTGGTTATCTTGGGGTTGAGAGTGGAATGTGCAATGATCCAAAAGTGTCGGAGAGGAACAGAAAACATTTCCTCCCTTCAGAATTTTGTCTGAGTCTAAGAAGCCTTTCCCTGTCTGAAAGCACAAGTGTCTTTTAAAGACTGATTTGGAATTACCCCATGGCCCCTGCTCTTAGGTGCTCGATTTTCTCTCCCATTGCTTCTGTTTCGTTTTCTAACAGTATTGTGTAACTTTGTAAAGCACTCAGAAGGCTGAATTTTGCTCTTGAAGACATACTACAAAATAAAGCCACAGGATATTGCATTATAAGTGAAAATGATGGGGAGGAGCTCAGATTGAATCTGTAATGTACTCAAGTTAGTCATGGGAGCCTCCGGTTGCATGGTGCAAAGTGGAAGATGCACTGTTAAATCCGTCTCCATAAGGTAATATTCCAGGTAACTTGCAATAAGAGTCTCCATGGCTGCTATCAGATCACAGGGCAGAGCTAAGGCCTTCTGAAAAAATGTGGTGCTTTTCCAGGTGCTGTTATATCAGACTTTATCACCTGGCCCCTGAGGGGAGACAGGGAAATGTTTCCTGAGATATTTTATTAAGAATGAACTCAGAATGAGAAAAATAATAGAAATAGCATTTTTTTTCTGGCAAGTATTTATTAATGTTTAATTTTTTGGGGGGGGGATTGGCATAACAGTTATATTTCCATTGAAAAGGCAACTAAGGAATTTATAATGAAGTGCAGAAAAGTCCAACTACCTGAAAAGCATATTTGTTACTGATAAAGATTATAATGAAACTGTGGAAAAACATTGGAACAATGAATGATAACATTTATAAAGAAATGTTATAAGAAATCCCTTATCTCAAAATATACTAGCAAACATTAGGACTAGATGTGTGTTTTTGTTTATTTGTTTGTTTGACTATTCTTTACTTTGTACTTGGAAAACTTTAATGTTTACCTCAATATTATGTCAAATCCATGGGGCAGAGAGGAGAGGCAGGAAAATTCTGCCTGAAATAGAATAAGACAACTTTGTAGAGGAGGTTACAGTGTTCAATTCAGAGGTAGCAAAAACATTTAATTTTGATCCAGTCATTTCTGTGAAGGAAGAGGTACAGAAAGAAGGGAGATAAAGGAGAAAAAGAGAGGGACAATCTATAATTATCCCACTTGTACTGATATTTATAGTTTTCCCAAAGACTTTCACATTCATGTTCTCTCCCCACCTTTTATTCATTCCAGAGACGTGCAAGTTAGCAACTGGCTTCCCATCAGTTTAGTTCCACTCAGTTTGTTTCAAAAATTAAGTGCCCAATCTTTTGGGGGAATCAGGAAATGGATATGATGCACTGTCTGTGAAGAGTGTGTGGATCTGCTCTGTGTACAGAGAACTGCAATATAATGTCAAATTCATGGGGCAGAAAGGAGACACAGGTAAATTTTGCCTGAAATAGAATAGGACAACTTTGTAGAGGAGGTTACAGAAAATTAAGTTTAGAAAGGTAAGTAGACATGACACGACATGTATTCATTAGTGCAAAGTAGACATATATATACTGGGGAAGAGATAAAAATACAAACTATATAAGAACACTTATTAGATACTTAGAAGCCTTAGATGGGCAGACACTTCTCATCAACGTAGAGAGTCCTGCTGCTCCAATTCTCTCTCCTGTTTTTGAGGTCTGCAACTTTGCCAGCTCCACCATAAGACAGGGCCACTGAACTTCTTTCTTCTCCCCTTGGAAGGAGAAAAGGGAGGAAAGGGTTTTAGCCTCTTCTGCATTTCCCTAGCCACATAACTCCACAGTGTGTCTGGCCATCTGTGGGGGAATTTTATTTAGCAAGCTCTAGCTCCCTGGGTCTCTAGGCCTAGACATAGGTGAATGCAGTTGACCTCAGGGGGACATGCTGGTAGATTCCAGTCCCAGTGACTTGATTATAACCTGCATCCAATTGAGCCTTCCACTTCTGGTGCAATCCCACTTCCTTGACTGTCCTTGGCCCAGGCCACATCCTCTGAGGTTGGAATGGCGGATGAAGACAGCTTCAGTGGATTTGATCATGGCACTCTCTGCTTCATTTACTCCCTTACACTCAAGCTTCTTTGGTAAAATAAGAATGCCTCCTAGAACTAGAGCAGAAAGTATCCTCCAAAACCCCTGAAATGTTCTGTACTCTGAGTTAAGTATGTAGAGAAATAATCATGCAAGAAAGCATGAAGCCTAGTCCAAGATTGCATGATCCAAAATTGCTGTTAATAATAATATTAATGATAAAAAATAATTTGCTGGGATCTAAGTGCCAGGAAGTGTGCCAAGGCTTATATACACATGATATCATTATATCATGTAACGGTATTATTCATATGAAGAAATTAAGACTCAGTTTGGTATTGCACCACTTTACCTCAAATCGGTCACAATATTTTATCCACCTTCAGCTGATTAAATGCAGCCCCTGACACTTAAGGGTGCCTAGTTTTATTTCATCACTGCCCGTGGACTTACCAATTACTCCTAAGACATCTGGACCAAGGCAGTGCTATGGATGACCAGCAGGTAGGAAAGTTGCTCCAAAGGGAGTGATACTTGAGCCATCTGTAGGGGGTGGAGGAGAGATCAGGATTTGTGTAGAAAATAGGAGAAGGAAAGGTTTTTCTGACGAAGGTGGAAGAAACCATAAATTTAGAGAGATCAGGACAAGATACACATGCCAGTCTTTTTTTTTTAATGATTTTCTTTCTTGCATCTTACAGTGATGAAAAACCATTTTGAGTCTCTAAGGAATGAGAATAAAGAGAAGTTTTCATGTCTTATCCACTTAAAAAAAAACAAGCAAACAAACAATTCTAGTGAAAACCTGTAAATTAAGCATAAACAAAAAGTAATAAAGTTTCAGTTTCTCTTCTGTGAAGCTTCTGATCTATTTAAAATGGACTTCTTTGAATTATTATTTTCTTTAGGCAAAAATACCCAATTAGGTGAAATCATTAATTAGCTAGTGTTTGCAAATACTTTGAAAAGGAAGAAAACAACATCTTACAAATGAATGGCATTGTTATTTCTATTTTATTTCCTCATTTTTTTTCCAACTAGAAATTCAAATGTTAATTGATATTGCCAATTGGAAATTACAGTTCTTAGAAAAATGAATTTAAAGGAAAATAGAGGAAATCCATTTGAAGTGGCTTCATGTCTTGGTTTTGCTTTTCAATTAGCCTTTGTATATTTATAGTCCTTTTGGATGATTAATGACTAATGTGTAAAAGCTAGCTAGGTGATGATGTTATTTCGTGTTAGTCAGCTTTTCATCACTGTGACAAAACATCTGAGAAAAACAACATAAGGGAGGAAAGATTTACTTTGGCTCACTATTTCAGAATTTTAGTATATCGTCACTTGGCTCCATGGTTTCTGGGCTCATGGTGAGGCAAAACATCATATTTAGGAGCATGTGGTGGGGCAGAAATGTTCACCTCATGGCAGCTGGGAAACAGATAAAGAGTGAGCAAGGGGTGAGAGATGAGATATATACTTCAGGAGCACCCTACTTCCTTCAACTGGGCCCTACCTCTCAGTATTCCATTCAATTATAACCCCATCCATGGATAATCCCTCCATGAGACCAGAGCCCTCACAATCCTATCCCTTTCAACAAGCCTCACCTCTGAATATTGCTGTTCTGTAGACAAAGCTTTTAACATAGAGTCTTTGGAAGATACCTCATAGCATACCATACATAACACTTTAGAGAAGGAGAATATGGAATTACGATAATATAAGGGGACACAAATACCCCTGGATAATGATTTATGACCAATGACAACCTGTACTGAAGGCTTTTTCTTTTCTATTAAATTCTGAATTGAGGAAAGGGCACATTTTAGTAACCATTTATCAGCACTTAGAAGTGGATTAAAAAAATACCAGTAGAGGAAAAAGTTGGAATTTCATCTGTAAATGTAAGACCCATGATGAGAGGCTTGATAGCTATGATCCAACCTTTGAAAGGTTATTGCACTAGTCAGCGTCACATGTGTGGGTTTGAAAACCAAAGGATGGAAATTACTGAACAATTTTCTAGCAATTAGAGTTGTCCATCTGTGGAATTGTTTGATAAAAGAGGAAATCCCTTCTTTGATGTGTTCAGATATAGGAAAACTATATGGAAGGGTTGTCACATGCTGGCTGTGTCTCGAGGACCAATCACAGTGTGTGGCTGGGAGAGGGCTGTGTTAGATGACTTGACCATTCCTTCTAAACACAAATACTCAGATTGAAAATTAGATATAGAATTGTATCAGGAAGTTGGGCTTGAGTATCCTCCAAGGGTTTATGGATTGAAATCTAATCTGCATTGTGAGGTACTAAGAGGATGGAAACTATTTGGGCTAAGTGTTTATTGGTAGGTCCCTTGGGGATTGATTAGGATTAAAAATGGTCATTAGTGTGGAGCTCCATGATTGAAAACTAATGGCTTTATAAGTAGAGGGAAAGAAACCACACAGGCAGACAGACATGTGCCCACTCCCTGTCTCTTGGCATGTGATGCCCTGCATTGCATTTGGACTGCCAACAAGAAGGCTGTCACCAAATGAAGCCCCAAAACTTAGTACTTCCAAAACAGTAAGCACAAATAAGTCTCTTTTCTTCATAAAATAGCTTATCTTGGGTATTTCCGTATAGTAATAAAAAGCTGACTACTACGGTAGGGACAGAAGACAGTGGACTCTCAGTTTCTTTTTCTTCATTAATATTTCTTCACTTTCCAAGGCAAAGAATTTTCAAAAGACATTTCACAATGTTAGGAAAATAATTTAGTAGACCAAGAGCTTAGAAGAAAATTTATTCATAGAGACTGTAGAAAAAAATACAACCCAACAGTCACATTGATTTTAGTTTTGTGAAGCCCCTAGGAGAGAATTGGCTGGGCCTAATGTACAGAACTGTGAGGTCATAACAGATGAATATTTAAATTGCTAAATTAGAGGTCATTTATTATAGTTGCAATATAAACTAATACAGGAGTAAAATACTACTATCCATGGGACATAGTATTTAGTAGAAAACCTTTAATAATGTAATTAACATAACAAGTTGAGTTTTATTTAACATTTCAGGGGATTTTTTTTTTAAAGGAACAGCTATTAGTCAAAATGATGTTTGTGGGGTAGAGTGCCCAGGACTGATAATTTGAGAGTGGGACCTTTTGGCACTACACTCTTGCTCATATTTCCACAATCTCAGTCCATACCAGGACATCCCTCACCCTCACATTCCACCCTCACTTCTACCACATGGGTGTACACCACAGAAAATCAAAGATTCCTAATACAATATTCTTCAAAACTACTGACCATGTTGTTTGATATTAATCATCATAATAAAAACTAGACTTGTTTACATAATAATTCCCTTCAGACTTGTGGCCTGGACAACAGACAGGAACTTGCTGGCGAGAAATGTATATTTTCAGGAAATTGATGAAGCCTGTGTACTCTTAACTGTCCGAATCTGAAATGTGGAAGCCAAAGAACAGAAAGGAAATAAATGAGAGAGGATCTCATAAAAATAGAAAGGAGAAAAGTAGAGTAGAGGAAGGGGGCTGGGAAGAGAATGGATAGGAGGGAAAGAGGAGGGACTGGGGAAGGAGACTGACCGTATGCAATGATTAGCATATATGCAATGTGTCACAATCAGTGCAATTGATGTGAGTTCTTTTTATTTGTTTTTATGAAATCCTCCCATTTTAAGACTATTCAGTTTTGAGACTAAGGGTGGTGGAAAATTTCATTTACTAGATGTAGCATTACCACCTTGAGCCGGTAGTTGAAGAGAGTTTCAATTTCCCTCTGCTCAGTTTTCTTTGATTACAACAGAGTATGCCAAACATTTAAATAAGTTGATATACTATCATTTTATATTACATAAAGTGTTCTAGTGGAAGCCTTTTGGATATTTTGATTGAGCCAATCAATCGGTTCAGTAGCCCACTGAACTGAACTAAAAACAAAAGGAATGGATACTAAACTTCTTAAGTTAAAGATACTTAATGAATTGGTATCTTTTGAATGGTTAAACAGCATAGGCATTTTTAGAAAAATTGTCAAACAAATATCAGGTGGGTCCATATCTCCCAATGAACTTGCACTCCTATTCCAAGAGGATACGCTACCACCACTTTTCATTTTGTATCTTTTCCATCTAATTTTAAAAGACAACACTGGCATACTAATAGAAGTGTTTTTTTCCTAAAAATTTGCAACAAGTAATAGAATTCATAGAGTCCCCCATATTATTTTGTATTTATTTATTTTATTGGTACATTAAAAGTATACATAACAGTGGGATTTGTTGTTACACATTCATGCATGCACCTAACATAATTTGGTCAATCTCCTTTCCCAGTCCCCTCCTCTTTCCCTCCTATCCATCCTCTTCCTGGACCCCTTCCTCTACTCTGCTTATCTCCTTTCTATTTTTGTAAGATCCTCTTTCACTTTTTTTTTTCCTTTTTATTCTTTAGCTTCCCCATTTGAGAGAAAACATGCAACCCCCGAATTTCTGAGTCTGGCTTATTTTGCTTAACACAATGCTCTCAAGTTCCATCCACTTTCCTGCAAATGACATAATTTCATTCCTTTTTTTTAAAGGTGAATGAAACTCTGTTGTGTATGTATTTAAAATTTTTCCTATTCACTCAGCTGGACAGATACCCCAGCTGGTTCCATAATATACATTGTATTTATTAGGTGATAGAATGGGGTGTTCTTTAAGTAATGGTCAAATGCCTTTCCAAGAATTACTCTGGCTAGGTCTTCCAGTGTATGGGTATAGATGGTTTAAATTCTATGTAATACAAAATGATAATATCTCACCATATTTAAATGTTTATCACATGTTGTCATAATCAACAAAAACTGGATAGAGTGAGATGCAAACTGTCCTCACCTGTTGCCTCATGGTGGGGATACTACCTCTGGTAAATGTGAATTTCCACCACCCTTGGTCATGATGAGTAATAAATTGATCAATTTCGATTTTTAACAAGGTCTTTGGGAATGTAGCCCTTTGTTTTTTTGTAAAGATGATCACAATAAAAGGCAGTATTAAGTGCCTTTAGGTACACAGACGATGTGAACCCTGGAAGAATGTTAATGAAATATAGTAATGCGGGCAGAAATTGAGTTCCTTGAGGACTTCATGCATTGGGGAGCTTTGAACAGTCAGTGAAGAAGCCAAGCTAAAACCACTCATAGATCAGGAGAGAGAAGAGAAATCAGAATGTGTATGTGAGTTGGGAGGACAGTGGGAGACCAACTTAGCCAGAGTAATTTTTGCCAGTTTATGGGTCTCCTTCATGATTTGAACAAGAGGTCTGACCCTTAGCTGTGTGTAGGAGGCCAGGAACTGCATGATGTCACATCTCATCTATCTCTAGGCTCTCCTGTTCCATGTCTCTTTTTATTGCTTGTCCTGGATATTTGTACTCAGCTGAAATCTGATTAAAACTAACCAGCATAGCTTCAAAGGAGAACTGCAGTCACAAAACAGCTGCCACATTAAGGGTTACGTTGAGGTGTGTAGGGGGTAGAGTCCTGCTAACCTCTGCTCTGTGGAGGTGTTTTTGATGACGGTGCAGCAATGCTTCAACCTTGCCTTACTACATGCACAGAACACTTCACTCACGCTGCAACCTCTGTGTCCTCTTTACCTGAAATACTGCAAACCATCCAACCATAGCACTAAAAGCTGTGAAATATGGAGACAACATCAGAGTGACTCCTGCCTCATACTGTGGGCAACTTGACCCTAAGCCAGGCAAGGGTTTATGCCCCCAGAATGGGAACGGTCTGAAGGCCAGATTAAGCCATAAAAATTGAACATTCCTGTCACAGGAAACCAAGATGATGTCTTGCAGTTTCCTATTCTACCTGAGGTGCCACGGTTGGTATTAAACAATATGAGATTAAGCTCTTGTCAGACAAACTAATGAATTTTGGATTGATTTCTGTCTTCTGCAATGCTACTGACATTTTTGACAACTATGATTTATAGGGCCTTCATTGGGTCTATTCATGAGAGGAGCTGTTTATTTTGGTTGATGGGCAAGCTTCTAATGTTCCCAGTGGGAAACGCTGAGGGCCAACGGGATGACCGTTGTGAAGGTGCTCTCTGACTGTCTGGGGCAGGCCTCTTATAAATTTGTAATCAAGAGCTCAGAAAACTAATGAGAGCAGGCTGGCTGGGAAATTGTTTTGGTGACATTTGACCAGGGGAATGCTCCTGCAGAACATACATCTGCCACTCAGCTACAGATCCTTAAGGTAAAGATTCTACTTTGTGCCATTTTATTTGCTTTGCTATTTTCTTGAAATGTCTTAACTGATGTCTGAAGAGTGGGGCAAGAACTTCAGCTCCCCAGACGGTGGTGGAAAAAAACAGTGTAATTTGAAGATTAAAACTGGGGTATTTTTTTCTTTAAGATTTCTATAGCTCATTGTAAAATATTTCTGTTAACAGGAATGATTTGAAAGTTTGCAAGTATAGTGGACGCTCTGGCGGGCCCCCATATTTCCTTTCATACCCTAAACACTAATTCCCCTGGTTCCTGTCACCATTGACACTTGCTAACTCACAGATGGGTCTCTTTCTGGAAACTGCTCCCTTTTAAAGGAAGTGCTTTGCCTAGAGTTCTTCCTACTCTGGTAGTCTGCATTCAATGACTAGACAAGACAGCAGTAAAAGCCCTCTTTCCTCAGCTTGGGGCATTTATATTGTGATATTCCAACTTAAGGGCTCCCCAAGGGGTTTTGAAGCCTATTTTGAAAGTGCACCATGGTTCAGCAGCTTTCTGCCCAATTCTGTTCTCCTCACTTTTTCAAAGATGTTGTTCCTGAGAGCACTTCTCAATAGATGTCCTTAATGCAAATCTCAACTTAGAGTCTGTCCCTGGACAATCTACCCTTAGTCAGGAGGCAAAATTGGGAAAGGAGGGCATAAGGAAGAAGAGTGAACAGGATAAGAGTGACAAATAGGATTTCAGGGATGAGAAAGGAAGGACATTGAAGATATCCTGGAGTTTCCAAACCAGGAGATCTTGAACAACCTACATTGCCTTAGGCAGAGGGGAATCTTACTTTCATTGTTTTTTGAGGCTTATATTTCAAATAGATTCCTGAAAAATCTCAGCTCCACACTATAGTTTCCATTAGGGATGTATCACTAATGATACATGAATGCTTGGAATATCAGAGGTAGATTCTACTTATAATAATCAGATGAGAAGAAGGTCATTGTTGAAAAATCAATAAACAAAATAGAATAAGCATAATTAATTTAATACATCAAGTCCTGTTTTAATATTTTATATGGATAGCATCTATCAGAGCATATACATGACAAGAAAAAAAATATGCTCTGAAATCAGCCAAAACAGTAATAAAATCAACAGGATGGTGTGGCAGTGTTTGTTCTGGCAGTGATCATTATTATAGGTGATGGTGGCTCTTATGAGATGGGAGCTGTTCTTTTGGAGTTCTAAGGAACAGTCTTCATGGTTTTGATAAACACTAAGGAAATGATAATTTATATTGAGATCCTTTATCTCATGTAATTCCTAAGAACTCCACATTTATTGCTTTTTCCTCTAAATACATAAGTCTTGATTTCATTCTATTTGAGCTTATCACAGTGTAACTATTTTACTTTCATTTATCTTTCTCTCTATAACATTAAATACATCATAATTTCAAGTGAAAATTCAGCAGCAGGGGAAAATCTCAGGACTATAGAATGAGCAACCCATGGAAAGGTAGTGGCTATGATGTATTTATTAGTTGGACAGTGATTTCCTGTTTAGCCAAGTGAGGGGCTTTGTTTCTAGAGGATTAAGAAATGCACTTCCTTATCCAAGGTAGGTCTCACACTCACACCTAGGGTTCTGAAGTGGTTTCTTGTCCCCAGCATTCCCACTTTAGAAGTTAAGCAACCTTCATGAGTTACAATGATAAGCCTCAGACTCCTCTCATTCTGATCCCCCGGTGGGAACAATCAGCTTGACTTACTAAATGGTTTCTTGGAACACTCTGGTTAGTAGCTTTTCCACTGAGGTAGTCAGGAGCAACAAGGACAGAGTTTTCATGAGCAGCTTGGTCAAGGCTTCTCAAACTGTAATGTGCATATAGATCACTTGGGGGTCATGTTAAAATGTAGACTCTGATTCAGTCACTCTGGGTAGGTCTGAATTTCTAACAGGTTCCCAGAAGATACTAATGCTGCTGGATTACAATCCACTCTTTACTGAGCCATAGGACAGTAAATCAATGAGTAGTAAGGGCATCTTGTTCTCTTTGGAAAATGTATTAGAAATCACTGACTTTATCATATTTGAGTAGATTGGTTTATCATATTTCTCAACTATTCTTTCTTCCAGGTCTAAAGTAACAGGAAGCTGGACTGAGAGGAAGGAGGAAGGGTTTCCAAAACAGGAGACAAATAGCATAAAGAGAAAAGAGCCCTGCTATAGATATCATAGAACCTGGTTACTTGGTTCTAGACTCAGTTCCCCCATGAACTGACTTTCTGTAACCAAGGCCAACCACTTGACCTGAGCTTCCTTGAGAAGAATAACAAGGCAAGCCCAGCCTGTCTTCTATGAGCATGTGGAAAGGACAGGGCTAAACAAATCTACAGTGTTCCCATGAATGCTTTGAGACAATTGAGACCTTGGTGATTACAATTTGATGGTTCTAAAAACATTGGTGGGGGTTGGGTAACTTGAAAATCCTTTTTGTGTCTTCCTGAATTTCAGGAGCTTTTCTATAATATCAGTGTCCTGTGCAGGCGGGGGAAGGGGGGGGGCTTGGTTCTGTGCACAGTGGGGGGCATGATCGATGAAAATGGTCAGGTTTCTGCACCATCCTTCAGGGAGGAAGCTGGAAGACAAATGGGGCTTTTTTTTTTTTTTCAGCTCAGCATCTCTTTGAATAACATGCAGGCAAGAGAATGCAAAGGAAGGAAATTATTAAGTGGGACAGAATATGCTAAAATAGGTCAAGGAAGAAAATGAAATAGCTTGTTTTTTTCCATTCTCTTCAGGAAATGCTGTTAAAATTAGACCTGCCACAGATCACAAGATCAGTATTATAAACTGTTTTTCTTTGTAGACAAAAATCCTCAGCTACCAAGGACTTTGATTATTATATGAAGACTTGCTATAGATGTGGGTCATATATAGGCAAGATGTATGCTTTGTTGATTTTGGGGGGAGAGGGTGCCTGTCTTTAGTGGCTAGGTCCTTGGTGCAATCAACAGCCAGACAAATGGTGTCCAGCTGCTGAATTTCTATAACTACATCCTTTCATCTTTAACAGGTGCCTATTTCTCTTTGTTGAAATTAACTCACACTAATCCTAGTTAATGACAGAATTTGCTACCTTTCCTAGTAGTATTTGTATTTATCTTACTTTCAAAAATTGGAAAGTAATTTACTTTCGCTGTGGTATTTTCTAATATTGTGAAACTGTCCCCAGCATACTAAGGGTGGACTCAGGTACTGTGTTGGTGGGCATGTTGATTCTTTGGTCTTCCTGGCACTATAAAATAACCAACTGTGCCCTTCTTTAGGAAGGACATCGTCACCTTCACACACAGTAGAAAAGCCTTACCAGTCTCCTACATGGATCACAAAAGGAAAGAAGAGTCTTATGGCCCTCTGGACTTCATATTCAAAGTAGAGTTCTGCTGCATCAGGTCTGAAACTGCCCAGTGGCATTCTTATCAACCTGCATGTTTCCTTCTACCTCTTCCAGGAAGCCTGACAGCTGGACAGATTGGGGAAGGACCTCACCAGACTCACGAGTCTACATTTCAAATGAGAAGAGGATATAGTAATGTTCAGTTTAATAAAATAGACCAACAACAACATTTCCTGCAAATCAGGGTCAGGAAATAGTACATCAACATTATGGTTTTCTGCCTAATCTGTCTTTATTTTAGTCTTTGTCCCACTTCCCTAGAAATGAATGAAGGTCACGTCACCAGAATTTCCTCATACAGAGACTGGAGACTTAGAGCTAAAGTGGGATTGGCTGAAACATAAATCTTCCTGATGAGGTTTGAGGACACACCACAGAGACTTGAAGATCAATTGGGGCAGAGGGACCCTGCTGGGGTTGGAGATTGTGAGTATGTAGTTTATGGGGTTGGGCTCCAAGTTCCTAGAGGAGTGATCAGAAATTAAATCATTCGCTAGAACAACACAGAGATTTACTGTGGATTTGGATATGCTTTGCTGCCCCTCTATTGCTCTAAGAATAGTTACAAAGCAGTAATGGGATTGCTCAGCTGGAAAGATCATAAGGGAAAAGTTGTTTTCTCTGAAGGGGTTTCTTCTGGTTACCTGCAGTCAGGAGTAGCAGAGGGATGTCTTTAAAGAAAGACACATCTCTTGACTACACCTCATTTCTTTTAGATGTGAACATTATCCATCAGGGAGTAATGTCAAGTGACAGTGCCTCTGGTGGTCACTGAAAAGTCCCTAATGCAAGTCTTGGACCCCTTTCACACTTCAGCTTTTAAAAGTATTTTCATTCCAAAGCTGTTTCTTTGGAAATAAAGAGCTATGAGTCATCTTTCTTTAGAACTGGGAGAGAAAATTCACTTCTGCTATAATTAAGCAATAATTATTATTCTTTCCTCTGAGAGAGAACTCAGGGAGATAAACAACTCCCAGATAAATAAGGCTTAGAGACTGTGGGCCAAGGCTTCTATTGATTCACAAAATATTTATCTCTTTCTTCCTTCCAAATTAAAAAAAATGATAGTAATTATTTTTTAAAATGATTCTTTTATTTTCAGTCATTTAAAATTGTTATTTTTCTACCCTATGCAAATAATAATTGCTTTTATGGTCCTTGTGCAACTATGGGGAGGAGGGACATGTAGTAAGAGACTCAAGGATCCTACTCACTCTTCTGGCAGCATCTCTGAAGCACACGGAAGTATAAGTGGATCTTGAACTTGATATACAGTAGGGGAGAGAAGGCTCAATTAGGATATGAAAAAATGGCAAGTCCTGTACCTTCCCAAATTCCTCAAATTGGGCATTCTTCATTCCTAATCTAATGTATCTTTTCCACATACTTGGAGGAGGGGAAAGGTTGAAAAAAGAACAGAAGAGAAAAAGAAGATGAAAAAGGAGAGAATGAGGGAGAAGAGGAAGGAGAAGAAAAACTGCAAATGTAAACACAGAACCTTTTTTTAGTTGTCAGTGAGGGGAAAACTGGCAACACCTACATAATAATGTATTGTTGGTTTTATTAAATGAATACCTGATTGAATTAAAACAAATTTTTGATAAAATCTTTTGATTTTATACCTCAGCAGCAACTGCCATCTGCCAAATAACTTGAAAAATAAATCATTCACTGCTTTTTGACAGACCTATTTCTGTATATATATCTTATTTATAAAGTTCTTTTATGCCTAACTAGTTATTGACTTTTTAAGAGAATTAATTTCATGTACAATATCTAGCATGGTACTTTATACCATATAGGATGTTCATAATTTTGAGGAAAAAGAATACTTGGTCATCTATAAGCAGTTCTTTAGCTGCAACATAGGTCATTCACCAAAAATCTAAGTAATAGCTATGACCAGGAGAGTCCTTTGATGCAAGTAGTAAAAGAAGGGCCATTAGCAGAGTTCTAGATCCAGACAATTGACTAGATCTTATGTGGTATTTTTGCTGTTGAGCTTCCTTGGACCTTGAAGGCAGCCTTGGGACCGGTAGGAAAAGGAATATCATTCCAACTAGACTATGTGGTCTCTGGCTACATCATCACAAGTACGTGATCATTTCTTTTTATGTTCTCAGTTCATCTTAACAAACTATAAACCAAAGGAAATGAAGATTCTAGGTAGACTCTCTATAAGTACCACAATTTCGATTGAAATGTATTTTTATTTATTCAACATTTTTCTATGGGCCGAGTATAAACCAGAATACCTCTGGCCACTCATAGTAGAAACGCCAACACAATTACCCAGGCACAAAGGGCAGCTCATGTAATCAAGCATGAGTCAATGGAGTGCCTGGCTTTGAGGATGATTCAGATGGAAGATGGGAACCCAGTAGCTCTCTTCCGTCTCCCAGCTTTGCCTCTCTCTTTATAATGTCTCCATTTTTCCTACTGAAGACAGGCTTCATTCATAGACTATTTGACATATATCCAGGTGGTGATCAACAATTCCCAGTATGCCTGAGACCTTTCCAGTTTTAGTGCTGAACATTCTCTACCCTGAAAACCTCTCAGATCTGAGGAAACCTTGACTACTGGTCACCAGAAAGGAAAGATTCCTTTCTTCAGACTATAGTTCAAAAACTCCTCTAATTTGGTCTTGATTGGGTCATGTGTCCACCCTTGAAGACTAGTCCCTGTGGTTAAGGAGTAGACACTATGATTAAGCCAACTGACCTTATTGCCACCCAGAGGACACCAACTACTGAGGCCAGTGGAGGGTTGGGTAACTTGATGTCTTCTTCCATTCTGATACTAACCATGGTCCAAGTTCTGGACGAACCTAACATTCACTACAGACCAGAGTTACACAAAGCTACTTAGTCCTTACCAATCCCTCCAGGTATGAGGAAGCCAAGACTTCAAGATGCAATGAGACCAACAGTGACATCTAAAAGGCCCTCACAATTATTTCCTGTTTAGCTCATTGTTTAAAAATTCTAAATTCTAAATTCCAGGTTTTTGTTGTTGTTTATTTATTTGTGTTGTCTTTGAAAGATTGTCTCTGACCATTCCAATCCAACATGAATCTCTTTCTTCTTTGAATTCCTATGGCACTATTTTTTTTTTTCCCTGTTACTATAGATTGAATCTAGGGTGACTCTTCTACAGAGCCACATCTGGAGACCTTTTTATTTTGTATTTTTGAACCAGTTACTTACATTGTCTCAGCTGGTCTCAAACTTGAGATTCCCACCTCAGCCTCCTAAGGCCTTTGGGATTACAGGCATGGGCCATAGCACCAAGCTTTTTGACATTTTTTTATTGCTTGGTTTGGGGCATATTGACCATAAAATATTTTCCTAAATGTGTATAACAATTGCAGAAAAGGCCTGGCATGATAATTAAAATAGAACCAGTACTTCTTACTCTGAAGTTAAATAAATGGGAGGAATATAATGAGTTCCAGGAGTAAAAAGAGTATAGCTTTAAAAAAGATATTTAAAGACTAAACAATTAAGCAAAATAAGATATCTGCAGAGTTTTCATTTTAAATGTTTGCAAAAATTAGAATATTAAAGATATATTTATTGAAAAGTCATGTAGCAGAAAGCTGATCTTCAATCTGTTTACAACATTTTTTAGTGTCCCATGAATTATTTTTAGATGACATGTTTTGTTTTAATCTGAAAAGCAAGTGCTTTAAAATAGACTTGTGAAATTTAAAGATGGATAAAAAAACATTGTAAGATTGTCAATTATAAGCTCTGAGTTTGGACCAGTAACTTTTACTTCTCTGTGGCTTAATTTTGTTCTCCATGAAATGATGGCAACAGAGTGGGCAGAATATTTTCTGTGATTGTGTCTTCATCCTTTAATGGTCTTTGACTATTTTAATTTTGTTTCTACAACTGAATTCTTATGCCATCATAAATGTATCAAAACCTTTGTAAGAATATTAAACCCTGTATACTGTGGTCCATGGGAGAGGTTCCGGTATGGGATTCTGGGAGTGGAGCTCCAGGTAGATATCCATGTGGGTTTCTGTGCAGGGGATGGTTAGAGGAGAATCAGAAAGGTTGGAGAAGCATCTCTCCTTTAGTACAGACTGTGGCACTAGAAATCCAAGGAACTCACAGGCGTACCCATGTTTACAGCAGCATAGTTTACAACAGCCAAATTATGGAACCAACCTCGGTATCCCTCAACAGATGAAAGGATAAAGAAAATGTGGTATATATATATATATATATATATATATATATATATATATATATATATATACATACACACACACACACAATGGAGTTTTATTTAGTCATAAAGAAGAATGAGATTATGTCATTTGCAGGAAAATGGATGGACTTGAGAGCATTATATTAAGTGATATAAACCTGACTCATAAAGTCAAGGGTTGTATATTTTTTCTCACATGTGGAAGATGGAGAGAGAAAAGGAAAAAGTGGAGGGTGAAAATCTAGAGAAAATAGAAGAGATCAGTAGAGGAAGGGAACTAGACGGAGGAAAGAGAGGAGGAAAAGAAAAGATACTGGGAAATTGACCAAATTATGTTATGTGCATGTATGAATATGTAACAATGAATCCCACTATTATGTATAATTATAATGTGCCAATTTTTAAAAAAATTAAAACAAAAGGAAATCCAAAGAACTCTATCATAGGAAGCCAAAAGATAATTTATTTATAGTTTATTGGGAAGACTCAAGGATAGAAATGTGCTGGGTGTTGGGAACAAGGATCGTCTGTCCTTTCTTTTGTTCCTGTGCCATTGTGCTTAATCTGTCTGCCTGCAGATATTCTCTCTGATCCACATGGCACAGCATATCTGGGCACAGATTCTTTCTAGATGTGCCTGCTTTAGTCTGGGCAATCAAAAGGGTGCTTTTTTTTTTTTCATTCTAAAATTCTATGACAATAACTTGGTTCTTCTTGGGTCAGGTTGCTTGTCCTCAACAAATCATAAAAACTTGAATATTCTGCCAAATTTGTGAGTTCACTTTGCAACCATTTTGCATTTAATATTCATATGTAAATGCAGTACAATAAGAGATAACTGCCAGAATAATGGACCTGAAAAGATGGATAGATAGAAATTGGGTTTAAGAAACGTAGGAAGGTAGATGGAGCTAATTATGTATGAATTTGGCTTATAGTAAATATTTTTATGTTTTAAAGAATCTTGCTTCCCTAAGAAATGTCATAACAGAGTGAGATAATAAATTTTCAGAAAACGAAGAATAACACAGAGATTAATAATGGAGTTTTGGAGGTCTTACAAATTTGGATGTGTCTTTGCCAATCATTTGTGATTTCCATCTGTACAGGAAACTTCTCTTCTCCAGTCTGCAGTTTTCTCATTTATAAAAATAAGGCTTGCCGTTCGCTTCTCATTGTATAACTCTAAGAATTAAAGAGGAAAATTACCTGGCAACAGTGGTTTCTTAGCAAATGGAAGCTGTTTGGTGGAGACCCAATCCTTGTTCTCCAGCAGATCAGCTTAGACACAACAAAAACAGGTACAGTTAATTATAATAGAATGTGGAAAGTGTACTAACTAGGATATCTACAGTAAGGAATGGGGAGTGAGTGGCCTATGGCAGAGCATCAGGGATGGCTTCCCCTGGAGTGATACCCGAATTGATTTCTAAAGCAGAGCAAGAGTTTTTCTAGAAAATGAAGGTAGAGTAGTGCTGGAAGAAAGAAGGGGTTCACACCAAGACCCATTATGAGCACAGGTGAGATGCAGCAAGATTTCTCTATACTCCAAGTTACAAGTAGCTACACACAAACTTGTAACACAACCACCTCCTGAATTATAGTGTTCTACATGATCACATGAACATCTGATTCACCCAAAAACATTGGAGGCATGATTTTAACATAACACACTCTTGCATGGCTAAACAGAAACCTTCGTGTACATTTGTGTCGACCTTTTCGGTTTCCCAAATATCCTCACATGAGTTGCACACAATTTTTTCATGCAGGTGAATTAACCATTAGTGTCATTTGACAGATTAGAAAACCTAGACTTAAAAAGGTTAAGTAACTTCTCCAAAGACACAGTACATGTAGACCTAACACCAGAAAAGGGATTTCTGAGTACTCGTTAAGTGCCCTTGCCTCTTCTTCAGCAAACCTTTCCTGTTAGAGGCCAGATTGTACACATTTTGGACTTTTTGGGCCATATGGTCTCTGTCACAGCTACTCACCTCTGTGGTTGCAGTGTGAAAACAGCCAGAGAATACACAAAAATAAAAACCACTGGACATGCCAGTGCTCCAATGTAACTTCCTTTACAAAGACAGGCTGAAGGACAGATTTGGCCCACAGGTTGTTCTCTGGAACATTCCACAATTTTTTTTTATTTAATAAGCAGGGGATAATTTCAAACCTAAGAGTCTAGTACATTTTATGCATTCCCAATGTCTATCTGGATTGTGCCTATGGTATCAATTTAAGAACCTCACCTCATTCTCTCCTCAGTTAAAAAAAAAAAAAAAAAAAAAGTCCCTGTACCTTAGTCCCAGTTCCCCACTGACTCACTGAGCTGGATTTTACTAAATGTTTAGGAATAGCCAGAGAGAATTGCAACATAGGAAAATTATTTCAGTATTCCCAGAAAAAGGTTCAAAGATCACCCACCACAGGAATAATCAGGGTTTTTCTCTATTAGTTATAGTTCAGTTCACCCTGAAGCCAGCTCCTCTTTTCTCATGAGTGTTTTCACAACCATTTCAGCTGCCCCTTAGGGCTTCCTTTGCCTTGCTGGATAATTGCTTGGAATTTGGATGCTTCCATTCTCCCTGTGTTAAGGTTATTGCCTTAGAGGTATCTATAGGAAGAAAATGGAGAAAAGTCCCTAAACCTTAGTCTCAGTTCCCCACCAGACCACTGACTCACTGAGTTGGATTTTACTAAATGTTTAGGAATAGCCAGAGAGAACTGCAACATAGAAAAATAATTTCAGTATTCCCAGAGAAAGGTACAAAGATCTTCTCTCACAGGGTCAACTCATCGGCATATCTCAATTCTGTCTTCTTCTCTTCTGTCTCCCTTCTTCACCTCTTCTAGAGTGATCCCCTCTTTCAGCCTTTGTGATACAAGCCTATCATCTGGGGAAATCTCACTTTTCATTAGGAAAACCACTCAAAAGAGCTGTTTTTACTATTGGCTTTTCCTCCAGGACAGGCTGCTTCAGATGTGTACTAGAGAGCAGGTGGTTCAGCCTGGAGTGATACAGCACATCCATCCCTGGCTCCTGTCTCTCCATCACTTTCAACGTCTCCTCAGTCACTAGATCCTCTTGGGCCTACCTTAGACACGTCTCTGTGATCTGCTGTCACTGATGTCCAGTGGCCCTGGGTACTCTCTCCTTCTTACCCAACTCCCTGCCATTATTCTTATCAGTCTAACCTCCCTGTCACTTACCACCTGAGGGATGACCCTAGAGCCAGAGTGGATCACATTGTATCCCTGTTTGAAATTCTACTGTCTTTTTCATCCACAGATACAATGAGCATTTCCTAGTTTCAATGAAGGTCATTCAAAATATGGCTCTTTCCTTCCTCCCTTTTATTTCCCAGCACCTCAGTTCCTGTCACCTGTTAAAATAGCTGCTCTCAAACTCATGGCCTTTGGAAACATTTTCCTTAGTCTAAAAACACAGGTGCTTCATCTATTTTCTTGACCACAACTGCATTTGTGAAACCTCTCCTTGCTGTTGAGTAACAGCAGGCTTAGATACGCTGGCAAGGTGTCCATGCCGTCCCTCCCTAACACCTTCCCCAACACATCACACACAAACACACCTGTCTCACATGGACCTCAGGTTGCTCTAGGGTATACTAACCCCACACATGATATTTAAAAGGGAGCATGGCTTATGTAACATGATCTATTTTGATGGGATGTTGGCTATCATTACCCTCATTAGATAATTCCTCAATAAAATAAAATATTTTCTAATAGGATATGATTTGCCTAGAAACAAATCATATTCTATTAGAAACGTATTTTGTATTTTACTGCTGGAAACATGGTGGCACATGCCTATAATTCCAGTGACTGAGGAGGCTGAGGCAGGAGGATCACAAGTTCAAGGCCAGGTTTAGCAACTTAGCAACGTTTTTTAAGCAAATTAGTAAGACCCTGTCTCAAAAATAAAAAAGGCTGGAGATGTAGCACAGTGGTAAAGAATTCCTGGGTTCAATTCTCAGGACCAAAAAGAAGGAAAAAAAAGAAAAGAAAAAGTATTTTCTTATTGCTGAGGCTATAAATTCATCACAACATGGGACTATGTTGACCTGGTGGTTTTTCCTACTACCTTCTTCCCTCTTGTCCTTCTTACACCTCTCTCCCCTCTATCTTATCGTTTCTTCCTTCACACCATCATTTTAAAATTTCTGCCAGAGGCACAGTACTGTTAATGACTTGTGAAGAATTCTGAGAAGTAGATGTGGTCCTGGTTGATGCAATGCACCTGAGGCCCTCAGGTGCACAAACTTAAGGAAAGGATGATCAGAGAAGCTATTTACATGATGAGAAAGAAAAAGGGCTAGAAAAGTTCAGAGAGGAGGGAGAATACTTGTGAGGAGCAGTCATGGAAGATGTGAGCTGAAAGCAGGAGTCTAGAGAATGAACGTTATTTCAATCTGTGGAGGGAGAAGGAGTGCAGCCATTGCAGAAAAGGAGCCCTGCACATAAAACTGGTTGGTGACGTGGAGGGTATTTGGGACACCACTGTCCCAGATGGTTGGGGAGGGACATGAGTTTGAATCAGCCTGATATTTAGATAGTAAAATGTAGATGTGTGTAGTTCAATCTTCCTCTGCATAAATATAACAGGAGAGACTTTTTTCTTTCTTTTTAAAATGTTCTTGATCTAATTTATTAGTCCAATAATGATAAGTACATTGTTTTCCCCAGTGATAATAGTTGAATATCCACATGTATCATGTACTCTGTCTACTGATTGCACATTAGACTTAAGTATTTTGAATTTTCTGAAATTATGCATCAAATCTATACACCTCCAATTTATTCTATTTTCATATTTTCACAGGCTTCTAAATGAGAGCCTTCTAGGCCACCTATTTTTTAGCTCTCTATTTCTTTGATTAATGATATGGAGAAGTTTTCTTCATATCATTAGTCAAAGCAATAGACCTAGTTTTTCCATGTTAGTTGTGCTAATTGAATATATGTGTGAACTTACCTAAAATCTATTTTAACCATTCAAAATAATAGCTCTTATGGATTAGCATCGAGTTTGTTTTGTTACAGCGGAACAAAACTGTAGAACAAAACTGCAGAAGTAAACTGACCTATTCATTCTCTCCTGACTTTTGTACCAGAGACAGTTTTTTTTTGCTCCCAACTGAACTGTATTAGTGGATCATTCCTTATGTGTATCCTAGCAACACTTGAAATAATCTAATAACTGGCCAGTTGTTCTCATCAGTAGACAGTACACTCTCCCCTGTGTTCATAGACACAATCTCCAGGCCATTGCTAAATCTCCAATTGACTATACAACGGTTCAACATGATTCAATTACATTTCCCCAATTAAAAAGGAAAAGGTAAAAAAAATGATCTGGAAGTAATCATATGTCCTAGGAAGTAGTGTGTGTGTGGGAGATTGCAAAGGAATGTTTCAATTATTGTCTTGTGCTCAGGAGGTTTGATCCAAGGTTAATCATCTTCTGCTTAGCTTCATCCTTCCACCTGGCTACGTGCCCTGCCTGAGGCTGAGAGCCCAAAAAGACTGGCAACAAAGGAGGCTGGAGATAATCGAGTATGGGTCTCCTCTTGTTACTTTTTTTCAATTATTTGTGGAATGGCACCTGGCATTTTAAATAGCATCTTTAATTAGAGTGACTCACAGTGATTTAAAGTACTTTTAATATAGCTGCATTATCCTTATTTTATAATCATAGGAATAGAGACATCTAAATGCCTTGCCCAAGGCCATAGAAATGACAAAAGAGCTGGAAGAAGTCCTCAAAGAGTCCTAACCCTCCACACAACCTCAGATAGGAGGCGTCCAGATCAGACACAGTGGAGGCCACAGAGTCACAGGACTGGCTTGCTGCTAGCTAGGTGTGTGCAATAGATCACTTCACTGACATTCTCCTTATTTTTAAAATTAACAGGGGACCAAGTGTCTCTGACTGTCATGGTAGCAATGTTTCTCTGTTATTAATTTCAGAAATGTCAACCTCTTTGAAATAATGGTGATTTGAGCAGGACTCAATTGATATTCCCTCATCTGTTTTTGAAAGAAAAATTTTCAAGTTAATGACAATATTAATTAAGGGGGAAAAGCTCATTGGTTTTGAGCGCCGGTATCAACTCCATAGTAGCAATTGAGTGTGTTCAGGACAATTGTTACCTGGGAGGGCTAGTTGGCAATGTATTGATCATACAGTGTAATCCATTTGGCACATTTTTATTGAAACTCTACTATATTTGAAGTCAGTGCCAGGTACTTCTGGAAAACAGAAATGAATAAAATGCAATCCTTACCTCCTAGATACCTAAACCCATATGACTGTATCACTTATTTGGGTTATATATAGCAGCTTACATAGATTCTCTAAACCCAAGCTTTGTCATCTACAAAGTGAAATTAATAATAGCTGCTACTTTGCAAAATTAAATGAAACATTTAATGTAATTTTTTTGTATTACATAAACTCATGTATAAAAAAGTATTAAGTTCTGCAAAGTAGGAACAAATCTAGGTAGTGTGGCATTTGAATGGCGACTTGAAATTTGAGATAAATTCATAACTAAAAGGGGGACAATAAGAGATAACACATAAAGAGTCACCTAAAAAGATCAAAGACCAGAGGGCATGCAAGAATCTGGAACAGAGGAAAGTGCAGGAGGTCAGAAAGCAGAGACCTTGGCATGAATGGCATTTAACACTGCACTCAGTGGTCTGAGGGTATTCTCCAGTAGGTAAGACTGCATGCATTTAAAGTTAACTATTTTGGGCTTTTAAAAAAAATTCCACAATTGTGGTCTTTCACTAACTCAGATTGACTTTTTCTCTAGAATGAAAAAAAAAAAAATCTGTGACATTACTTGTGGTATGATTATCAAGTTATAAAATGAACTTTTAGGTGTAGCCTGGTACCCTAGACCCACTGACAACTTTAAAGTCTCATTCACAAGAAACTATTTGAGATCCTTGTATAATTGTTTTCTTTGTGGAGTTTCCACTTCAATCCTGAATCTCTTACTTTTCCTTCTGGCATTTTCCTACCACTATTGAGACAAACCATTCTGAGGACTTTGGTTTACTGTTTATTTGCCTCATCTTTGACTTATGTAAATTGAAAAACATTGTGTGTGTTCTTGGAGTGCTTTTTGATAATAGATTTTTCACAAGATATGAAATTATTTTAAAAAATAATTTCCCATAAGGAGCTTAAACATCTATCAAGAACCTTCACACATTACTGGAGAAAATTTATGCTCATGTGCACACTTTGGATAGCAGACTGGCAGTTTCTTAAAAACATAAACATAGCAGGGTGCAGTGGTGTATGCCTGAAATCCCAGTGGCTTGGGAGGCTGAGGCAAGAGGATCGCAAGTACAAAGCCAGCCTCAGCAAAAGCAAGGTGCTATGCAACTCAGTGAGACCCTGTCTCTAGATAAATATGAAATAGGACTGGGGAATGTGGCTCAGTGGTTGAGTGCCCCTGACTTCAGTCCTTGTTATCCCCCCAAAATAAAAATAAAAATAAGAGTAAACATAAATTTATCAGATGTTCCAGAAATTCTACCCTTAGGTATTTATCCAAGAGAAATGAAATCATGTCCATACAGGAAATTCATAGCAGTGTTCATAATAGCCAAAAAAAGGGAAATGATTCAAGAATCCATTAACTAGTGAATGCATAAACAAAATCTAAACAAAGGTATATTAAAAGGTGTGCATACTGACACATGCTAGAAAGTAGATGAATCTCAGAATCATCTACTCAGATGATTCATCTCAGAATCATTACACCAAGGGGAAAAAAACCAGACACACAAGACTATGCATTGAATGAGTCCATTCAGCTGTCATTACCAGTGAAGGCACATGTATACAGACAAGAAATAAAACCTGGTTGCCATTAACCAGGGTTATGAATGAGAGGGAGTGCAAGTAACAGTTTCATTTTTGAATTAATGAAAATGTTCTGTAGTGCAGACCACAATTTAATACTTATGATATCAGGACTGAAGGAAATGTCACAGAAAGAAATACTTGGGTTTTATAGAATTCTTTATGGAAAAAGTAGATTTCTGAAGTGACTATAAAAGAGTTTACATTTGAGTTGGATATTGAGAGAAAAATAGAATTTATTCAAGATCTCTTAATATCTGATTCGATCTAAACTTTCTTAATATATAGGTCTGTATTTCCTTTAGGGTACTTTAGTTTTGATTAGAATTCTCCACTTGTTGTTTGTTAAATACTATTTGATATGCACCACCCTATCTCAGATTATTACTCTTCCTTTTCCAAGATGCTTCATAGCAAGAATGATAGCTTAATTCTTTATATTCCCCAACAAGCTACCCAGCACAGTGCAAAATTTAGTTCACATCCAAAAGAATAACTTTTGGCTGCTTAACTGACCAAGTGATAATGTGCCACAGGGGCAGAGTAAGCAAGAGTGCAGTGAGGAGGGGGGTGGACGATAAGTCTCATGCTTGAGAGAGGGCTGGGTGAGTGATTTGGACCAGATTAGGAGGCTCCTGAAGGTCATCAGAGATGATTGACAATTGATGCAGCTAACCGAGGAGCCAACAAGTGGCTGGACCAAGTGTTGTGTTAAGAAAACACACCTGTCTGCAGTGTGAGGAAGTTTATGAAGGGGGAGAATGACATCAATTAAAATATAACCATTTTTGTTTTCAACACACATTTTAAAGCCAAGTTCACCTTTATTGAACATCTGGTGATCACCTAACATTCTGCTTCCTGGAAATAATTTGTTTCTGTGTGTGTGTGTGTGTGTGTGTGTGTGTGTGTACTAACTTAAGGAGATAAAGTCTTTTTAAAAAAGTTGTTCTAGCAGCATCTTTGGAACAAGATGGCTATATTTTTTTTCCCCAAAGACATCATTCTCATTCTGTTATCATTGGTTTGAAAGGCAGCAGGAGAAAATAAAACTTTTTTTAAAATATTGACTCAGACTAGAGTTTGCTTTTTTGTTTTTAATAAGATATTGACGTCAGAAGCTGCTTTGTTGCTTGAAAACTTATTCACTCTTGAGACCTTAATAATATGTCCACAGTATTTTGCTTCGTGCTGGTTAATGGGAAAGTTCCTTGATATAGCAGCCACCAATGAAGTCCTACTGTTAAGAGCAGCATTGTGACTTACTGCTTTCCAGTCTGACCTGCAACACATCTGACATTCTCAGATTGATGCCCTGAGCTCTGCAGGGCCCGAGGACCAGGGGGAGTATGATCTTGAAGTCAGTATCAATAACCATAGCACATAAGCTCACATCCAGATGTACATTTTCCTTCATTCTCCATATGAAATGGTGAGTTCAATACTCTTCTATTTTGAAGGGAATTGAAGTTCGTGGAACAAAAGGGCTATTAATGCTACACAAATCACACTGATGTTGCCATGGACAGCTCCGACAACTCCAGCTGGAGCTCATAAAAATCCAGAAGCCTTGTGCTTCTTAAGACCAAAAGGTGGGAAGATGAACATTAACCTCTTTCAAAGTGAAGGGAAGAAATGCTGCAAAGCAAGAGGGATATAAAACAGCTCCCGTATGCACACTCCCCATCATATAGCGAGAGCAGAATTGGAGATTGACTCAAATAGCCTAGTGCGGGAATCGAGATGGATTAAAGTGCATGGCAATGACAAAGACACGTGAGCGGACTTTTGAGGAGTGAAGGCACTTACAATGGCTGTTCTTTTGTAGGACACTTGAATGGCTCTCTGATCAAACAAGTTGCACATCACTTTCCACCCCCAGGCAAAGTCATAGAAAAATAACACTGGTTTATTAAACTGAACTGTCAAGTAGGAGGATCCACCATAGGATTCTATTGGCCTAGAGTAGAAGAATAGTTCTTGAGAACTCAAATATACTCTATTGATCTAGTTAAAGAAAATGCTGGTGGTTTAGAACCATGGTGAAAGACCAGTATCATTTTTAATGTGTTATCTAGCTGTGGTGCTAAATAAATATCAAATCAGGTGCATACTTCTGATTTAAAAGGGACAATTTGGTCTATTTTTGGTGTGTAGGCCTCCAAGGACATTAGGCTGACCATACTATGGTTTGTGTTGAATTTTACCTTTGGAGACATTACCTACATGACACAGATTATCATCTTCACTGGAGGATGAAAGAAAGAAGGTTCATGAAGCTCAGATGAGGAAGGGAAGAAATTGATAGCTCCTGAAACAAAGGAAGTGTGTTGGAGTATGGAACTCAGAACCAGGAGAAAGAGCAGTGTTCCAATTGTTAAGCCTCAAGAAGCCTGGAAGACCCACAAGGGAGCCATCACTTTGAGTGACCACACAGTAGCAAAAATGTGACAAGAGCCAAACTGATCCTTAACCTCCAACCATCTATTTCCTAACATATGAAAATGTACCACAAATAATTTGTCTCCTCAATATAAGCTCTATCCTATAATACTTCATATACATGAAAATACTTCTGTGTTAGGTTTTTTTGTTTGTTTGTTTCTTTTTCTTTTCACTGTGACCAATACCTGATAAGACCAACTTGGATGAGGAAAAGTTTATTTTGGGCTAGCAGTTTCAACTTTATTGCTTTGGGCCCAAAGTGAGACAGAACATCATGGTGGAAAAGTGGTGTTGGAGGATAGCTGTTCAACTCATCATGGTGGAAAAGTGGTGTTGGAGGCAGCCAAGAAGCAGAGAGCAACAGGGAGAAGCCAGGGAGACAAGATGTAATCCCCTAGGGCACTCCCCCAGAGACCTACTTGCTCCAGCCTTACTCTTCCTGCTATAGTTACCACCCAGTACAATGGTCCTTTCAAATTACTAACTCATTAAATGGAGTAACCCACTGATTAGGTTACAGCTCTCATAATCTGATTATTTCACCTCTGAACATTCTTGCATTCACACAGGAACTTTTGGGGGGCACCTATCTAAACTCTAAAAACTTCTAACTTTTAACTAGAAAGTTGAAAATCCAAGAGATTTTAGGTAGGTTTGAATCCAATATTTCACTTTGCAGAAGATTGAGGCCTGGGAAAAAGGCACACTCATACACTGCTGGTGGGTCTGCAAATTGGGGCAGCAATATGGAAAGCAGTATAAAGATTCCTTGGAAAACTGGGAATGGAACCACCATTTGACCCACCTATCCCACCCCTCGGTCTATACCCAAAGAGCTTACAAACAGCATACTACGGGGCCATGCCACATCAATGTGTATAGCAGCACAGTTTATAATAGCTAAATGTGGAACCAATTTAGATGCCCTTTAGTAGATGAACAGATAAAGAAAATGTGGTATATATACATAATGGAATACTATTCAGCATTAAAAGAGAATAAAATCATGGCATTTGCAAGTAAATGGATGGAGTTGGAGAATATAATGCTAAGTGAAGTTAGCCAATCCCAAAAAAACAAATGCCAAATGTTTTCTCTGATTTAAGGATGCTGATTCATAATGGGGTTGGGGGGTGGCATGGGAGGATTAGATGAACTCTAGATAGAAAGAAGGGGAAGGAAGGGAAGTGAGGGGGTATGGGGGTAGGAAAGACAGTGGGAATGGGATGGACATCATTACCCTAAGTACATATATGAAGACATGAATGGTGTGACTCTAATTTGGCGACAACCAGAGATATGAAAAAATGTGCTCTGTATGTGTAATTCTTATTATAATTATAATTCTATATGAATTATAATGCATCCTGTTGTCATATATAACAAATTAAAATTAAGAAAATTAAAAAAATTATTGAGTCCTGGAGTGGTTACCTGGCTATCTCATAGAAGATTCTCTGTGAGCTCAGCACTAGAACTCACTTTTAGCCTTCTCTGCTGTATACTAAATTGTTCCATATGCCACTGTGTATTCAATAGCATTTAAGCAATTTGATTACTTCAAATGCCCTTCCTGTGAGCTGTGCTTCTGATTTAAGGATCACTTCTTAACACCCATAAAGGAGGTTATTGACTCATGTTTCTAGTTATTGCTGAAAACAAACACAGTCATTTGAAAAAATAAATAGCAACAAGAATTTTGCAGAGGGGTCTGCTGTTAGGTTAATCTGCAAAGTATGCCCACCCTCGATGTTTTTTTTTTTTTCCTAATTTAAAACTTCTTTGTTAAAGATTCAAGGATTTTCCAACTTTTTCTTCCTTTTTCATTTTTCCTTCGTTTAACCTGAAAACGAGTAGTAGAGAGAAGATTGTTATATAATAAATGCTGAAAGGTAAGAAAACAGTGATTTTTCTCTCAAAATCATGGTTCAGATCTGGTCGCTCACTGAGTGATATAATAGCAATAAAAACAAAGCTCACTTTTTTTGCTTACTAGGTGCACACACAGTTTTTAAAATCCTTTATTTGTGGAGCTTATTTTATCCTTATTACAATACTACAAGAGGGTGGGTGTTAGGCAGTGTTTCATTGTGTGACCAAAATACCTGAGGAAACCAACTGAGAGAAGGAAAAGTCTGTTTTGGACTCATGGTTTCAGGGCTCAATGCATGGTTGGCCGCCTCCATTGCCCTGGGCCTGAGATGAGGCAGAACATCTTGGTGAAAAGGGATGGCAGAAGAAAGTTTCTCCACTCATGGCAACTGGAAAGCAGAGAAAGAGAGAGCAAGGAGCTAGGGACAAAACATAATCCCCAAAGGCATACCTCCAGGGACCTGCTTCCTCACACACAAACACACTACCTGCTTACAGTTACCACCCAGTAGTCCACTCAAATTATTATTCCACCCAATGAATTAATCCACTGATGAGTTGACAGCTCCATCATCTAATCATTTCACCTCTGAAAATTCCTGCAATGCCTAACACATGAATTTTGGAGATGCTTCATATTCAAACCATAACAGTGAGTAATTTGCTCAGCTCTTCAACGTCAGAACCAGGATTTCCTTTTCAGAACTCTGGGAACTAATCATTGAACTAATCATTCCTCTTGGTGAGGAATACAGCCTATTTCCCTGTACGTTCTTCTTATGTGCACATTGTTAAGAGTTGCCACCTTCAGGGCTACAGGATACTTATATGGCCTGGTTCTCTAACACTTAGTATGAATTGCTTATATTAATTGCCTGTGATAGAAAGAGATTCATGGATAAAAGAGGTCCTAGGGTTAGCGGGTTGCCTAGGCTAGGGTGATGTAATGAAGAGTAGGACTTCTCATGATTAATTATCACAGTGTCAAAGACTTTCCTATTGCAGTGGCACTGATGAAGAACAGTTTATAGTGAGAAATCTTGTCTAAGATTTCTAACCTCCCAAAGCTGGAGACTCAACTGTGTGACACTTGTAGGTTATGTGACCTTGGGAAAATTCCCTTTTTTCCAGGATCTCAGGTTTAATATCTGCAATAAACTCTATGTTTTCTTACTCTACCCACATAGGAATTTAAAGCTTATTTCTTCCGGAGGATCACTGTTTTGGGAAAGAATAACAGTTAGTCTTTTCCACAGATGACAACATGGCAGGCTTGGACTCTTCATGCCCAGAGTGAGCTCTCTTCTGTTTTTATGCTGAGTCATTGTTGAATGGCAAGGCTGGAAAGACTGCCTCCAAGACACTGGCAGAAAACCATTAGAGTGAATGTCTCTACCCCTACCCATTCCCTTTTCCCCCACTTCTCCACTCTCAGACATAAGGGACAAGGGCTTTCCACTGCCCTACTCAATTAGGGAAGGTATAGGGAGTGCAGAAAAGTGACAGAGAGGTAAAAAGAGATCTGTCAGATCTGACCTCAGGGTTGCTTCATAGCCAATGATGCTGAATGCACAGGTGCTTCATGGTGTAAGACGGAATAAATTCCCATCAGATTGAAAGAATTATTAGGGAACAGACAAATATGAATAGTAAGAACATGGAGTTAAGGGAATGATTCTATATAATGGGCCCACTGTGCTCACCCCCACATGCTTCCTTATCCAAGAAGCAATTTATATGCAGCACTGAATGACCTAAGTGGACAGGCTATGTCACATTCCTCAGCAAACTACCTGTTAACTGAAGGATAAATACAGGCTCAAAAGAACTTTGATAAGAGGAACCCAAGTTACACTGAAGGGGGAGACTTCTGTGACCAGATTCTGAAACTCTGGGAGATGAGGATAGTTCCTCCTAACCATAAAATCTATAAGAACGTCTGGTTAAGAATCCAAGTAAAGCAGGTCAGCAGGGGCCAAGGTGACCTAGAGTTGCCATGGCAGTGGGTAATTGAAAGTCTGATGTCATCCTGCTGTCAGTCAAAAATGAAGAAATAGACCTGGGTGGGCCTCTCTGGAAACTTCTCTGGGATCTCCAATAAAACTGGAGTGTGGAAGAAGCCCATTGAACCTCTCTTCTCTGAGAAGACCTACTCTCTCCCTTGAGAGTGTCCCTTTTCCCTGTCACTGTCCCTTCTATAAACTCATTTCTGTTACTCTGAGAAACATGTCTGAAATCTTTCTGGGTTTGAAGGGTGAATTTTTGTGTTGCCTCAGTTTCTCCCAAGGCTCTGTAACAGCGTCACTCACTCTCACATCTCACCACTAAAGACAAAACCAGCTCCCATTTTCATACTTTGCATTCTTTGCTGGCTCTTTCCCCCTATTAATCCTTTTGTGCACTCGAAGGAAGTTCCACTAGTACACATATTAATGCAAGAGAAACCTTACTGTGCAATTTGCTTTGGGCTTCTGGAAATGTCATAACTGTGCAAGTAGGTGGTGGGTGGATGGAGAGATGTGTTTGTGTGGGATGTTATCTGAGAAATGGATGAGAAAGGGGAAAGAGGAATCAAACACATAGATCATGCATCAGGCCCCCCTGCCTGTCTGATAGGTCATAAGAGTCTCCCTCTCCCATTTTCTAAGAAGGATATAGAGCAAAACAGCCCATGAGAGCAAATTCACTTGTCTACCTTAAGTAAAAATCTCCTGATTTGACTGAAGGTTCTTTCCTACATGTTAGTTTCACTGTAAAGAAGCATATGAATCAAAACCCCAGAGCCTTATGGACTGTGGGAATAAAACTTTCTCTCACTTAGGTTTCATTGTGTCCTTTGATCCTTTTGTGATACTCAGCAGGTGGAAAAAGCTCAACTGATGTTAGTGAAGCTCCCACATATACTTCCCAATACTGGGAATTTCAAGAAAAGATAAGGATAACAAAATAAAAGATAAGCATACACCGTGCAAAAAACTTCCCATCCTCAACTTGTCCATACATATGCATAAGACACCAGAAAGGCAATCAGAATTTCATGATGTAATCTGTAGTCTGATTTGGCAAAATGCACTGAACAATTTGCAGTGAATTTCAACCAGTTCGTAGTATCCCGGACCTAATGAAGAGCCTGATGGCAAAGGAGTTGGAAATTTCCATGCACCTGGGCTATGCAGCCAGCAGATGGCGATGTTTCTTAGTTTTCCACCAAGATGTCAGGCAAGTCCATTAGAAATGCAGGGCGTGTTTATCAGATGGTTGTTAAATCGGCTCAAAATCTGTAAAGGACGGCAGATCAGCTCTTATTTATTTATTTTTTACTTAGAGTTGATAAATTCAGTAAAATTCTGTAATGGGAGAATGAACACTGTGTGTTTGTGTTAGGGATGGGGGCAGAGGAGGACTAGCATCTGAGATGGTTGGGTAGCTCAGTTTTATCTCCCTCAGTTGCTTTTTAAATGAGATTCCTCTTGTGCTGCCTTATGGCAGCCTGAATTTTGTCAATGTGATACCAAAGGGCACACCACAGCAGTTTTGTTCGTTTTCTGGTTCTTTTCTTCAGGAAGGGGCTCATTCCTTTTTCAGGATCAGCCACATGTCCCTCACCCTATGGCAGAAACAGAATATGTGTGAGGCTGGGTTAGGGAGCCAAGGCTGTCAAAGTTGAAGAATGGAGAGGGACAGGGACAGGGACAGCTCGGTAACCTCTTCAGGGCTGTATCCTCAGCTTAACCTCACCAGAATAGGAGATAGGCCCACTCTGCTCTGAGGAAAACAGCTACACTGAGAGCCAACTTCCCTCTGAAAAGAGGCAGATTTGTTTTAAGCAGAAGGAGAGAGATTCAGGGGCAAATTTGCCTTAATGTATTGCTTTTTTTCTGTCTGTGAGTCATTAAGAAAAATGGCAGCACCTGGGATCCAGGACATCTGGTTTCTGACATGGAGGTATTGTTGGCCCACTGTGTCATATTTAACTTGTTTTCTCATCTGTAGTATGAGATCTTTTATGAAAATCCTCTGACCATTCTTTATATTATATTCTTGTAAACTAGCAGCTGTGGTTATACAGGGGAAATTTTAGATGCCAGGCCTCCACCCTCGACCAATTATAGCAGTATCTCTAGAGACTGGGCTTCAGCAGACAACTCTTTTATGGGCTACCTGTGTAATGCTAATGTGCATACAGACTTGAGCATCATTACTCCACCCAGGAGTTTTTAAAGGAAGGTCTTAGGACCTGCAGTATCAACCTGTCCTGGGTACTTAAGAAATGCAAATTATCAGGGGTCCCCTTCAGAATCAGAAACTTTGGAGATAGGGCCCAGTGTTCCTTAAGGCTTCAGGAGTCCATGCATGAGCCTCCAATTCTTAATTCTGATGACTATGAAATTCTGACTAGAGAGAGACAGAGCAGCACATGAAGCCTATGTTAGTTTGGACCCCTGAGTTGCTACATGGACATGTTGGGAATGAGCCTTGTGACTATAATTTTGTGTTTATTTATTGCTTCTTTATAAACTACCCTATCCTGATTTATATAGAAGTAACTGCTGGAGTGTCAGCTATTTGATGGGATTGGTAATAATAGAAAAGACGAAGGAATGGGATATGAGATACGTACTTTAATGGAACCACAGGGCTATGAGAAAGGTCTGAAACATGGGGGTCACATGAAACAGGAGAGAAAGACCAGTTAGACCACCAGTGAGAGGCAGAAGGCAAGTGGACAGGACTCTCCCTGTCCCTCTCCAGCTATCAAGCTTAAACTTTATTCATTCCACAGTTTTAAGAAGTTATACTTGTCTCTTTCATACTAGGATAATTTGAGAAATGCTTCTATACATTATTGTACATGGAATACCTTGTTTTCTATACTTTTTTTTGGTACCGAGTATTGAACTCAGGGGCACTTGACCACTGAGCTATATCTCAGCCCTATTTTGTGTTTTACTTAGAGACAGGGTCTCACTGAGTTGCTCAGAGTCTCACTTTGGCTGAGGCTGCTTTTGAACTCATGCTCCTCCTGTTTCAGCCTCCTGATCTGCTGGGATTACAGGTATGCACCACTGTGCCTGTTGCTATACCATTTTTGGGAATGAGAGTGAGAGAAAAAATTCAACCTTGAATCCTGAACTATCCAAATATCTGTATTTGGTATTATAATGTCTAAATATTGAAGTCTGGATTTGTACCCTTAGAAGATTTCCCTATAGTTCTGGATTGTCATGGTGATACTAAGACTTGGGTGTGGCCTTTGACTGTTGTAAGAGCCCAAGTCTGGGAAGGCATTCTCCTTACCTTTAGACCTCTTCCAAGCAGACTACTTTGTTTTTCTGTAATGGAAAATGCACATTTCCTGCTCTTCCACTGAGTCAAGTGTCCCTGGGTTTGGTATCTCTGCCATCACTCTGTTAAGGTCACTTCACAGGTCTGGTTCTCTCTAATTCCTGCTTCATATTCACCCATAGAAAACTTCCAGAATTCTGTTTCATCATTTCTGCTATCAATCTTTCTTGAATATTGTTCCCTCTGGCCAGAAGACCATATTAGTCTTGTCATCAAAAATCATCATCATCATCACCATCACTAATATTGTCATCAATAGTCGAAACTCATTGAAACTTTGCTATGTTGTGAAGATCTCGGCTATTGATCATTGAGGGAGGCATCATGTATTTGACCCTACTGTTCCCTCAGTTTGCTCTTCTCCTCTGACTTGTAACTGTGTATTGCCTCTTCATACTTCTGTGACATGAAATTGCTGCTCGGGTCCAAGTTCCTTCATGGATTTCTCTTTGCAATCTTTGTCCATTTACTCAAAATTACACTGTTCCCTTTTGCCTCACTGAGGTTTGACCTTTAGTAACTTTGCTTATCAACAGTGCTTTCTTTGTGATTTAGTTCATCTATAAATCAGAAGAGCTCAACAAGAGCTGCTGTTACATCTGTGTAGGATTTGTTCCCTCTGGAGTTGGTGCTGAAGATCTCCCAAGACTTGATCTGATCGGGTCATTAAGATGGATGAAATAACCATATTGACTGTTTAGTGGGCTGGTTATTTCAGTCATCTTAATGAGAGAATCAGATCGACTTTAAGGCACTCCAAATCCTTATTTGATGATTGACCTAAAAGCAATCAATTGCCCATGTTGCTCTATGTGAATCCTCTACTTCACTCAAACTGTTTTATTCCCTACAATCCCTCTGAACATGAGCTCTTCAATACACATATGTACACACACACACAACTATGTAGCTGTCAGAGTTTGTGGAGTGAGTTCTGACCCTGTACTTCCCTAGCTATAGAATTGTCACATTGAAATGCATCTGCTTGCATTTCCTAACAATCCTGCATAAGACAAGTTTGACCAGTTCTGATTTGTATAAATGAGAGGTCTTTCATATCTAAGGCTACTTACTTATAGTCTTTGTACCTTTGCTTGACTATGCCCTGTGTTTAGAACAGACTCTCAAACTTTCTGCCAATCTAAAATCTCCCCTTTTGGCAGTGCTAGCTCCAGTCCCCAAACCCCCACCCCTCAAGATTTCCTTGGCCTTTCTGTGTTGCCTTTTAGTACTGCAGTCCTCTGTCTTCCCAGCAGCTAGCTCATTGTAATAAAGTGCCACTACCACCTTGCCTCTGTACTGATCCACTTCCATCATGTGGAACGGTCACATCAGCAGTGGGGCAATCTGTACAAGAAAAGGCTGTCCCAACCCCCTGCTAAAAGGCAGATTTGAATGTGGGCTCAGCCTATGAAGGACAGGAGCAGAACCAAAACATGTCCAGCATGCAGGCTCGCTTGTGAGACATCCCAGGAGTGCAGAGCTGTTGCCACTCAGTGCATTTGACCTATCATCACCCACCACTCAAGTCCCTTGTCAATCCCCTGCAAGGAGTTGTTGAGGTAGAATTCTCTCTTTAATATTTCTCTTAAAGAAGTTCTAAATTTTGGCCTAAGAAAGAAACATGGGGGTGCAAGGGAGCTTGGTTCTCCTGTGGGGACTTTGCCTAATCTGGGTTCTCTCTGCTGTACCTAGTAGCCATCAGCATGTTGTGCCTGTTACCTTCTTGCCCTGCCTGAGATTTTATAGCTGCACACTTGTAGGCATCTACTTGGATGAAAATAATAATGATTCTTGCACGCGTGTCTGCCAGTACACGTGGAATGTGGTATCATCTCTGAAGAAAAGGGGGACAATAATACACCATGTCCCTAAATGCTCGCTCTCTGTTCCCCAAAATCTAGCCAAATAGGGGAACAATGACAGCAAGCCTGAGCTGGAAAGTTCAGATGCATATTATCTCGAAGAACACTAGCTTTCTAGATTCCTGGGAAAGTGAGTGCTATGTGTAGGAAGCCACTATCCCCTTTTGCACCAGCACAGTCGCTCTTTGAGATGCAGGTCATATAAGCAATTTAAGCAAGCTAATGTTGATGATGTCACTACTTTTGTAGCCTGTTATGTAAAACCCCTGTGTGGGGATGGGTGCAGAACTGAGGGCACTCTGGAAAGGATTTTTGTCACTTTTCCTGCTAGCCTTCACTGTGCAAAACACCTTGAGAAAGAGGAGATGCTGCTTGGCAAACACCCTGAGGTTTGGAGGTGCTGAACTCTTCTTAGAGCAGTTACTGATCTCTTGCAAGGTTTCCCCAATAAAACATCTGTCTGCCATGCTGACTCTGGATGTTTTCTTTGGCTTTCTCACAAACTACCCCACTGCCCTGAAACAACTGGGCTGTGGACACAACAAATGTCAACCTGTCTCCTTACTTGATGCTAGGACTTTACAATAAATTTCAGGATGCTATAGAAGAGAAAATTATATTTCCCAGGGGACATAGGTTGATTCAGTTGCCAGCTGTTCTTACCACATTAACTAAAATAGAAGAACCAATTGAAGAGATCACCATGGATTCTGGGTGGGAACTTCATTCTTTCCCTAATCAGATTCTAGCTTCTAGTTACCATTGTCAATTGTGTGTGTGTGTGTGTGTGTGTGTGTGTGTGTGTGAGAAAGCATTGTTAACACTGAAAAACCATCCTTTCCAACCTGGTGTTGCCTCCCCCCAGAAAGCATGTGGTTTTCTTGTATGTAAATATCACAAAATGAGAATCACTACCTCCCAGTAGTCTTTGTTGAACTAGTCACTGGCCCATGATTTGGGGTCTTCAGTAATGGAGGATATAAGGAAGATACCTTGGAACTAGGTGTTTTCATTGTGCTTACAAGTTTTTTTTTTTTTTTTTTGAAAGCCAGGAATATTTTTTGGAAAGCTGCCAACTTTGAGGCAGCTTTAACTAGTAGAAAGAGCAATGCACTCTGGGTAGCTATAGTTAGGAGACATAGTTCTAGCATAGTTCCTCCGAAACTCACATTATAACCTCAGACAAACCACTGTATTCTAAGACTTCATTAGATTATCTCTTAGGTCCTTTCTACCTCTGAGACTTTGTGTGCCTGACATCTCTGACCTTGGGGACATAACCATACACAAAAGAATAGGAATATTATGCATATGAGCACTGAAAGCAGCTCTGTTTAAAAATGGGATCATAAAGACAATTGGCCACGTCTAAAGAGATGAGCGTTGTGGTCCTCCTTTGGGCACTAACTAATGGTATTGAAGGGTGAGGTCTCGGGTAAGACTATATTATAGAGTAAACATTTCTGTATATATTTCCCCTTCCACACAAAAACATTGCATTCCAGATGCAAATTGATTAACATGTCCTGCAGTCCTTGAAGCTCAATGCAATACAAGAGCTAACATGCATGGGATCCAGGTCAGCTGGTCCAGCAATTCACAAAAAAGGAACGCGTACTCACGGTGTAAGGTGGAGCGAGGAGAGCCAATGTCTATAACTGTCACTAACCGTGTGCTTTTATTGCTTAGGGAAAACATAAATATCAGTGACTTTTCCATATTCTGCATCTGCCTAATGCTAAATATTTTATGTCAAAAGATTGAACTGCTGAACTAGACATGGCATTTAAATAAACCCTGTTGTGTTTTTAACTTTGTCAGGCATGGTGAGGTTAAGTACTTTGATGTCAAACTTGTAATTCAAGACAGACAGTGCCAAGTTTTATCCAGTTCTTTGCCCAGTACATAAGTTAAGTTTTACTGAGCTGTTGTTCATGATATAGTCCACATTCTCTCTCTCAATACACACACATACACACACACGTACGCACACATACACGCACTCACGCACGCACATGTGCATGCATATATATATTCTGTGTGTGTTTATACATATATATTTTTTCATTAAGTATTTTCTGAAACATCTATGTATGTAGCATTAACTGCTATTTATCAAGCATTGACTATATGCTAAATGACTAGCACCTTATATATGTGTCATATATTAAACTATTCTCAGAACCATCCTGTAGGAATATATGTTATTATTTAGGAGACTAGCTATGATTCAAACTTCTATCTCTTAAATATAAAGTCCACACTCTAATCACATGACCTGTCATTTCTTTATTCCTTTATTCAGCAGATATTATTATTATATTATGTGTCAGGCATTGTGAGTCAATTGTTAAAAAAAAAAATCAAACAACCTTTCAAGTTCAACTTTACCAAGGTCAGAGAACCTTTATTGGAAATTCTGAATGAAGCTCAGCTCTGGCTGCCAGAGACCTTGCAGTTGCACTATTATTGCTATAAGCGTGAGGCTTGGAGAACTACATGAAATACAAAGGCTTGACAGCACTAACTTTTGGTGAAAGCTATGTGAATTATATAAAAGCATATAAAGTTCACATATTTCTGTCTCATAAAGCCCTGCAATTGTGTCCATGTGACTCCAAGTCATTGCTTGCCCAATGAAATGGGAAAACTTATCTAAAGATAGATATCTTATTAACTGTAAAAATGACTTATTCTACCTTCTCAATTTCCCACATTAAAAACATTATTAGGGAAATTTAAGGTATATGCCAAACAGATTAGTATAATGTCTTCTTGCACCTACCTATATACAAACTAGTTTGATATATTTTCTGAACTGCTTCTGCCAGAATTATGTCATCTCTTCTCTATATGTTTCATTATGTATCTCTAAGAGATAATAGTTTTAAAAATAACCATGCTATTATTTTCACATATAAAAGGAGTCAAAATAGATTTTAAGTTTCTAATTTTCATAAATATCACTTTCTTAAAAATTTGGATTTTTTGTTTCCTTGAATGGATCCCAATAGGGCCTAGGCATTGTATTGATAGCTAACTCACATGAGTCTCTTTTTAATTCAAAAGTTCCACTTAGATCTCTCTCTCTTTTTTAATTCCTCTTACTTATGGCTTGCAAGAGAAACTGGATTATTTTCTCTGTAAACAAATAACATAGTTAATATTTTTCTGGTTGTAACCATGTAGAGTTATTATGTTCTTTTTCCTCTGTATTTCCTGGCATTGATATCAGATCTGAAGAAGGCTTGATCAGATACAGGTTCAACTTGTTTTTCAACAAATAAACTCATTAATGGGGACTTTTTCTTCTATCAGGAGACATTTATTTTCTGGATGTTTCTCTCTTTTTGATATTTGTGGCTTGTGATGGTGCATTAATTCATAGAGGAATTTTGTTTTTTTTAACCTATGTTATGTTCCCTTTGCATTTACTAACTAGGCACTTCTACAAGAAGAAACTTCTCTTCTCTTTTCTACCCTTTGATAGCCCAGCAGTTCAGTTTGTATAGGAAAGGCAGGATAGTTAGTTAACTCTTTCCCTTCATTTACTAGTTTTCAAAATAATGATTCAAACCACTGGCATCTTATAATGGATTCTAATTAGTTTTTTAAAAAAATCATTAAGAACACATTGATTTAAACATATAGGTGTTTTAATCCATTTCAATTATCATCCTCATCAACAATCAAAATGTCTTGTTGGCCAGTGAGGCACTCTTTAATTGTTTCCTGTGTCCTTTTGACTAGACCCTGTATGTCTTTGATAACATTTCTGGTATTTTTGATGATGAGTTTTTTCTGGGTACATCTTCTGCTCTCATGTTAATATCAAATTTCTCCTAGGATCTTTTGTCCCTTTTAGTGGGCCGTAGTATTTTAAGGCCACAATCTGGGTACTAGAGACATCCATTTCTGTAAGGCAGGCTATTTTCTTTTTCAGCATTTTCTGAGGACAGACTAGGAATATTTTTTAAATACAAAATGTGGCAATTCAAATTCAGGAATGTTAATGTTTTATATACTTCCATTTTACATTTGTAATTTCATTTCTTCCAAATCAAGAATCTTTAGCTTCATCTCATGTTGTACTAATAGCCTGAGGATAAAAAATATGATTATTGAGAAAGTTTAAGGTTTTCATTTTATCAGAATTTTTGTCTTTAGGTGTTAAGGTTTGAATATCAGGAATTTCTCCAAAACTCCTCTGTTAATGCAGGAGTATTCAGAGGTGAAATGATTGGATTGTGAGATCTGTAACCTAATTAGTCCATTGTAGGCAGGTGGGTCATGGCTGTAGGAGGTAAGTCACTGGGGGTGTGCCCCCAAGTTTGCATCTTCCCTTTGTCCCCCCACCGCCCCACCTGACTTCTGGGCTCTTCTCTCATGATGAGTGGTTTCACTTTGGACCTAGAGTGATGGACTCCATTGTCTGTGGATTAAGACCTCTGAAACTGTGAGCCCCAAATAAAATTTTCCTTCTATAAGTTGTTCTTTTTAGTTATTTTGATCATAGCAACACACAGCTGACTAACACATTAGGGTATATTTCAATAGGGAAATATGGTCAAATACTGTGGTTTTTTTAAAAGTTTTTTTGGTTTATTTCCTTCCTGTGTCATTATGATATCAACGAGGTATCATAATTTGGGCTCATTTTTCTAATCATATTTTTAACTTTTAAGAATAGTTTTATAAAAATCTTTTTTTGTTTGTTTGTTTTTGTTTTAATGCAGGGAATATTTACATGGCTCCAAAGTCAAATCAACAAGGCAAGGTATAGCTAAGTTTGACTTCTTTTTCTGTCCCTTCCACCTAACTCTTTCCCTTTGATATGAGTAACCACCTTTTAAAAAATTATAGGTTTACAAATAGTGCCTAGATATTATTATGTGGGTAGAATATATTATAAATATATATCATATATATTTGTGTATTTGTATTCTGCTCATATACAAATTCAAGCTCATTTTCCTTCTTCTTGTTTTCTTTATTTCCAATATCTTCTAGATGTCACTCCACAGTAATACCTATAGATAGTTCTCAATCCTTTCTCATAGCAACACAGTAATCCTTGCATGACTGGACCACAGTTTATTCAATCAATTTCCTGTTGCCAAACATTTGCTTATATATAGTATTTAGTCTCTTGCTTTTAAAAATAATCTAGAAATGAGCCCCTCATTTATATCATTTTTTTGTATTTTTGTTGACAAATTTTAGAATGGATTCCTGATGTCAAAATTGCTGGGTTTAAAGGTCAATATACATTTTTGTCAATTCTTGTTGCTCATGGTTGTACAATTTTCCATTCCACCAGAAATAAAGAAAATGCTTGTCCTCTTAAAGCTTTGCCTACAAAGCATACTATCAACTTTGGACTTTTGCTCATCTCGTATATGAGAAATGACATCTCCTTGTGATTTTAATTTGCATATCTCTTAGTATGAGCAAGGAAGGTTGAACATCTTTTTATATGGCTAAGGGTCATTTGGATTTGTTTCTATAGCCATTTCTTTAGCCCATTTTTCTAAAACATTGTTGCTGTTTTTCTTCCACTTTAAAAGCTATTAATATGTCAGGAACACGAATCATTTCTTCATTATATAAATTGCCACTATATTTTCTCAGTCTGTCATATTTTTTTTTTGCCTTTTCTTGCTTTCATTTCATCTCATGATTTTCAGAAACCAGCCCATCTCACCAGGATGAGCAGAAGTGTCTTATTTTTAGTCATAAGAACCAACCTTATAACATAACCATAAAAATGAGATATATTATTACAAAAATAGATTTCCAATTTCCTTTGAATTCAGATTTAACAATATTACAATAATTCAGTTTTATTCTAACCCAACAGATTAAAAAAAACAGTTTTAGTTAGGTACAGTCAGAATTGCCTCATTAGAAACTCATTTAAATTTTATTTTTGTAGTTCAGCAAAAGATACAATATAAAGTGCATTTTTTATTTACTGATATTTCAGTAAATAACTAGTAACCCTTTCTTCTGGAATCCATTCATCAATGATGATAAGGACGTATTTGTGTGGCTTCATGTTCTGTATTCCTACAGATAGTTAGTCAGGTTTGGCCACAAGAGGAAGCAGATGAGACTTGGAAAAACCAAGGTTTATTATCCTCATGGGCTTCAGAGAGACAGTTACTGCATACCATGCTGAGAGGTTGTCTCATGAGAGGGATGCGAAGGGGAACAGAGAGGACCAATTTGTGAATGTCTCAGGGTAGAGCACACGAGCAAAAAGTGTGAGATTTCATCGTTGTCTTTGAGTGTTACTAAGTCTCAGCCACCAGGAGAGGGCAAGATGGTGGACTTGTGGCAGGGGTGAGCCTTATCACACCAGGGCACCTGCTCACCCAGACAGAGTGTTCATGGGTTGTGGGATGTTGAAGCTGCAGAAGGATGTGAATTTTAACATTTACAATGTGCTGTAATTTTAGGCTGCTCTAAAAAGTACTACAAACCAAACCATTTATAAAGCAGGTTAGAAAGTCCAAGATCAAGGTACCAGCCTTGGTGAATACCTCATTGATTCTTTCATCTCACAGTGGCATCCTCACATGACAAAAAGGGACAATCTCTTTCTGAAGCCCCTCTTAGAAGGCCATCAATCCTTCCTAAAATGTCCCACCCCTGAATACCACCACTACGAGCAGTAAATTTTCAAAATAAAATTTGGAGAGGACATCAAATTCAAACTATACACCATCTAACTCTTCTTTGGGAAAATGTCAAACTAGATATATAAACCTTGCCTTACCAATCCCACAGGACCTTGTGCTTACTAAGTGAGACTTAGATGAAAAGAGACTTTGAGAAGCATAAAGCACTATGGGAATTCAGCAGAGTCATCATGCTAAGGCCTAATGATGATAACCAAAATGAGTTTGAAAGTTGGAAAATATTTATCAGTATTGCCTGAATAACTACAAAATGATTGGTTTCTCTCCTTTATCAAGAACCTCCTTGACCTGATTACCCATGTAATGATCTCATATTTCATCCATACTTTTACTTTGCTTATGTACCCAGATCCTGAATTTTCCTGACAATACAAGGAAAAAGACTGTGTGTCTGTGTGCCTACTCATGCATCTCTCGTGGGCAGAATTTGAGAGTAGGTGGAATCTTCAAAGGACGTCAGGGCTTCCTCTGAGTGATCCAGTTTGACTTTGTGGCCAGTTACAGGACTCAGAGCTTGAGGCTGCCCTGTAGAGATTCTCCCACAGAGAAGAAAGGGAGGGTGAGAACGTCCATGAAGATTTTCCTACACCTTTCTGTTCTTTACAAGATTTCTTACAATTCTGCAAGCTGGAATGGAGTGATGTGGGACAAAAATGCCACAGGGTATCAAAGAAACAACGACTGACATTTCCTTTTTTTTTTCCTGAAGCCCTCCATTAATTTAAAGTAAAATATAATTTGGGGCACTTTTTTTTCATCCTCTTCTATCATCTCTTTCTTATGCATGGCTTTGTCCTGTTTCCTCAGCTGTATCTTACTATCTTCTTTATCAGAAAGGCCATTCTGTGATCCTCAAGACCCGTCATTTAGGACACAAGTCATGTCTTTCCTTTCCCATAAACTCATCCTCAATTAATTCAGTTCACCTTAATGCATTTCTTTTACACGACTGAACTCTATTATGGTTTTTAATTAAACCGCCTCATGGTGTATCTCCAGACAGATCTGTGAATTAAGAGGCCAGCATTTGGAAACCTTGGAGGTTATCAAAATGAAGGTTTAAAACCTTCATTTTACTCCTGAGAAAGCTGCATTGTAGAAACTGGGGGTCCTCAAAGTTCACACATATTTCTGGGGAACAGCGCTGGGAAAAGAATCAGGTGGCTTAATTCCAGCTCGGGGCTCCTTACACAGTGTCACTTACTCTCAACTGTGATGCTGACAGTGACTAGATGTGTGGCCTCAGGCGGCTCGTATGACCTTTGTTTGCCTTGGTTTTCTTGTTTAAAAAAATTGGGCTAATATAAATCTCGGTCCTTCCATCTCAGGTATACCTTGCGGATCAAGGGAGACATATGAATTCACATTTACGTGACTGGACATAAAATCATTTTGACATAATAAAATTCTATCTGAAGGTAATATAGTGCTCTATTGAGATCGTCATAGACCAAGCTTATGTGGAATCAATATTAGTTGACAATAATGATATTAGTAATGCAGCAAAGATGCCTATGTATGTGTGATCTTGGAGCTAGCAAAATAAGGATTAAAGTGTTAAAATTGGAATGTGAGAGGAAAGCAAGAATAAAAAAAATAAGAATATAAACTTGAACACCCTAAAATGACTCCCCAAAGAGTCGAGGAATACATGAGTTAAGGAGATTCCATTAAGGGGAAAAAGAGGGGCTTGTAAAACAATAGCCAATATGTGGTAGATTAAACATCTGCTGCAGATATAAATTGAATCCCTCTCGGAAACAGCCAAATCCTCTCTAGAAATAACACTGTTCATAAGAACATTATGTACAGTATATACATGGTAAGGAGAAGACACATTAACCCATTAATTTAAGGTGTTTCAATCTCATTTTTATTTATATTTAAGCTTTTAATCCTGGAATAATTAGTCATTACGGGTATTTAATGACTGGCTTGCTAATTGTGTATCCCAGAATGAAGCTGAGAGAAGTTCACACACTAACAAACTGGTCATTAACTATGTTAATGATCAAATTCTCTGGGATTATGACTATTATAAGCCATGATTAAGTTTATAACCGTTATTTTTGTATTTTTTTCTTTTTAGTGGAAAATATTTTAAAAATCATAGTTGAGGCTCATACGAAAACAGTGAATGCTGGCCTCCTGGCATTATCTCCATTAGGAAGAACAGCTTCTGAGACAAATCTTGTTTTCTTAGTCATTCTTGAGGCTCAGAAAAGTAAATGCAGGTTCTGGTCTGCAAAGCAAATAGGTTCTGTCCTATCCTTGTTAAATCATCATGCACAGCTTGTGACTGGACAATACAACCTCCATTCTGCTGGAAAGGTTTATATCAGCTCTTGTGTGATAAAAAATAAAAAATTAAGTATGGTGTTGCAAACTGCAAGCAGAATTTACCCCATGGAAAAATTCCTGGGCCTCAGGAAGGCTTGCAAAATTCAAGCTGTGTTAGTGACATATGCCTTCTCCCCACTGTCCCTTTTCTTCCCCAGATGGAGTGTCACAGGCTCTCTGACTCTTTCTCCCTCCTCCCCAAAATCTTCTTTCTGGAATGAAGCTAATGAACACCACCAGATGTGAATGACTGATCCCTAAAGCTTTTTTGCCAGAGTTGACATCTGAGTGAAAAGACTGCCTTCCCCTCTGTGGCCTTGGAGGCCAGCACTCCAAGGAATGAGGGCAGGGTGGGTGACAGGGCAGGATTTTCTACTGGGACATGGTCCTTACAGGTTAGGACCTCAAAACACACAGAGAATCTCATTAGCTCATTTTGGTTCTATTAGCTAGTATCTTCTTCTAGCTTTTCTTTAAACAGTTTGTATCCCTGGCCTAGAGGAAATGAGGGGAAACAAAATTATTTATTTTTGAAATCTCATTGTCTGAGCTCCAGAAAATCTTTATAGAAAACAAGTATTAACTTTAGTACTTTGTGTTTTTAAATTTTTTCTAGACCGAGATCTTCCAGATGGGAAAATAAATATTTCCAAGATATAAATTTGATTAGAAATTTTTCTATAAGAACTGAAATTAAGACATAAAGACTATTCTGATGAATGATGCACTTTTTTTTTACATTCAGCAAAAATATACTCAATACACTCACTTGTGTCTCAGGTATTGCTCCAATATGGCAGTCATATCGGGGCAGGGCACTACTACCTCTCTCATGGTACAGTGTGAGGGTTAAGCATTGACAAACCATAAAAAAACAAGGAAGCTCTGGAGTCTGAGAGTGTCATTGTGGGCCTGGGAAGGCGGACACCAACCTAGTTGAGACTTTCAGGAAAGTCTTCCTGGGTAGATACAGTTTCATTCAAAAGGTAGAACGGTTTTCTCCCTCTTTCTCTCTGTCTCTGTCTCTCTGTTTCTCTGCAGTGCTGGAGAATGAACTCAGGGATGCTCTACCACTGAGCTTCATCCTCTGCTCTTATTCTTTATTTTGAGAAAGGGTCTTGCTGAGTTGCCAAGTCTGGATTTGAACTTGTGATCATCCTGCCTCAGCTTCCTGAGCCACTGGGATTCCTGACTTCAACTTTCTCTTCTAATTAAGATTCCTGAAGCCCCTGATGGAAGGCAGGGTCTTTCCTAAGCAGTCATGTTGGAAACATGTTTCTAGCAGAAGCAGAGGGTCATTGTACAGGCTAGATGCTAGAAGCATGTCTATAAGTGTCATGGACATTTTTCAGAATACATTTTTGAAAGTAGAAAAATAGGGAAAAAATGTATCTGAGTCATAATAAAACCTCTGTATTCATATGGTCTGAAAACTGGAGTTCAGTTTTGAAATATTAGAAATTCTCAATGAAAGGCTTTCATACAACATATTTCCTACTGGAAGCTGCCAGCCTCTTAATGATGTCAGAGAAGGAAGATCTTGATTGACATTGTGTATGTTAGTCACAGCAATGAGCTCCTGGTGGGTAATGGAGGCCTTGTTGAACTTCACACGTTGGAAGAAAGATAATCATTGGTAGAAAATGGACAAGCCCTATCTTGTGAGTTATATCTTACCAGAAGCCTTTCCTTTCCTGGTATTCTTTTTTTAATTCAATATTTTTAAAAAAATCATTGATTTCACAAAAGTTTTTGCTAACACATTGATACCCTATTTCTAAAGCATGTTTTGTAAAATTTTCCACAGGACATTTTCCTTTAAGATAAATGAATGTATATGGATATTAGGGGTAAGTGTTTCTTAGTGTTTTTCTTCCTTGTACTTGGACAGCTATTGCATCCTTGACATCCAATTATCTGACTTTTGAAAATAGCTTGTATTTACTGGGCAGTAAAACAGTGAAATGTTCAATTATGGCACCCAATTAAGCAAATTTTTTGCTTTGGTCAGCTAAAGGGAATGGAAATTTTATTTATTTATTTTTTTCACTATTTTAACTTCTTTTTATCAGCTACTTGACAAGTGATATCATTAAACTGATGATTTTTTATACTTAGATGATAAGACTGAATTTTAGAAACTGCTAACTTTTAAGAAGTGTACATAATTGAGTTTTCTTCCATTTCTCTAGTTTTATTCGCTGTATTCTATATTTCATGGCTTTGCTTTTTGCTGCCTTCATTATAAGTTAAATATACAGTCAGCTTTGTGTAGAATTAGCATGTAAGATGCTAAGATAATGTAAGCGGCTCCTAACAATTGATCGCAATTCATTTTAAATTAGTGAATTCATTTAAATGAATTAATTGGGTCATTATTTACACAGGGTGAGTTCCAAGTTTTATTGAACATAAAATAATAAAAATGTTGGCACTGATGATTTTGGCATCTCTAATAACTTAAAACCATAGACGACCTGTTTTCTCTCTTCTCGTATTACATTTCCATAATTTCACTAATTATTACTGTCCAGAAAAGTCAACTTGGTGTTGAATCATTGTCAAATAAATGAGAGCGGTTGGATTGTAGTGTTACATAGCATGGGGGGACTGCATTTTTGAGTTCTTTTTTTTAGGGGGTGGGTACTGGGGACTGAACTCAAGGGCACTCATCACTGAGCCACATCCCCAGTCCTATTTTGTATTTTATTAGAGACAGGTCTTACTGAGTTGCTTAGCAGTTATTTAGGAAGAACTGTGCTTTCCCCTGATAGGATGTGCATCAGTCTACCTGGTCACTCCAATCTTTATCACTCCCCCTGGCTCTGTATACATAAGGCATTCACATATGAATGCTATTCTCTATTTAGCTTATATGAGTTGGTATTTACTTCTTCCCAAACTCTTTAAGAAAAGCACCAATTAAAATTATTTCCTTATGTCTCTCAGAACCAATATTGGCTAAATATAGGCCAAGATAAAAACCAAATAACTTAATAGCCAGGACATTATGGGAACATGGGAATTGAGCCTGTGTGCCTAATCTGACAATGGAATGGGCTCTGGAGGCCACTGCTGTGCTTGGTATTGACTGCTTAGTTGCTGGATTGTAGGAACGTGCAAAAGGTGTGTGAGGAAGCCAAAATAGCCAAGGGCAGTGACTATTTTCTAATCAGTGTGTACATATTTCAATATTTTAGAATGACAGTCAACCCTAGGTGTGGGAAAGCACTGTGGTTGCTGGAACCCAGATGTTCCAAATTTCAGCAGCCTGTGACTGTGCTATGTCTATTTTTGATTTTCAAATCACAATGACATTAGCTCCTGTGTTTCAGGAGCTCAGACTTTTGCCATGTTTTTCCCACATACCTTTGGGCATGTCCAGGATGGCGGATGTGTTTGATTCCGTTGATCTTTCCAGGTCCTGAGTGCCTTCAGCAGCCGGCCATCAGCTCCAGACCACTGTACAGCTCTTAAGCAGTTATCTGCCACTGGAAACTACCTTTCCTCAGGCAAGGTGCTATTCTTTACTTCAGATGTGGTCCAAATCTTACCTATAATGCTACAGTGATGGCTAAGGAGTGTTTTTAGAACTTCAAAGATTTACATAAAATTAAAGAAAACGTGGAAAAACAAATTTTGGAAAATGATAGGACTCTTCTCAAAGTCCATTGGCTATGGATCTCTTCAGGGCTATCTTCAATAAGACTTTGCTAGGTTTTTCTTTTTTTCATGAACCAACTGCACTTAATAGGTAGCTTTGTATCCAGGCTCTTCTCAATGTCTAGGGTTCAACTCTCTGAAACAGAGAAGGAAAATCCCTTCCTCCTCCTCCTCCTCCTCCTCCTCCTCCTCCTCCTCCTTCTCTGCCTCCTTCTTTTTATCCCTCTACCACAGAGCAAACATATCCATCTACTTCACTGATTTCTTCCCACCAATTGAAAGACCAACCCAACTTATACAATTTCCTAAGTTGGGACCACTTATTTATGAAATGCTAGAACTTCAAGTTGCCCTAAGCCTGGCCCTGTTTCCTTTTTAAATCTATTCTGTAGGCTGAAATGAAGACCTGAAGACTGAGATTTCTCTGTGGAGTATTATGTGCAACAAATTAAAAAAAAAAAAACTTTCAGTGATGGGAGGTTTAAATATTGATTTAAGGGGAAACATAATAAGCACATAGTAAGATTTACATAATTCTGTGAAAAGTTATACCCATTCTACAGTACCTGAAAAAACAGAGTTGGAAGCACCTTTGTTCCTTTAAAACCTTCACTTCTTCCCTCAAATAATAGGAAGTGAACAATCTTAGATCAGAAAAACTTACAACCTTCCATAGGAGTGACTCCTACTAGAAGAAAAGCCCTGTTAATATCAATGAAAATGGCCATCTTCTCAGTTTTTCAATTACTCTTCCAATAAAAAGTAAAGTTCCACTCCTTATCAGGTATTTCAGCTATTTTGTGAAACTGGTGAATTTGATTTATCATTAAAGAAAGTTAGAATTGTAGAGAAAAGCATTAATAGAATTATTGTCTCCCTGAGTACACATAACTTTTACTAGAACTATGGTATTTATAAGATTCAAATGGTCAAAGCCATGGACTTTATAATGATGATGGGAGGTTTCGGGCATCTGTGAACGAGAAACCCTGGAATAATGTTGCTAATGTGATGTTATAATAATGTACCGTTTTGTTGCTGGAGATATATTTTATCACATTAGTCAGACAATAGTTTCACATATTAACAAAGCCTTCTGTTATTGAACTTCTTTAACTCCTTTCCCACTCTTGGGGAGCATAGGCAGCTTGCTGTAGGCACTGCCATCAGGAGAACAGTGGGTATACGGAATCATTGGTCAGATTTGACTTTGTAGAACCCACAGCAGAGACCAGTTTGGAAACCAAGACCCTCCTTGTCCAAGGAGCAGGATTTTTGAAATTTTCATAATGAATATCTAGGGTTCAAAGAGCCAAATCTTGAAGGACTAAATATGAAGTTTTATGCTTTGGTTTTTACTAAAAGCTAGGTCAAAGGACATACAGAACATTTGCACTGGTAAGCTACCCCTTGGAGCTTTAGTTTTCTGCCAAGTAGTGATCTAAAAACACTTCTACTCATATCCCAGGGACCAAAACAAGTCACAAGTCATGCCAAGTTCAACAAAGAAGAGGTGTCTAATCCTACAGAGAAGGCATGGCAGAAGAGGGTGTTGTTTGGGGGTGCCAGCCACACAGTCTGCCACACAGATAAACTCACGTCTCAATAGCCCCCCCGCAGGGAATGAGATGGACATGTCCTCCCTGGTTGGTCCATCTCCTCACATTTGACACCTCTGGAACTCAGATGGAGGGCGCCCCTACCCATTATCACATGTGTCTGACTGCACCTGGGACGGGGGATAGCCACACCTTGTGAGAATCTTTCTACAGAGAAATCTCAGTCAGCTTCCTTTTTCCCCCACTTTTGTCAGGAAGAAAACAACCTGACACAAAAGGGAGAAAAAAACACAAAGTCAAAAATGAAAGGCAGGAAATGAAAGAATCAGGACAGCAGTGATGTATGAAGTGTCCTACTTTTGATTTTCCACGTAGAAAATACTTAAAATTGATTTTCAATATTGCCATCAATATTCTGAGCCACTGTTGTCTATTTCCTGTGACAGAATAGATGTCCTACCTCACTCAACCCTCCCACCTTTTTTTGTTTTTTGTTTTTTTTTTTCCTTTTCCACTTTATTGTTTAGTTAACACTGGCTGTACTTTAAATGCAGACTGAAAAATAGTCTATTAATCTGGGAACAGTAAGAGGGCATTAGAATATCTAAGGATGGCTGAATTTAGGACTCAACGTAACAGGGTCTTTGAGTCTTGGAGTGTGGTAAAATGTGAAGGGTCATTTCCCAGAAGGAGACAGCTTCCATTTTTATATTAGTGTTTAGAACACGGCCCTGGGAGGAATGTCTACTGTGTCTTTGGGCTTCCCAGCTGTGTTCTGGAACCCTGTTAGACTCACTCATCTTCTGCAAGCATTTCAGGAAGTCAGTCAGTCACTCCCTGGGGCTTTCCTAATGACTGCCACCTTGTATGGGCTGGTTAGCTCAGTTGGGTGCAGCATGTCGTATTAATTCAGTGGGGCTAATTAGAACAAGGTCATGGGTTTGATGTTACTTCTTTCTTTTTTTATTTTTTAATAGAGAGAGAAAAAAAAATTTTAAACCCCTATTGACTCACTTAAAAATATATGCTAGTATCCTAGGGAAAACAAACTAACACAGTGGGGATGGAGTCAGTCTACTTTTCATCCCTCCTGGAATACTTTCAACATTTCAGTAGGTGTGGTGTGTCATATTTACATATTATCTTCCATTTAATAAGACGTCGAAAGAGAGTTTTCAAGTTTGACTTACCTTATCTGCTACTAAGTGTGCTGAGTGACTGTATCACTGAGCCTTCCATTGATGATCACTAAGTGTGATTGGTGACATTAGTTGGATTTCTCACTGGACAATGCTAGCCAAACCACATGGTCCTCTGGATGACACTGGCTGAGCATTTGTTTCGGCAGAACTGGAGACTGTGCTGTATTCCTTCCTTGACTTCCTAAGTAGGAGGATGTTTTCTGTCTATTTGTTCTTTCTGATTCTTCTAGGGCATGGACTTGATTCTGTACTACCTTGTAGAATCAATCCCAGTGAAATGCTCTCCTGAAAACCCTGAGATCTGGAGAATTGGAAAAGTCTATGAATTAATGTTATCTATCTGTTTAGTAAATGCAACATAACATTTCTTCATGTTTTGAAATTTCATCCAGGTCATGAATAATTTGATTATAAACCTAGAATAAAAAATAACCCAAAGCAATTAGACAAAATCCTCTCATTACTTACTATGGAGTTGTCATATCAGGATACGTATTAAGTTCTAATCTACACTGGTAAGGAGGACTTTGCTAACTGAAATTTATGTTCCCATACTGTATTCTGCTCTGAGAACTATAATCACTACTTTTTTGACCTGGACTTATTAGGAGCATTATGTTTAATACTTGTCTCTTAGGTTGTGGGTTTATTTCTCTGGAAGCCACGGTTATTTTATATTCCAGAAAAAAAATCTCTGTTCTGTAGCTATAGAACTTCTCAGTACAACCTGCAACATATTGCTATTTGCCATTGATCATTAAGAGAACCAGCTGAGGGAGTACCCATGCTCTGCCCTGTGCAAAGGTATCAGGCCAGTGAGTCAAGGATGAAAGATAGTAATAAGCTAAGACCAGGGAGACTGGAGTTTGCTGAATCCATCGCAACTCCCCTTGTGCATCTCTTTTGAAACCTGGCTGATGTGCATAATAATTACAGAATCAAACAAACTATTAAAATTTTTAGGTGTCTTTCTCATAATGATTCAAAAATGCCTTATAAACATAAAAAATAATTAGGTTTCAGCTTGTTTTATTAACAGATCCATCACCAAAATATATAATCTCATGAGTGTTCTGCCTTCACATGATGCTCTTCCACTTGGGCAGCAACTAGGTATGCTCCATTGTCCCATGTGCCCTTAGAGGGGAAGACAACTGTGGATGCTAGACATGCCAGCTTGCTTTTCTTCTTCCCCTATTCCTTCATTAAAGAGTATAAGGTTTCAAAAGAGAGACTTTTGCACATAGCTCTTAGGCTGTTAGAATAACTATTTTATGTTTAGTCTTTTATCTTCTGCTTAAATAATATTGTGGAGGGGTAGGAGTAAGGAATTGAAAAGTATGAAGTTGGAATATGAAGATAAAAATAAAATGAAGGAAAGGAAGACTTATCTGTTAGCATCTATTTGCAAAGCTTCTGAAACTCTTGGACAGCCTAACATGTTTCCAGGGAATGCTTAATTCAGCAGCATTTTATTTCTCCTAGGAACTTTACAAACTCAGGCAGCTCTACAGTGGGGCCAGTATCTGTAGTTATGTGGTCTAATCAGATAGCTTCTAATTGCATGTATTATTTAAGTTTAAATTAATTGAAATTAAATTAAGAATTCAGTTTCTCCATTGCATTAGCAACATTCCATTTGCTCAATACATGCATTTGCTCAATACAGGCTAATGTGTGCAGAATGAATATTGCATATACAGAACATTTCCTTCAAAAGTTCTATTGGACAGTGTTGTTCTGGAGAATTTGAGAGTAAGAGCCTTCACTCAGATGGTAACTGCACCGTAGAGAAGCACCCAGTATTTTTCTGGATATAGCTATTTTTTTTTTTTTTTTTTTTTTTTTTGCTTGGCATTGGAATGAACAACTGCTGCTCAAGTATTTTGATTATAGAGCATGTCAAAGAAATGCTTTCTCATCAAATTGATAAGTGGGAAAGGGAAATGTGTTGATGTTATTAGAATACTTCATATGCATGTTAGACATTGTGTCAGGTATATTAGATATCATCTTTATCATGACACAGAAAGAATATGAGAGAGAGATTTTCTAATTATTTCCAGTTTACAAATGGGGAGAACACTCAGGATCTGCAATCAATAAGTGAAAGAGAAGTCATTCAAATTTGAATTTGACACAAAATTTAGTCCCCTAACTATGACATATACACATATACATGCAAAGTTATTGTGTCCTAAACATAATAGCTTCATTAGTATTTGCAGAGCCAAAGCATGAAGTATTAGATTTGCTTTTATATGACTGTGTGGATGTAAGAAATGGATTAAAAATAACTGCTATTAAATGAGGAATTGAACAAAATTTGCCATGATTAAAACTCCTTTTTCCATTTGGAAAATCCTCCCTTCAGGACAAGATGAGAAGGGTTCAGGGTAAAATGCATGTATATTAATACAGTCTTCAAAGAGACTGAGGTGAGGAAGATATGAAAGGGAAAACAGAAAAAAAAAAAAAAAACTCAGCCATTTTCTTTAATTTCTTGGTGGCAAGGAGCTTTCCAGTACTTGACACACACAGCTTGAGAAAGACAGATCTCAAATAAGCCAGCTGGGATTTACAGGGAAGAAAGGACAACACATCGCAGATGTGTGTAAAGATTCACTTAATTTGAAATGATTAAATGACTGAGATGCAAAGAACAGAAGCATGTATCTAGTCAATCCTTTTCTTATGAACAAGGTAATGAAAGGTTCTTTCAACATAAGAAGTCAGTTCATAGCTCTTTTAGAAACACTTATTTCTCGGCAACAGTGCTTTTACAGATCTGAAGTTAGCTATTCAATTGCTTAGAAGGTCTGTGCAGGAGTGGGGAGGCTGGCGGCGGGGGGGGGAGGGGTAGAACAGACTGACTGGGGACCACCGTGGCTTTGGAGGAAGATGCACTTAGGCTAATTCCACTCCTTAGTTGCGCTTAGGTAAGTGACTTGACTTGTTTGATTTTGGTTTCTCTCTTTCTTGAAGAAAAAGATGGAGTCACTATAATTCCCATCTTGAAGGCTGTGGAAGGAACCAAGTGAGAGGCAATAGGAAAATCTTTGATACTCTACCTAAATAAAATACTCAGGGTTAGCAATTCTTATTATTTACAAGTGTATTTTTAAAAACTAAATTATTTCATTTATTTAAATCTATTAATCTTATCTGGTCATCAAGATTCACAAAGAACAGACTGACTTTACTACAATAGGCCGACCAGTCCAACACACGGATCAATCAGATCTGGGTCTCTCAGCCATTTCCCCATGTGACAAGATATTTTAAAATGATATCATTCTTTTCTAATTTAATAACTAAGTTCATTTTAAAAATGTAACTCTGCAAATTATATCTCTTACCTTAGATATGATATGATAATGTTGGAATGGAAAGGGGCCATCATTTCATGGGATTTAGATACATCTTTGTTAATGGTTAATGAAAGTGTGGTTTACTTCTCTAAAACTGAGCCACAAGAGGACCTCCACATTTGGAAGAATAAACATACTTTTCTCCATAACTTCTAAGTACAATTAAAAATCCCAAACTTTATATATACAAGAAACATAAAAAGACTGAAAGGTAGAGAGAAGAAGACAGATCAACTAGGGAACTAGACGTGTTTCCTAGTTAAGTCAAAAAGTGGTGTTTTCTGGGTTTTCTTTGAGGGACTGATTTAGCATAGGTAAGATGCTATAAATGTTGAAAAAAAGTTTTGATGTGCGCTTAAGAAATACAAATAAGTGCACATCAAAAACCTCCCCCCAGAACCTCTAGCCAAAGAACCAGGAAAACAAATGGGGGCCCCCTCTCCCATTTTGCTGGGATGGTGTCTGAGAAGGCATAGCAAAACTTCTTCCTCGTGTTTTCCATGGCTACAGCACGTGTTCTCCAAGCCAGGGAGATATCTGTAGAGGCACCATGGACATCTGGAAGTCTCATCTCCACCCAGTAGTAATGAGGGGCTCCTCCCAACTGAGGTGACAACAGAGGTTGAGTGGGAAACATGAACTGTAATAAGTGGTGTCAGAGGAAGCTGAAATAGAAGAGTTAAATAAGATCTAGAGATTCATAACAGAACATACAAAATACACAAGTTATAATAGAAAATCACTCATAGTATGTATCAGAAAGAACTCAAACCAAATAAAATAAGATAATCAATAGAGGTCAACACTCAGATAACAAATGTTACATTTATCTAGGGATAAAAAGAAAACATCCTTCTAAAAATGCTTCAATAGCAAATATGGGAAAACTTGAAGCAAATGGAAAAAAAAAAAAAAAAAGGAAAGCCTCAGGAAACAAATAAGAAGTCTCAATAAAAAAACAGAAGGTACAGGGTTGGGGAGATAGCCCAGTGTAGCATCCTTGCCTAGCATGTGTGACACCTTGGGTTTAATACCCACCACTGGAAAAAAAAAAAATGAAATATATGTATAATAAAGGGATAAGGTGCTACACAGACACTGTGTCCAGAACTGAAAATAGAACAATTTTCAGGACTTTACCAGTACTCCAAGAGTTTTGAGAGATCCTAGATGTCTGTTCCTGCCATGGATATTTCAGTGGACTTGTAAAATTTTTGAACGCCCTACTTTGCATCTGTTTTCAACCAGTGGACTCACTCAGCCTCAGTGATCTCCAAAAATGTCAATCTTTACTTTCCCAGGAAGCTAAGATGTATATCCCCTCTTTCCTCTTATTATTATTAAAGACTCTGTCCTGCCTTATTTAAGCAGAACAACTTAACACTTCAGTTTTTTAAGCTGAACCCATCTATAACAATTTGAAAATCTATTTCACACCCCAATAAAACCACCTTTGCTTTTATTTTAACCTCATTTGTGATTCCTGGCTCACAAAGATTTAAAAAAAAAAGAAAGAAGGTTAATCTGAATATAAGAAAGTATAGTAAAAGTAAAAAATAAAGCAATAACCTCAGGAACCTGTAATAAAAGACATAGCTGTAATAACAACAAAATCCCAGAAAGAGAGAAGAAGGAAGGCAGAGCTAAAAAACCCCTCCCTCATTAAATTAAATGAAAAAATAAAATAAAAACCAAGCCCCAAACCTCCCATATTAAGCAAAAGACATCATTGATAATTGTATAGGATAAAAGAAACTGAGTGAAATCCTAAAAGGAAATACTCCCCAAAATCAAACCAAGAAACATTGTTGAATTTCTGAAAATTAAAATAAAGAAAAGAATTTGAAAGAGATTATAGAGAAACAACTGCTCATCTATGGGCCAAAGTTACAATTCAAATAATATTAGATTTCTCATGGGAAACCACAGAGGCCAGAAGAAAGAGGAATGATGCTTTTCAAATCCTGAAAGAAAAGAAAGGTCGACTCAGACTCCCATGCCCAGTGAATAATATCTTTGAAGAATGTAGGGAAATCTAAAGATTCTCAGATGGCAGAAAGCTGAGATATTTGCTGCCAGCAGAAGTATTCAAAATGAAAGGGTAGAGAAAGTTTTTTTTTTTAAGCAAATAATAAGGAAATCTCTAGAACATCATAAAGGGAAGAAATAAAACATTAAGCAAAAATAGGAGTAAATATAATTGATTTTCCTTCTCCTCTGGAATGTTCTATATTATCTTGGAGGTTAAGAAAAACGTAATAGCATTTTTATTTCTAAATGTAGGTAAAAGAAATATTATAAAAGGAGAGAGTAAATGGACAAGAGGGGATGTATGGCTTCTCTTCACTCAGGTAGGTAAGACAATAACACCAGGAGATTGTGATTAGTTATATATGTGTAATGTAATACATGGAACACCCACTGAAAATTTTACCCAGAGATATTCCCCAAACACTATTAGCAACTCAAAATAGAATTCTAAAAAAAAAAAAAAATGTTTAAGTAACCCATAGAAAGGCAGGAAAAGAAAATAGAAACAAAAGTAGAACAAGGAGAATAAAAAAAACTAACATATGAATAATTACATGCAATACATGATATCTCTGAATCAATTAAAAACACACATGGATTAAACATAGTAGAACTAAATGCTGTCTATAAGAGACTCATCTTAAGAAGAAGGTTGAAAATAAATGTGTGGAAATAGGTCTTACAAATATTAATCAAAATACTGTAGAAATAACTGTATTAGCATTAGATAAAGTAGATGATCCACTCAGAAGATATAGCAATTCTAAATGCATATGCATCAAAAAATAGAGCCACAAAATAGATGGAACAAAAAACTGAAAGAATGAGACAAACCCAGAATGTTAGTAGTTTTGTTTCAAAACTTTTCATTTAATAATTGATAAAGCATCTAGATAAAAAGTCAGCAAAGATATGGAAAAATTCAAAAGCACTGTCAAAGAAGATATGATCAATACTTATAAAGCATTTCACCCAACAAGAACAGATTAATGTTCTTCTCAAGTGCCTACAGAATGTACACCAAGGTAGAATACAACCTAGGTCATAAAACAAACCTGAATAAATTTAAAGCAGTTGGAGTCATATATAGCATGTTCTCTGATCAAAATGAAATTAAGCTGGAAATCAATAATGGAATAAGAATCAAAGAAAATCTGAATACCTGGAATATATACAACACATTTTTAAATAATTCATGAGTCAAAGAGAAAAATCTCAAGTAAATTAAAAAGGATTTTAAACTAAATGAAAATGAAAATTCATCTTATTAAAAATTGAATAAAAGTTCAACTTATAAAAATGCAGTGCTGAGAGGAAAATGTTTAGCCCTAAAAACTTATATTAGAAAAGAAGAAATCTCAAATAAGCACTTTACCTACTTAAATAACCTCAAATAAGAAGAGCAAAATAATCCAAAGCAAGAAGAAAATAGTAAAAATCAGAGCAAAAATCAAGGAAATAGAAACAAAAAAACAATAGAGAAAATCAATGAAACAATGGACGTTTTGAAAAGATCAATAAAATTTACGAATCTCTGGAAACACAAAGAACAAAGAAAGAAGGCACAAATTATGAGTATCATGAATGAGACAGCATCATTATGGGCCCAGAAGTCCTAAAAAGGACAATAAGAAATAGCTACAACCATCTCTATAACTGTGTATTCAACAACCTTGATAACGTTTACCAGTTCCAACAAAAACACAAACCATTTCAACTTACTCAGTATGAAATAGGTGGTTAGAAATGGTCCTATTACTAGAAAGGGATTTGACCTTGTAATTTATTAGCTACCTCCAAAATGGTCTCCAGGCCCAAGTAATGTTACAGAAGAATTTTATGATGCATTCAAAGCAGATTTTACATAATCTCTTCTAGAAAATAGAAGAGGAGGGACTACTCCCCTCCTTTTATGAGTCCAAAGATGGCACGCGCGCGCACACACACACACATAACATAATAAGAAAAAAGATGACCATCTTTCATGAACTTAAAACACAGAATCCCTCAACAAAACCTTCAGAAGATTGAACCCAATCACTTGATTATGTCGGATTTATTTCAGGAATGAAAGATCCTTCTTTTATAAATGTCTGGCTTCAGTGTCCTCTTACTTCGTATTCTCTCTTCTTTAAAACCCATCCCTCAGCAAAGGAAGACATCAGTAACACACTTTGCAGGATGCATTTAGTCCCTTTTGATATGATCTCTGCCTTGTTACTTTAGTCTTATCTCTAATTTGTGAAGAAATATCTTGGCTCTTTTCACAAAGACAACTCAGGCATATAAGGACTACAAAGAAGCTGAATTTTGAGCAAAGACTCCTGCTATCCTGAGACTTTGGAATTAATCCTCTAGGTTGTTGGACTTATTTGTAGGGCCAACAATATAGAGTTTCCATATTGATGTCTGGAAGATTCGGGAGAGCATAATTTGTCCCCTTTAATTGCTAAGTTTGGGATACTTAAAATAATTTTTTAATATACTTTGGGATCTAACCTGACTACCCATCCTACTTAGTTGACTCTGCAGACAAGCTAATCTTCTGTAACTGATTTGTAGTCAGTCCACAGTGGCTTATTAGGATTCCACAGTAAAAGACAGAGACTTCTTCAGTCAGCCTCATTCACCACATAGGCAACATCACTTTGTGAGCACTTCAGCATAGGTCAGTGGCATCTGCTAGATTTAAAAATCAGACATAGCTCAATTGTCTGGCTCTTTGAAGAAAAACAATCACTTTAGGGTGATACTTTTTTTCTCAAAGATGGCTGTTACCTTAGAGGACCAGAAATTCTCTTCCCGAAAAAAGAAAGTGACAGAAACTAAGCATTTGCTCTCAGCCCTGAAGCTCACACCTACTCATTCTCCCCAAGTACCAAATCTAGCACCTTGTAGCCACCCTCCAGGGCATGGCAGAGTAAGGTAAGTGGACATCTGCTACCATTGTCTGTCCCTGTGAGAATGAGGTAGTCCCTGCAAGCAGTGACTGAATGTTACTAAGCCTGACTTGAAAGCAAACAGGGTTGTGGTGTATTTTTTGTATATCTGGAGAAAATCAGAGTCAAATTATTAGTTCTTCCAAATTCATACTGTTAGAAAAAAAGGAGAAGGAAAACAAGGTAAAAAATACTACAAAATAAACAAACATAAGACAAGAAAAAAGGAGGATAAAAACAAATTTCCATGGGAAATAGCCAGGGTTAGACTTAATTTGCTAAGTCTGGGGGCATTGGAAGTATACTATGGATAGAGATAATAAGGATTGTCTCATTCCTTTCCAACCTCTGGGACAACAGAGTAAGTAGTCATCTCCAAGGTGCTAATGTGGCAGGGGTCACCATGAATGTAAGATCACCTCATGAAACTTTCTCTGACGCCTGAATCACATTTATCAAGGGAGAACAAGGGAGATACAGCATGCCTCACTTTTGGAAATATTTGGCTTGGATTTCAAAGCACTAGGTAAGATTTTAATGCTTATAATATATATTAGCATAAATATTATACATTAAATATATTTTATTATGTATTAAATGTAATATACAAATATGTAATCAATTGTATATAGGGAATGCGTGTTTTTCACCCATTTGTGTATCCCCCTCCTTATATACTTTATAAAATACATGTAAAATGTACATATAGTTTTTTTTTTTTTTTTGTATATGTACACACACACACACAGAGTTTTCTTAATGTGGCACTTTTCTCCCTGAGAGTACCTACTTACCAGGAGCACAAGGCAGATGGACACTTGTTCATTTCTGCTCCTTTTACCCACCAAAAGACAACAAAGGTTGTTGGGAGAAGGCAGTGGCAGATCTCAAGTTATTCTGATTCTTGGATTGAAGTTTGGGGTCTGCCATGCAACATCTGCATTTTCAGATGGTATAACAGGCAGATCTGGGCAGATTCCTTGGGACTCACAAGGATGAGAGGTCTCCCATATGGAATCCCGTATGTGAGGCTTGTTGGAAACTTATTCTTCAACTGAGTGTTGAATGATGTGAAAGAGACAACCAGGAGTGTGGATAGTCATTCTCAGACTCTCAGTTGTTCAAACCTTGATCAGGGATTTTCTCCCCCACATTTGCTGCATAGCTTCCTCCTCACTGTTTTTGCCTTTTGGTGTAACGGGTGCATTATATCTGATATAATAAGTAATTTTGTGCTGGGGTCTGATTTCAGCTTCACATTTTGGTTAACATTCTGCTGTGTGAGTATCTTGGCTATTTATAACCCACTTACTTATAATAAATAGTTTCTGAAGAATAATCCAATTTTTTAAAAAATTCATTAAAAAGTAATCCATATTTTGGTATGGTCCTTTTTAGTTTATGGAATAATTCCCTGTCTATTCTATGGACTGTTTTTGCTGGGAAAAAAAGACCAGTTTGCAAGGCAGGATGTATTTACTCATAATTAGTAATAAGGAACTAAGTTTCAGAGAAGTTACCTACCTGGTTTATGGTCACATCGTTGCAAATCCACACAGGATCCTCAGCTTAGATTCTGCTGCCCCATTTCTTATTTCATAATATCTCTTCTTTCTTCCAGGTATGTTCCATCAATACACAATTGGAGCCACAATATAAGGGCCAGGAAAGGAACCACATAGACCTCCATGAGTCCTCACTAGCTGCTTATGAATTTGTCTTCTTTCTTCTCTATATTTACATAGTAGGCACTCAATACATGTTTCAATAAATGAATGAAAGAACATAATTTCCAAATTGGACTTTGTAGAAGATACAATGGGAGAAAAGAGAGACTAGAGTAACCATTAGACCAATAAATATCAGGGTTAGTCCCACGTCTTATCTCTGGATACCCAATTTATTTGTTCTCTGCCAGACAGCAGCAAGATCAAAACAGCACTACCAAACCTCCTAAGGGAAAAACTGTTATAAACACACTTGTGTGTTGGAATCTATAACACATTTTTCCCCAGAAAACTCTAAAATTGAACTTTATGTGACCTGCAGATGCTGGGAAAACTAAGTTGTATGACATGTACATCTAAAAAAAATCCCTTTACAATCTACACCACCACGGATTGAACATTAGATATAGGTCTGATCCAGTTTCTTTTCTTTTTCTTTTAAAAAAAATATTTTTAGTTGTAGATGGACACAATACCTTTATTTTATTTATTTAATTTTTATGTGGTACTGAGGATCGAATCCCATGCCTCACACATATGAGGCAAGTGCTGTATCACTGAGCTAACACCCCAACCCTGGTCCAGTTTCTTTTAACATTTAAATATTTACTTATTTACTTGAGGACAAGATCTCACTATGTTGCCCAGGCTTGTCTTGAGCTCATGATCTTCTTGACTTAGCCACCCAAGGAGTTTCAACAGGTACACACCATTGCATCCAGGGTTTTCAACATAAAAGTATTTTAAGACTAAGTTAATATATAAACATACTCACTGCAAAAACTTTCAAGCAAGAGATATTTAAGTAGGAAAGAAAGTGAAGGTCGTTTCCCTGTTTTTAAAAAAGTACCTATTTGGCATTCCATTGTGTAGATAAAATATGATCTTACCATTGAGCTTGCCACCATTTTTTATTATGTGGCAAACAGTACAGTAAAACACAATCTCACACATATATCTTTTTGTTCCTGTATAATCTTTTCGGTAGGAGATAATTCTAGAAGCAGAAGTTCAGGGGAAATAGTAAGTCTATCAGTAATTTTTGAGAAATAATGCTAAATTTCCTTTTCAAAAGCTTTATCCATTTATAACACCTTTCATTTCTCATCCCCCTGACAGGGTTAGATGTTGTCTTAAAAATCTACAAAATATCTATCACTGTAGCCCAGTCTTCCATAGCAATTCTTAAATGATGTTTTTATTTTATCCTGTCAGAAAAATCTATAAAATGGGCTCATAAATCTTACGTCAGGAGATCTGTGAGCCTCAAAGAGAGAATAAATGTGAAGTGTGACTGTCACGTATTCTCATGGAAATTCAGGGTGAAATCACATCCTCAAATGACCTCAAATACATTTACAACCACCGAGAGATGAAATTATTCCTTATCCAAAGCTGTACAGACTTTTAGTTCTTAGAACCTTGAAACATCACATACCCGTACGTATACAATCACTAACAGCTTGGAGGAGCAGTCGCTTAGGTGGGACCTTAGCACCTACCCCATTTATTCAGTCTGCTTGAGTGTCCTGTGTATGACCCTGCATTTCCCATGCAGAGTTCTGCAGAACACTGTCACTCTGAGAGTTAACAGAACCATACATTTTTCCTTGAGAAATGCAAGAGCAGAATAAAAATACTGATGCTAGATGAATGCCTCCCCTTTTTTACCTGAAAATGTTGGCATCATGTAACTGTAGTCATGACTGCAGCACCATTACTTGCTCGGAAATTTTCATTTTGGAGCTTTTCATGCTACAGAGGATCCTGGCATTCTCCCTCCTACAGGAGGATACAGGAAAATAGCTGGTGAACTGCATTTCTAGACCAGGTGTCCCAATAGTCATGATTTCTCATGGTGGTAATGTCTTTGTTGTGACCTCAGATGTGAACCATATGACTCTGGTGCTAGCCCTTCACTAACTGGGGTGGACACCAGGAATGTTCCTTCTATTGTTCCTTGAAGAAGCTGAGCAGGATCTGGGTGCTTTTTATGTCAGCTAATCAAGATATATTTATAGAGATCTCTTTTGAGATCAATCTTGTGTTAGGTCAGGGTTAAAGACAAAATTAGGAATCAGTCCTTGCCCCCAGACTATTTTGTACGAAATAGTTTTCAAGTTAGTTTCAAATAGTTTCTAGATAGTTTTCAAGGATCATCAGCAAATAATTTAACATTTTTCTAGAATGGTTGACACAGATTGGGGTCAGTTTTACAATTTTCTTTGACCTTTCCACTGTGAACAGTCCAATTTAAGTAGTGGTATTTTTGAGCCTATATACTCCATTTGCAGTTATTTTTTACTCTAAAATGCATATGCTACAACAATATTAGTCATTATATTACCTTTTTTTTTTCCAAAAGGCTTCAAAGGCTTCCAAGTTAGTTGAAGTCCAAATTCTGAACACTTTTAATTCAAAAGACTATATTTCCTGATTTTCACCATGATTTCTGGACTTTATACCTCTATTGTATTTAAGTTTGCTTGTCTCATTATATTAGATACTAACAGCTTAGTCAACAGGGCAACAGTGTCCTTCCATAGCATTTCTGGTTTTTCTAGATAGTTTTCAAGGATCATCAAATATATAGCCCTCTTGGAAAAGTCTTTCTTGATTATTACAGTGCAATTCTTCTTCCTGTTTCTAAATTCCTACAGTCTTTGGTTTGCAAGTTTTGTACTTATCTCCTGCTGTCTTGGGTAGAGATTATGTTGCATTGGCCCTAGTGAAAGGTAAACACCCAAGGACATAGTGTTCTTCTCTGTATCTTCTTCTCAACAGCCATAACTAGTAAATTCTAAAGAAAAATGTTCAATAAATTATGCAATAATATGAAAAATGCAGGAATTCAGAGGAGGCTAGGGTGTAAGTCGAGGTAATTAGAATGTCTGTAAACATAATAATGGGATTTTCAGGATCTATGTTGTGGTCAGCCAGTCAGTCTGTTTGTGGGGATTCTTGGAGAATTTGAGGTCTTCCTAAGTGTGCTTGAAGTCAAGTGTAGCCAAAATCCTACAGTCACTTAAACTTGTCAGTTCTATTGCAGGGTACTGGAAAAGATCTGTTTGCGATTTGTTTGAGGGCACAGCACAGCTGCAGAACATTTTATAGGCCCATTTTATACAGTGGGGTTTCTCATTTTCAAAGAGACTCATTAAAAATCTTATTAAGCTATTAAGTGTCTACAAGGTGATTCTGTGGCTGTAATTACAAATGTGCATATAGGCAAGGAGCAGACCTACCTCAGAGTAGATTTTGCTTCATATCCCACTTGAATCAAAGTGTGAAATATGATATATCAAGAACTATGTAATGTTTTGAACAACCTACAATAAAAATTAATTAAAAAAAAAAGATATAAACTGCCTACGTTTCAACTTTGCCCTTTCAGGGAAAAGAATTTTCAGAACAGTGCTTACAATCTGTGAAGAGGAGAGCTGACTTTCTTGAGGAAGAATTGTGACTTCATATGAACGACTGTAACATTTCTTCTTTAGGGTTCCAAGGTCACAGGGGTAATGGTGAATTAGGGGGTAGGCATTTTCTGGAATATTCCAAGGCTGCCAGAACATTGTTCAAGTCTGTGTTGATTCTAGAATACAAACAGGAAGTAAATTGGTGCACATATCAAAAGGCAAACAAGCCTCTGGATATCCCTCCCAGCCAGGGCAGAGGAAGCAGATTCCAAGTACATTCTAAGCACAGCCCTGCCTTAGGGTCTTTGCACTTGCTGTATCTGTTACCTAAAACCTCTCTCTCCCAATGCATGTGGGACTCACATGTTCACTTCAGTCTGCTTTCTGCACCAAAGTGGCTTTACTGGAGAGGGCTTCCTGCCTACGCAAAACAAATTAGTATCCCAATTCCCACTCCATCCCTACTCCTGCAACCCCAGACCTTACCCAGCTTATGCTGTTTAATTTTTCTTCCCAGCCCTTACAATAATGGAACATGAGATGTTTATTTTTTTTTCTGTTTCCATATATTAGAAGCTAAACTCCATAAGGAAAGTCTTTCTTTTTAAATTGTGGTTATCTCTCAAGTGTAAAACAATACTGGATCCACAGTAGGCACTAAGAAAACATGTATTGAATTTAAAGAAGCATCCTTTAAGACACTAGAGAATAATATAATTTTAGTGCTCACAGAGCTCTTAGAGATAGTTTAGTGCAATCCTCTCCTTTTGCAGAGGGAGAAACTGAAGACCAGATGGGTGGGGTGACCACCAAAGGACCCAGGTGATGACTAGCACAGCTGGGACCCAACTGACTCTGCTTGTCCAACTTCCAGAGCCTGGCCTGCACCACATGGCCGTCTCAACTCCACAGGAGGAGCTTTATCACAGTTTAAATATTTCAGCAAGGAAAGCAAAAAAGCCAGGCTTGTTTGGAGAGCACAAAATCAAGGTGGATGTCAGGGGATTTGATCAGTTGCCAGGGCAAAGAGTAAGGTCTGCATTATTGGGAACCCAAAGATAATGCTTTCGGTATCTACTCGGTGTATTTAACATATACATTGTTGTTGTTGTAACCAAAGCAGTTGAGCAAGCAGGAGACATACTGAGAAATCAATATCCCTCACTGCTTAATAACGACATATCATTTTGTAAAATGGAATGCCACAGCATGGTGGCAGCTGATGCCATTTGTTCTTTATGGTGACATTCTGTGTGGCATAAGAACATATCATGCATAGTTAGCAGATGCTCTCTCAGTCCTTCTCAACAGGTTGACAGAAAAACTTACCAAGAAACACACCCTGTTTTGAACAACTCAATGGGATGCAAGCCACTATCATGCTCACTGCCATTTTAATGAAGCTCATTTTCTTTGGTGCCGGCCTCAAACTAAACCCCATGATGCTGTGTCTCTGTGATAATTGTGACCATGTGAATCCCTGCACAGACTCCCTCTTTCCTCTTTGTAGTTGTAAGGACCATATTTTTGTGCTTTTAATTGCCTCCTGGATCCCTCTACACACAAACTCGTATGCTTTTTATCCTTTGTCACCCATTCAAACAGTGGAAGGGCAACTAATGTAAATTGTGTAGCACTGACAAGATGTCTCTCTGTCAGCGTGTGAGGGCCTGTAGTATAGTAGGGAAAACACAAACTTCAGTGTGTAAACCTATATTTAGACTTTTCTTTCCCATTATTAGCTGTCCAATTTTTTTAAAAAAAAATAATCTCAAAGACTAACTTGAAAAACACATAATTTCTACTTCACTCAACTGTTGTGGAATCTAAAGAGGCAAAATCTGTTCATGTGACAGCACAAGGTCCAGAGCCCATTGCTGCTACTATGCCCCTATTTAGGTCTCAGGTTCCACAGGGGAGGAGGTCGCAGAACTTTTGCTCAATTTATTAAATATGACACAGAGATAATGATGAAGCAGAAAATGGTTACTGATCAAGAATGATCAAAAGGACACTAGGAAATTCCATGTCCCTACAGAAGTTTTCCCTCATTGGATTTCTGAAAATACACTTTTTTAGTTGTTTATTCCTTTGTTGTAAGTATTTGACTCTTTTTGAGGAATTATTTTCAAATCAATGTGTGCATGAGGGAGACTCTTCTATCCACAATAGAGATGGATATAGATAGATATGCCCATGGTTTGAAGCCTGCAGAACACAGGAAGTGGCGATGGGTCTAGGGAGATCCATAAAAGCCAGGAAAAGAAAGACACATTTTCTAAAACAGTCTCTCTTCTATTAATTTATAGTTTTGTCCCAAACTGTTAGTACCTACAGGAATTATATGGAGAATTGCATGCCCTACCTTATGTCCATTTAGTAGAGTAAACAAGAAAAAAACCAAGATACTTGTGTATACTTGGATATGTGAACTCTTCATTACTTGAATTTTTATCATTTATCCTTTAAAGTAATTGGTTTCCTTAGAAACAGTTTAATATTTTTTTCCTTCAAATATTGGAACTGTCAGCTTTGCTCAAATGAAATCCATAATTAAGACATGACAGAAACACTCCTTGAATATTTATGGGGAGTTTGCCTCAGAAAATAACTGGCCACTAGGTCCTGGCTAAGGACCTCCCTGATGACCAGTAGATCTGCACTGGAGCCTAGGCTCAGGACTACGACCTCCCTGCTGACCCAGGCCAAGGCCTAGGACCTGGCCCAGGACCACAAACCAACAGACCCACAGCAGAACCCAGCTGACCCCACCTACATGGTAGGACACTGCAGCCATTGCCATAGTCCTCTGCACGCAGTAGCCTCCACCTTGAGGCAATAGATAGGGCCTGGAGGCAGCTGTATATCCAAACAGACAGCCCACCCTTTGCATCCATCTTGGGATACCTCCACTGCTATCTTTATAGTTATCTCTGCTATTTCCACAACCACCTTTAGTTGAAGAAGCATTTATAGTGGGACACCAGCCAAGGTCTAGAAGCCCAACACGAAGGTGAGACACAGGTAATCTGCATGGACACTATAAGATTATGGGGTAGAAACTGTAATACCTCAGATCCACAGTACAAGAAAGGAAGACACATTGGTAACATGAAAAAAACAAACCAAGATACTACAATAATAGAATCCATGGACAGCACAGTTGATGAAATGCCAGAGAAGGAGTTCAGAATGTGCATAATTAAAATGATCTATGAATTAAAGAATGACCTAAGTGAGCAAATACAGGGAAAAATTGATCATTCCAACAAACAGAAAAGAGAGCAAATACAGGCAACCATTGATCACACCAAGAAAGCAATCAGGGAGCAAATACAGGTAGCAAAAGACTACTTCAATAAAGAGAGATTCTGAAAAAAATTAAAAATCAGAAATTGTTGAAATGAAGGAAACAATAAATGAAATTTTAAAAATCAATAGAAAACATCACCACCAACAGACTAGATCACTTGGAAGACAGAATGTCAGATAATGAAGACAAAATATATAATCTTAAAAAGTTGACCACACAGTGAAGATGGTAAGAAACCATGAAAAGAACACCAACAATTATGGGATAACATCAAAAGGCCAAATCTAAGATTTATTGGGATAAAGGCACAGATTCAAACCAAGGGAATACACAATCTCTTCAAAGAAATAATATCAGAAGATTTCCCAAACATAAAGAATGAATTGGAAAATCAAATACAAGAAGCTTATAGGACATCAAATGAATAAAATCACAACAGATTTACACCAAAGCACATTATAATGAAAATGCCTAGCATACAGAACAAGGAGAGAATTTTAAAAGCCACAAGAGAAAGAAATCAGATTATATATAGTGGAAAACCAATTAAGACCTCTGCAGAATTTTCAACCCAGACTCTGAAAGCCAGGAGATCCTGGAACAACATATACCAAGCTCTGAAAGAAAATGGATGCCAACCAAGAATTTTATATCCAGAAAAATTAAGCTTTAGATTTGATGTTGCAATAAAAATCTTCCATGATAAACAAAAGTTAAAAGAATTTACAACTAGAAAGCCTGCCCTTCAGAACATCCTCAGCAAAATATTCCATGAGGAGGAAATGAAAAATGACAACAAAAATCAGCAAAGAAAAGTATGACACTAAAGAAAAAAACAATCAAAAGAGAAACCAAGTCAAGTTAAATATAAAAAATGACTGGGAAAACAAATTATGTTTCAATAATAACCCTGAATGTTAAAGGCCGAAAATCACCACTCAAAAGTCAGAGACTGGAAGATTGGATTAAAAAAAAAAAAAAAAAAGACCCAACAATATGCTCCCTTCAAGAGACTCATCTCATAGGAAAAAATTCTGGCAAATCTAATAAAAAACATATTTAAAAGATAGTGAACCACGATCAAGTGCAGTTCATCCCAGGGATGCAAGGTTGGTTGAACTTATGGAAATCAATAAATGCAATTCATCACATCAATAGACTTAAAGATAAAAATTGTATGATCATCTCAATAGATGCAGAAAAAGCATTTGACAAAATATAGCATCCTTTCATGTTCAAAACACTAGAAAAACTAGGGATAACAGGAACATATCTCAACATTGTAAAATCTATCTATGCTAAGCCCTAGGGCAACATTATTCTATGGAGAAAAATTGAAAGCACTTCATCTAAAACTGGAACAAGACAGGGATGCCCTCTTTCACCACTTCTTTTTAACCTAGTTTTTGTAATTCTAGCCAGAGCTATTAGATAGACAAAAAATTTAAAGGGTTATGGATAGGAAAAGAAGAACTCAAAATATCACTATTTGCCAATGACATGATTCTAGAGGATCCAAAAAATTTCTCCAGAAAACTTCTAGAACTAATAAATCAATTCAGCAAAGTAGCAGGAGTTAAAATCAATATTCATAATTAAAGGCATTTCTGTACATCAATGTACAGCCACATCAATGTTTATAGCAGCACAATTCACAATAGTTAAATTGTGGAAACAACCAAGATGCCCTTCAGTAAATGAATGGATAAAGGAACTGTGGTATATATACACAATGGACTATTACTCAGACAAATTATCTGAAAAAGAAACTAGGAAAACCACCCCATTTTCAATAGCTTCAATGACAAAACAAAAACAAAAACAAAACTTGGGAATCAATGAAAGAAGTAAAAGACCTTTACAAAGAAAACTACAGAACACTAAAAAAAGAAATTAAAGAAGACTTTAGAAGATGGAAATATCTCCCTTGTTCTTGGATAGACAAGAATAATATTGTCAAAATGACCATACCACCAAAAGCACTATACAGACTCAATGCATTTCCACTCAAAAATCCCAATGATATTTCTCAGAGAAAAGGCAATAATAAAATTCATCTGGAAAAATAAGAGACCCAGAATAGTTAAAGCAATTCTTAGCAAGAAGAGTGAAGCAGGTGGCATTACACTCTACCAGACCTTAAACTCTACTGCAGAGCAATAGTAACAAAAACGGCATGATATTGGCAACCAAAATAGACTTGTAGAACAATGGTACAGGAGAGACAAACCCACATAAATATAGTTATCTCAGACAAAGGTGCCAAAAAATAAAATGGAGAAATGATAGCCTTTTCAACAAATAGTTTTGGGAAAATTGGAAATCGATATGCAGCAAAATGAAATTAAGCCCCTATCTTTTACCATGCACAAAACTCAATTCAAAGTGGATCAAGGACCTAGGAATTGAACCAGAGACCCTATGCCTAATAGAAGGAAAAGTAGGCCCAAATCTCCATCATTTTGGATTAGGCCCCGACTTCCTTAATAAGACTCCTATAGTGCAAGAAATAAAATCAAGAATCAATGAATTGGATGAATTCAAACTGAAAAGCTTCTTCTCACCAAAGGAAATAATCAGTGAGGTGAATAGAGAGCCAATTTTTACCACATGCACATCAGGTAGAGCACTAATTTCTAGGATATATAAAGAACTAAAAAACAAACAAACAAACAAAAAACACCAAAACCCAAACAATCCAATCAGTAAATGGGCCCCCAAGGAGTTGAAAACACAATTCTCAGAAGATAATATACAATCAATCAATAAATATATGAAAAAATGTTCAACATCTCTAGATGTTAGAGAAATGCAAATCAAAACTACTCTAAGATTTCATCTCACTCCAGTCAGAATAGCAGCTATTAAGAATGCAAACAATAAGTATTGGTGAGGATTTGGGGAAAAAGGCACACTCATACATTGGTAGTGGGACTGCAAATTGGTGCAGCCAATATGGAAAGCAGTATGGAGATTCCTCGGAAAACTTGGAATGAAACCACCATTTGGCCCAGCTATCCCACTCCTTGGTTTATACCCAAAGGACTTAAAAACAGCATACTACAGGGACACAGCCACATCAATGTTTATAGCAGCACAATTCACAATTGCTAAATTGTGGAATCAACCAAGATGCCCTTCAGTAGATGAATGGATACAGAAACTGTGGTATATATTCACAATGGAATATTACTCAGCAATAAAAGAGAATAAAATCATGTCATTTGCAGGTAAATGGATGGAGTTGGAGAATATAATGCTAAGTGAAGTAAGTCAATCCCAACAAACCAAAGGCTGAATGTTTTCTCTGATACGTGGGTGCTGATCCATAATGGGGATAGGGGTGGGAGGAGCATGGGAGGAATGGAGGAACTTTAGATAGGGAAAGGGGAAGGATGGGAAGGGAAGGGGTATGGGGGTAGGAAAGATGGTGGAATGAGATGGACATCATTACCCTAAGTACATGTGTGAAGACACAAATGGTGTGACTCTACTTTGTGAACAATCAGAGATAGGAAAAATTGTGCTCTATATGTATACTATGAATTAAAATGCATTCTGTCATCATGTATAACAAATTAGAATAAATAAATATTTTTTTAAAAAAAGATAAAAGACAAAGAAAAGAAAAGAACTGGCCACTATCAGAGCAATTTGCACAGATGGTCCATAGCAAATTGTGTTTCCTTTCCATAAAGGTGTGGATGCGATGAGGCGTGAAGGATGATGGGACTCAATCTAGTGTAAAAGTATCACAGGTGAAAGGGCCTGATGATTTGGAAAAAATCCCGTCATTCCTGATGATTAGATTAGGGCCCACGTCACCACAGATGGAGGAATGGTTTACCAGTCCGCTCCTCACTTTTCTCACCTAGTGCTTGAGTGTGGGATAGATGCAGAAACAGGTGTTTGAAAAGAAAGACATGAACACATTTCTCCTAGCATCTCAGTTTTATTGTCAATCTCAAAAGAGCAGCGATCACCCTCAAACAGAGTCAGAAGCCCAGTTATCATCTCTAGAAATTTCCAGAGGGAAGGATTCAAATTATAGGGCTCTTCCAAACTTGCTGCCTTTCCCTCATTTTGTGTTTTCTTCTTTCAACATTTTCCCATTAGCAATACATAGGTATTGGGAGCAAAGGAATGCTTCAAAAGGCCTGCCATGTAGGGGAACTTAAAAAATGGACAGCAGGGTGCACGTTTACATAAGTGGCATTTACTCAGATGCTGTGTTCTTCACAGTGCTTTTAAATGCGTCATCTCATTTGTTCCTTCAGTGGCTCCTTGAGTTAGCCAGGACAGGTAAGGAAGGATAGAACCTCAAAGATGTAATGCCAGAGTCAGTAGAGATCGGCACCCTTCCCTGGCCTTTCCACTCTTCCTGTTAAGTAATGAGCCTGAGAAAGAGAAGGTATGGCCTGACCAGAGTCCCACACCCAGGCCCGAAACCAGATTCTCCAACTCTCAGCCCAGCTTGCTTTCACTGAAAACTGATTGCTAGCAGGAAAACCAGCAGGCAACATACGAATGTAAATAAAGTATGTTAATTAGTGGTTAATTGGGTAGGGAAAAAGGGACCTTCAGAATCCCAGGCAAGAAAGTGAAAAGAAACTAAAGGTACTGTAGTCTACACATTTCTATCCCTTTCCTGCTGTAGAAAGGGGGAAAATATAGTAGTTTATTCTTCTGCATTTTAAAACGTCGATCCCAAATCATGGTAAGGGAAAATGAATAGGAATATGTGAGGCAGTGGGAGGAAGGCCGCTGATTATGTTCTCACAAAGTTTCTGGGTAAGTGAAGAGTTGTACAAGACTGTAATAATCACAATTAAGGTAAGTGGAGACTTGGTTTGTTGATTCTCCAGGATTTTTTTTTTTTTTCTTTTTTTCTTTTCAGGTCTCTCTGATTGCTCCTGTCTTTTGGTATAGCCTCCAGGCCGTCCCTCTGGAAGAATGCACACCCAACACATGAGGAACTATCACTGAAAATAATTTGAATCTATTACTATTTACCTACTGTATAAACTTGGAAAATGTACTGTCCCCTTGTACCTCACTGTTGACATCTATAAATTTTAGAAGGTAATCCCTTCTTCATTGGTGGCTTTAAAGAATATGGCAGGGAACCATAGTAAACATTTTTTCATATTTTTGACTACCCAAAACACTTAAAACCATTAGTATTCTTTTTATTTATTTATTTATTTATTTTTTTGATACAGAGGATTGAATACATGGATGCTTAGTTACTGAGCCACATCCCTAGCCCTTTTTATTTTTTACTTTGAGATAGGGTTTTGCTAAGTTGCTTAGGGCCTTGCTCAATTGCCAAGGTTGTCCTCAACTTGTGATCTTCCTGCTTAGCCATCCGAGTCACTGCGATTATAAGTATGTGCCACCATGCCTGGCAAAACTATCAGTATTCCTGAAGAATGCATGGCCTCTCTAGTCCCTTCTCCTGTAGAGGTTTCTAGCAACTCTTATCCAGTCTTCATGGAAGAAGAAACACAAGCTCTGTCAATTATATGCATTGTGGGCCATCGATACTCTGGTCTAGAATCCATATCAGTACTAGTCACATTTGTGGTTCCTAATGAAAGCAAAAATAACTGAAACGGGGAACAGACCTCAAAGGACCAGCAAGCTTTCTTTATTAAGCAGAGGAGTGGCATGTTTTCAGGAGAGAAAATGGGAATTGGTTACAATTAGGGTCCGATTTTTATAGGGTTTAAGAGAGATTGTCATCATGACAAGTGAGATTTGAATTCTGGCATAAATGCATCAGCTGGGGAGTCAGGGGTAATGGTTGTGCAAGTTCAAAGCTCAGATCAGAGGAAATAGTTGGGAACCTTCAAAAAGGTGAAAGTCCAGAGCCCGTTGTTTGCCTTCTCTTCCTGGGTCACATTTTTTGTTGTTGTTGTTCTGCTCTCTCCCTGGGGTTATTATTCCCTTTTTTTTTTCTTTCCCTCAGGGAATGTTATTTTTCATATCCTTCACTGAAAAATGTTTCTTATCATATACTGATTAACTTCTCTTCTTAAGACTGGATTGAGTTATAGTTTTCAGTCCCTTTGCGTGTGTGTGTGTGTGTGTGTGTGTGTGTGTGTGTGTTTCCTTCTTGAGCCCAAAGCCCTGTTCATTTTTATTTATATAATATCTAGTATGATTTTGGCTTACCCCATTGATGGATTCTGTCCCCAAAGATACTCAACTTAAATCAAGTACCTATGTACATCTACCAATTCTAGTTTTCATTTTCCTCATCACTCCCCTATGATTTTGGTCTCCTTTCCCATCCTGACTCTCAAGGTTTTGAGGATTTTTTTTTCTAAGATAATGTCTTAGGCTCCTCATTCTAACTTGGATCTCTGGATCCACCATTTCTCTGTGCTTGTTTTACAGCTCCAGTGCCTGCTAATTTAAATTCCCCGGTTTCATCTGCAGAGAATTCAATTCTTTTTTTTTTTTTTTAAAGAGAGAGTGAGAGAGAGAGAGAGAGAGAGAGAGAGAGAAAGAATTTCAATATTTATTTTTTTATTTTTTAGTTATTGGCGGACACAACATCTTTGTTTGTATGTGGTGCTGAGGATCGAACCCAGGCCGCACGCACGCCAGGCGAGCACGCTACCGCTTGAGCCACATCCCCAGCCCAGAATTCAGTTTTTAATTGGGGAAAACTGTCTGGTTTTCCCAGGAGCTCCTGGATTCAAGTCCACAATAGTGAGCTCAAAGGAAATGTGCCTTTGAAGACTATCTTGATAATGAAAATAGTTCAGATCCCACTCATTCATGAGACAGACACTTCCCTGGCTACCAATCTTGTACCCTTCAGGGTGGTACAGGTAACAGGTGATTATTTTTTACCAACTTTTCACATGCCAGACACAAGGGTCTGAGATGATGATAGTACACCTTCCCTGCCTGCTCTCAAGGAGGCCAGGTTTCAAGGAAAAAGACACGGTGAAATTAAAGCGACAGTGACAAGGACCCAGAGAAGAAGGACATTTTGTCCAGTCCCAATGTGCAGGAGTGGATTGATGTTAACAAAGGCTTTCTGGAGATAATGCTGGAATGAAGGCTTAAAAAGGAAATTGATATGTGCCCAGGAGTGAAGGGAGTCAAAGGTAGGTACTCCTGGATTGTAGAGCTGGGGAGACCATATGACTCCAGGTACACACAGGCAGCAATTGGTTAGCAAAGAACTACAAGTTGTGCTAAGATGGAAAAAAGAGGGTGGGGGTGCCATGTAGGGTGAGAATCATTAGGGAATTGAAACAGGGAACTTCTTTCTGATGGTGGGTGCTTGCTACTAGTGCAGACCTGGCTTACAGGGGAGGTTAGGGCCAGCACGTCTGAGTGAGGGTAGAGTCATGTAGAGGCAGGCACAACTTACTTCTTGCCCCTGAGCTAGGAGCAAGCCCTTTTGGGAGGAGTTTCCTTTCTGTTCTGAAGGTCCCCCCTCAACACACACACACACACACACACCTGGCTTTCTCAGCATGCATCCTTCCCTGCAGCAGGTGTGACTTAAGTCAAAAACATGTGCATGCATCATGTTTTTGTTCTTCCCTCAGATGAGAAACCTCTGGGAATTACCCACGCCCCACATGGAGGATACAGACCGCTGATGAAACTTTTTCTTTCTCTACACTGGATGGTCAGTCTCTATACCATTTTACTCTGAGGATGTCAATTTTCTTCACTATGCTTGGGGGAATAGGAACAGTTTACTTCTACATCACCCACGGTAACCAATACTCCAATCTCCACTCCTAATACAGTCATTGATTCTTTTTCAGATTCTACTCTGACTTATTATGCCCCATCTAGGGGGTCTCTCTGCATTCATGGAAAGTTCTGGACTTTCAAATTTTAGTAGCATTGAGGGAATCAAATTTAATCCTTGGACTTTTCAAGTCTACCAGAGTAAAAATTAACTTTGCAATTAGAAGCGTGCTTTGACACTTGAATGAGTTCTCACTGCAGGAATGCGTTTGGAAAGAGATCTAACTCATTATGATTGATAGATGGGGAGGAGCTTCTGAGCAAGTTTCTTCCCTCAGAAGTTAATGGAAGAGCATCCCTGTTCAGGGAATCTCACGTTAGCTGGTAATTGAGGCAATCAGATGTTGCAAAGTAGGTGAGCTGTGAACAAATGAACTCCTGAATGACAGCAGGGGACAGCATGTGGCCTCAATATTTATGCTGTGTAACCACGATCACCAAAGCTCTCTTTTCTATATTAAAACAGAAGAAACTATCATCCGAGGATAAAACTGGATTTAATAGCAAGCCACCACAAGCTCATGATTTTCTGAACTGATTTTTTTTTTTTTTGAGGATAATGAGAAAAATAAATACAGCCAAGCTACCTGTATACATTTTTTTTTTTTTAATTTGGCTACTTTTTGGAAAGCAAATATCACAGATCTATGCTAGTAAGATGGATTATCTTTCTAGGAGAAAATACCACCCAAACTCCTGAACCCTATATTCTTCTCTTTTGGCTTAACATTTATCAATTCTTTCTGATTGTTTTTCTCATTTGTTCCAGACTCCTTAGATTTCAGAGCTAGAAAGATTATTTAGTAATGACATTTTGGTGGCATTTTAAATTATGGGTTCACAGTACAGGCCAGTATGTTATATAATGGTTGTAATTTGGAAGCAGGCAAAGGCAAATATCAATCCCTAACTTGTATGATAGGCTTGGTTAAGAGAGCTTTTAGTGTCTAACTAGCATTTCTATGAAGTAAGAATAATAGCATGAGTCACCCTCCCATTCATTCTGGGATCCTGAATGACTTGGTATAAATGTTAATCAGCCCCCAACTGTTCAAGGTTTCTTTAAGCACTTTTCTCAAGTATTCCTCTCCCTGGACTTTCTTTTCTTGAACTCTTTTACACATTAATAGTAATTATCCCCCCAAAGTAAGAGGTAACAATGTATCATACCCTTCTTTACAATCCTTAGCTTATTGTAACATGAACTCTGAATACAACTGCACTTATTATATCAACCTTCACATGTGAAGAAAATGAGGCTTGGGATGCTCAATAACTTAACTTCCCCAAGTTTAGACATCTAGGGGGTGATGGAGTCAAGGACTCAAATATAGTTCTGATGAGCAAAGTGTTATGTCTCAGTGTTTGAGCTTCTACCACAATGTGTTCTCCTGACTTTTCTTAATTATTTTAGCTTGGTTCGCGGTGGTTATATTTAAAATTTATGTTTTATAATCAGCCCTAGGATTTTGCCAGTGAGTGACATGAAGCTTCCTAAATGTAACTGGGTATTTTTTTTCCATGCTTTCTGTCTTAGATTTCTAGGATGTATCCTGAAAGTGAGCAAGTGTCCAACACATTCTTATTAGAAGATTTTTCTCTAGAGGATAAGATACATGCAGAATTGATGTTGAGTTCTGCCTGTTTTCTATGATTTGCCCATACAGTCTGATCTTGAAGTGCTACTGACATTTGTGGCTATTGCATTTACAAGTTTCACCGTGTAGGTTACAGAGATTTCTGAGATTTGGCTCTACTGCTGAGATTTGACTCTCTATTTGCTCAAGTTCACTTTTAAGCTGAACATCAAGAGTAAAGCATGGAAGCAACATAATTGATAACTAGTATTAGATTAATTAAAAAAGTAACGTCTAAAGCCTGTATTCCATCCCTCTCTGGAAAAGCTCTTCCTGTGTTAAGATAGATTGTTTTACCTTCTAAGTATAATTGAGTTGAATGCAATATTTTTGAAATGCATTTGGATTTATTATTATTTTTTTTTCCTTCCTGTTTGAAGCATAGGTGGAAACAGGCATTTGTCACAAGAAGACTTTTATTCCCAGGGCATTCATCTTAGGAATGTGGTGAACCATTGTGAAGCATTACAATTTGTCCATGAGGTAAAATCCAGTGGGTATCCACAAAGCCATTTATGCAGAAGCACTCCAAAAGAGCCACTTAGCCCAACCTTGAATATGTACCTAGTTCTTTCATCATTGGCAATAGCCAACTGTTCTTTATAAAGCCCAGTCTCACTGTTCTTAAAAGGTTTATTAAAAGTGAGCTAAGCACAACCTTGCATTAGCCATCTGTTAGAAGCTGGGATATTGCTGGTATGTTTACAAAGTACCTTGCATACTCTTTGTCACTGGCATATACTTTCAGAAGAAAACAAATATATCTTTTCTAGTGGGTGACAATGTGGCGTTCTCTTTGGTCAACATTTGGTGTCATGAATCAATAGGACAAATATTTAAATTTTTCCTGGTGGCTGATGTATAGGCATTTTTACAATTTGTGGGCCATGGACAGACTGATTAACTATCTTTGTATCATTTGTATGGTATGAATCTACCAGACTAAGCCCAGGGATCAGTTTGAATGAGAAGCCTAGACAACACATTTTTAAGGTTTATTGATATAACCCAAAATATTGTGAATAGTAAGTTTCTTTTTTTCCCCCAGACATTTGTAAAGGAAGAATATTCTGATCAATGGAATATTCTGCTTAATCAAAATTTAAGAAATCAAATTTAGATTATGATTTTTTAAAGAAGTAGGGTGCAATAGAATTAATATACCACTAAATTCTGTTAAATATCAATGACAGTGTATTCAAAGACTTTTCAAAGCTCTAGGGTCACTATTCTAAAAATAAATTTAATTACTTAGAATTTTAGAAATAGGGAAGTTATGGCAGTTAGATTATATGACTTATTCTAGAATGTATCCTGAAAGTTGCTTTTTTCCCCCAATAAATTTTATAAATTAGATTTGTGACTTGATTGTAAGTGCTATATTATACAAGAACAAAATCAAACCAGATATTTAAATTTTAAGACAGGCAGAGTAAATGATGTGAAAAAATGTTTAACTCTATATTAACATATAGAGAGTTTGGGCTATAACCAGAGCTCCCACAGCAGGCTAAAAGGGACTGATTGTCTTCTTCAATGGCCATAAGTGCTTATGAAAGATAATGAACCATAAGTGTTTCAAGGACAGTCACCTAGATAAAAATAATTTTTATTATTTTATGTATTGTCTATGAGAAAAAAATGTGTATTAAAATAAGAAATGCTCTGGGTGTGGTGGTGCATACTTGTAATCCCAGTGACTCAGGAGGCTGAGGCAGGAGGATCACAAGTTCAAAGCCAGCCTCAGTGAAAGCAAGGCACTAAGCAACTCAGTGAGACCCTGTCTCTAAATAAAATGCAAAAGAGAGCTGGGGATGTGGCTCAGTTGTTGAGTGTCCCTGAGTTCAATTCCTGCTACCCAAATAAACAAATAAATGAATAAGAAATGCTTCTCCAACCCTTTCCCAGCCTGCCTCTAGGAGCCCATTGAATCAACATTCTCAGGGAACAGCACCATTTCCAATTTCATCTTTTAATAGATGTTTGTATAACACATTTGGAAGCCTAATAGGGATCTTTTGGAATAACCATTCTTAGAATTATCATTGTTCATTTTATTTCCAGGAGTAGTAATACTTTACTTTAGCTTTAGAAGCCCATGCCCATCCTTGGACTCATTTGGTTTGCATAACTAGCACATAGTGCTATGATATACAGTTTTAATTCTCATGAATTGGTGGGTTAGGAGTGGTGTCTCCCAATCCAGTTCAGGCAGGAAAGAAATGTCTGTGAATCTACCAGATGAGAGAGAGGCAAATTTATCATCAAGAGAAAAACAATTACATTGCTATTGTTTCCTTAATGACTCAAAACAATGATATTGGAAACTAAATGCATTATGCATGTGAAACTTTATTTAAGCCACATGTCAAATTTTCTTCTTTTTATTTTTATGATTATTACTGTTTTTTTTTTTTTTTTTTTTTTTTTGTGTGTGTGTGTGTTTGTGTGTGTTTATGTTTTCCTGCACTAGGGATTGAACTCAGGGCTCAGGCATGCTAGGAAAACACACCACCACTATTACATCCCTCGCCTTTATCATTACTTTTTTCACAGCATTTTATTAACCAAGTATTTATTACTGTTCTCTTCACTGGACTGGCTGCTGCTTGTGTTGCTCTCCCAAGTGGGAGAGTTCGGCCATACTCCTCACTCCCACCGTAAATGCCAGTATGGAAACTCGTCTCCACCATTGCATCCAGATGCAGGGTCCTTATGCACTTTGTAAGAACAAATAAAAATTCATGATAAGATGCTCAATTCTCTTAGTCAAATTTAAGGAAAGAGATGTCTCCCCCATCCTTTTTGTTAAAGTATTTACTTTAGAAAACTTGTGATTTCTTCCTCTTTCTTTGAAATTTGTGTTAATCATAGAAATGAAATAAATCTCCTGCCAACTTTATGATCTGGAATGTTTTTCTCAAAGACTGGGAGCCATCTCTTTGGCTATATACAAGGGTAAGATTTCTTTTTTTCTGTATTTGTGATCTCTGAGTAAACTGCTCATGATGTGTATTACATATTGGTTCAATGGTTACTCAATTAAAAAACAATTCTTTATCTACTACCTTCACGGAGAGTTTTTTCTGGGATGGGAGAAGAGTTTGTTTTTAATTATTATCTCTCTAACAACTTGATATGTAACTTTGGGGCTTTGTGAAGAAACATTCTCATTAGGTCATACGAGGTGGGGAGAAGCCATTCCATATCAAAGCAGTTGCTGTTGTGACTCATTGGCACTAATTCCAATTTTGGGTGAAAATATCAATACTGGCATTTTCCTCAGTTTGCTCTCCTCCCTGACATTTAAACATGTCCCTCATACTTGCTCTCTACTCAGTCTACTGTGTGGGTACATTGTATACTATAGACTCTACTCTAGGAAAACTCTCTTGGATTGGTTTCCAGACATCTGGGCCTTTCCATTCAAAGCTCTAACATTTACTGCATCCCATGACTAGATGAGCTTTTCCTTTAACTCATCAACATATTCCCTTCTTTATCCACGATTGCTTTCAGAGAGAGGTAATAGCCTTTTCAAAAGACCAAAGGGGATGGGAAGTATTTTAGTGGTAGAGTGCTTACCTAGCCTGTGGGAGGACCTGGGTTGAATCCTCAGCACTACATAAAAGGAAAGAACAAAACAAAAATCATAACTATAAAACCATTAGAAGAAAACTATAGGGGCAAGACTTCAGGACATCATCCTGGGCAAAGATTTTTTTGGACAGGACCACAAAAGCACAGGAAACAAAAGCAAAACTTGACAAATGGAATTATATAAGATAAACAGCTTCTGCAGAACAAAAGAAACAACCAACAGAGACAACCCACAGAATAGGAGAAAATATTTATACACTATGCAACCGACAAAGAGTTAATATTCAAATTTTATAAGAAACACGAATTTCTCAGTGGCAAAAAAATCAAATCAAAATTAAAAAACAAAATCAAAACATCCAATTTAAAAATAGGCAAATGATCTGCATAGACATTTTTTTAAAATTAGTGATACTTAAAATGTTCCACATCACTAATCACCAGGGAAATGCAAATCAAAGTCACAATAAGAAGCTACGTCATATTAGTTAGAATGGATATTATCAAAAAGACAAGAAATAACAAATTTTGACGGGGATGTGGGGAAAGGGGAACCATACACTATTGGTGGGAATGTAAACTAACACAATAATTATAGCAAAACAGAATGAAAGTTTCTCTAAAAAATAAAAATAGAGCTACCATAGGCTCCAGCAATCCCACTACTGGGTATGTACCCAAAGCAAATAAAATCAGCATGTCAAAGAGACACCTGCACTCCATGTTTATTGTAGCATTACTCACAATAGCCAGGATGTGGAATGAACGTTAATGTCCATCAACAGACTCATGAATAAAGAAATGTGGTAAATATACACAATGGAATAGTATTTGACTATAAAAAAAGCATGAAATCCAGTAGTCTGTGACAACATGGACAGATCTAGAGGACATTACACATAATGAAATGAGTCAGGCACCGAAAGACAAACACAGCAGGATCTCACGTGTGGAATCTGAAGAAGTGATCTGATAAAAGTTGAGAGTAAAAGTTGATAAAACAGTTGATCAAAGTTGAGTGGTTATTAGATACACTGGAGCAGTAGGAGGAGGGTCAATGGGACAGGTTGGCCAATAGGGATAAGAAGTACTGGTGTTATATAGCATAGTAGGGTGAATGTAGTAAACAGTTACTGATTGTATATCTCAAAGTAAATAGAAGATTTTTAATACACTGGTATGATTTAGGTATGAGGTGTTCCTTCAAAAGCTCACGTTAGACAATGTGGGGATGTTCAGAAGTGAAATGACTGAATTACGAGAGTTGTAACCTCATCAGTGGATTAATCTATATTTTGTTTAGTAATTTCAGTGGATTACTGGGTGGTAACTGTAGGCAAGTGGAGTGTGACTTTGGGAAGGGTCACTGAGGTTATGCTCCTGGGGAGAGAGAACTTTTTTTCTCTCTTTCTCTTGCTGTTTCTTAGCTGCCCTCAAGTGAGTAACTTTCCTCTGCCATGTTTTTCATGATCTGCCTCATTCCAGACCCAGAGCAATGGAGTCAGTCAACCATGAACTGAGACTTTTGAAATCATGAGCATAAAATAAACTTTTCCTCCTCTAAGTTGTTCTTGTTCGGTATTTTAGTCGCAGCAATTAAAAGCTGTGTACATATCATAAAGAAGTAGCAAAAGTTTAAGGTGAGAGATTAATAAGATTACCCAATGTTTACATGAATCACAACATCACATTGCACCTCATAAATATGTACAGAAGTTAGGTTATATAAAAATAAAATTAAGTAGACAAAAATAACCACTCAAACTAATAGCAACATAAGACTTGTTTGAGGCTTTGCTTTTCAAAACCTAGTAGGATGATGAGGAGGGTGAGGTTGGCGATGGTGCTAGTATTGGGGAGGATATGGGTGGGTATAGATAAATAATTAACAAAATTAAATGTTAAAGTATTAATGCTTTTAAAATGTTACATATCCCAATCCTTTCCCAGAGGCATTTAGATAATTGCTTCATCTACTGTACTGAACCTGTATGAGACTCTTTGGAAACAAGATTTCTGTGTCCCTGATTCACCCAGTGGAGACACAGCTTCCCCTCTGTCACCATACATCTTAAATTCAAGGAGAAATCCACAAATTCAGGCATTTCCTTGCCTTGATACACTTTACTCCCTGATGAAACTATAGCTAAGTATTAAAGGCTATGAATTATTTAAGCAATATGCACATTTTTGGATAAATTTTAATTTGATTAAATTTTTTCAGTGCAATTCTTTATTGCTTTCTTTGATTGAAGTGTGAGTCATGCCTGTCACGAAAAGGCTTTGCTTTTGCAGCATCTGACTCCAGGCTACCTGACTTCTTTGGGGTTTTGCTTTGGTCCTTTCCCCAGCAGTATAATAATGTGCTCTTCTTTTTTTGTTGTTTGGTGGGTGGGGGTACCAAGAATTGAACTCGGGGACATTCAACCACTGAGCCACATCCCAGCCCCATTTTGTATTTTATTTAGAGCCAGGGTCTCACTGAGTTCCTTAGCGCCTTGATTTTGCTGAGGCTGGTTTTAAACTCGTGATCCTCCTGTCTCAGCCTCCTGAGCCTCTGGGATTACAGGTGTGTGCCACCGTACCTGGCTAATATGCTCTTCTTCATCTCTTCAGTATCAGAAGTTGGCACTGAAGGGAGGATGGATGACAGACTTGAATAATGCCACTGTTTAATGTTCTCCTTGATCTCTCTTGAAGAGTGCTTTGCCTTATGTTTGCATGCAGTAATACACTGGGGGTTATAGCAGCAATGAATGTAATGCAATGTGCCATTTTTGAGCTCTCACATTGTGTAAGGAAATGCATGGACATTTTATATGAATGATTTTATTTTAACCACATGAGATAAGTACTATTTATATCTCAAATATCTGGAAAAGAAAACTGAAAAGAAATTGACGTAACTTGCTCATGATCACAAGAATCCCTTTTGACTTCACAGCTGGATCATCTGTCACATTGCCATATACTGCAAGGTATATCTATCTATCTATCCATCTCTATATATTTAGTTGTAGTTAGACACAATATCTTTATTTTATTTATTTATTTTTATGTGGTGCTGAGGATCGAACACAGCACAAGCTAGGTGAGTGCTCTACTGCTAAGCCACAACCCCAGCCCCAGGAGTACATTTTATTTAGATAATAACCTTATATTAAATAGAATTAAGCATTGTTCTTTTATAAATCAGGAAATTGAGTCCATAGGCCATGGTAATTAGAAAGTAGCTCCATTGTGCACATACCTACATTGATTGTTTCTATTACTGTGGTGCAATTTTTAACAAATAATAAAGTTAAAAATGCTTCTTAAGTTTGATAAGGAACACTTCCTGTACAGGGCTTAAGTCTTCTAACTCAACCAGACAATCTTTCTCTAGATCATTATAATGGAAGGAACCATTCTGTAGGTTGAAAGCTATTATCCCCGGAACAATCCCAATGTACCCATTTTACCCATGAACTCATGATCAACAATTTGAGAAAAATAGATTGAGCTTGTCTAAAAATGAGACGAATTTATGATAAAAATATGAAATGAGTTTAACAGTATCATCGTGAACTTTGAAACCCAAATATTCTGTCATTTCAGCTCACTCATTTGCTTCCATAATTTTCAGCCTTCAGAACTCATTTCAGGGACCTCACACAGCACTTTCAAATAATAACCACCAAAAATAAAATATTTAACTTGTCAGAATATTGAACAATCTTTAATGTGCTATTCTCTGAATCTGATAGAAGAGGAGTATCAGTCCAAATATGAAGATAAAAGAAAGCAAAAAATTGACTAACACTTTAGACTTATAAATCAGTTATTAGTCAGTCCTATGATAAATAGTCCCTCTGTCCTGGCTGACTACTATGATAGCAACCCTTTTGCAAAATGCATTCTTAGTGAAAGAAAGGTGGTGGTGGTATCTCATGAAGATCAGAGGGAAATTAATAGAGTAGAGGAAAGGGACTGGGGGCAGGGAAGCAGGGCACCGAAAAGGGAAATACTGCAGAATGCTATTGGTCAAATTATATTTTTATATCATATGCACGGATAGATATGTAACAACCAATCCCACCATTAAAATAATTATAATGTACCAATAAAAAGTATGAAAGAAAAAAATGCATCCTGATTTTCAACAGCAAGATCCCTTTAATTCTTCACTGGGGTTTTGCTGCACTTATTTTTTAAACATAAAACAACAAGCATAAGGGCCTAGAGAAAAGTTCATTTTGGCAAAGCTGCCTTTTAATTCAGGTATAACACAGTGCCCCAAGACGCGTTTAAACTTTCCCTGGTAGATGTTTTCAGATCTATTTATCATAGTCACAGCATGAAGTAGTTTCTGATTTATGTGGTGAGTTTTAGACTTTTGGTATTTTCTCTCGTGGCCTCAATCCATCAGGAAGCAGGTCTGCATCACATTGAACACCAATATAGCACTGTCGATAATGCCCCAGTACCCGGCATGCATAACAAGGAGGCCCCGGGTGGAGATGGAGGGCTGAGCATGTGAGCTGGAAGTGTAAGCAGCCTAAGTGGAAAGATTTTTTGAATTGATAAGATTTGTTTCTATTTGGAAGAGAGTTACATGTGGTGCTGAGTTAGAAGGAAAAGATTTCTTGAATAAATGGGACATTACAGTAAACACTCCATGAATTTGGTATGGTTGGAGCAAAAGGTTTTCAGGAGGTTTCAGTAGGAGAAAGGAAGTGTGGTTCTTCAGAAGTCTGGGTCAACCAGACCATAATCCTCAATGTCATATTCCCAGTATCTGGCACAGGGCCTGCTGTGTTAAAGATAATGATAACTTCAGGTAAGGGTTAACTCAAAGTCCAGTTGTGCTGGAGCTGGCTGTAACCTCTAGATCATTAACTTGCACCCCATGATCACACCTGTACTCTGGATGACACCAAAACTTTTGTCAAACTACTTTCCTAATCCAGTTATTCATTTCTGGATAGGAAGCCATGCTATGTCCAAATGGTAGCTGAGGTTATTTTAGCTGCAAAGAGTTAGGAAAAAAGTTATGTGTTTGTAACTATACATAAGTGTGCTGTCTGAAATCTGGCCAAATGCTTGTCATGAAATCATATCATATCTCTGCACAGGCTGGAGACTAGGTGCTCCATCAGTTTGCCTCATAATTAGCCAGGTATAATGAAAAAATGAGGGGCTGTTATGTAGATGCTGTGAGGTTTACTACAAACATTAGCCAGAAACATTTGTTTGTTCAGCAAATATTTACTGAGCATATATCATGTGGCAGACACTAGGGAATAAATACACTGAAATACAGTCTTGGCACCAAGATCTCGGACTCCATTGTAGATAACAACCAGATAAATAAATGATTATGTTCCAGCATAGTGGAAGGTAGACTTGGATGGAGGAGACAGGACAGCAACAAATAGAGTGGGGATAAGCAAAGAAATTCATAGAGAGGAGCCTGCCAGACTCTAGGAATTATCTACTTTTTTCTATAAACTTTTTTTGTTGTTGTTGTGAAATATCACATACTTAAATAAAAGTGTGTAGACAAAGATGTACTACATAATGATTTATCATAAGTTGACCATTCATGTAGATTAGTGTTTCATAAACTATTTATGGTGAAGGACTATGTTCATTGTTTTGTTTTTTCTTTCTAATCCATCAGTTAAAACAACAACAACAACCAAAAAATAAAAAATAAACAAGATGAAATGCTAAAAAAAGAAAGAAAATAACATGAATATATGTATTTTCTTTAGAAAAGAATACACACACACACACACTAAAAAACAATAACAATGAATTACACAAAAATAAAGGGAAAAAACACAAAGACAAAATCCAAATACATTTTTAAATTATTATATTCAACAGATATAATGTTACCTGGTGAAACAAACTTTGGTCAAATAAATTGAACAATTTGCTAAAGATAACCTAGAACTTTTGATATGGAAACTTTTAAACATACAGATTTCTTTTTTTTTCTTATTTATTTTTAAATACATGACAACAGTAGAATGCATTACAATCCTTATTACACATACACAGCACCATACAGATTTAATTTCCTTAGTAGTTTTACATATTTTTCATATTTTTTGTTTCTTCTTGTATCAGTTTTGTTAACTTTTCCTATTAACTTTTTCATTTTATTAAAATTTTTAAACATGTTAATATAAAATAGTGCTTTAGATCTTTTATTGTGTTTAAGAATTTAGAAGCAATAAAGCTTCTAAACTCTTAAAATTAATTGTTTTATTAGCAGTTATATTTCATCTTTCTTTTTTCTTATATTGTTTTATTAGCAGTTATATTTCAACTTTCTTTGACCTTACTCAATCTTCCATTACCCTCAAGAAAAGGATTCAAAACAAATCTGACTTTTCCTTTTGGCCTGAAAATTGTCTTGTTTTAACTCCTCAGTAGTCTTAAGTCAGATGTTTTTAAGATTTTAGTTTTTCCAATTTTCTTCTTATAAAGAATTGAGCTACGTTGTCTCACACACGATCACCAAAAGTGGAGGTCCCCGAGTGTTTACTTTTTGACATTTTTTTGACAAGTTGTCATCATATATTTGTTTTCTGAAAGCCTTCCCAGCAGCCTTTGGATGGAATTGAAGTCTTCAATAAAAACAGTTAATCAATACAATAAATCCTTCTAGAGGCAATGCAGAGAAGGGGAGAAGAAGTGCCAGCTGTTGGCTCTGCTACTGGCTTGCCTCTGTCCTTCAGCGCACCATTGGAGTTCAAGTGCTCACCTACAATTGAACAGCTGCTGGTTGTGATGGGAACTATTACACGTGGGATAGAATAACACTCCTAAGTGCTCCCCACCTCTGCCGTACCTTCCCTGTAGTGTCTCTTTTACATGCCAGACCAAACTGTGAGACATGGGACACCTACTTTAAAATACAGACAAGAGCTGTAAATATATTTTAAATAAATGAATGCTGACTCATAGAAATCCTCAGATGTGGATTTGCTGAGACCAGATTAAAAAGTCACAATGACCAAAGGGAGGTCACCTGAGTATGGTTATGTGGAAGCAGAGGGTGGGACTGAGAAGCTGAGATACACAGGAGCAAAGCCATCAGAACTGGGGAGCTTCCCAGAAGCTGGTTCTGCTGGAGGAGTCTCTTTCCTGAGTGTCTGGTGAGACTGCTTGCTCATAGTGGTTAGTGAGATGTTTACCCTGGTTGAAATGTTCCTGTTCACACTTTATGACTCCACTTTACACTGGTGTAAAGCATGTCTTATGGAGAGCTTCCCAAAGTTATATTTCAAAGCAGATACGTAAGTGCTAGAATTGTAAGGATGTGTGTATGTGTGACACAAGATTATCTGGGTCTGGGGGCATGCTTAAGTATAAAAAAAGTTTGGAATTGGGGACAGAAATTATTAGCTTAAAACATATTTTCTTTTTGACCTGCTCTCTATGAACAATAGTTTCTTTCTCAAAAATAGCGTATGTCCTCTGGTATACTGTAGACATGACCGGGTGCTACTCTATCAGAAATAGGATGAACACTCGCATCTCAGTTTAGATTTTTCTCCATTGATTTCTATACATTCTCTTTCATGTATTTGAGGTCGGTCTAGAATGTGACAAATCCTTAATTTAGAAACAGCATAAAAGATGCTATCTTAGAAAAACATATTTTTTTCCCCATAAAATATTGTCAGGATAGACTTCAAAGACACAAGTATCTGTAGTCAGGGGAGTTGTCATGTTGATTTCTAGATGAATTATTTGTGGTTGATCAGTACATCATTGGCTATCTTCTGTAGATGGAGGCTTACAGGACTATACTTACAGGACTATTCCTAGGTTTTATCCTAGGCTAGGAAGGGCAAATCAATAACAGACATAAATCCAGTCTCTCTGACCAAATCCGGTCTCAGTTTTGTTCTCTTGTTTTCCCCCTCATGGTTCACAGTTGGAGTGTGGTTAGTTCAAACAGCACTCCTCACAAAGTAGTATTCAGCACAGGTAGGTAGGGGCACTGGGAACAGTCTTTATGTGTTTTGCTCTTTATTTATCAGGGAGGAATATATTTCCAAGATATTTTCAGCAGTACTCCTCTTAGGTCTTATTGAATTACAGGCCCTTGTTCTGCTGCCAGGCTGGGAGACTGCCTGCCAAATATTTTAGTGCATTTGAGCATTTTCAATAAATGAAGAAAGCAAGAGGAATGTGACCAACAATATAGTCACTCTATTTACCAAGACTGATAAAGACAACTCAGTATTTTATTATTCCTGCAGTCTTCACTTTGAAGGTATTATATCACAGTTATGGAAAAGGAGGAGAGGGAAATGGTTTTGATATTAATGATAATGTTAATCCAGGTACTAACTGCTCCCAGGGTTCAGTGCCCACTCTCAATCAGTCACTCTGCTACTTAGAATTCTTTACACGAATTATTTCACTTAATCCTCATCTCATGAGACAGAAAATATAATAATATATCTTGGTTTATAGATGAGAAAATTGCCTTAAGATGTGAAACAACTTGCTAGCTATGGCTCAAATGGAAAATTCAAACTCAGACACTCAGTTTTTAGATGATAATTTTCCAATAACTTATCATTCTCCTCCCCTGTGAAATAATGGTTTTCCTTCAGGAACTCATTGGTTCTCTCCTCTCTATAAGTATGGGACTAGTCAGAAGGGAGTAGGGGGTCTGCACTGATTGCTGGAAGAGATGGTGTATTTCATTCAGCTATAACAGAGCCTCTCTATTCCTTGGTGTAAGAGCCTGTCAGAGTGAGCAGAGTGGGTCCATGTGCAACTGAGCACTGATATGTGAGAGACTACTAGAAAATTTGCAAGTTCCTCAAAAGTATGAATCTATGAATCCTGCCTCTTGTATCTAAGCTATGATTCCCAAATGCCTTACAGAAAACCTGTTAGGCTTCTGGCTAATATTTATTATTTATTACCAGTTATTATTACCTGTACTGATTTTATATGACATGAAATGAAAGATGTAAGCATATTATTTAAATCTTTCATTAATATTTTTAGAATATTTAAAAAATGCCTACCTGAAAATATTTTTTGGAATTTGTCCATCATTATATTTCTATGTCTCCTTTCTTTGAAACTTTTATTTGAGACCCAAGACATAATCTGAACAGTAGCTGTGGTCGTTAGGGGATGAAAGTATGGGAGAAGTCTAAGAATTAGAGGTTGGGTACCAAACAGCAGAGAGAAGCATTGGTAGATCTCTGAACTGGGTACCATGAGAAAGCACACTGAAGGCTTGGGTCACGAGAGAGGAGAAGGACCAAGAAAAAAGGAAATTCAGTTATTTTGACCAGTAGTATGTCTCCTTGAACTACCAAAACAGATTGGGATGTTGCAGAAAAAATTCCAGAAAGCAAACAACACTTAATTTTAGACCTGATGCTACTAGTAGTTTCTTAAGTGATTTTGATATGGCTTTCTATTAAAATAAGATAAATAAAATTTAAATTTTTCTTCTACTACACAGAAAGCTTAAGCTTACAACTTTAATATTCTATGATTCTGAGAGATTGGTTTAATTTACTCCTTCTAAATAACCAGAGATGACAAATATGTGACAGGCATCTAGATCTCTGTCCTAAGTCCTGTTCCTTTTGCAGGGTCACTAAGGTAGGGCCATATTCTCTCTCATTAAATCAGACGCGGCTTCAGGAATCATGAACAAAGTACACTAAATGATCTCTACTCCTTACTCTGAGCTGGTCATGTAGGGCAAAACCTTACTGCTGTAGGTAATAAATGTAGACAAATGTATTGTAATGCTGATAGCATCATTTAAAATATTATAGGTGCTATTAATTTCTTATTTCGAAATACAGCAAATTGATGAAAATTTAGTGCCTGAAACCACAACAAATGTATTTCTCTATGGTTCTGAAACTCAGAAGTTCTAAAATCAAGTTGTTAGCAGGGCTGGGTTTTTCTGGAGGCTTGAGAGGGCCATCTATTTCCTGGAACTTTTCAGCTTCTAGAGCCACCTGACAGTGACCACCTGAGAGTGTCTTAAAGCCCAGCAGGGTAGCATCTTGAAATCTCTGACTTCTGCTTACATCATTACACCTCCCTCTCTGAATGTACCTTCCTCTTATAAGGATCTTATAATTACATTGTACCTACCAAAATAAGATGGGATAATCAGCCCATTTCAAAATGCATAACTTAATCACATCTGTAAAGTTATCTGTTGCACATAAAATAATCACAAGTTCTAATGATTAGAACAGAAACCTCTTTCAGAGGATACTATTTGCCTGCCATAGTTAATAAAAGTCTTTCCAGAGCTCTGCTTTTATGTGTTCATTGCTTCCATATTAGTTCACTTTGGTTAGCTATAATGAAATGCATGAGGAAGGCTAATTCATAAAGAAAAGAGGTTTATTTAATTCATTAGTTTTGGAGTGTGAAGGTCCAAATAGCATGGCACAGGCTTTGGACAGCCTCCACCTCCACTCTGGCTGTATCATCTCATGGTGAATGGCAATAATGGGCACACATGAAGGAGAATGAGAGCACATCATCAAATGTGAAACAAGAGGGGCTGGGTGGGCCAGATGTAGGCTTTTATAATAATTCTCCAGTAAGAACTATGCAGGGTCACAGCAAAAAGACCTTACTCCCTTTTGAAGGCATGCTTCCAATTGACCTAGGGAACCCCCCACTAACCCCATTTCTTAATGTTTCCAAACCATATCCCAATGCCACCACCCTGGGGACCAAACTCCTAACACACGAACCTTTGGGGGGCACACTTCAACAAATCCTAACCATAGTAAATTGCTTTAGCATATGATTCTCAACACCCTCAGTTATGGAAATCTATGTCATGCAACCAAATGTCTTTCAGAATTGAGTCTGATAGCAAACAGGGCAAAACTATGAAGGGTGAAAAATAAGGTTGGTTACAAATTAATGAGACAGATTTTTTTTTGGAGCTACTAATCTGGTTCTGAAAACATTTCCTCAGGAGGTGACCCAGAAATACAGGAAAGAGCAATACTATTAAAATAAATGTGCAATCTTCCACACTGAATGTTCTGAATGGCATAGTTATGCAGATGTTTCTGTTTTTGCTCCAAGGGGAGTACCTGAATATAAGGAGGTTGAACTGCTGTTCACTGTATCCTCAACACCAAGCACAGGGCTTGACCCAGACAGAATATAAAGTGATTGAATGAATAAAGTAATGGCGTACACACCCAGTATATGGGGACATAAGTTGATATGTCCAAAGACTTTATATAAATGAAAAAGAAAAACCACAACTGTATGGATACCTTAAAGTCTTAAGCAAGGCTATGATGTCAATTTTTAAACAGATAAATTCTATTTAAAATATTTCCCAACTACCTTCCTTAAAAGTGTCACCGCATAAACAAAGACTTTGACTTTTATTGTTTGCTTTTACTCTTCAACTCAGATTGAACAGTAAGAAAACTATAATATCCTTTGGAAGGAGGGATAATGAGCTCCATCCTTGGTGATTTTAATCATTTCTTAGCTGCTTTCCTGAACGAGCCCCATCTGCCCTTCTAGTCCATCTGCTGGTTGTTAACACTTAGTCAGTCACTTGACAAATCCAAAATCTGAGCTGAGAGGAGGGAGGGGAATGTGAGATCACCATTTCTGATGATTAAATGTTGTGATTGACACAGGCGCGTGTGTGTGTGTGTGCACACACACACACACACACACACCCAAATCAAGATGCCTATGTTCAGGCATAACTTGAGTAGGACCTGAAGCCAATTTGGTTCAGGAATATACTGTCAGGATGGCTAAAGGAAGATGTGCCATGGCAGATGATCATGGCTTTCCTAGGCATTTATTTGTTCAAGAGTCAACCTTCCTTTGTCATGCAGATGGGTGATCAAATTATTTAATTTTTTAAAGTCATTAGTACAATGAAAATGAAACAAAATTTGCTCCAGTTTCCCAATGGAAAACGTGGCTGTTGGAATCCATAGACTGATTTATTTAACACCAATATCCGTCAATATTCAGAACAGATTCTTGCACAGATGGCCTAAATGTACTTAGAGAAGGAACGCCTATAGAGTTTTCTATTTGCAAAGGGATGTGGTAATTATCCAGGTGAGATTTTCCTATTTTAGAACCAGGAAAACCAAAGTGCAACAAGGATAAGTGAACCACCAAGGTCCATTGCTGATGCTTATTAAAAAATCTCGAAGTCCACTTTTTTGAGCGGTGGGAACTCCATTTGGGACTTCCAGCTGATGCCTTGGGACAGATTTTCACATCAATTTGAAATTTTTAGCACCAAGAAAGTAATCACTTCAGCTAAACACAGTTGATGATATGATAGTCTCTTTAGGGCAATGCATTTTATGGAAAAATTTTTATTGTTAGAAGTCATTTGTCTTTAACCTTCTATCATTTAAACCTAGCTCCTTATTTAGTTTGTCACCGCAAGATAGTCGGGCTCCTTTTTAAATGATAGTGTCTCAAATATATGAGGACAGTTTCACTTCGTTAGTAGAAAAACCACTTTCACATTCACATGGCTTTAACAATTTTTTTTCCAGGTGGGGAGGAATTATCCTAATCTAACATCTACCCACTTTGCAATGTTAACTAGAAGATTTAGAGACTAACAGTGACCAATACCCATGTAAATTTTAGATGCAAGCACATGAATAAAGAGTAATTTGTGGAAAATGCTTGTAGAAGTTTCTTTAATTTGCGCTAAAAATATGGTGTGATATTAAAAAAAGATGAAAAAGAGACTGTTACTACAATACAGTATCAAAATTCAGCAAACTAGTTCTACTGAGCTATGCACTGAAGAGATGGCACTTAAAGTATGGTGCTTTGATCTGATGATCAGCCAAATGAAACTCTGAAAAGGATCTTGAGGGAAACCAAAGGAATGACTGTGGTGTCTGGGAGCCACATAATATGGAGAATAATGTTAAATGCAAAATGTTTGATTAGGAACAAAAGCATCTTAAGAAAGAGCCACAGTTCTGTTTTCATGTAAATGAAGGACTATCTGTTAAAATAAGTTGGATTTAGCATGTGTCATTGCAGAGAACGGAACTAAGGCCTTCCGTTGGAAGGTGTTAGGAAACAGATTTTGTTTCTTAGTACAAATAAGAAATAATTTCTTCAAAAGTAAATCTGCCAAGAGCATACTGTCTGAATGTCTCAAGTGAAAGGCCAGAATGCCTGGCATGGGAAGAGTCGAGAGGATGGCTTTCCTTTAAAGACATCCTTTACATTTTCACAAATTTAAATATCAAAATAGGGAATTACCAATGACCAACTGTTTAAAATGCTTTGTTAGATTGTTTGGAGTTTCAAAAGTCTACACAAAAATTTTATTTCTCCATAAGCTTACACTGCACTATAGTTTAAAAGTTTGCATACATACAACGTCATGAGCAGCTACATTAAAAACCTTTGGGAAATGCATGATATACAGTTCAGGGATTGAGAGAGATGGTCACCATGGAGAAGAAAAACTGGAAAAAAATTCATGAGGAACACATTGAATAAATAAATAAGAATGGTAAGAGAACGAGAAGCAGGGAGTGTGAGGCTGGTGGATGGTGGGAACATAAATCCACATGTTATGATCAGCAATAGGTTCATCCAGGGTACTGGGTTGTTCTGGGAGAGTCGAGTCTACAACATGGAAAGATGATTGTGAACAGATTGCACTATCACTCCGAGAACCAGATTTTTAAGAGTTTGATATTTGTTTTTATGCCGTTGGAAAGACTTTTGGGCCTTGGTTGGGTAGAAAAACAGTATGATTAAAAATAATATTTAGAGAAAAGGATCTGGATGTGCTTGACTAAGGAAAAGCTGAAGCAGAGAGCTCAGCAGCTGAAGCAACTGCGCCCTTGGAGAGGACTGGTCAGAGTGCTCTGGGAGGCGAATGTACTGTATTTGACTTCAGCCACTTCAGGCATCAACAATTGCCTTGACACTCATTTAGCAACTTGTCTATGTCAAATAATGAGAGTTCCCACTCCAGAGCCTTTAGCAACCTGGCAACCACGAGCCATAACAATGTTGTTTATCATCTCCTTGTCCAGCCTAATGACGCATGAGTCTGTTGTTTCTTAGACTGAATTGGAAAAAAAAAAAAAAAAAGAATATCTGTTGGAGTACACAGGAATATTGCATTTTTCAAAATAGACAAGGTTATTAGCCTTCTAAGTCTGAGAATTCATTTTCATCACTAATTAGTTTTTAGAATTGTCAGAGAACACATGTTTTGCTACTCCACTATTTTTAGGGACTTAGTAAATTTTACAAGGGCAGGAATAAAAAAAATACATATTTCTTTCTGCTCATCACAATTTTTAAGCATAGGTTAAATAAGTAAGTTCTTTATATTTATATTCTCTGTGGAGATAAAAATGTCAGTAATGGTCACCTAATTTTTTAGCTTTGTCAAATCAGGCTTTAACCATTATTTTTCTCTTTCTGTGTTAGAAAGTGGTTTTCTACTTGTTTAAATTCATATTAAATTTCAAAGATTTATGTTCTTTACCAAAGGCTCTCTCATTTCAGATTTATAATAATTCTATAAGGAATGCAGCCAGAAGCAGAAAAAGAATATTGAACTTCAAATCCAGAATCCAGGATTTGATTTTGCCTTTCTTGGAAACTTGCTGCAATGTCTTGGTATAGTCATCCACCCTGTTTTCTCCAATATTTTTCTCTCTTTGCATAGAAGAAGTGTCACAAATAAAAATTCCAAGCAAGTAAATGATATTTATCTCTAAACTGGTTGTGAGGATCAGAGGGTATAGGAAAAGACAGGAGATCATTTTGATAAATATTATATCAGTGCTCACAACTGCTATTATGTTCAGATTTAATTAATACCAGTGTAGAGAACAGATGAAAAGTAGGAAAGGAATTTGGAAGGTTGTCTTGAACTCCTTTTACTTCCCTCACCTACAGCAATGAAAATAGCTAGACATTGAAGTTCTTGGGAGCTTCACACTTTGAGATCAAAGATAAATGAGCAGAAGGAAAAGGTCTAAGAGCATTCATAAAATGATGAGGGATATATCAGCTGCGTTGTATTCATCAAAGGGAATCTTCTAATTGTATTTTTGCATTAAAAATTAACAATACCCAAGCTATACATCAAAAGAAGAACAAAAAACAAACCAAACTGTGCTTTGAGGATTTACTTAGTGACGAGGAGCATGCAGGTCTCTTATAAGGATGCTCCTTTTTTATGTAGATAGAAGGAATATACATAAAAGGAGCATAGAAATGAAGACAGGTACTTGTACTGGCTTTCTATGCTCTAGCACATGTTACCACAAAAGTGGTATCTAAAAACACATTTCTCATTTCTCACAATGTTCATGAGTCAGTCTGGGCATTGCTTAGCTGGACCCTCGGATTGGGTCTTATGAAGCTTCCATCAAGGTGTCTAACAGGTCTAGGTCTTGCTGTTATCCAGAGGCTTGATAGGGAAGGATCTGCTTTCAAGCTCACTTAGTGTGACAGCAGAATTCCCTTTCCTGATGCTGTCTGCCTGGATCCTGTGCTCTCTATTGACTGTTGGCCATCTTTGGGTCTTGGAAGCAGTTGGCTATTCCCAGTCACGAGGCCCTCTCCAAAAGAATTTCACAGCAGGACTGTTAACTTATTGAAGGGCAGCAGGAGAATATCTCCCTCCAGTAAAAACAGGCTTAGATAACATACAGAAATCATGGGTTGATCTGCCATTACCTTTGCCATATTTATTGGCTAGAAGCAAATCACAGGCCCTAACTAAACTCTAAGAGAGGTAATCCGATGGGGAATAAAACCAGCAGAGGAAGATCATGTGGGCATCTTAGAATATTGCCTCCCAAAGCGATAAGTCAAATTCAATTAGTTTTGACCCACATTAAATACAGACTTTTATTTATTTTCTTAAATTGCAATCAGTTTATATCTTATATATTATGGCATGCATTACACAAATACTCCTGCTCAAGTTTGTTTGTTTGGCAACGGGGATTTAACCCAGCAGTGCTTAACCACTGAGCCACATCCCCAGCTCTTTTTATTTTTTATTTTGATACAGGGTCTTGCAAAGTTGCTTAAGTCCTGACTAATTTGCTGAGGATGGTCTTGAACTTTCAATCCTCCTGTCTCAGCCTCCTGAGTTCCTGAGATTACAGCAGTGCACCAGAATGCCAAGATCAGCCTCAAATTTCTTATGCTTGGAGTACCTGCTGCCAATCTGAGACTTGTCATTGTGAAGTGATCTCAGGTTTTGCACTTTTGATTGAGAAGACATAGCACTGCTGTAGAATATGACACAGAGAGAACTAGACTATCAAGGTAATGATCATAGGAGGGACCGAGAGAAAGATATTGTTAAGAACAACTCCACCAAATTTCCAAGTGAAAATTGCTCACTTCAGTTTTCTGATGTGATCTGCTTTCTCCTCAAAAATCTACCTTCTTTTCTCCAGTTGTTTTCAAATCCATTTAATACAGTTGTATACCAGACTTGCTGATTTAAAGGAATAATCACAAGATTTGGAGAATCAAGAGTTTTTCAACAATTTTATTTTTTTCTTAACTATCTTAATATGAATTCATTTTCTTAACTTAGATCACCTTTCTAACCATGGCAACTGACATAGCCATGGATAATATCCACTGCTCTTATCCCTAAATACTGTGAGCAGTCTGTGCTTATATTAGCCCCAATTAAATTCTGAGTGATATAATTTCAAGAAAATGTGGGTGTAATATTTTGAAAATGGGCTAATTTGTTCAGCACAAATTAAGGAGACAGGTACTTGTTAAGCAAGCATCCCAAGCTACTTCTCACCTTATCTGGTACTCCAAGAAGCCTTTCTCTTATTCAAATGGAGGCAGACACTGGGTTCTCTCCCCACCACACCCATGCACATATTTTTCATCTATACATTTATAGACATATATAATTATTATGTATATTTATTCCTCAAGAACTGATTTTGAATGATAGTACAGTAATAATGGTTTACGTAAAGGGAAGGAAAATAATTTTTTACTCCTCTTCAGGAAATGTATTTAAGAGAATTCAAGGTGAAAGAAATTCTTCCACTCTTATTACATAAAAAACTCCAGAATTTGATTTATTAATTCCATAATTTATTTACAAACTCATTTATAACTTAAAATTGTATTTGTATCTTTCTCTTATAGATTGGGTAAGGATAGATGTGAAATATGATCAATTACAATTTTCCCAGGTTCCTGTGCTCTGTTTTTCTCTACATGATCAGCTGGCAAGAATAATACCTGATTAACTACATTCTGATAAGTATTCTGCATGGTCCTAATTAATTTGGTTGTAATGTTTGTTTAATTACAGCATCTAACTTGAATTTTACAGTTGGTTATTCAAAATGCACGCTTGCTTGATTTTAATTTAAATAAGAGAGAGAATATTTATGGCACAACTGACTTCTCTCGAAGCTGTTGTGATTCAAGAGGAAGCCAACTGGTGAGATGCAGTGTCCCACAGGGTCCAGCAGCCTGACCAGAAAGTTCCTCTCAGACTCACTCTTAGGATGAATAATGAAATGCTGTCATCCATCATTCATGCTTTTTTAAATTCTTTCTACTGTAATTTAATAACTACTTTGGTCATTGTAAGTACCAGACTCTTTGCTAGAAGCTTGAATGTAGTGAGAGTGGGAGTGGGGACAAAAGCTGGATGAGAAAGACACTGTGACATTGAGCAATTCAAACTGAATGAGGATTGTCCAATCACAGCAGAATGTAATGATCTAGGTACAGAGAAGAATCAGCTCTGCCAAGGGGAGATTGGAAGGCTTCTCAGAGAAAGTGTGAAGTTTACTAGGCATTGAAGGAATGGAAGAAAGTTCACTTAGAGGACACCATTGGGGCAAAGGGGACTCAGGTGTGGCAGAGGCAGGTATTTTTAAAAAATGGCAAATGGTTCTGTGTGTAGATGTAAAACAGGGGCTGGGAAGGGGAGGGGTGTGTTTCCATAAATAGGTTGAGTCAAGCTTGCTGGGGAAGTCTTGAACAGCGTGCTTCCATGAGTTTGTTTTTAGCTGAAGGAGAAGAAAATATAGAGGAAGAAATACAGAAAGAAATAGGGAAATCAAAGGTGTTCTGGTTCATTGAAGAATAAAATGTCAGAGGAGTTGTTTTGCTGTCAGTCCTGCTTCTGAGAAGGAAGGCATGGAGACTGGAAAGAAGTCGAGGTGAATAGAGGGAAAGATAAGGTTTGTGTTGAAAGGGTGGGAAATAGTGGGAGATTTAATATTTGGAAATTTAGGTTTTATGCCTTTTAGTAGCAACCCAATAAAATAAAAATCCTTTTCAGATATAACAGGAAGCTCTTTTCAGCTAAAATATTATCAGGGAATTCAGTTAGCAACTGAGAACAAGGCCCATTAGGAGTGGCAGGGACGGGATAACTTACTGCCTGGAGCAGCAGGTGGCAGGGAGTGGGGAAGGAAAGGAAATGAGAGGGGAAACTGGTGCCTCAAGAGATAAAATTCACCTCTCAAAGGATAAACTTTACCTCTTTAAAAACCCTTTCAACTATAGTCACTGTATTGTATTTAGGAATCCAGAGTATGATTTATTTGAAATGTGCGATGAGAGTGATGTTAAGGGTCCTCAACATATACAGAAGTGTGCATGTGCACACACACACACACACACACACACCATACACATAGATAGAAATGGTATTTAAATATGGAGATACATGAATTAATTCATTTGATTATGGTACCATTACACAACACATATGTATAACAAGTCATCATGTCATAGATAGACTTTAGATATAAACAATATTTGTCAATTATATCTCCATAAAGCTGTGAAAAAAATAAAGCTTTAGAAAATTAAAAACAAAAGAAAAGCCCAGCTTTTTCAGATAAAACCTTGACTTCCATACCAGGTGGTCAGGAATCTGTACACTAGTGTGCTGATCCTTGTCAGCAACTCTGAAGCATGATTAGCCCATTAAACCTCATTGGAGAATAGGAAATCAATTCAGAATTTTGAAGCTGAGATAATTTTAATATGTCCAATTTGCCTTAACTGTGATTCTTACTGATACTGGACCTCTTGGAGAATTGTACTCTGATTGGGAAAGCCATCGTGTGAGTATTTTAAAGTTCATATATAGCTTGCATCATTAGAGAATTATGAGAAAACAGAATTTAAGAGACTCTAAATACCTACTATATTTTATTGTAAATCGTCAGGATTTCATGAAATAGGATAAGAACTTCATTAACTGAACATGAGATTTTATACAGTATCAAGGGAAATAAACAAGTTAGTACCACGAGGGTAAGTGTGACTAATTTTTGAGAATGTTGCACTTTTACCAGAAAGTCTGTTAGTATTCTTGCTTTGTCAATTGCAGTATTTTGAAATAGTGAGAACTGATTAAGATAATGTATCTTACAAGATGAGTGGAGGAACGTTGGGTGGGGCAAAGGGGATGAGGGGAGGGGGTAAGGGGGTAGGAAAGATGGTGGAATGTGATGGACATCATTACCCTATGTACATCTATGATTGCACGAATGGTGTGTCACTACTTCATGTACAATAAGAGAAGCAAAAAATTCTGCTCCATTTGTGTACAATGAATTGGAGAGATTTCTACTGTCATGTATAACTGATTAGAACTAATAAAAAAATAGAAAAAGGAGTAATAGTAAAAAGCATATATTATTTCTTTTTCTTCCATATTTTTATTTGTGCACTATAATTGTGCATAATGGTGGAATTCATTGCTACATACTCATACATGTTCACCATATAACAATATATTTTAAAAGTGTTTTTCGTTATTTTGAAGTAAAAAAAAATAAATGATAAAAAACCTTTGGAAATATCAAAGAGTTGTGCATATATAACACATTAGTGGTAGTAGTACCATTTTTGTTTGTGAGACATTTAAATATTTGTGTGCCAATGTCTAACACATATGTGCTAGAAGTCGTCATTCTCATACTTAGATAGAAACAGAATCCATATTCCATATTTTAAAAATCAAGTTTATTTCATTACAAAAGTATTTCCTGCTTATTATAGAGAGTTTGCTACATAAAAATGGAGGAAAAAGTCAAGCGTCTATCACTCAAAGCCAACACATTTGAATGTGTTTTTCTTTGAAAATTTCTTGTGAAAATGTGTAGTTTGTTTATTTTGCATAGTTGTGATCATACTTTATGTAATTTTGAATTCTAAATTTTTTTGTTTAACACTGTACCATAAGGATATTCTTCTGTTATTTTAACCTCAAAGAAACATTATTTTCAGTGACTTTAAAAAACTCCAGTCTTTGGATATGTCAGATTGCTTCTGAGTTCCTGAGAAATGCAGGGGTCTGTGATTTTTTTGCCATTTGAATTGTCTCTGGTCTCAACAGAGGGTTAGTTCCAGCATGTCCTGAAAAATCTCAAAATCACAGATGCTCAAGCCTCTTACATTAAAAAAAAGTATAATATTGCATGTAAACTATGAACAGCCTCCTGAATATGTTAAATCATCTCTGGATTGCTTTTAATACCTAATATAATGTACATGCTATGTAAGTAATTATGACACTATTTTAGTAAGGAAACAAAAAAACTGAATATATTCAATACAGATATAATTTTTTTTTAAATTGATGGTCCAGTCCTCTGATCCAGAACCCATGGATATGGAGGGATGAGTATATAACTTACTTCTGTGTTAGAGTATTTTAATCTATCATTATGGTATTGTATACCTGACTTTACCAGCATATGGTTTAGAATAAGTTGGGTTATTATACAATGGGAAGAAAAATTGAGGCTTAATAAACACTTTTGTCCTTGTTATATTGCCAGTGTAGAAGAATTTCTCTAATGAAATCAAATTATTTAGCTCAAGGGTCAATGAAATTTCTCTGTAAAGGGCCAGGTGGAGAACATTTTAGGTTAAATGGATTCTGTCTTAACTGCTCATCTTTGCTGTTGTAGTCTAAAAGCAGCCATAAATAGCATGTGAATGAATAGATCTGGCTGCATTCCAATGAAATTGTGATTTTAGTGTTTATTTCCATATATTTAGCATGTATTTCAAATATTTAGTATTTATTTTTCATAGAATTTGGTAAAATTTTAGTTTGTGTAATGCTATCTAAGTTTCTGAGGCTGGCTTTGAATCCGTGATCCTCCTGCCTTGCTTTCCTGAGCCACTGGGATTTCATGCATGCACTATGCCCCGCTTGGGATTCAAGAATTTTAAAGGCTATCTTGGTGATTCTATTGTATTGCCACTGAGCTAGTCTGAAGTCGGTTATCTGACTAGTGCTTGCAAATGGGTCTGGAAGCATTTCAAGATATTTTATTTTTCATATTACTAAGAGTTAATGACTTCATATTATTAATTCAAAACAGTAGAATATGACATTTAGGTTACTATAATCATGATTGCACAAGGTCATATTCAAGTAACTCTTGCTTCTAAGTAGATCCAATCATATCCAAATGATTTTGAGAGTAATGCATAACTGTGTGCATTCTTAATAAATTGCTTAGGAACTATTTAGAGCCCCATAGAATCCATGATTTAGCTGCAGAAGTTTCTATGAAATGTAGCATGTTGAGTAACTGAAGGGTTAGTTCACCTCAGGTAATGTTTTGAGACCAGTTTGAAGAGCAAGGTTTACTGCTGATTGTTTAAAATTGAGTTCAGTTATAAGACTTGTGCCTTTGAGGCCAGAAGTCTCAATGATCAGTCCATCAAAACAAACTAATCTGTATCCTCCATTGGCTTTACTAAAGTCACCATATTTGGGGCTATGAAATATACCAAGCTGAAGAAAATATAATATCTGCCTTTGAATAACTTGTAATCTTACTTGATGAAAAAAATTTAACATAAAACATAAGATAATAAATTCTGAATGCCAACTGCTATATGAATTCAGACCAGCAAAGCGGATTTGTTCACAAAGTTGATCTGTCAACAAGTGGTAATTAGAGATGACATTGACAAAACAGTACTTCTCTGAGGGAGACCTGCAGGCTACTGGTATAAGAACATTTGAAGTTCTTGTTGAAAATGGCAATTCTTGGAACACGTAAAGTACACCTTTTAAACAGATTCTCTGTTTATCCTACATATTTAGCTTGAGCAATGAACATGCAGTAGTTGCAAAATGATCTAGACCTTGAAAGATGGTTTGGAGCTATTCAATAATGATAATGTTTACTGAATGTACAATTTTGTAATGTTGTATTTGTATTGCCTCATTGAATCACTACAAAACAACTATGGTGAGTGCTTTGATTATTATCCCCATTTAACATATGAGGAAAACAAGGCACAACCAACTCCAGCAGTTTTCCCAAGTTTATACTACTAGGAAGTCACAGAGTCAAGATCTGGGAATATACAGTACCAATCTAGATTCTGCCCTCTTATCTCTTGTTCCCTAGGCAACAAGGAAGAAGAGCACATCTCCCAAAGATGTAGGAGTATGCCATAAAGCATCCCGTGTTCCAGGAATATTTAAAAGAGTACAGATTGGCAAGAGGCTGCTGCTGTCCTTTTTGGAGAGGTTAAATGAACAAGATTCTGGAGTCTAGGAAGATGAGAACTGACATGATATATGACAAGTCTCAATATTATAACAATATATTATAGTTGAAGATGTTGGCTAGATGTAAGTACCAAACTGATACAATTTAAGGGTAGAATAGGTAAATTTATCATGGACAAAATAATTTTTTCCAGGAGGTAGAACATAAATATTTTGGAGGATGGAGATATTTTTACTTGTATCATTAAAATATGATGGTATGTATGATTTCAAAATGTATCATTTATTTAGAATTCCTGGAAGTTATTTGTGAGGAACAGTGACGAGATTGGTACAAAAAGAGCTGAAAGACAGTACAGAAGATGGCAAGATTTTAGAGCTGCAGAAGAGGAGTTTAGACTGTGCCAGACTAGACCAGCACTTCAAGTTCTGGGTGGAGGCATGCAACATTGGCCACACTAGTAATATCTGCACAGACTAAGGCACCACAGGAGTGAGAAGAAGCCAACCAGACTTGGCTACATAGTGGCACATTAAAAACTCCTTTAACTCACTAGCTTGCAGGTCTGACTTTTCTCTTGAGTACTAGAGTTGACCTTTCAGATAAACCCTCTGAACATTGAAAGAAAAGGAGTTATAAAGTCCATGTAAAACATAAAGCACATTGAAACAGAAATCTGATGGCTAAAGTGGCATAATTTCTCTTAAACCAGCACCGAGCTATATGGGCTATGTGTAGCTCTATGTGTTAACAATAAAATTATTTGTTGAGAATTCCTGAATACCACAGTAGAAATGTGTATGAAAAGACAAAGTAGCATTGGGTCTTTTTGTATGGATTTGAATCAATTTATGGAATGGAAAGGATGGTTTGCCTTGTGTGCTGACATGAGAACACAGGCAAGTGACCACCTACCGACCACATTTAAATCTAACTAGGGTGCTTTTCCCTCTTCTTTGTATGAGTTGGGAGAACCTGGATGAATCCAGATGTCTGATTTTATACTATTGTTTGCTCATAGCTGTCACTGCTAGAGTTTCATGAACATATATGTCAAATCATACTAGAGCAACAATATAATATGGTTTGTTCTGGCCATAATGTATTTTACTAATTTCATAAAATAATATAAAAATCCTATAGAATCATTAAGATTCTGAACAAGTCACTTTTTTGATATAATATGCTGTTGTTTAAAAATTAAATTTAATGACTCAGATCCTGTTCTCTAATATCTCAGAACATATTACCACTTGAGATGATTAAGAGTCTACTATCACCAGATTTTACTACCCAGTCACCTTAACACTAATTTTACAAAACAAACTACAAAGGCTGTAATGTGAAGTTCTTTTTTAGAAATCTTACTTTAAATCATATTACAAAAAATGCACACTATTTGTAGAAAATGCTGATGAAGAAAACAAATCTTAGAGATAATTAGTTCTAAAAAATTGAAATGTATAATTTCAAATATAAAATATATTTATAGAAAACTGAATCAGTCCATGGGTGCCTGCTATTTGTAACTTATATTTTTCACTTAATGGTATATCATGCATATATTTTCATGTCTAAAAATAGTTACTTCCTGAAAATGGCTAATATCCTATTACTTGTTTACACTAAGATTTATTTATGCAATCTCCTATTTTAAGCTCTTTAAATTATTAAATATGTTATTAACTTCCTTAAGTGATTAGGAATGGCTATGATGAATCAAAACAATTTCTTTTCACGTTTTTTAATGAGTAAGGCAAGAATAACCCACAGAGAATTCAATACAATTTATACTTGCTTTATACTTGTAGAAGTATCCACCTGTTAGGCACACGTATACTAGTTTTTGTTTACTTCCTCCACTGAAGTCTTATAGCCGTACAATTATTCTCCTATGATGACAGTGAGTTGTTACTAATCTTTGGTATATTATTTATCTTTGTCCTTTTTATTCTTTATAAATATATTTTTTATTTCCAAAAATATTATATTTATGACACATTAACTGTAGCAAATTATTTTGGGACCCTGAATTCTATACCCTTTACCCACCACTGACTTCAGCTATTAGCTATGGCTGACAGTATTATGGAAGGCCAAATTCCATTTGTTTCTGCCATGCATTTAAGGGATTTTTCTAAAGCCTGCAGTCCTTTTATGGGGAGAGAGTTCATCCTCACCCAATGGGGATGGGAAGCAATGGTATCCTGTACTGGCTGGTTAATTCTGGGAAATGAGTTGTGTATTTCTCAGAGTTCTCAGCAGGTTTTTGTGCCCTTCAACAGTGACCTTGACAATGTTCCTTTCATGTTGTTCCTCTTCCTTTCCTGTTTCAATCTTCCCTCTACATCACTTCTATTTCCTGACATTGCCTCCTATGTAAACTGCCTACACATCTGCCTCCTTATCTCAGGCTCTACTGAAGAGCGGCCAAACAAAGACATCACCTCTTTCTCAGGGTTTGGTACTAATTTCAGATTTCTCTTCAGCATGGGCCAAGAAAATTGCCTTTAATACAAATAGCCTTTCATATCTCTTGATATTTTTCTCTAGCTCTATGGCAGTTCTTGTTCTATGGCTGTAATAAATTCTTAAAATGTCAGTGGTTAATATAGTGGTACCCCCTTTCTCCACAGAAAACCCTTAACTGGACTTCTCCAGAAATCTACAGCATGGCTGATTTTAGGACTATCAGCAAAAGAGTCTCTACAAAAGAATTCAATGTAGATAAACTTTCAATTTTTGTGTTGCCCTGTTTTACTTGGACATTGGCTGGGAAGAAATCAGAACTCCAGGTACTGGACACCCCCTTACTAGTTTTTTAAAAATATTTATCTAGTATAGTAGTTTGTAGAAACATGTAAACAAGGCCTCTGTTCTTGAGCTGGGACTTCACAGAGATGTCTACATATCTAAGATACCAACTGGGCTCCATGGTAACAGCTGGCAGGGGGAAGAAAGAAAGGAGAGAAGGAGCTCTCTCCTTCTCAGGTGTTGTCCTTGAAGGGTTAACTTGCCAAGAACAATGAAAAAGCAAGCTGCTTTTATATGAACTTCTACAGACTGTGAACATGCTGGGTATACAATTCTGAAACTACCTGAACTCAGGGTTCAGGGAATTGAATGATGACAACAAAGCTGTGTCCTCTGAGCCTGGCTGCAGCCAAATAAAACTGTTTTTTGCTATCTTTGGTGCCCTGCCTCATCCTTCCCTACAACATTAAGACATCAAAAATAAGCAAACAAACAAAACCAAAAACATATATTTTACAGTTCTGGAGGTCAGAAGTCCAAAGTGGATTTTATTGGGCTAAAATAAAAGAGTCGACAGAGATGCATTCTTTTTTGGAGACTTGAAGGATCTTTTCTTTTCTTTTCTTTTCTTTTCTTTTCTTTTCTTTTCCCTTCCTTCCTTCCTTCCTTCCTTCCTTCCTTCCTTCCTTCCTTCCTTCCTTTCTTTCTTTTTTCTTATTTTCATCTCCTAGAAGCTAAATATACCTTACCTGATGGTCCCTAACTCCACGTTTAAAGCAGAAACAGCAGCAGCAGCAGGCACATCTTCTAGAGTCTCACTCTAACCCTTCTTTTTTCTCTTGTAAGAACCTTTGTAATTACACTGAGCACACTGAACTCTAGAATAATCTAAAGTAATCTCCCTAGCTCAAAGGCTCTTAACTTAATCAGAACTTCAAAGTCCTTGTCACATAAGGTGACATATTCAGAGGTTTGGGGGAATTAGGATGTGGACACCTTTGTAGTGGGGGCATTAATCTGACAGCTACACCTATGTATACTAAAATTTTAACTTTGGGGAATCAAGTTCTAGATTTCTGGAAAAACTTTCAATGTGTGAATCTGTAGTTGAAAGAATTATTTTATAAATGGATTTTTTTCCAATGGCATATTTATGAAGCAATTGGAAATTTTAATGTTATGCTACCTGGCACCCCAGCATGTCAGCATTTTCCTCTCTTTATATTGTTTAGCAGTTTTATATTTAAAACTTGCTATATCTTTGTAGGGAAAATTGACATCTTCATTAAGTCCAAAGAGGAAAGGTATTTTTCTGGGGCTGGAATAGTAGATGCCAGAATTCTTTCTGAATAACATTTTCATCATCTTTCCTGGATGCTGTAGCTCAGAGTTTTTCAGCTTAAATATTTTATATCCACATCACATGCACTTTAATGATGGGTGGAGGTGTTGTTGGAGTTTCACCTGCTGACTAAGTATCCTAAAAAAAGTTAAAGTTATTGATTTTTATAAGATTGAATCCTGTTCTGCCTTAGGTAGTACAGTAAGCTTAGTCTGTGGAAGATCAAGTCCATAATGAAGTTAAGTGGGCTGAAGTATAGGAAGGAAAACAAATGTTTTGTTGAACCAAAAATAAGATATTAGTTACCTCTTGTACCTACTGGCTGGGAGTTCTTGTGTAATGCTTATTCTTTTGGAATCTCAGTTTTCTCACCAGGTAATTGGGGATGTACAATAACCTATTTCATGCAGGGGAGACAATTAGTAAAGGCAAGAATTTATGTATATACAATGTTCAGTACAGCATCTGACATATTCGGGGGGGGGGGCGGTTGGCGAATGGTTATCATTTTAGATAATGTCATTTTATTGTCTGGTTTAATCAGCAGTGAAGAGGGGAAAACCTTAACCCTAACCCTAATCCTAACTTGTAACAGTTAGTTTTCCTCTCTTTACTGACAACCGTAATAGTTTTCCTATCTTTACTTCCTTGATTAAACCAGCCGATAAAATAGCATTATCTCTTCCTTCTTAAAAAAGGCTCTCCTTGAATGTGAAAAAAAAGGAACACTTTTACACTGTTGGTAGGACTGTAAATTAGTATACCTCTATGGAAATCAGTATGGAGGCTCCTCAAAAAACTAGGCATAGAACTACCATATGACCCAGCTATACCACTTCTTTGTATTTACCCTGAAGAATTAAAGTCATCTTACTACAGTGATACATGCATACCCATGTATATAGCAGAACAATTCACAATAGCCAAACTATTTGCCTAACCAAGTCCCATAGATTTTTTATTAACAGATGAACAATAAAAAATATGGTATGTATGCATAATGCAGTGTTATTCATCCATAAAGAAAATGAAATTATGGCATTTGCAGGAAAATGGATGGGACTAGAGACTATCATGTTAAATGAAATAAGTCAAACTCAGAAGGTTAAGGGTCCTATGTTTTCTCTCATATGTGGAAATCTAGAGAGGAAAAAGGAAAACAAAGATGGGGGTGGATCTACTGAAAATCAAAGGGAGATCAGTAGAAGAAAGAGACCAAGGGGTGAGAAACAGGGAGGGAGGGGGGAAATGCTGGGGAGTGATATTGATCCATTTATATTGTTATATTGTGTGCATGTATGAATATGTAACAATATATCCCACCAATATGTACAACTATAATACATCAATAAAAAAAAAAAAAACAAGAAAAAAAGTTCTCCCTTAAAGCCCTACTTTCATCTTCAGATAGTACCTATTCTCTCCCTTTTCCCATTTACTAACATTTTCCAGAGAACAGCCCCATATTGTGTCTCTAATTGCTCTTCCTTCTCTTTTTCTCCCTTCTTAAAGTATAATTTATGAACAATGAAATTCATTCATTTTTCATGTAAAACTCAACTTTGGTGAACAAACATTCACCGAGTGTTGATGTTGAGTGATAGAGAGGACAGCTTTGTTGCCTGCCCACAACTCCTCAGATTTGTTTTCTTGAATCTGCGAATGTTCCTCCCAGCTTCAGCCAGGTTTGCTACTAACAGTTCTCACCTGTGACCTTGGGAGTGTTATTCTGGGGTACTGGACACACCAATTTCTCTAAAGAGCTGAAAATGCCTGTGAACTCATGTCTTTACCCCAACCCTAAAACCCAGGCCATCGTCACCAGGAGCTGGAGTGATTTATATTCCAGAGCTCCCTATGGGACTTGGTTAAGCAGAGACATGCTCAGTTTCTTTTCCTTCCACATTCTGATCTCCCCCACTCCTTTACTGCTTTCTCCTGGGGACACTTCTTAATAAATCACTTTTACTTAAACCCTTGCTCTGAGTCTGCTTCTGGGAGAACCTGACTGTAACAAAGGGCCAAATGTCAGGACTGGTCACAGACACAGGCAGGATTTATGTGAAAGGCATAGAAAAGGCAGGCAGCTGTCACAGAAGGCCTAGAAGCAAAGCTAGAGTCTGAATCAACGTGTCATCCTGAAGTGGACGACAATTAGGAGCAACTGAGAAGACCAGGGTCTGAGATGAGTGGTGTGGACACTTCCTCTAAGCAGTAAATGAAGCAGATGGCACACCAGCCTGTGCATCATTCAGTCCACCTGCTCCTCCTAGAGCCACCTTTGTGTGTCCAAGGCCAGGCTCTGTTCATGCCTATCTGGGTCACATACACGCTGCCATTATCTGTGACAATCCATGTTTGTATATGGGTTTTCTCCCAGGGCCACGATTTTCCCAATGTGAGACTTCCTTGGTTCTGAGATCCCTTTCTTTAAAGTCCTCTTCTGTCCCCTTTGACCTTCATCTTCAGTGTCATCTAATTTTAGATACTATCAGTGAAATCTTGAGTTTAGCCTTACATTACATGAGACAATAAGCAAAATGGCAGAGGAAAAACACTCTGGGAGGAGCACATCCATGAGGGATGTAGGGAAAGAGGAAATCCCACATAGAAGGTTGGGCCCAGCCCATCTCTCTAACTCACATGGGCATCTTGGTAATTCCATATACAGGTCAGGTAGAGCTGAGATAGGTGAAGGAGGTTCTATTTAATCTGTCAAGAAGGCACATGTCTTTAAGAGATCACCAATGACGTTGGATGTGTGGATATTTAAGGAGTTAAAATTCAGTTTTATAGAATAGTTCTCAGGAAGAAGAATTGATTCTATTTGGCCTTTCACTATTTTTTTGTCTGCTTGCACTGAACCCAAGAGTGTATTCCCCAGAGCTGACTCTTTAGGAGTTTATATTTTTGATCCTCTGCACTTTTGCTGTTTGCATTTGATACTTATTTATTATATGTGAATGATTAGTCTGCCTGTGTAAAAGTAGCATCTCATGTTCATAAATCCTTGACTTTAGAGGCAGGACCCTGTCTGCTGAGTCTCTGACTTGCTATTTTATAATCATTTGTAATGATTCATCAGTAATATTTTCAAATTAATGACCAATCCTTGTTATTTTAATGTGCTCATCCTTTTCAGTAAAATCTCTCATTTATAATGAATTATTTTATTATATTAATGGAGAGGGCTAGTCAGATATGGTTCAGCTGTATTGAAGATACCATTCTACCACCAGATGTACTGTGTACAGTTCCAAAAGAGGCTGCATGTGTGTGTGGCAAGGGTGGCAGTAGCTGGACATGGGGTAAAATATAGGGGGATGACAAATGACCCATCAGTGCAGAATGGAACCATAGTTACTAGTTTAACATCAAAACCCACCTGGCACCTGCCAAGTGCTTGGGCTGGGTCTTCTCTGGTATTTTTCCTTGCTGATGTTTCAGATTCTTGAGTAGTAACTGCTAAAGCTCTGCTGGAGCTTGGGAGACAGGGCATCCCTTTGACTGTGTGCATAGCACCCCAGATGTCTCCTTGACAGACTAGGGCTTAGCTGATTTGTGCACAGGGCTCTTTGAGCTCTAGAGCTTCCCTCCATGTATCTTTCTGGATACCTAAGGAAGGTGTTCCTGACAAGTTCAGGGCTAAAGGGGAATCTATTGTGTCATTGTGTTTGTACAAGTAAAGAGCCCTGAGTAGTGGCATAGAATACCAGGAGGAGGCTCCTAGCTGCTTCCTCCTGAGCTTCAGCATGGCCCTCCTCAAATGACAAGTGTTTTTTGTTTTATTGTTGTCATTGGCTGTGAAAGGAAACCATTCTCTCTGTCCAATCATATCTGTTCTCTCTCTTCTTCTTTGTCTTCTTTTTCTGCAGTGCTGATGGTCAAACCCAGGGCCTTAGAGCTTTGTGCTTATAAATAAGGCAAGGGCTTCACCACTGATCCAAATTCCCAGCGCTCCATGTTCTCTTTTAACGTTGCTTTAGCCCTTGCTTGTCCCCCACTCCATCCCACCCCTCAATCTTGGCAATCATTCCTCCTTTCTTCTGAACCTTTCTAATACTTCTAGAGATGGAATATAGGTAAGACAGAGTAAAAGTAGGACTCTAGTTGGACAATTACTGAAAAGTAAAAGAAGGGATTCCTCTATTTTGGTGTCTTTGATGCGTTGCACACTCTGCCAATAGTTTACTTGTGTGGTCGCATTGTCATTCCAGTTAAACATGATTTCCTCCAGTATTATAGATTAAAAAAATAGTATTTTACCCAAGACTCAACACCTCCAAGCTTTTTTTGCAAAGCCCCTACTAATCTATCATTTTCTGGCATTTCCCAATGTCAGATTCATTATAATCTCATTTACAGGAATTTTTGTGCCCAATGATCAGAAAGCTTCATGATGGGAATTGTCAGCTGTGAAGCAGATGGCACCTGAAAGAAATCAAACTTGGGTTTGATTCCAGCTTTGGTACTTATTAGCTAGAAAACACTGAATAAGACAAAACAAGGTAAGTCAGGAATCAATGGGCACATGCACAATAATCTGTAATTTAGAACAATCTGTTGCTGTGTTCACCTTGGGTAAGTCGTCACCATCTTTAATTATGGTTGCAATACCTGAAAAATGAGGCTAGTTGTTTTCCTAAGTAAACAGGTTCAGAGATAACTGTATTCTTAGCCCTCAGCCTTAACAGGACTGTTGAGTGAGCAGACTGAACATTGATTTTCTCATTCTCCCTCTTGGAAGATGACATGCTCTTGGAGTCCAATAACCATGTCCTCTTTCTTATTTTTCTTTTATGAAAATTTAGTTTTAGTTTTTTTTTTAATTCCCATTGAAATCTAACTCCTTCTAAGGATTATGCATTCAAACTAGAGTTCTTGTAAGCAAGAATCTTGTACTTTAGCAGCCAGTGGAGAAGGTGTACTTGAGAATAGAAGTTGCTTCTTGGTTTTCCCAAATCATTTCAGATCATTCGGTACCACATACAAAGCGTGAGGCCAAGTCTCACAGCCATTTTTTTTTTTTTTTTTTTTTTTTTTGTGAGGCTGAGAGCCACTGAGAACTGAGTAATGACAACAACTGACACCTTGGTGGTGCTCACTGTGTACTGGGCATTATTCTTATGCTTGAGATGGGCATCCAATATTTATTCCAATATTTCAGAAGATGAGATGGAAGCAGGGCTAGGTTAAGTAACTTGCTTGGTGTTGTGACTCTAATGAGGGACAGAGGTAGGACTTCACCCAGAAAACCTAAGAGTATGTTATTCACACTCTGTTCCTGTCTCAGGATAAACCAGGAGAAATCATCTTACAGCATTTTTATTTTTGCCATCAATACACAAAAGAGCTTAGGAAAAAGAAAAGCATATAAAAATGGATACTTTCCTGAGATAGAAACATATAAAATAGTATTAAATTCTCCCTTTGAAATTAATCAATTTCAAACAATATTAAGAGTATATAATAGAAGTTCAGTGGATTATACAAAGGAGGATGAAGGGAAGGGAGTGGGGATAGAAATAGGAAAGACAGTAGAATGAATCTGACATACTTTTCCTATGTTTATATATGAACACACAACCACTGAAACTCCACATCATGTATGTTATGGTTTGTTACAGCTGACAGTTCCCAAAAGCTCACATGAAAGACAATGCAAAAAGGTTCAGAGGAGAAACGCTTGAGTTGTGAACACCTTAACCCAATCACTGAATTAATCCTCTGATAAGGATTAACTGAGTGGTAACTGAAGTGGTAGACTGCGGCTGGAGGAGGTGGGAATTAGGGCATGGCTTTGGGATATAAGGATATATATATATACTATATATATATATTATATATATAATATATATATATATATTATATATATGATTAGCTACAAGTAGAGACCTCTTTCTGCTTCTTGATCACCATGATGTTAGCTAATTCCCTCTGTCACACACTCCACCATGATGCTCAGCCTCATCTCAAGCCCAGAGAAATGGAACCTGCCTTCATGGACTAAGACCTCCAAAACTGTGAGCCCTCAAATAAACCTATTCACCTCTACAATCGTTCTGGTTAGTCCTTTAGTCACAGCAGCAAAAAAACTGACTATAACAATGTACAGCCACAAGTATGGGATCCAAATTAGAGTAAAAGAGTAAATATGAATTCAGAACCCTTTATACAGCATGATAAAATAGGAAAAGCAAGGAAAACTAAAAGTGTTCATAAATTTGGTGGACAATGGTTTGAAAGACAAACTGACCTGAATTTGAATGAGACTATTATATTATACCAGTTGGTGTGGATATGCATGTATTTGTCAAAATATTAATATACATGAATCAAATTTGGCATTTTATACAATATAAAGTGTATATATATATATATATATATATATATATATATATATATATAGTATTATCTTTGTAAAATTTTAAAAAACCTGAGTTTGAAAGCTAAGTGTCCTAAGGAACTCAGAAAAGAGCCACTGTATTTGTGAACATAGTATAAAAAATCCTGTCTGGAGGAGCTCACTGCTTATTGTGTTGCTGAGGAGGTTGAGGATAATGTGTTTTTTCTTTGCCTGAAATGGAATGGCTTTGAATGGCTAATCAGATTCTACTAAAGAACTACACTTGCTCTCTACCCCTCTCTTCATATCACAGTTTATAACCTCCATGATGCTGTTTATTACATCTACTTTCAGATTAAAAAATATTAGTAGCATCTCTAGTAAGACTGGGAAGAAGCCCCAGAAATTTCCTTTTCTTTGTATGCACAAAACCATCTGTAAAAATTTGTCCTAGAAATTTAGTAGGGTGTGATTTCCACTTCAGAAAAGTATAATTTAGACTCTCTCTTTGCAAAATGGTGCATTTACTTCTGTGTCCCTGAATTATTTCCTTTTTCCTGCTTCCATCTATCCTTAGTCCCCTCTGGACTCTTAATTCCTTCTTTTTATTCTTTCCCTCTTCCCACATCTGGAAAGGATGGAAAGAGATGCTCCTTTTTAAGGGAGCCATATAAATCTTGGAGGCAAAGGAGAGTCTAACTCCAGGACAGACCAGGGGCAAGAGATGGGTGATTAAGTAGCACCTAAGACACCTGATGGGACAGCTCAGCACTCTAATCCCACAAGCCTCTCAGACTTCTATTGTTTGAGCCAATCCTAGGGAAGCCAATCCCTTCCAGCAGAATGGAGACAGAGTCCTGGAATGGCAGAGGCAGAGGCTGATCCCAGAGAGGTGTGGCCACAAGAAGATTTGGCAATTGAATGATTGATTGACTTTCCTTATTTAATGCACAAATGTGTTGGTCAGTTTTTGTCATTGTGACCAAAAACCTTATAAGAACAATTTAGAGAAGGAAAAGTTTATTTGAGTTTATTCAATGGTTTATTCAATGGTTCAATCCGTGGTTGAGTGACTCCACTGCTCTAGACTGAAGTGAGACAGAACATCATGGTAGAAGGGTGTGCTAGAGGAAAGCTGCTCAGCTCATGGTAGCCAGAAAGGGAAGGAGTGGGGCGGGAGGAAGGGGACAGGGACAAGATATGGTTTCCATGGGTATACCCCTGACATACCCATGGGAATAAGGATCACATGCAGTCATACACCATCTGCCCACAGTTACCACCCACTAGTCCATTCAGCTATCATTGGATTAATCCAGAAAATGGGTTAGGGCATTATTGTTACTTCAAAGTCCTACCTCTCTGATCCTTGATGCAGTAGTGATCATACTTTCAAAACACGAGCTTTTCAGGGGACATTTCAGATCCAAATTATAATAGAATGGTTTTTAAGCATAGATGCTAGGCTTTGGAGTGAATTATCCATACCCACATGACTTTTGATCTTTGCTATTTCATGTTTCTTCAATTGTTAGTTTCTTGGTATCATACAGCTTCATTTGGAAAGTGGAACTATTGAGTTATTAAAGCTCTAAAATCTATGCTTTGTGTATTCTAATATTCTAAAACAAAGGACTTGGAATCTGAACAGTTATTTGGCAAAATGAGAACAAATCTCTCCCAATGTCTTCATCACTTTGGTGATCATATACTGATCTTCTGGGGGCAGATCAGAGTACTGCTGTTCTGGAATAATTATTAATAGAGCCCTTTTGCTCTCCAAGGGCCTCAAGTTTAGATAATAATTCACATTGTCATCCTAGTGAAAGTACAGTCTGTCCCTAGTGAGACAACACTCTTCTTGTATTCTTCACAAATGCTCCCTACAGAAGGTCAAGTTCTGGATGCTTTAGTGAGTCCTATATCCTATTTGGTTTCCCTTTCCTTCCTTCCCTGACAGGTGATAAATAAGGAAAACAAATGGCCTCTCAGGAGCTGTTGTCAACTTTGCTCCTACCAGCCCCAATTTGAGGTGTTTTTTTGATCCTGCTCCCATCACTCAGGCCTTGAAAGCTGATAGATTTCTGATTTCTTCCTTGAAACATGACATGATGAATAAGACTGCATGGTTTCCTGCAAGAGCCAGGGAAAGAACTATAAAAAGGGACTGTCCTGTAAAATGGGGAATTATGTGGCAAGATTGGCCTTTTGCATGGGGAGAAGGAGGAGCTCCCACCCAGCATGATTTCTGGAGTTCAGGGGAGTGCTCTTTCCCACAGTTGTGTTGGATGAATAGCTTCAGAAATTTCTTGAAGTAAGAACAAAATTATTTACTTCTGCAATGAGAGAACTGGCTTAAATTATAAACAGTTCTTGGAGAAAGAATTCAGTGACATCCAAACTACACCTTTAGCAGAGAGACGTATGTCCTATCAAAAATAAAGCACTCGTGTCTGGAAAGTGACATCCTATGCCCTGAGCTGGTTAGGGATACAACACCTAAGTGTTGTGACCAGTTTTGAGTGTATCATCATCTATAAGCACTAAAAATGTCCAGCATGAAATTCATTACTATTTACAAATTTGTCTCACTGTTTAGTTATGTTTATTGTAGTTTTCTAATTTTTGATGGCCACATAGTTTCTCTTATCACTTCGCAGATCTCAGCATACCAACAGTAAGTTCCAAAGCAGATATTTGTGGAGGGATTAGAGAATATCAATTGGAGGATGAAACCCTACAAGAGATTTGCCTTGGTTAAAATTCTCTAGTGACAGAGATGAGTAGTCTGGGGACACCATGGCATGCTTCCCAGAATCTCCTAATTCTTCTGTATATTTCAAGTTTGCTTTCCTCTCTTTTTGTTGCTTTGGACTTAATGGTAAATTGGCTATTTTAAGTGCATTAACTTCTTTAATTTTCATAAAAACCCAGGAGAGGGAATTCAATTCATAAAATGCATATTTTATAAATCACCCTGAAGATTAGACAGGTGAAGTACCTAGTACAAAACCGTGCAGCTCATGTGCAGTAGAATGAGGATTCAAAGTGCATTCTGAGCATACACTCAGTCCTGTTTTACTTTGTCTTTTGTTATTTCAATTTTTTTCTGTTATCTTTTTATTTTTGCCTTATTTCAGACTCAAAGCTGGAAAAAAAAATTCTGTATACCCTTCACTCAGATTTCCCAAATGTGAACATTTGGCCACATTTGCTTTACCATTTTATTCTGTCTATATATTGCAGTCACAAGATGCCTCTTTACCTCAAATACTTCAGTATGTTTCCTAAGAATAAGGAATTCACTTACATAACCACAGCATAAAAATGCAGAGCATTAATATTGTTGCAGTATTAGTATGTAATCTACAAACTTTATCCAGTTATATTGTCCCAATAATGTTTTTTATAGCCAAAGAAAGTCCTGGATCGCAAATCACATTATAGTCCCTTGTTTCTTTAATCTCTTTAATTAGGAACAGTTCTACAATCTTTTTATTTCATGACATTTACTTGTAAAAATACGGGCCAATTATTTTTTTTTTAGAGTGTTTTTTATTTTAGGTTTGTTTGAGGTTTTCTCATAATTAGATTCAAGATACATTTTGGGCAGGAACACCACAGAAGACATCTCATGTTCTTCCAAATACATCTGTCCAGTTACTGCTACCATTAACTGGAGCCACTTGGTGGAGGTGGTGTGTCCACAGTAAAGTACTATTTTTTGCCTTTATAGAAAACAAGTATCTTGTCAGGAGATCCTTTGAGGTTATTTAAGTGTCCTGCTACTCTTCAAAGTTTCACCCAATAGTATCAGCATCTATCAATGATTCTTTTCTGAATTATTATAATGATAATTATTATAATGATATCAATTTTCTGACTCCCATATTACTTCTATATTTATGAGTTGGTCATTCTGCTATATTAGTTGCTCATCTCCTTCTCTCTGGCCCTCCCTCCTTCCTTCCCCTTGATTTTTATCCTTTTGTTCCTTTTCTTCTTTTCTTCCTTCCTCCCTTTCTTCCATCTTTCTTCTCTCTTTTCCTCCTTCCACCCTCCCTTCCTTTTTCTGTCTTTCTTCCTTCATATTAATAATGGACTCATGAATCCTTCTTTTGCCTGGAAATATCATAACATTACAATCCTTTGACAAACCTGGTGCTCAGTGCTCTCTAACCTGGCCAGAGGCCATCTCTTTCAGCTGAGTCCTATAGAAGAGGTGTGTGTCAGGTGTCTGATGTGCTTTGAGCAGTTCCTCATTTAGAGGATGCTCTCAGGCGCAGCCCCGGAATCAACATTTCTACAAGTTCTTGTTCTGTAGGTTTGTGTTCTTCCTAGTAGAAAATATTTTCCAAACTTGTGTTTGAGCATTCGCCATAACCACTGTGATAATTGGATCACCTGTGCCTTTGTACATTTGTGCCTTTTTCCCATACTTTGTAGCAGCATGCTGATGATGGAGTCTCTGCTTCCACCATGATCCTCTCGCTTGTCTTCCTCCCTGTGGCATAATGCTCTTTTCAAAATGCTGCAATGGTCCTGTAAGCTGCTTCCTTCCTTCCTTGTATCTGGGATTGAACCCAGCTGTGCTTAACCACTGGGCCACATCCTCTGCCTTTTTTTTTTTTTTTTTTTTGTATTTTATTTACAGGCAGGGTTTCACTGAGTTGCTTAGGGCCTCACTGAGTTGCTGAGGCTGACTTTGAACTCATGAACTTCCTGCCCCAGTCTCACAAGCTACTGGTTTTACAGGGTATACCCCTACACCCACTCTGTAAGCTTCTTTCTAATAAGACCTCCCCCTGGTGTCCCTTTCGAGTGGAATCCAGATAGCCTTCACATGCCACTCAGGCCATGCCAGCCTCTTCTCACTCCACTCTCTTCCTTACTCAGTCTCCAGGCTCACTGCTCTCTTTTGGTTCCTTGAAGATTCCATGTTTCTGCGGTGTGTACCCTCCTGCCAGAAGAGCTCTCATACCCAACCCTCCACCCATCGTGAATCCTCAGATTTCAACTCAAGTCACTTTAGAGACTGGAGTCTAGATTTGACTTACAGGGCCCTACTTTTCTCTGTTGTTGTTTGTCTCCGTAATTATACACTCAATAGTGTGATGTTTGATTCGATTCTCTACTCTTCACTGTAAGCTTCATTGTCACCGCTACATCCCTAAAAGCTTCACAAGGTGTGCCATACAGTAAAAGCGCTGTACAAATGTGTATACACTATGCACAAAGAGGCTTGGGTTAATTACATACTACTACACTGGACATGATGTAGTTTTATCTATTTATAATTATCTTGAAATAATCTTTCATCCATAAATGCTGGAACTATGATGGGGGTTGCAAAAATATTAAAAAGAATCATAATTTTTAAAATCAGTAAATAGAAGGGAACATGATGCTTTGCTTTTTCAATAATAAGACATTAGAAACTTGACTTACATAGATTTTTGATTATAAAAAGATATTGCTATTTTAATTAAGGTAATGATTAGGGGTTCGAAGATGAGATTTGTAATGGAAATAACTGTTTTTGTTTTTTTTAATCATGGCTTTTACAAGTAAATGGATGAAGCTGGAGAATATAAAGCTAAGTGAAATTCGCCAATCCTCCAAAACCAAATGAGAATGATTTCTCTGATTTAAGGATGCTAACCCATAATATGCTGTGGGCAGGGGGGATGCAAGGATTAAATGAACTCTAAATAGGGAAAGGGGGAAAGGGAAGGGAAGGGACATGGGGAAAAGGGAAGGGAAGGGAAGGGACATGGGGAAAAGGGAAGGAAGGGGACATAGGGGTAGGAAGGATGGTGGAATGCGATGGTCATCTCACCTTAAGTACATGTAAGAAGACAAGAAGGGTGTGACTCTGTGTACAACAGAGATCTGAAAAATTGTGCTCTATATGTGTAATATGAATTGTAATGCATTCTGTTGTTATAATAACAAATCAAAATTAAGAAAAGAAACAAGAAAAAAGAAAGGAAAATACTTTAAGGGAATTTTACGTAAATCGCTTGTTTATTAACTTGTGGGAAAGATGATGAAGCCCCACTTCCATCTGATTTATTAATTTTTGATTAATTATTGATTTATTAATTTTAAGAAGGATGGAGATCGAGACATTGAAATCAGAACATTTTCCTATAGCTCAACCTGCGCATGTCATGCCTGCTAGTTTTTTAGAAAATAGTTTCAATAATGAGTACATGTTCCATGTTCTCATTGCTCACTGATAGAGATGATTCATATATAACAGGTTAGCTTGGCCATTATTAATGTTTTTGATATTTTAAGCTCTTTTTCTATTTGTCAATACTTTAAATGCTGTGGTTTGGTTTTGGTTTTCATTTTGGAAATACAAACAATAAAATCCTAACACATGTTGCTTCCAAAAAAACCCCAAAAAATATATACAGGAAAATATATACTCTGAAAACAACATGGAAAGAATGTTGAAAAATGATCTTGATGATTATTTATATGTTGATTAAGTGCTGAAATAATATTTTGAATACATTGATTAAATACAATCTACTATTAAAGTTTTAAAAAATAACTCACTTTTTAAAATTTATCAAATTATACTTTGTCAATCATTGGTATTAGAACCCTGGAATTTGTTAGAAGGATGCTAGTATTATCCTGAATCAATAGCACCTTAATTAACTGTATAACATACTAAGCAACATCAGTATACAAAAATCATTGTGACATCTGTAGTTGAATATTTTTTTACCATTATAAAACAGTCATAAGGCTATGTCTATCCCCTTAGACTCTGTTCATTCAGTTTACATCTTATCCGTCATTATGCTAAAATTGCTGTCAATTTAGTTTCACTGTAAAATTAGCAAAAGAGAAGGTTAGTAGGTTTGTATTATACTTGCAAAGCCCCTTTTAAAAAAAGTCTTATTCTAGATCTGCCATCCTTTTCTATGGGTTCTTAATTTTCTTTTAGACCAATTTTTAATAAACTAGCAACCCACAGATGAGAAATAAAAACTCTTATAAGAAGTGATTAAAACATAATGGAACATTATTCATTTTCACAAGTAGCCTGAATTCCCATGGCAAATTAACAAACTTTACAGTTTTAAATAGGGGAATAGATATGAAATGAGTACAAAAAAATTTGCATTGGTGATGAAAACTATGCATATGAATAATACCCTATAGAAAGACAATTACTGTAGCTTTACTCATTGGCCAGTGGACATTTGTCTGATGTGCACTTGAGTCCTGTGGAAAATCTGGCTCATTAGCCAAATGTCATCTGATGAGGATAGTTTAAGCATTAGGTATTTGCTAGGGCATTTGTTTCCAGACATTGTAATGGGTCTTTGTCTTTGAGAATCCTGAAATTATTCTTCACAAATTAGGACTTGAGCCTTCAAAGGAATCCTTTGAAGGAAGCAAAAATGGGAGGCAACTGTGGATTCTATTCAGGTTCTGTGTTTGGAATCACTTTTTCTTTAAGATACATAAAAAAAAAATATATGTGACCTAACAATATGTGATATGCAGTGTAAACCACATGAAGCATGCTAACAACGTAAATAAAGATCAGTGAATTTTGGCATGTGTGCACACCCATGTATCTCCTACCTAGAAGAATATACAGAATATTTCTAATGTCCCAGAAGGTTCCCTCAGGTAGCCTTCTCCTGTTCATATCCACTAACTATGATGGAGTCCTATATTATGCATTTTTGTGTGTCTAGCTTCTTTCATTCAGTTTAATATCTACAAACATCATCCATGTTGTTGCATATAATATTCATTGTATGGAAATACTATTATTTATTTGTCCATTTTCTTGTTGATCAGCATTTCAACAATTTCTGGACTTGGGTCATTATAAGTAAATCCCATTATGGTCATTATTGCACATGTCATTTGGTGACCATTTGCATTAATTTCTTTAGTATATATATCTAAGAGTTGAATTTCTATGTCAAAGGCTAAGTAAATGTTGAATTTAGTAGATACTGCCCAACAGTCTTCCAGTTGATGATACTGTTTTACATTCTTCCAGGCAATGTGTGAGAGTTCCAGTTCCATAAATCCTGGTTCACATTTGGTATTGGCAATCATTTCAATTTCAGCCATTTTGATATGTATGTAATTTTTTTCCAATAATTTTTGGCTTTGAATTTTCATATCATTTTTTGACTCTCTCAATTTCTTTCTCAGATTCAGTATTTCTTGTCTTGCTATCTTTATATCTGGTCCTGGCCAACTTATTTACCCACATGCTCTAGTATATATTTGTTTGAAATAGCATTTTGTCTACCACACTACCCAGTTTTAATTTTATTACTCTTTAGGCATTAATAGGCTTTAGAATTTGCAAAATAAAGTAGGTCAACTAAGATGTATAATAACCATGAAAATATCCTCTTATTTCTTTAAATAAAATGTCATATAACACACACACACACACACACACACACACACAGAGACACATATTTCGTTTTGCCAGCATCACCTGCTTTCCACATAGTCAGTTTGAGACCAACAAAAGAGTTTGACTAATGTTTATATAGGCTAAGTAGAATAGGAACTGGTCCTTAGATGATGAAAAGGTTTTCGTTACAGGTGCCAAAGTCTCATTCAATTGGAAGGAGATGGGAAGGCTAGGATATTTTCAGTTTTGGTAGAAGAGTTAGAAGAAAATAGAACTGACAATAAAGACTAAGCTAACGAGCAGATATGGGGAATAAGAAATTTGGTCAATTACGTTTCAGGAGGAATTGAAAATCTAAACCAGATTCACACAATTTTTTTTTTTTTTTGTCAAATTTCTGTTGGGCATTGTCTTAGTGTCCACATTTGTTTTATGTCTCAGTAAGGAGAGACTATTGAACGTGATTGATTTTGTCTCTGCAGACTGGGGGTCTTAAAGAGCCTTGGTGACATCTTAATGGGCATGAATTCTCAGTGTGCTGTACTAAAGATAGAGACAGAACATGAGGAGTTCACTCTGCATCTATAATCACCACAGGATTTACACTGGATTTTTTGATGTAAAATTGCTCCAGTTTGGTTTCCTTGCCTCCTGCTTTTTACTCTTAACTTAGTGAACTGAACAAAATATTAAGGTTGTCAGCTGGATACTTCAGTTCCAGTTTATTGAGTCTTCATTATCATTTGCTAAGGCTGACTGAAAAAACGAGATGGCAATCATAAGATCACACAAAAACACACATATAGTTTTCATCACAACTCTCTGACTTCACTTTATTAGGTGAACTAAGCAATGAGTTCTGAACTCATCTTATTTGGGGACTAAAATCATTGACTTTACCAAGAATGTGTATCATTGAATTCAAAGTCCAAAGATCAAGGTCCAAACTCCAGGTTGTGGGTGACATTGGTTATAATATTAACTTTTGAAAAATATTTATTTTTTAAATATATAATACCTTTATTTTATTTATTTTTATGTGGTGCTGAGGATCGAACCCAGGGCCTCACACGTGCTAGGCGAGAACTCTACCGCTGAGCCACAATCCCAGCCCTAATATTAACATTTTTATGAATGAGTTTCTCTAGCCAAAAAATGGGAAATAGTTATAATGATACTCACCTTGAAGAATCTTGTGAGAATCAAATTAAATGATGTATCAAAGAACTGTTAGGTGTGAGATGCCTCAACACAACAAGAGATGTTGTAGTTTGGGATGTAAAATGGAAACAAGGAGTGCAGGAGTGAATGGTTGGGATGGGACAGGAGGCAATGTCCTGACTGCTCATTTGCCGGGTCACATATATAGAGGTGAGCCCATGTCACTTTTATTTATTTATTTATTTTTTATTGGTTGTTCAAAACCCTACAAAGCTCTTGACATATCATATTTCATACATTAGCATACATTAGCTTCAAGTGAGTTATGAACTCCCTTTTTTACCCCAAGTACAGATTGCAGAATCGCATGGGTTACACATCCACATTTTTACATAATACCATACTAGTAACTGTTGTATTCTGCTACCTTTCCTCTCCTCTACTATCCCCCCTCCCCTCCCCTCCCATCTTCTCTCTCTACCCCTTCTACTGTAATTCATTTCTCACCTTGGTCCATGTCACTTTTAGTGGTTAGTGAGTTGAAATCTAGTGGTTAGTGAGTTGAAATCTTTTTAGACTGTTATGTTTCATAGGAAACCCTGGGGCTCACTTTCCCAATTTTCATTCTAATTGCATCAGACATAATAAAGAAATGGAAACTCTTTCAGGGGTTATATTTGATCAGAGAAACATTATCCTTAAGTCATTTGATTATGCATAATTTGAGTGAGAAGAACTGGTTTGCTCTAAGAGTTGAGTGATGCACCTTGGTTATATTGATAGCAAGAAATAAACGAAGACCTGAGCAATGAAGAATTCCAGGAGAGGAGAGAGGAAGGTTTGGTGCACTGGCCCTACTAGCCTGGAAATCTGGAAATCTGGATGTCAGCAAGAAGATGATGAGCTGATCTCTGTTCTTTGCACTTCATCCTCAGGTATGAAATGGGTGGGTTGTCCTCATGTTCCTCATTTTCGTCTACTCCTCCAGGGCTCAGCATCCTATGATATTTTTCTGTTCTTCATTTAAATCTATCAGGAGCTAGGCATGGTGGTACATGACTGTAATCCTAGAGGCCCCGGAGGCAAAAGCAGGAGGAGGCTGATGCACGAGGATTTCAAGTTCAATGTCAGCCTCAGCTTCTTGGGGAGGCCCTGAGCAACTTAGTGAGACACTATCTCAAAATAAAAAAGTAAAAGGGCTGGGATATGACTCATAGGTTAAGCACCCCTGTGTTCAGTTCCTTGTTATGTGTGTGTGTTTATATATATATATATATAATTAAAAAACCACTCATTGTAAGGTATGAGTAACTGATAAAGTTTTAACCAAGAGGAATGAATTAGTCATCAGTTGAAGTATTCCAGGCATTAATCAAAAGGTGAAGGAGTAATTTTGGAAGCAAAAAGAAACTTTTGGCTGCCTGTAATCATGACCTGGAGGTAAATATGGTTTCTTTCTATGCTGTCATCTGGCATTAACAGAAGTTTGTGAAGGAAGCAATGACACTGGGTACTTTACATATTCATTCCTTGTGATGTGCTGAATACACAGATAGCAGGAAAGGGAAAACCACCCATTTTCCTGTCCTGTTTGGGCTGGTTTGTGACCTAATTCCCTTTTTGTAGCTTCCAGAATACTTTTTTTAGTCTTTACATACCTTTTCTGAAACTTATTTTACTCTATAATTAAACATTAAACATCATTACACATTTCTAAAAAAGAAGAGACTTAACTCTGTATGTTTGCCCTCTGGACCAGTGATATCAGCATCACTTGGGAGTTTGTTAGAAATGCAGAATCTCAGGCCGACCATGAACTTGCTGAATCAGGATCCACATTTTTAACAAGATCCCTAGATGATTTGTGGGTGCATTAAAGCTTAAGAAGCACTGATTTCATATATCAGGACATTTATTCCCCAGTAATTAAAATCTCTGTTGAGTGTCACCGAAGGCCCTTTTCTCTAATTTAAGCGGTTCTTCTTGCAATGCTGTTTTCATCCGCTGGCTACTAATATACAGTTGTCAGATCCCTCAGGCCCACTCAGCATTGCTGCAGAGCCCAGCCTTACATATTTAGTTCTTTTAATGTTTGCTCATAAATCAAACCCTCCATCCCCTTAATCAATCCAGCAGCTTTCCACTGCATTTGTAGCAATTTGTCAACATCTTTCTATATCTGAGAAGCTCTAGGCTTGAATGTAATTTTCTATAAGCAGACACAGGTATTCACTTGCAGGATTTAAAATTCCTTTAAGATATGTGATCAAGGCTAATCAAACAAAATGGAAGTAATGTATATGCAAAAACTAGACAGTCATTAGAGATCCATTTGATAGTAATATCATCACCGTGGTCACCATCGGCATAAACTGCAATTCAAGAGATAGCTCTCAAAATCTTGCTGGTAGATGCAGGGCTCAGCGCTATGGATACAGGGAAGTACAAGTTGAGACTCCATGCTCCAGAAAGGTTTGCATCTCATTGAGGATAAAATTTAGCAATAAAAAAAAAAAGCCGTGGAAAGCTATAAAGAAATATGTACCATAAATAGAATAAGTGCTTTAGATCCAGAAGAAAGGGAGAATTACTATAGACCAGGACTCTGAGAAAAGTTTCAGAGAAGCCTTAAGGATATGTAACAATCTAGATTAATGGAGAAGCATAGAAAGGGCATTCTGAGAAGAGTAATAAACTGAAAGCATCATTCTAAAGACACAAAGAACAAAAACTGATTCATTTCTTTATAGATTGCCCCACCCAACATGTTCTGAAATTAAATGTTTATTTAGTACATTCCCTGTATCCTCCCAAATATTCTTTAGTATCATTAAAGATAATCATAAAAGAGTAACATCATATAATGTTTAAAAATAAATTATACTTTATCAAGAAGACGGAAAGAAACAAACTCAGTGCATGTTGTTTCTTTATATGATCTTTCATCCAAAAGAAGGAAGAATTCAGTGGAAAAAAAATAAGGTATCTTTAGTTGGACTTCTTTCTATTCAGCCTGGTTGCAGGAAAGGAAAAGAGCAAAAACAGCATCCAACAACATTTTCTAGTGAAGATTTTGAAATAAGGCTCAGGACACCTGAGTTCTACATCTGGTCCTGTGTTAACCAAGTTGGATGATGTTTGACGTCATTTTTCTCTCATATGTCAAATAAGAATTGTGTTCTGATTACTCTGTTCTTTATAAGGGCCTTACTGGTTGTGACAAGACCTTATTACGGGACTTCCAACATTCTGAATTTTATCAGGAATCACGCTAATAACAACTGACTATATAATTTGCTATTCATTCAGACAACTTTCAGAATGAGATGAACTTTTAATATTCATGCCAGAAGAGCTAGTATCAAGTGGGATTGTCCCCACCCAGTAGTCTGCTTGGTCAACACAGCTGTTACAGACCAGTCTATTATTAGAATTCTATTTGGTGGGAGAGAGGTGTTCTTTGTCTACCTGGGAACAGATTACTCTTAGAGAGATGAGCCATTATATTCTCCAGTGTAAGCAGCTCTGCCCAAAAGCCACGGTTTGTGTGAAGGACACCCTAATATGTGGAGTGAGAGACAGAGATTTGCTAGATATAATGATTTTCCAGTCTCTCCCTCTCACCTCTGCTCTCAAAGATTGAGTTAGACCTGCTCTCAAGGCCACAGAATAGATTGATGCATATTCTAATTCCTAATGCCTGCAGGGCAATAATTCAGGCCGATTCCTTCAGCTACAATAACAAGGTTTATTTTATTGCTGTTTGAAGGCTGTTTGGGGCCTTTGTAGGAGAACATGTCCCCTGGCTCAAATAGGCTAAACATCTGCTAAGTTTCCCCCACAACTTTCTTCTTAACTTTGTTTTATTGTTATTACTCTCAGGAGGCCAGTAAGCACGAGTTTGAGGGAGAAAGAATGGAAGTGACATTTGTATCATTATTCAGCACATTTAGGTGGTTTATTATCTGAGAACTCATTCCCCCTCACTCCCCAAGGAGCTTAATATGAAATAATATTAACACATTAAACACATAATGTGATGCTGCATTCATTAATATAGTGTCCAGATTGCCTACAAATTGTGGTCCAACTGCTCTTTTATTACTGAGATCCAACGTGGAAGTGAGTGTTCCCTCCATGCTTTGCAACAAGGGTGGCCAGACATGTGAGATGCCCAAGAGCAACATTTTTCAGTGTGGCAGAAGAGAAGTGTTAAATTCACCTTCAGGAACTTAAGGTCTGCCAGGAGAAAAAGGAGTGAAGGCACAATCCAGAAGACCAAATGAAAGCAACAAACCTGTAACTTCCTAGCGAGCAGACGCAAGGCCAGTCTATGCACCTGGGAGATGTTTCAGGAAAAGCTGGTAACTAAGGTGGAGAAGGTCTCTTCCTGGGTCAGTGGCTATCTGTAATGAATGGATGATGGTCTGGAATTCCTCAACTAACCTGAAGTTTACTAATTCTCTGCATGCATCTGGAAACCCATTTTGAATCTATTGCATAGAACTCTTTTGATTGCTACCCAAATATCCATTTTTTCCTTCCTGTTGGAATTTAGATTTTGCTCTCTTTTCCTTATGCAGCAATGTTAATTGGGATAAAGCTGAGCCCACCCCCAGTTTCAAAGATGGACTCTGTTTAGTGAAATCCATCCAGTGATCTCTTGCTGGGGGTTTGGTCTGGAAATGAACATATGAGCCAATTCTGTCCTCTTAGATTTAAAAATAAAACAGTTGGAGGATTTTGCAAAGATTTTGGTCTTATGAGAAAGGGAAGAAGAATCCATTTCTTCTTCTTTCTCAGATGAAGGAAGAATCTTGGCCTCTGTGATTGCTGGCATCTATCAAAGCCCACAGGGAAATCCAACATGAAAGAAGTCCATAGTGAGAAGAGGAAAGACTCACAGAAAAGGAGTCCCAAACGTGCCAATGTGTAGGATTCTGGAATCCTGCCTACCTCTGAATTCCAGGAAGTCAATAAAGTTCCTGACTTTTTAAACTAATTTGAATTGGATTTCTATTGCTTGCATTTCTAAAAGCATCTTAACTGATTAACTAGTCTTCCAGGAGTTGGTGATAGGGGAATTCATACATTGTCCATTTTTTACATATCATTTTATTTGATTTTTAGTGAATTTTAAATTGACAGAAAATTGAGATTGGAGACTTCCTGTAAGTCCCTCACTCTTGCAAAGTCAAGGTATTAGTGAGGTATACCTAGCAATAATGTCAAGCACTCCAATTCATTGGAATAAAAAATGACCATGCTATTTTCCTAGAAACAATTGTCACTCTCTGAAGCTCTAAAAAAATACTGTAGTTATAAAAATTATAATTTGTTCTGAAATAGCTAAAATGTGTGGAGCTTAAGCTGCAGTGCCTTGGAGCCAGTGAAGCTGTGTCAGGTTGCTGCCATTGATTAAATGTAGTAGCAGAGCTGGAGCATTTAATCAATCATAAAAGCCACTTTAATGCATTGTATCACTCCAAAGCTGAAGCGATTAGTGCGGTTGCACTGTAGGCCAGAATGCAAAATGTGGAACAAAAAAAAAAAAGGTGAAAAAAAAAAAAAGATTTTTTTCTACGTCCAGGTATTCAAGCACAGAAACATACAAATGGACAGGTTTGTATGCATTATAAATATAATTTTAACAACATAGATATGGCAAAGTAACCAGCATTTGAAATGTGTAGAGCTATGTATGTATGTATGTATATGTGTATTTATGTACATATATATAATATGCATAAACAAGTATAAGTTTGAAATGGAAAACAGAATGAATTTTGAGCAATGATGAATACACGTGTCACTTCTTTGAAAGCTCCTTAATTTTCTAAAAATAATCCTACAAAAAATCCTGTCAAACAATCAAGATTTTCAGGGTGATTAGGAATATTGAAGAAGACAATTCCCAAAGTATCACTGCTCCAGAGGGCACACTTTTCCTAGAAAAGTTCCAAGGTGAGTTTTCATGATATTGTGTGACGGCATTCGTTAATGCCTTTCTATTGCTGATGTACAGTAGCCATACCGAGGAAAAGCCTGAGAGAACGGGGCCAGGTAGGGCAGTTGCTTTAAGGATAAATGAAGCAGTATCTCTGGATATGCAGGGGCCATCCTGAAAGCACCAAGCCTTCAAAGACAGTGGCAGGTCATAGAAGTGTGCAGGGAGAAGGACCTGGGATGTGGAACCTTCATAGTAGGTTCAGGCTGTTCTACATAGCTGAGATGGCTATTTGTCTTTCAATTTTTATTCTGCATCTTTTTCTTTTAGATCTAGCACTTGAAAATTTTAGTTAGACACATATGGATGTCCAAAACGAAGGCTAAAATTTTTAGACCTCCTTGGACTAAGGTGTAGTCGTTTGTTTAAATTTTGGCCAATGGGATAGGAGCAAACTCATGATCATCTGCTTCAAAGGGAATGGACATGACCTTTCTATTCTCTTATGCTCTTTTCCATGGGCTTGAATGTGGATGTGGTGATGATCTATCTTGGATTATGACAAAAGGTGTGGCACTCTCAACAGGACAGAGCCACAGGATGGAAGGATTTAGGATATCCATCTCTCTTGGGTCCTCATGTTGCTCTAGAGCGACAAACAGACTTCCATGTACGAGAGAACCACAGTACTATTTGAGTTGAACCACTATTATTTTAGGGTCTCTCACTCGTAGTTTTTGGCAGGCAGCTCATATTTTGATGAGCACTTTCTATAGACTTATTGATTATCTGAGTAAATTAGAGAAAGCTGTCTTAATATACATGCATAGCATGTAGTTTGATTGCATTTGCTTGTGAATAATTTGGTTTCTCTTTGCCTCAGACATAAATCAATTTGCAAGAAGGCTATCAGCTCTGTGGCTCCATCTGTATTTTTTTACCTTATTTATTCATAGTTATAGTGTTATAAATATATGATTTTCTGTTTTCTGTCACTGCTTTAGTCACTAGAGAAATGCATTTGCTTAGTTCATATCCTTATTTTGCAAGATCTTTTGTAATCTTTTCAAAACCTTGAGGCATATGACTTCTTTGCAAGGGTTATCATGTCTCTACTTTGAACTTTGAAAGGACCAGAAGAGAAGTAATTATTTGCAAGCAGGCATTGTGTGGGGTCATTCACGTCAGCCAAGGCCTCACAAACAGTGACACAGAGGCACGCTGTCTGTCGAGTTTCATAATTTCATCTCCCTGACTTCATTAACACCAAATAATTGATGACTCTGACATTTAAGAAGGTTGTGGGTGTTGGAGTCAGAGAAGTACAGGGCTGGGTGATATTCTCCAGGGAACAAGTGCTTTTCAGAAGTCACTGGGGGAAGTGGCTCTGGCTTTGTTTCCTCATCTCCTACCACCCACTAATCCCAGAGTCATTTCTGACATTTCTGAGCTTGTAGCGGTGCCCTTCTAGACTAGTACAGAGAAGTTTTAAAAGAATCCCAAACTCTGAGGGAAAGGTACAGTTTCAGTCACATTGTAAAATTACACCTCATCCTTTGAGCTAATTCAAAGTGAAAAATATCGGGAAGGCAGCTTCTGAGCCAGAGAACTCCATCAGAAGCAAGAGCAATGGCTACACAAATAGTGCAATAGTAACCTAATCAAAATTCCCAGAGAAAAACATTTTTTTTCTTTCATACTTCTCCTAATTGAGATAAAAGTGGATTTCTGCTTTTGTTTATCCCCTCATATACTTTTTTTCCTTTTCTGTTTTCTATCATTCTTCCTTCTTCTCGATGAAGAAATAGCACTTGGAAGTCGTGCAGAACTAGTAGGATGTGAGGATGTCAAGGATCAGTAATCCCAGAGTCCCAGGGGTTGCAGGAGATACAAAACCAGTGTGTGGAGCTGCCTATTTCAATTTTGGGGCCTCAGAAGCAGACTTGTAGCCTTCATACCCAGCAAGGTGCCCAGCAAAGATTCGATGACATGCAAGTATATCAAGCAGATTTCCTAATTTATGTCTGTGGGATTTGCAAACTTGGCCATAATGTATTCTGAAAATTTTGCATCCTTTCAACGAGATATATTGAATCTCAGGCCCTGGGCTATGATTGATCCCAACGCTGGGGTAATATGTTATAGTGTCACACAGTATCTGACAGGCCTTTATTATGGATTTTAAAAGGCTACCATCCTAGAAGAGAGTCCTCAAAGGTCATTCCTGAAAAAAGAGTTTAGGCTTTGAAATGGAGTGTGAGAAACTTGCCACACACAATGTGGGCAACAGCAAGAATATACTATTGGCTCCAGCTGTCTGGCTGAAGGTGTGGAGGGTCTGCCTGGGGAGAAATGCTTCCCTCAAGGTCAAGAGGTTCATTCCCAAGTGATAGAAATTGATTTTCTTATTCCTGTTCTATAGCTGTAGAGTGCATGTACCCTAAGTCAGCTTACTTCAAATAAATGTTCTTGGAATCTAAAGGTCCCTAGAGAAGTGTTGAGACACTGCATTACCAAAGATGTTCCTTGGAAACGTTGGGAAGTCAGCAAAATCCAAATTTCTGTCTGTCTTTCTATCAAGTTCCTTATTCTCTCAGGTCTTTATCTAATGATCCAATCTTAGAAATTTCTGCAAAGCGTACTGTTAACACAACTTGTGACTACTAACAGGGATTTAATCAATGTCTTAAGGATTAAAAGCCCCAAACCTCAAAGGAATAAAACTGTAATGATTGAATGAAAGCCTATTTGTTTAACGTTTTGGGAGAGAAACTAGACACAGGCCCCATAAATCAAATCGTTGACAGGCTTATGTCCAGCCTGGCTGACCTATTTCCTCCCTTGAGATAAAGAAAACAAAACATCAATGGCAAATTGAGAGTGCCAGCTACTTGCAAGAGCATCATATATGTTAAAGTGAATTATCTTAGAGTGGACGTGCTGGCCCCTTTCTCAGATTACCTGAGTCACCTTAGAAATACTGTTTCCCCATTGGGATGGAGAAAAAGTAGGGATAGCTGATTTCATCTAGCAACTGAAAGTCTTTTTTTTTTCTTTTTCTTTCTCTGAAGCCTGTGACACACAGGCAAATGAGTATGAGAACAGTATACGAAGATGTGCTGGCAAAGATTCCTTAGTGTACCTTAGTTCATGTGAGGAATAAAAAAGATGTCTCACTCTAGGACAGTTAAAAGGAATATGTTGCCCCCAACACACTTGAATTATGACAGTCCTCTCAGTACTTTGAAAGAGTTGATTCTAACTTTGCTTACTGAATGTAGTTTTGCAGAATTGCTGCCGAGTGTTATTCTTTGCAACAGATGGTATTCCAGGTATGTGGTAAAATTACCCTATTTTATTTGGGCATCAATCAAATTTTAGGAAGTCGAAATGAAATGATTTGGAACAAATAAGGTATTTTTCCCCACTCCATCAGCTACAAACTTTTTAAAATAAAATTGTTTGCTAGAAAATATACTTTATTTAAAGTTATAAAGTTATGCTATGAGGAAATTTTTCAAATGATGTATTCTCAGACTTAGAAACTAGCACAAAGCTAAGTAGGGATGCCACCATTCTTTAGAATGAAGGAGAAAGAATGCTAAAGCCTATAAAAAGAGTTACCAGTTTTAGACAGTAAGAAGACCCTCTAAAATGTAATAATTTGAGAAGGTAACACCCCTTTGGGACAAGGAAAATTTGTGGCCTATTGGAGGTTAAGGCTTCAATAATCCAACTGAATTTTTTTTAGTTGATACATAATAATTGTACATATTTATGAGATAGTGTGTGATATATCTTCAATGTGTGGTGTTCAAATTAGGGTATCACATCCACTACCTCAAGCATTTATGGGTTTGTGTGTGTGTGTGTGTGTGTGTGTGTGTGTTGGAAACACACATTCAAAATTCTCTCTTCTAGCTACTTTTGAATATATAGTAAATTACTATCTGCAAGCACTCTACTGTGTGACAGGACACTAGAACTTATTTTTCCTATGTTTTACTCATTAATCAACTTCTCCCAAATTCTGTCCCCCAACCCCGAATACTTTTTAGACTTTTGTAATCACAATTCTATTCTTTACTTCTCTGAGACCAACTTCTTAAGGTTCCACATATGAGTGAGATCATACTGTGTTGGTTTTTCTGTCTAGCTTTCACTTACCATGATGTCCTTGAGGTTCATTTATCTTGCCACAAATGAAGGGATTTCATTCTTTGTTATGGTTGAGGAATATTCCAGTGTGTGTATATAACATATTGTGTATATGTATTCTTTATCTGTTCATCTGTTGACTGACTTACAGTACTTCTATATCTTGATTTTTATGAATAGCCCTATAATAAACATGAGACTTCAAGTATCTATTCTACATATTGATTTCCTTTTACTAAATCAATAGAAAAATACAAATTAAAAATTAATCACATACACACACAGATAATGGCAGCACCAGCAGCTTTAAAGAGTAATTCAGTGACTGTCATCTTTTAACTGGGATAAACAGGGGAAGTGCTACCTTACATGGCTACTCACATGGCTTTGTAATCTCAGTGTGAATGTTGTTTGGGACATATAATTAGTATTCAGAAGCAAGATGGGTAGGCTACCATACCATATGAAGAAGGTCATAATTGGTAAGCAGAATAATTTGATCTGCATGAAATTTAGTCAAGGGATAATTGATATTTGGGTTCCTAAAGCTGAAATGGGTAGCTATTCCAGTAAAATCATACTTGATTTGCAGACCTGAAAATGATAATGCAGGGCTTAATGAATAGAAGCTTGATTTGAATTAACACTATAGGTAACTTCAGTGTAGTCCCTCAACCAACATGCAATCCTGACCAGCAACACTCAAGCAAAGGGGACGCTAAGCCTGCTTAAGAAAGATGCTGTCTGTTTTGGTCATTTGGCATCTCTGTGACCAAAAGACTCAAGAAGAAAAACTTAAGATCAGGAAAAATTTATTCTGGCTCACAGTTTTGAAATTTCAGTCCATGGTTGGCCAACTCCATAGCTCTGGGCTGGAGATGAGGCAGAACATCATGGTGGAATGGTGTAGCAGAATAAAGCAACTCAGGACACAAGAGCCAGGAAGTAGAGAGAGATCTCTGTTCACCAGGGCCAAAATATATGCTCCAAAGGCACACGCCCAGTGACCTGCTTCTTCCAGTCCCACCCTACCTGCCTACAGTCTCACCCAGTTAATCCATTCAAGTGGATTAATCCACTGACTTGGTTACAACTCTCATAATCTAATCATTTCACCTCTGAACATTCTCATATTGTCTCACATGTGATCTCTAGGGAGACACATTACATCCAAATCATAACACTGACTTAGACAATTATTTTGGGTTATCATAACAAAATACCCAATATTCGATAATTTATAATAAACAGAAATTTATTGGTTCACAGTTCTTGAGACGAGGGAGTTCATTAAGGTGCTAACCCTTTGATGAGCATCTTCTTGTTTCACCATCATATGGTGAAAGGCAAGAATGAAAAAGAGGAAAGAAGGAGCCAAGTATCTTCTCTTAATAGCATCAGTTCCTCTCATGAGGGTGAAATCTTCATGGTCTGATTGCTTCCTAATGTTCCACTTCTTAATACTACTACAATGGCAGTTAAATTTCCACATGAGTTTTGGAGGAAACAAACATTTAAATCACAACAAACTCTGTAATAATTTTCCAAATATTCACAACAAATTTTTTCAGTCTTCTACAAAGAGATAACTTGGCAAATGCAAGGTTTTTTTTTTGTGCCTTATTAGGAAAAAACCTAGTCTTTGGGTAAATTATTGGATATTAGCTCTATAAAATGCCCTATCTCTGGTAATTCAGAATAGTACTAGAGGTCACAGATGAGACTGATGAATATCTGGTGATAAAGGAAATTCTTAACATCATATCATAGTGGGCACAGCAGGTTCACCAATTCATTCTGTAGTCACCATTGAATAGATCGAAAAGATATATATTAAGCTATAAGCATAATTCCCGTGTTAGCCTCCTGACTTATGGAGTCATAACTATTAAAAACTGAACAGAAGCCTTTAGAATGAAAGGAAATATTATATCTCTAGAATAACTGCAGAGGTTAGTCTGTTTTCGTAAGCCTGAAAGACTCAAAAATGGTTATTTCTATTATATTCCAGTTAACTCTCCTGTGAGACTGAAGGATCTTAGGTAATGGAAATGGATTATCACTTTAAATGTTATGAAATAATTGCTCCTATTGTAATGATAGTTTGAGATATAGTACCATGATTGTTAGATTATTCCAGGTTTTGGCTCCTGTTCTTTAGTTATCTAGCTTTAAACTGTTCTCCATTACTCCCCCACCCCATCCTAACAAACAGAAGACATCAGAAAGCATTTCTTTGCTCCTGAAGAGGATATCAGTGTGCCATACCATCTCATTCTGGGCTGTATTATGGTGATATGCTTGATTTGTCCTCAGAAGTTTTCTTCATTGCATAATTCCTCAATAAGCATGCTAGTCTGCCCAACTGATGGCATAATGTTGATTGACAGGACAAGGTGGGCAAGAAGTAGGTGTGTCCCACATTGTTCAATGAGACACGTGTGTGCTGCCACTTCAGGGCAGATGCTGGGATATTACTTGAGCATCTGAGTATATATCTTCCTCAGAGAAATTCAAGGTGCAGCACACCACATCCTCTCTCATCAAGATAGAAGCACAATATTTAAGATGCTGTTTGCATTTAGGAAGCAGCCTATATAACACAAAAGTCCACTATTTCAACTTATTTGCCCACAGTGCCGATAGCCTTGAGAAAGAGAAGGTTCTATGGGTGGGTCAACTTGCAAACCAGCAGTACTGCTACGTGAATTTCATAACCTAGAGAATCCAGTGCTGCTGAAAACATCGAGGCACATCAGGATGCTCTGCGGGGCTTATTAGGAACTCAATGGGAAATTTTAGTCGAGTGCCCTAGCATTTTTGGAGCAAAGCCAAATAAACTATCTTCAGAAACAAATGATTTTCTTTTAAGAAATAGCTTTGAGTTTGCTAATGAATCCTCACAGAGATGCAACATAGGACACTAGCTACATTTGACCTAAGCTGCTTATCTTTAACTGGGTGTAGTCTCACTTGCCATGACATAAAATCAGTTGAGACAAATAAAATTGTATCAACAAATTGAAATACAACTTAGATATTATGCACAGTGAATTCCTGGCACAAAGCCATCTGTTGACAATGACTCCTCACACACCAGGATAGCTGAAGGGACTGGCATTTACGGGGCAGTGGCCTAAGAAATCACCTGTTTAATTCGTTTGGCTTTGACTTTGTCTAGAATATAGGACAAGAAATTGGTTGACCATGAGCCATATTCATTGGGGGAGGACTATGACTGGATCTGCGATTTTTAGAAAATAGATAATATACCCTTTATTTCCATGTGTATTTAAACACACAGAGAACTCAGCTAAGAAATATTAAGTAGATTTCCAAGGTGATGGCATTGGGGAATGGTACACTTGACAGTCCATGTAGTCTTATTCTTTATCCAATGTACTTTTCACTACTTTTTTCTTTCCTTTGGTACCTTTACAGAGTACTCAAAACTATTACAAGAGTCCAATATTCTCTCCCATTTTCTAGGAGCTTCTTTATATTCCATGCTCAAAATAATTCTCCTCCTGCCCTCCATCCCACATTGTCTCTGCTCCACATTGCTCTGAATGCACCGGTTGGTTTGTTTGTTTTTGTCTTCAGATCAGGTTACTTTTCTCCTGAGAATTTGCCAGCTTAATTTCCTTCTGCCACCTCCAGGTGTATTGATTTCTGCCCATTATTTAATTTACATCACAAAATTACAAAAACTGGAGGATTGAGAAGCTAAAGGAAAATGCAAGGAAACATTTAGCAGACTAAACTTGAACAGTGGGAAACTATAATCTTGTAGCAACAATAACTTTAATTGCAAGGCAATAGTCACTCACACTATCTGAAGATAACCGTCATTTTCCTCTTTGAATCTTCCTTTCTTTCTCTAGGCCTAACCACCTCAAACCTTCTGAACTGTCCTCATACCACACTAGAGATTTCTAGTGCTTTTTTTTTTTTTTTAACTAAACTATTCGTCGTCTTGTGAGTGAGCTTTCATTGTTTATGTGGACCTATTCACCAGTTATACTTCTACCTGCATGAAAAAGAGCAAGATTTTTACTTTGCTCTATTCATTCTGTTTCTATTAAGAGCATCCAGTTTTATGCTCACTTATCTTTCTCCGGTAATGTTATGCTTTGTATCTCTATCTTTGGTTCAGTTGCAGCTTTATCCTTACTGTATGTCTTCCTTTGGCATTCCTGAGTTGTTTCCCAACTCCTGCTTCCTAATGCTGTTAATACTGGCTATCTCACTATCTCACTTTGACCTACGGGATATGCTCTATATTATAGCTAGTGGTAAGTTCTCTTTTCTCTGATCTCACTTCCAGTTCCAGAATTATGCCAGGACATTGAACCATGAGGATGGATATGGTCCAATCTGCTATGCACACCTGCAATGATCCTGCTTGACAATAAAGCTCTCTGCAATCTTGCTTTGCACCTGGTACTAACATATTCTTATTTTAGTCTTCTTGGGAAACACTTAGTTCTTCCTGGTCTTATCTGAACCCCATCAAAGAGAATTCTCTGCCTCCCCCACCCCATTACTTTCAGAGTGTTATTCTGACACTTAGACAACTATTATGTTAGTAGTGTGTTTCTTTCATTTCCTCCTCTGACTTAGGTAGAACTCCATCGAGCATTGGAGATCCCTGAATCATTGGCCCAGATCTTCCTACTTTACTAACATTGACAACTGTCTCACATTTTTTTCCTTCTTCACTTGGCTCAGCGATAACCTTCTCCTCTTGCTGAAAGATGGGGAACCATAGTGTTCTGCAGGCTGACAGGGTGAGAGGCAAAAGTGAATGCAGTCTGGCCTGATGGGGATGTTGTCAGATGCAAATAATGCCAGTTACATTTGCTGAGAGAAGGCTAGGCCTGAGTGCTCCTCGGGCTATGCTTCCTGGTCCCACAGCTGTGCCCTGCTGCCCCAGTCTGGCAGCAGGGCTAGCAGAGCATAGCTGCTGTAGAGATCTCAAGGTAATTCTGAGAAATAGCCTAGAAATCATTCACCAGAGTGTGTTATACAACAGACTTGGAAATGTTCTGAGGAAAGATTGATAAAATCCAAGGAAAGTTTTTTAGCTCTACTTGGGTGAGGGCCACCCAAGGGGGGGAAATACCTGACTTCAAGTGAAAGTTGTTAATTTAAAAATCCAGGAGTAGTTGGTAGCTATTCTGGTTTGGATGTGAGGTGTTCCCCAAAAGCTCACCTGTGAGACAATGTAAGAAGATTAAGAGGAGAAGTGATTGGGTTGTAAGAGTCTTAAGCCAATCAGTGAATTAATCCCCTGATGGGGTTACCTGATTGGTAACTGAAGGCAGATGGGGTGTGGCTGGAGGGGGTGGGACTTCAGGGACTGGCTTTGTAGTATATATTTTGTATCTCTCTCCCTCCCCCTATCCCCCCTCCCCCTCCCCCACTCCCCCTCCCCTACTCCCCCTTCCCCACTCCCCCTCCCCCTCCTTTCTCCTCTCCCTCTCCCCTTCTTCCCCCTCCCCCCTCTCCCTTTCCCGCTCTCTCTCCCTCTCCCTCTCCCTCTCACCCTCCCTCTCATCCTCCTCTCTCTTTCTCTTTCTCTCTCTGCTTTTTGATCACCATGTGAGATGTTTGCCTCTGCCACACATGTTCCTCCATGACATTCTGCTTCACCTTGAGCCCGAGGAATGGAGCCAGCCTTCTATGGACTAAGATCTCTGAAACTGTGAGCCATCAAATAAACTTTTGTCCTCCCCGGAAATTGTTCTGGTTGGGTCTTTCAGTCACAGAAGCAAAAAAAAAGCTGACTAGAACAGTAGCAGATTTTCTTCTCTTTCTCTACTGGGGGCTGAACCTAGGGTGCTCTACCACTGAGCTACATTCCCAGGTGACCTCCTCCACTGCTGCCTCCGCCGCTGCCTCCTCCTCCTCCTTCTTCTTTCTTTTCTTTTCTTTTCTTTTTTTTTTTTTTTTGAGATAGAGTTTTGCTAAGTTGTAGAAGCTGGCATTGACTTTTCTATCCTCCTGCCTCAACTTCCTGAGTTGCTCAGATTACAGGTGGGTTCCATTGTGTGTGGCTTTTTTGATATTTAAAGCCTTAAAGCCAACCTTTCCTCTGTAAAGCCTTTCTCTCAATTTCCTCCCTGTAGTGGCTTTGTGGTTATTGCTGTATGCATTTTGGAAGGGACACATGAGAAAGTAATGCATTCTTTACTGTAACATTAATATGACTCTTGGTCAAAACCAGTCTATGGAAGAGACCCATGCTAAAACTATATAGAATAAAAGTGGTCTCCCAGGTCATGAGTCCTCTTCTAGCTCCTACATATCACCGTTCTTCAAATCCTGCTTCCTGTTAATCCAATCAACTACAGTTACTCTCCCCAAGCTGGCACATTGTTCCTGATGTTTTTTCCATGGGGATTTGGGAAGAGGCAGCTGTTGTGTTCTGGTTCACTTCTAGTCCTGTATCTGCACAATGACCTGTGTGGGTTGGAGGATGATAACATTGCCCCACCCACCCAATAATTAGGATGTTGTCACAATTCATTGATACCATATCAGTGCAATTGCTTTGCAAGCTGTGAAGAATCCCAGGAAGGACCATCATGGTTTTTATGGCATCAGATAACTTCTAAAATGGAAACACCTTTGTTTTCAACCAAGCTAACAAGGACTTAAGAGCAGGTATTTAACATTAAGTCTGCTTCCCTAATACATAGTAGAAAAATAAATAAATATTTACTGGAGCCATAGAGCAAGTATTATTCCTTGAAAAAGCTTTGACTTAAAATCACTCTCTCTTTTCTAAAAAGGAGTGATAAGAAGAAATGATCATTTATTTTGCAGCATTGAAACTTTAAAGCCCTTATGCTATGGATTCTGTGTTACAGCTTCTTATTGCTTATAGTATCAACTCTAAGAAAGGAATTCTAAAATAATGGGACTGGTTAAACACATTTTCCAGAATGTTCTATATCTAAATGATTCTAAGCATTTACCTAAGGGGTAAGCCCAGTTATTGTGGAAACTATTTCTCAACATGCTAATATAACTACAAACAAAACAATCAAAAGCAAAAATTTTTACTCTGTTTTTAAGTTTTCAATGTATTTCTATTACCAGATTCATCAGTCTTCCCAAATCCCTCCCAAGCCAGCCCCAGACCACTTTTATTCTAAATAGCTTTAGCATGGTGAAGTTATTGCTAAACTTAAGAAAACAGAAGAGCAAAGCCTAGTTACACCTTTTACTTTTCCTTGACTTTGGAAAAACTATCTCAATTATTCTGAGTCTTAATTCTCATATGTACAAATGAAGATACTGGTATTTTCCTGTCTCAGCATTATGCAGATTAAATAGATTATACATGGTACGTGCAGAAGTGCCAGAGTTTAGGAAGCATCGTAATCTCCCAACAACTGTTACGTACTTTTATATTTTGCTTTTCTTACACAAATTCTTCAATTTCTCCTATTCATGGGTCCTACTATTTGGAATGCCCACCAAATTTCTCTCTGCCTACCAGATTATATTCAACTTTCAAAGACTAATTTAAGTTTTCTAGATCAAACCTTTACTTTCTTCTTTGACCAGAAATATCTCTTTTCTTCTAATCCTCTTTAAAAAAATTTAAAAGCTAATCATTTATTTGCCCTTTACTTATCCATATAATGAAGTAAAAAAGATTTTTTCCTGTAAAATTATAAGTTATCAAGAAAAATGGATTTCTCTTGTGTATTTATTTTTTCTATAATCTGTGATAAATTCTTGTGCCTATTGCTTTGGAGGCAGTAGAGTTTAGGGAAAAGAGCAAAAACTTTTGCATGAGATAGACCTAGTTTCCAAATGCACAGTGGATAGTCCTTGAAAGATTATATTTTTATGTAGAGAGACAGATGGGTAGATGGATGTTTTGTTTCCCCTATTAGGTACACATCTGTCTATTAAACAGAGAAATATATTTTATGGATAGAGGTAAGTTTTAATCAAGGTCAAGACTGAACCAAGAACATGAATTGTCAGGCAATATCAGTAGTCTTTCAAAATAAACCAAGATGCTGTGGAAGATAATGGTTCATCAAGAATGCCAAGAGAATTGGCTGCTGAAGTTACCTCCTCCATCTCTTACCTCACCTCCTCTTTTGCCTTCACTCCCTATTTCTAATTCTGCTCCCCAATATGTTCCAAGTCTGTCTACTTCTCATCAATTCTAAAGCCACCTCTCTCTATGAAATTCCCACTATCACCAGGATTATTTCAATGTCTCTTGCCTGCTCTCCCATGTCTGTTCATTACTTCTTGGAATCCATTTTCTATGGAAGAACCAGAGTAACTCTTTATAAAATTAACTCATGTCATTACCCTTCTAAAATGTGTAATGACTTAACCTTGAAATACAATACTTTATTCCTTATTTAAAAGGCTGCTTTTACTAGAAGACAGTAAGTAGTGCATGTGCATACCTGGAATATATTTCTCTGGTGGAACAAGATTTAATGCTGGCGGCTGAGATATTTATGGATAAGGGGGCCAGAGGGAGGCCATTTGATACTGTAATTTGTATTTAAAAAGAAGTGACATTCTAGCCATTCAATACAATGAAAAGTTTTGTTCCAATATAGGCCATGTCAAATATCTTTACTGGAGACTATGACCAAACCAGAAGGCAAAGAGAACTCATGAGGTTGCCCTTGAACTTGATTTTCTTGCTACAAGTTCTTCCCACTCTGTTCCAATAAAACCCTGTATTGTGACTATTAAAAAAGTGTAGCTTGATTTTTGTTTAAATTCCTCAAAGGCAAGAATGAACAAATAATGGAATATAGTGAAATATTCAGGTATGTTGTTTGTTTTATCTGGGTTATACAAAGTTTCCTGATCATTTAATAGAAGATGAGAAAACCTGTAAAAACAGATCTTTCAGTTTTATGTGCTTATAAAATGCCTCTATTTAAGTCTAAATGACCTCTGAGTACATGTTCACAGTGAGAGTTGGGATTGTGTTCATACCTCACCTATCCCTATCCCTTTCTTCTTGGGTGAAAAACCAGAGTACCTGGGACCTCAGTAACTTCATGCCCAGACAAGTTTACTTTCTAAGCTTTAATGTAACCCATTTTAAAAAGTGACTTCTCTTCTAGCCAGAACCTGCAATTTAGCATGTCAAGAAAATATTTTATGAAATATTATAAAATATTTTATAATAAACAATGAAGGGAAAACAGAAGCTCAGATTACTTTCCAAGGATCAAGGGCATAAATATCAACGTGGCTTATAGAAAGGGAGAACAATGGATATGAAAAATAAAGAATTTCTGAATGAGATGTGATCACAAGACAAAATCAACAATGGTATATTGCTGAATGAATCCAACATATTCTAACTAACTGAATGGTATGGATTAGATATTAGGTGTCCCTCAAAAGCTCATTTGTGAGACAATGCAAGAACATTTAGAAATGAAATGATTAGATATGAGAGTTTTAATTTAATTGGTGAATTAATGCACTGACAGGGATTAGCTGGGTATTTACTATAGGTAGATAGGGTATAGCGAGAGAAAGTGGGCCACTGGAATTATGCCTTTGGGGTTTATAGTTTGTCCCCAATGAGTGAGAACTTTCTCTGCTTCCTAGTGGCCATGTCCTGTGCTATTTTCCCCCATGACACTTTTGTGCCATAATGTTCTGCTTTACCTTGGGTTCAGAGCAATGGAATCCTCTGAAACTGTGAGTGCCAAATAAACTTTTCCTCCTCTAAAGTTGTTCTTGTTGGATCTTTTGTTCACAATGGTGAAAAAGCCGACTAAAACATGGTATACTTTTTCAATTAGTATTATTAAGAAATAAAGAATTAAAATAATTCTGATAGAACTGTCACTATTACTGCTGAAAATAGGGCTGCTTTTCTTTAGAGAATACTTTTGTACAATTTGTTTTATCAAATTCACTAAATGATGTTGAGGCAAGGTATATCAGTAAATATTGTGAGCAATTTCTGTGTTTCCTGTTTTGGACTAGGTGATGCTGTAAAAATTAATTAATTAATTAATTAAAAAACAAAACCCAACAACTTTTTTTCTTTCCTTTCCAGGAGTTAACTGCCTTCTAGAGGAAATAAGTCTACCCAAAAAGGCAGTAAGGCATCAACTATTTTGGAGTTTTAAGACTGTGAACATGTTATCAGAGGTCATTTAGACCTAAATAGAGGTATTTTATAAGTGCATAAATCCAAAAGATCTGTTTTTACAGGTTTTATCATCTTCTGTTGAAAATCAAATTGGTCTCAAAAGCAGGTAAAGATCATTCAAGGTCTTGGAAAAATATTAAGGTAGGAAAGATGTCTGTGAAGCATCAAGATATACCTGTCCACCTGTCTTCAAGGAATGGTCCCATATGACCCCTTTAGATATGGGCTTGGACTCCTAAAAGGATCACACAATTGCTTTTCAACATTTCTTCTAAAAGTAACTTTTCTAAAATATAGTGGTATGAACAATCTTGTACTGATTTGGTAAAGAAAATTACAGATGTTTTTCCTTCTCAGTGGCTTTAAAAAAAGTATCTGCTGAAAATATAATTTTATCCTTTTTGTAGCAATTTTGTTTTATCTAATTTATGGAAACTAACATATACTGTGAATGAAATTTTGAATTAGTTGCATTATTTTTCTTTCTTATTTGCCCTTCATTAAACATAGAGAAATAATTTGTACTAGATAATATTTAAGGCCCTTTCTTAATCAAAATATATCTTTTAAAATCTTCTCTATTTGGAACATTTTCAAAATGTCTTAATTTTTTTCATGCATTTTTTTTAAAAAGTCTATTGTATTTTATAGTTGTTTATTTTCTTGTTTCCCTGGATCTGATTCAGAGGTGAAGTTCTGACAGGTACAGAAGGCATTAAGTGTGGTAGTATACTAACCATTTAAAACATGCTAGAATGTAAATTCAAATTCAAAATTCAAAAGTACCTTTTTAAATGAATAAAACACAATGTGCCTATCTAGCTAGCTATCTTCTATCTACCTACATATATCTTGTGACTCTGAATTCTTATATAAAGGAAATTAACATTGTAAAACTATCTGAAGCAATTTCTTATTAAATTATTGGCCTCCCTCCCTCAATTTCCTGACCATCTGTTTCCAGAATCTCATCATGTGTACTCATTGCCCCTAAATTTTCCTTCCACTTAATAGCATTATGATCTCTCAGGCTTTCAAGCTAGAAACCATCCAATTCTTTGGCCATTTACTGTCTTGTTTATTGTCACTGAATCCTACTAATTTAGTTCAAGTTCTATGTTCATAGACAAGTTTCACAAAGTAGTGTCAGAAACTTCTAACTGTAACTTAAGTTGCTTCAGTTGGTTTCCTCACTTTTAAAATGTGAATCATAGTAATATCTTCCCCATTGGATTATGATGAGGATTAGATGAGATAATACAATAATATGCTTGGAAATATGCCTGGTACATATTAAGGTAAATATTAACTATGATTATATTGTCATCATTAACTAGACTATTTAAAATGACTTCCTTTATCATTGACTTGGCGTTAGTGTCGGAATTACAACTTGTTTTCATAATTGAAACCAAGATTATCTTTGTAAAACAGGTTCTAATTTTTATCCTATTATGGTTAAGAAGCTATAAGTGTCTCCCATTGAATGGAAAGTCTGTACTCCTTACCAAAGTGTTTAGTCTCATGAAAACCAGTTGACTCTTGGTCCAGCCTTGTACTAGTAAATTTTGTACCAAATCTGTTGCTTACTTGAAGGACACCTAAACAAGACATGCTCTCTTGGGACCCCACACCCTGTATAGGGGCTTCACTGAGTGCTTGGTGCCTCTGTGCTTTTTCACAGACTTCTCACTGGTTATAATACCCACCTGCCCTCTTTTTATATGATGTAAGCTCAGCCTTCTAAGACCTATTCAGATGATTTCTTAATTTTGAAAAACTCTGCTATAGTTCCAAGTGTAGGCAATAGTTTGATGATGATTTCCCAGAGCACTTTGTGTATGTTTCTATTATGGCAGTGAACACCCTGAAATATTCTTGGTTGTTTATTTTGTACCCCATCAAAAAAGAAACATTATAAACTTATTGAAAACAATAGCCTTGACTGGGAGCAGAGTGGAGGTTCTGGGTAGATATAGGCCAAGAGCTATTTCTGATATTTTTCTCATGCTATTCCAATTAATCCTTATAACAAGGATTATAACAAGGTTATAAGGATTAATGAGCCTAAAGTAACTTTAAGAGGTTCAGTTACTTGTCACACTAATGAAGTATAAGAATTCAAGCTCGCTGTCAACTAGAAAGGTAATTGTTCTTTCATAATCATTGGAAGTATTGCATAGATAACTAGAAATGTTTTTGGATTATTCACATTCCTGTTGTCTGCACCAAAAACTGAACTTTTTTAGAAAATGTAAACTCAATTTATTTTTTTAACTGATAAAATATTTAAAAACCTATACATATTTTTGGAGTACCATGTGATGTTTCCATACGTGTATATATTATATCATGTTTAAATCAGGTAAAAAACACATCTGTCTCTTCAAACATTTCCCAGTTTTTATAGGTAAAATGTTCAAATCCTTTCTTCTAGTTCTTCAAAAATATATAGTGCATCATCATTGTTTATAGTTACTCTATTGTGCAAGAGTACATCAGACATTCTGACTTCTAACTATAACTTAGTACCTATTGATCAACCTCTCCCAGTGACCCCCTTGTCTGAAAAAATGGCTTTTTTTATTCTAATGAAGAAAATATACATTTAGAGTAACACCTTCTGTGAGTAGGACTTTTTAATGCTCTACCTCAGAGGTACAGACTGCATATACCTTCCTGGGAATACTTTGGGAAGAAAGAGATATAACCCTGTTTGAATTAACCTTCTCTAACCAGAGAAAATAAGCTTTTTTTTTTTTTTCTACATTGAAATTCCTTGAGGTCCTGTTTTTAAAAGACAAATTATGCAATTTAAGATATTTAAATCACTGATCTGCAGCATCTTTAAACTTTATACCTCATTATAATCATCAAACTCATTCTACCCAAAGCCACCAATGAATACGCAATACCTCCATTTCTAATTCAGTTCAAATTTGTTGCAAATTCTGCCAAACCATTGCCAAGAGCAGATGATAAAAAAATCAAAGGTTGGGGGGATAAAAGATTTTTTTCTAGCCTCCAGTTTTACCAAAGGTTGGCCTTGTAGCTCCCCAAATGGGACAGCTATAGGACTCAGGGAAAGTGACCATCCAGATTAAAAGAGAACAGGGACAGCAGGAAGCGTATTCATCCAGATTCCAGTTTTGACTACTGGGGAAATTATTGCACAAACCCAGTGGCTTGTTCCCAGGTGGGGACACAAATGAAAGCAGCATATGCAGCTGTCACAGCAGGGAGGATCTGCTCTCTGGATCTACTTTCATAGTTTTCACTCTCTCTGCCATGGACAGTCTTTCTCCTTAATAAATCTGATGCTACTGAATGGGTCTGCAATTTCCATCTCCCATCTGAAGCTAACTCAAGAAGAGATTTATTCCTGTCCATGTGGCCACGCTGCTCTGCAGACAGTGTCAATAGGAAAGGTCACCCGCTGATTCGCTGCCAAGCTGCTAGTTCTTCAGGCCATATCCATGGCTGGTGCATTGAAATGTGTTCAGCACCTCCTCAGGGGCAGAGGCATTAAAGTTAAATGTTACAGATGTGAAGAGATGGCAGTGAGCATGTTGGGCTTGCAAAGGCGCTCGAGCTGGGGCTGAAAACATTGCCTACAGTGATCAAATTTATTTTCTGAGCAAAAGGAGTTTTTGTAGACAAAAAGAAAAGGAAATTAGAATTGAAACTCCCCCCTGCCTCTATAGTCCAACCCCATCCTGCATGTCTAGCCTTTCTTTTCTTGATCTGTATTCTTATCTCTGTTCCCTGATCTGAAATCTTGTACGTATTTCATTTGGATTTGAAAAGTCCCTCCCGGGGCCATTTTTAACCATAAACTAAAGACTTGGTGACTTGATCTGGCAAGGAGATTTTTTTTTTTTTTTTTGTCATTGTTTAAGTCAAGACTTTTGATTTATTCTGATTTTAAAATTCTCCTTTATATTTTTTAAAGAAATATTATTTTTAGTGTAAAGATTGATACAATTTATGGCCTATGATTATAGAATTATCCAGGCCATGAGAGTCATACGCGAAGATACCAAGCCCTCAAGCTGCAAATTGAGCTGATATTACACAACTGGTTGTTTGTCTCAGAGTTTTGGCAGTTCATAGACTTTCATTGTCCAAGCTGTCAGAGACAGTTGGCATCATCTTCTCCCACTTGTCTGGGGTGACAAGCAAGCTGCTTCATATATGAAAGGAGAATCTCTTTCCTTTTATTAATGGCAGATAATTTGACCTTATTTTTTTTAAAATGATAAGATGGTTCAAACTAAGAAAGCAAAAGTCTCTCATTCAGCTCTTTCTGCATCAGTATCCTAAATTTGTAAAGTAATGGCTGGACTTTGTCAAAATGATCACAAAATGAAGAGGAGTACAGTGATGAAATTGAACCAAATTTGGTCAGAGTCCTAACAGTAGGCATTACAAGACAGTTCCCATAAACGAGTGGTTAGCACCAATGAGTTTGGGGAGCATGTAGCATGGCCTCAACCAGAATCACTGTGGTCCCCAGCAGGACTCATGTTCTCAGAAAAGAGTATGAGAATGCTACAGTTTGGATATTGAAACTCTTTCAAAGGTCCCAATGTCAAAGGCTTGATGATCTTGAGAGGACATGGAACCTTCAACATGAGCCTAGTTGAAGGTTGTTTAGGTCCCTGAAGGTATGCTTCTTCCTTTCTCTTTTGCTTCATTTCCATGAAACAAGAAGTTTAATCCACTATATGCTCCCAACCATGACCATTTGGCAACCCCACCAGACATCAAAAGCAGTAGGTCCACCCAATGTTGAACTAAAACATCCCAAACTATAGATCAAAATAAACTTTTATGAATAGGTTAATTATCTCAGGTATTTCATTATAGTGATGGACAGCTGACTAACAGAGAACATGGCTGGGGCCCAGTTTCAAAGAAGCCAGGGTACATTTAGGACCTCAAAGTAACATATGCCCAGGGTAATAAGACAGAGACACAATTTGCCAAGGTATAAAAAATATATGCATCCAGCAAGGAATTCTCACATACCCACTGCTTCAAACATTGGCACAAAAACAGTCCTAGAGAATACACATATAACAGCCTGTTCAATTCCAGAGGAAAGCAGACTTTAAACCAGTATTTTCCAAACTTTTCTCTACAAATCTCATGTGTATTTGTCTGTATGTGTGAAAGAGAGACAGAAAGACCTATCAACATCTCACAGAATTATAATGCAATGAATTATTCTTTAGAAATGTTAATGTAGAAGTCATGTGTTCAGTTGCCTTGCAGCCTGGACCTCAAGATCTAGCCCCTGAATGGGCTGAGTGGCTTCAGCTATGGGAATTGCAGTGTTCAAGGGCCCAGGGACTAAGCAGACTGTTATGACTTGATTAAAGGCACACATGCAGGAATGAGCATCATGTCCTGGCATACACTGAGAAGGTACAAACATGGGAAATACAAGGTAGCAGTGAGAGGCACTTGTAGTTGGATGCAGTAGGAAAGAAGAATCATGATTTTGATCACATAGTAAGTGTAAAATTGTGTCAAGGAGTAATCCACTTGCGATGCCATGTACCATAGACTGGAGAACAGGAAGTGGAAGATTGGGCAGCCAAATGATTTTCAATTGAAAAATCAAGTTGGGAATGAAATGAGTCTGACTTGGTTAATGACATTGTGAATGAAACCAAATACAAGAGGGAAGGAATGTAAGACCTGATATGTAACTATCATGACAATTAAAAGAAAAGGAGAAATTAAAGATGATTTTGGAACTTAGAGCCTGAGTGATGTAAAAATAGTGGGAGCTACTCTAATGGGGATAATTAGGCTAGTAGGACCCAAAATAACATATGTGAGGAGGGAAAAGTGAAGAAAAATCACATTTTATGAGGAGTTAAAGGATAAATGTTTGTAAATAAGAGTGGAGTCATAAGTATAATTAAATGTGTTGGTGTCTATTAGTATGGCAGTATGTAAAAACGTGGATGTGTAACCAATGTGATTCTGCAATCTGTATACAGGGTAAAAATGGGTGTTCATAATCCACTTGAATCAAATGTATGAAATATGATATGTCAAGAGCTATGTAATGTTTTGAACAACTAATAATAAAAAAATAAATGTGTTGGTGTCTATATAACAGTCATACCTAAATTATGTTTTGTGTTGGTTTAGATTATCCAAGGATTTTTATTCTTTTTTATTATGAATTATTATCTGTGTTGATCATATGTATACACCATGGATTGAGAATTATAACTAACTTCTTTGTTTAGAAGATTAAATTTATTTCTTTTTTAATTTGTAATAAAGTACAAGGATGAAATTTGGAAATTGCTTTTAGACACAACTCTGTGGTTTTCTGGGGGTATGGCTTCAGTATGTTAAAGGAATGTATAATCTTTGAGATCTTTAAACAATTAATGATTTCTAAAGACATTGGCCTCCTACTTACACAATTAGTAAACTTAAAACTTATGAATCTAACAAAGTAGATACCCCTAAAAATTCAAACATAATTTGAGAACTTACTTAAGTGTTGCACAACTTAATATAGTTTCCCTTGTTATACACAAAGGATTGGTTCTAGGATCCCCATGGAAACCAAAATTTATGGATGGTCAAGACCTTTCTATAAGTGGCATACTATTCACATATACAGTACAGTAGTATATGCAGTCCTCCCACATACTTTAAATCAGATCTAGATATTTTGTAATAGCTAATATATTGTAAATGCTATGCAAACTGCTGTTACACTCTATTGTTTAGTGGAAAATGAGAAAGAATAAAAGTATATACATGTTTAGTACAGATGCAGGTCAAAACATAATTTTAATTGGAAGTTGGTTGAATCCATTAATGTAGAATCTGTTGATAAGGTGTGTGTGTGTGTGTGTGTTTTCATATATCAGTTTCTCTTAAATGCTTTAAACTACTTAAAAGATTCAAAAAAGTAATTAGAGAACTTTATTGGTAACAAAGTCTCATAGTAGAAATGAAATTATAGCCATTTGACTTACTTTCCATAGAGGAGTATGTCTGATGGGTAGGGGTTCTATTCTACTGAGATATATGTGGGGGATTCCCAGGCATTGTTTAGAGGAACTGTATTCCAGGTCTACTCCACACTAACATTAAGTTTGTAAGGATATGTTAAGTGATATTTGTGCTTTGAGAAGCTCCCAAAATCATGTGAAGAAAAAAATAATTAAATTTAGTGAAATAATTGATCAGTCAAGAATGGATATTCGTGGCTATTAAGAATCAGATCACGTGTAGGTATTCAACATTTTTGCTTAAGACAAGTGGCAGTTTGACTAAAGCATAAGTATTTCACTATATAATTGGATTTGCTCACCTTCATAAGAATGAATCTATGATTACAGATTGGATAAATTGAGAAGAGTGAGTTAAAGAACACAGAAAAGCCTTCCTGCCAACAGATGCATATTAAAATGATTCCAAGATTGAGGGTCAATATTTATTCTGGCTCTATTATGTGACTTTGGTGTGAAAATTCAACTTTCTGAGACTTAATCCCTTATCTATAAAATAAAATAATAACCCCTCTCCTATGTGGTGATAAGGGTGATTAAATTTGGTAATAAATTCAATAGTACCTATACAATGCAAGCTAATATGTTATCATCCTATGCTCTGAGTAGCTAACTTGTAGAAAGCATGGCCGGATAGTCATAACAGTTGATGATATTCAATTTCTCAATGCAATAAGAACTTGAAGTGAATACCAGTGAACACTTGGAACTGTTTTATTGCAGGGTAAACTTCTATGGAGGTAGAATGGTTGGAAATAGCATTACTTATTCTCATTTGTTTTCTAAATGTCATGAGCTTTTTGAGATAGTACCTTTCCTGAAGTCTGTATCTATGCATCCTTGAGTTCCACAGGAATTAGAGAATTCTTGGTGAAGAGAAACAATTCTAAATTTCTAAAATCAAGGCCAAGTGAAAACATAAGTATCATTAAAATTTATTGCAGAGTAAGTTAATAGAAACAGTTCAAATATAAGTGCCTCTTCTTGCATTTCTATGACTCTTCATGCCATGCTGAAAATTTGGACTGAAAACCTTGTCCATCTGGTGATTTCCTAGTACCTTAAGTAGCATATCATTTAAAAGCATGGGAAGATTTTGGTCTTTTCTGAGATGTACTCAGGAATATTAAGTGGCAGTATGACAAGTTACTTCAATGTCCTTATTCCTTTGACAAGTTTGGTTTCTAGAAATTTAGTAGTTATTTTCAGCACTTAAATACTTCAGTTTGGAAGATATCTAAACGTTCAAGGGGCAAATCTGGCAAAGTTGAGGATTAATTCTTTTTCCTAAATAATCATTTAACACTTCTATATTTCCTCTCATAACTCCCCAATGGTTTTTCCTTTCTGCATCCTCCATCTCAGAGGATGACCTTGCTTGAAGACCTATGTGGGGCTCAATGACTGGTACTTCATGTCTTTCCTCCCTTCCACCCATTCACTATCTTCTCTACCTAGGATGCACTTTTGCAAATGTCCTGAAAGTCATGAGGAATTGAGGAAAGATGTGCAGAATCCTAAAGAGCTTTGTCAGTACTTTGGCTTTTGCTTTAAATGACTTGAGGAATCATTGGTTATTTTTGAGCAAAGAAAATTATCTTGATTTAAAACTGTAATTCTGGCTACAATATAAAGAGCAGATGGTGAGGGACAAGGGTGGAGCAGATTAGTTGGGAAACTACTGAATAAGCTCAGATGAGAGATGATGGTGGCTGGAGTCATGGCATGGCTATGGATGTATTTTGAAGCTGGGGCTGAAAAGTCCATTGACAGATGTTATGACAGCTAGTTAAATATTAAGGATGATTCAAAAAAAATGTGACTGAGAAAATGAAAAAAATGGGACTATCATTTACTGACAAGGAAAGAACCAATGAAGAACAGGCCTTGAAAGGATTTAGATGTATTAAGTTTCAAATGCTGATTAAACATACACATAATCCTGTCCAGTAGGCTTTTGGGTATATGAATCTGTAATTCAGAGGCTAAGGTGGGTATGGAGGTGTAAGGGTGGGCAAGATAATATTTTACATAATGTGTTCAGGAAAGACCTCTCTATAAATGCAACAATTAAAACAAATTTGAAAAAAAAAAGGTAAGTGGAACTATTAATCTAGGCATTTTCAGGATGTGTTTTGTATTTTATGGCCACTTGGCTACATGAGATTGCCTAGACAATGTAGCTGGAAAAGGAAGATGTTCAATGATAGAGATCTAGAACCTTCCCACATTTAGAGGTTGGGAAAGCTAGGAGAAAACAGCAGAAGAAATAGGAGTAGCTAGTGCAGCATGAGGTGAACTAAAAGAAAGATGTTTTAGAAACCAAGAAAAGAAGGTGATTGAAGAACAAAGGCAAAAGGCACACTGATAAATGCTTCAGAGATGTGATACCAGTTGAAAACTGAGAAGTAAATATGAAATTTGGCAACATCAAGATCACTGATCTTCAAGAGAAAATGAAGAAGATATAAAAACAGGGTATAGACAACTCTTTGAAATAACTTTGCAATAAAAGGGAGGATAATGAGGCATCAGAAGAGGGATATGTGTTCAAAGGTTTATTATCTGGTATCATACTGAGCATGTTGGGTTACTGACTACTGTCAGAATAGAATGAACCAGTGGAGAGTAGACATTTTTGAAACAGTGGAGAGAGAGGGCAATTGCAGGAGCTAAATCCTTGAGCAACTGAGATAGGGAGTACAGTTTTTTTTTTTTTTTTTGAGAATTTTATTTTATTTTATTTTAGTTTAGTTTTCGGTGGACACAACATCTTTCTTTGTATGTGGTGCTGAGGATCAAACCCGGGCTGCATGCATGCCAGGTGAGCGTGCTACCGCTTGAGCCACATCCCCAGCCCTACAGACAGTTTTGTTCATTGTTCCTTCAAGGCTCAGTAGGAGCATGAATGGGCAGGTTTTAGATTGGGTGGTGGGTGTGTGGAAGTTCTTTTTTGAATGCTTCATTGCTTTTCCCTCTACAAAAATAAGAAACAAGTCATCATCTGAGATGGAGGATGCAAAAAGGAAGAACCATTGGGGAGTTATGAGAAGAAAAATAGAAATGTTAAATGATTATTTAGGAAAAAGAGTTCATTCTCAACTTTGCCAGATTTGCCCCTTGAACTTTTAGATCTCTCAAAATAGCATGCAATAGCTTGCCAGCCCTGGGAAGACCTCCTCTTTTGGTTTGTGTAGGCTTCCTGCTAATTGCCATTCTTCATCCTTGGATACTCCATTACAAGGAACTGCTTCCTCTTACATCAGTCTGTATGAGAGCTTGACTGACAGTTGTGCATATCCTTGGTAGGCTAGGGAGCTGATGCCCTTTCAAATGATGTTAAATAAATAGTGAAGGTAAAGGGAAATTTATTTCAAGGAACATTATAAATTGGCTCCCAGGCAGCTACCTGGCTGGTTCACTTCCTAACTGAGTTCTGTAACCTAAATGAGCCAAATGAGAAAAGGGTGAAGTAGTGTCTGTGGGTATGGGAGGCGAAAGGAACCCGGGGCCAGACTCAAAAGATAAGGATGCTAGCCTGGACTGTATCACGCCTCACCTCTTCTATCTGTGTCTGTAAGTGTGTTATTGTGAGCTTGTTGCTCTTTTGGGATGGTACTGTCTCAGCTAGAGTTGGATTAGATACTCTTTAATATCATCTCTAAATTCTAAAATTGAAAAGTAATTTCATTTTCAGTAATACACATATTACGCAAAGTGATGTAGTTACAGGAAGAAAAAAAATAGCATATTACAAAATAATGTTAAGTGTTCCTCATAGCTGACATAAAAGCTAGGATCATCTTACCAGCTTCTGCCAGACCAGAACACCCGACACATTAACTCATTTAGCCAATCCAGAATGTTTGCATTATCTTCAGGTGTCCCTTGAAACTCCTCTGAGATTTACCTAGCAGGAATATCTTGTTTTCTTCCTGGGAGAAAAAACAAACAAACAAACAAAAATAAAACCTCCGCTCTCTTTAGTTTATTCTTCTCTGGAAGGTTGGTTTTAATTCTTAAAGATTTGCCAGATGCAACACTCTGTGGTTCCTCTGACTGTCCTTACAGCTGTATGGGTGAACTATAGTTTCTGCCTCTTTCCCCTAAGTATGCTGCTAGCATCTCAGGGACCAGTGAAGGGGACACAAGAGGCTTACATCCCACTGATGGCCAAGGTGGTAGAGACACTGGTTTTCATTCTAACATGACCCAGGTGTTACATGAATTGCTCTTTTACCCATAAAATATATGTAAACCTCCTAAGGAGCTGTATGCTAACTTCATAGCATACAGCGAATATATAATATATGCTTTAGGAACACATTATGTTGTCATAAATTGAACTGAATTTATTAGAATCCATAATGTCCCTCAGGACCAGACACAATCTGGCTCAGAATCAGTGGTCACATACATAACCCTGCCAAACCCTAGCACAAAAAGAAATCAACTCTTGTGTGTCCAAAGACCTGTTAACCTGAGTTTTTGCCATTAAGCTATAGTTTATGTCTTAATTAGCTCAAAATAAATGTCCTATCTCATAGTCTGAGTAAAGATTCTTAGTTAATACCCATTTTCCTTTATGTCCTACCTTGCCCAAATCCACGTGATTCTTGAACAATACATTTTAGCAAATAGGAGAATCAACCATCATCAATTGTTTTGGCATGCATGACAATGTTGGTAAAGGTGGGGGTAGGGGACAGAGCTAATTCCTTTGTGATTTTCTGTAAATGAATATTGGCTAAGTTACAACAGAATTAATGTGAAATTAAATATTACAGTAAGGCTATTATCAAAAGAGGTCACAGTGATGAATGGCCTATTTAAATGAGACCACCAGAAGGAATTAGAGCTGGAGCCTATTAATCCCAGTCAGTTTGCAAGACTCCATTTTTATGCAGATTAAACCATATTTCAGGTTGATAAATCAGCCTGACGTATTCTCTGACAAGAGCCAAATTTCTTTCCCATTCTTTATTTTATTTCCATGCAGTTATGGCCACAGCTGGGTGGTTACAGCTTAGAGAGAATATTCTAGTAATGGACAGCAATAATTACAATGAGTGGCAGATGATCAGTTAGTTCATATTGCTGGACCTCTGGTCTGACTTTCTTTTCCTTTAGAGTGACAGCCAGTAAATTTAGGGTGCCCAATAATTGCAGAATTATTTACACTGATTGTGTTGGCACTCTGTACTGTTCTTATGCCTTCTGCTTTTCCTGAAAAGTCCAGTTGCATATCCCAAATTCTCTTAGTTGTTACTCATATTTTTTCCCTTCCTTTAAATTAAGATAAAATCAAAGAAATGTTTCTGGGAAAACTAGTGTACTTTATATAGAGTTTTAGATGAAAGAGTTCTGTATGTAACACAGAGAAAGTCTGTTTTTTGCTTGCCTGAACAAGATTAGTTCCAGAATGTGTGATGGAATGGAAGGATGGATAACACAGCTGAGAATAAGGGCAACTAGTTTAGCCCTACACTAACTAGCTCTCTGACCTTCGACAAATGACTAAAATTAAAACATATAGCAGAGTACATTATACATGATAGGCTCTCAATGACTATTTAGCATTAAGTGGAGTGAGCCTAGCTTCTCTGATCTCAGACTTCCTTTAAATCAAGCCACATACCTTGAGTGGATGGAAAGTGTGAAAGTCACAGTGGACTCACCTGCCTATGAAAATGGGCACGCCTGCTCTCAGTAGTCTCAACAAATGCTGTGCGTGAACAACTCCCTGGCTTAATTTAGTATTATTCAGTTTTTAAAATTTTTTGAAAATGCCTTTATCTTTTGGATGTCAGGGTAGTCCCTGCAGCTAAGAAAGAGTGAGCATCATTATTTGCCTGAGGAAGAAGCACAGGGACAGATATTGATGACTTTTCCAAAGTGATATCATTGATCAGTTCCCCTGCAGCACTAGAGCTCAGGTCTCCAATGACAAGGACTGTACTCTCTCCTGTGCTGCTGTTAATACAAATTTTAACTATTTCCTTGCACATGAACTTAAAAGGTAATATTAGTTCATGAGAAAAAAGGTGGTCAAAGGCATTACCCTTGAGTCCTGAAGGCCTTGGACATCTGGAAGGGGTTGCCAGGGTATCCCTTACCATCACTGGTGCTTGGCTGTGCTCCTTGTTTTCTATACTGCTTTCTGACCCTTCAAGCAGCGAATGGGCTATGGTAGGAAGGAAAATTGGCGTAGTCCCCAGAAGCATCACACTGTAGTTGTGGCATGACCCATTTATGTCAGGAGCAGCATGTCTCACAGAGGGAAATAGCCTGGAGGCTGGCCAGGGCAGGGGAGAAGCCACATGGTTGGTGAGCCCTGGATGCTGTTGCTGCTGCAGGAAGTAGCCTTCTAGCTGTGTGCCATCTTGGGAGTGTGTGATATTGCCAAAGCAAAGGGCAGTGCTTTTGTCACTTTCCCCACTAAATATGTGGCATCCTTTGATATGGGTATCTGAGATTCCTTTGTGGGAGAGCCAAGATTTTTGATTGTATGGCTGGATGTTAGGCTTAAAATGCAAAACCTCTGGAACGGAGAACATGTTGAGTTTAAAGTCATTCATGTCAGGGCAATTTATATGCCTGATTGCACTTATTTATGAAGGAGGATGAAAGTTAGGATTCCCCTGCATGCAAACAGATGCACACGCAGAAGTGCACACTCGTACATAGTGTTTTGCTTTTGCTTGTGGTGCTTCTTTTGCTAGTGTCTTATTATGGCTGATTTCTAGTCATCTTTCAAGACAGGGCTCTGAGGGCTTACCTACCTCATGAAACTTTCCCTGATCCCTGTCCTGTTGCCTCAGTTGGTTTTTTCCTCCTCTGGGCTCCTCATGTACCTCCTGCATGATTTTACCAGGTCACTCGATATACTATATTTTCATACATTCCCAGGCATGTTCATGAGACATACCATATGGGAATCATCATTTTATTTTTCAGATTTTAAAATTTCGTTTTTGATTGACTACATTTTTGCAAATACAGAAATCTAGTTTGGAAATCATCAATTTTACACTTAATGATAAAGGGAAACATGACATCTTATATTAATTAATTGAAAAATTTTTATTCTATTTATATTTCAGAATGAGATTTTAATAATATTGTCTGGGTATTGTTGAGATTTAGGTCCTGGTGTTACTGCAAATACTTAAGTCATTTGAATATACCTTACACTCAACATGACCTAAAGAAATAGGTTTCACATGAGATGAATTCATAAAGACTTATCTGGGTGACAGAAGAACCCCACAACTGAGAAAAAAGTCTTCTCCAGTGTCAGAAATTGCTTGCCTCCATAGAGGAATTCATTTAGACTTCCAGATAATCTTCTAGAACAAGACAAATTAAGAAATATTTGGAACATGTCTATGCCGCGATATATATAAAGAAAAGATAGCCGCTGCTGATGGGAAACAGATTGTGAACAGTGGGAATATGAGGTTAAGGAAATAATTTTATAAACAAAATAAATAATAAGTAAATAAAAAGTCAATATAATTTTATAAACAGCCCACAGTGCTGACCTCACAAAATTTCTTTTAAAAAAGCAATTTACCTTCATGGCTTAAATTGACAGTATATTTACATTTCTCAGCAAACTATCTGCAGGAGAAATGCAGGCCTGAAATGCCAATAAAAAGAAAACAAGTTACCCTGAAAGGGTGTGGGAGGTTTCTTTTGTGACCCTGCACAGACCAGATTCCAGAATTTAGGGAGGTATGGATAACTCTCCCTAACCATAAAATCTCTAAGAACAGATTCCAATTAGTACTGGTCAGCATGGGCCAAAGTGACCTAGAGTTGTCAGGCACAGTGGAAATTTGACAATCCTATCATCCTGCTGTTAGTCGAAAGTCAAAGGGTGAGCTAGGCACATTGTCATATTCCTGTAATCTCAGTGGCTCATGAGGGTGAAGAAAGAGGATTACAAATTCAAGTCCAGCCTCAGCAATTTAAAAATGAGGACTTAAGTAACTTAGGGAGACTCTATCTCAAAATTTAAAAAATTTAAAAAGGCTGGGAATGTGGCTCAGTGGTTAAGCGCCCCTGGGTTGGATCCCTGGTACCAAAATAAATAATAAGTAAATAAAAAGTCAAGGGCTAGGCCTGAGTGGGAATCTCTGAAAGCTTCCCAGGGACCCCCAATAAAACTGGAGGTCAGAAGGGGTATTCTGTTCTTTTCCTCTCTGAGAGGTTCCACTTTTTCCCTTGAGACTGTCTCTTTCTCCCTTTTCTGTCCCTTCTAATAAACTCACGCCTGTTACTCTGAGTGCTATGTCTGAAATCTTTCTGGTGTGATCACAAGAATTGGGGTGAAGAGGGGGGCCTCTGAAGCTGCCTCAGGCAGTTGCAGGATGATAACCTACAACACTGAGATATCTGTAGGTGGGGTGGCCACTCCACGGAAAGACGAGACAACAGAAGCCATCTCACAGAAGCCATTATATTGTCCCTGGACAGTTACCCCTGTGATACCCCTGGTCCTAATGGCCATCTTCTCCCTATATCAGCTGGATATATGTCCTACAGGTTCATGGATTTGACTATTATTGGTATTGACATTTTCTCAAATTATGATTTTGGAATTCCTAGGATTTCAAGGCTTAAACCTAATTAAATCACCAATCCCACAATAACCAGTCATAACTGATTCTCCTAGGCCTCTGCCCTTTTGCCCAACTCAATTACCCTACTAGCCAACCAGTCACACCTTTGTCTCCTCTATCAGATGACTCACACTCCACACACTCATAGTGGTTTAGAATAGATGTGTAAAAAGAGCCCTTTGGCTCAAATGCAGTAACAACAACAAAAATCCCCCTTTTGGTACTCACTTCACTTACCTGTCTGCATAAATAGATCTTAGAAGTCCAAATCCTACCTGGATCTGAGTGTTCTCTGACCTCCTTGACTGAGATTTTTTTATGTGGCCCTTAGCTAACCTTCCTGTATTTCATGTCTGCTCTATCTGCCATACAGAATTTTAAGAATCAATAAAAACACCATGAAAACCAGGAAAGGGGGAGGGAGAAAAATACAGGGAAAGAATTTGTGAGAAAGACGAATCTCACAGTAGGATATTAATTTTGAACTCACGTTTCATTGATTCTGAAAACAAACTCCTTTTCTACAATGTGATGGCTTTTAAATCAAGGTGTCCTGTAATTAATAATTGAGTCAGTGTATCTTTGTGAGAATGAAGAAGGAAGGAAGGATTGATACCAATGGGGTGTTCAATTGGGATTCAGGTTCTTGTCATCCCAAACAAAGATTTGAGAAGACAAGCAGTAAGTAACAGGCAGAGCATAGATTTATTGAAAGTGAAAGTAACACAATATAAAGTAGAGCAGAAAGGGCTCAGTGAGAGTGGCTCAAGGCTCCAGTGACTGGGCAAGTCTTGTCTTAGATGCTGAACTGTGCCTTGGTCACCTCTCTGTACAAACCTCATTGAAGACCTTGCCCCATCGTTCCTACTGGTTACTTTACTTTCACCTGATTAGAATACAGAACCTGTAGTGAGAGTTGTCATTGGTAATAAGACTTCCAGGGTGGAGTTGTCATAGCAATGGGAAATTGAGGCCATAAGAAAAGTCCCTTTTAAACCCCGATTCTTGCGATGAAGTCAGAAAGATTTCGGATAAGTCACTCAGAGGAATAGGCAATGAATGAGTTTATTGAAGGGAGAGGTACAAGGAGAGGGGGTTCTCTTAAGGTAGAGTAGATCGTCTCAGAGAGGAAAGGAACCAAACCATTTCCCTGTCCTGAATTCTGTTTTATTGTGGATTCCAAAGGAATTTTCAGAGAATCCCACCCAAGTCCATCTCTTGACTTTTGACTGATAGCAATGTAACCGCTGGTTACCAGTGATGAGTCCTGCTTCCCCACATGTTGAAGTTTGAACATTAGAGAAGCACACTGAGGCAAGCATATAAAGCAGGGTTTATTTAAAAAGAGGTAACATAGACTTCTCCCAGGTTGGAACAGGGGGAGGTTCTTGATAAGGGTGAAGAAAGGGCTCTAAAGGAATTAACAGTTCAATGGACAGTCTCCAACTTGCTGGACTCACTCAAAATTGGCCTCCTTGATCCAACCTGACTCTATTTACCTATCTATAACTGACTGCCTGTATAATTCTGGCTTCAGCAAGATGACAACAGACTTTCGAAGTCCCCACTGCCATGAGAACTCCAGGTTACTTTAGCTCATGCTGACCAGTTCTAAGTGGATTCTTAACCATAAATTCTTACAAATTTTATGCTTAGGAGGAATTATCCTTAGCTTCCTGAGTTTTGCAATCTAGTCTGTGAAATGTCACAGAAGTCTCCCTTCAATGTAACTTGGGTTTTTCTTATAAACATTATTTCAGACCTGCACCTGCATGAAACAGGTAACCTGTTTTCTGGGAAATATGACATATCCTGTCCACTTAAGCCAGTCAGAGCTGCATGCAGGTAAATTACTTCTTGGCAAAGAAAGCATGAGAGTCAACACAATGAACCCATTTTATAGAATTATTCTCTTAACCCCTTATTCCCATCATTTTAATCTGCCTATATTCTATTAATGGGACCTATGGGAACAAGGACATGACAACCCATCCATCTTTTTCTCTAGCCAGCATTTTTCTTGTACTTGGTCTCTACTATCTTGGCATTCCTAAACTCCTACCTCTTTATGGAACATCTACAAATATTCTTGGTACATTGACATGATAGCCCTAAGAACACTAAAGTATATTATACAAAAAGAAAAATATAAAGTATATTATCTGCTGAAAAAGCTGAGATGACTAGAGAGAAGAGCACCAGGGATCAATCAGGAAGCCTGGCGAGTTTCATTTTGACCTCTGATTCTTTTGTGACATATTTGCTCTGAACACCTTGGATTCCTTCCTAGTGGAGCATCTTGCATGCATAAGGTTTCTTCTTAGTATTTGGAGTGGAGGTTAGTAGAGATTGTGTCTGAATCCAATATCTCACTTTCTTATGGTGAGCTGAGATTTTTATGGCACAGGTAATTCAACAACTGCCAAAATGTTATTTACATTTTTTTTCTGCATGCTTGCTATATGCTTGAGCAAGTGCTTTATATACATTTTTCAATTACATCTCACAACACACCTAGCAAGTGGTAACTATTATCTCAATTTTAGGGCAGCATGCTTAGTGATGCTCAGTAAGTTACCTATCTTCATGTAAGGAATTTCAAAGGAATATAACAATAAGTCTGCAAGTCTCTGAAGTCTGCTTTATCAAATGACCATTATTTTGCCACTTAATAGATTTTTAGCATCTTAATTGGATATTGTTAAGGTGGATATATTCACAATCACGCCTATATCCATGGGCATCATATTGCATATTGTTTGCAGTATCTATATGTAATGTGTTTTTTGTACACACCTTTATCAAGACCAGATAAGATCTGGAGAGAGGAGGTGGGGATACAAAAGCACAGGGAGGAGAGGGAACCAAAGTTAGAGAAAGGAGAAGAGCAAAAACAAGAGACAGTGTTCTTCAGTACTGGGGGGTGGGGGAGCACACAAAAGGGGAAGCCTTTGCAGTGCCTAAAACCCTAAAGGATTTCTCCGGGGGATCCTGGGAGGTCTTCTAATACCTTCCCTGTCTTTAGACAGCTCCAGATTTAAGCTATTCTGAAAGCATTTATGTGGAATTTGAAATGAAAATGTAGCTGCTTAGTCTTTAATAGAAGACAAACAAAATGCAGGAGCCTGTGGTCGATTCTGAATAAGGTATCTTTTTTTAATGCATCACACCAGGGGGTGAACACATATTTGAAAGGGCTTAGAATGCATACAAAGGCTCTGTACTTTGACCTTGACTAATGCCAGAGAATGCAAATCCCCACAGCAAGAAGCCATCACCTAAATCTATAAATAAAAAGAAAATGAAAATGAGAAATAAATGAGTCACATTTTGGTATTTTGTGATAAATCCTTCAGATTGATGAAAGGAAAACCACTGTAACTCACCTTGGAATGCTCAGATCCTTAACATATGTACAGAATGCAAAAGCCTTTCTTCCTAAGCCTTCTTCATGGGCTGCTTGTCCATGGGGTTGCCCTGAAAGAAAATGTGTTTGAGGCAGAAAAAAAGTATCATTCTGGGATCTTAGCTCTGCAGTGTTTAATTCTTCCTCACAGGGACAAACAGTTGATGCTTTTGAAGTAAGGTTTAATTCAAGAAAAGATTCCTGGGCTTTTAACAAGACTTCTAGATGGAAAAAGCTGTATTGGGATTTTTTTTTTTTTTTTAAATAGCTTCTGAATTTCACTGAACAAAAAGCATTTCGAAACAGGGAAAGGGAGATGCATTATTAATTAGAGGAAAAGTGATGACTTTTTTTCTTCTTTTGTTCATTCTTAATAAAGTATGTGTGTTCAACTAAAATAAGTGGTGCTCGATATGCATAACTGTTCCACACTTCATTTTAACTCTTTTTCGATATTTCTCAGCTCTGCATGGTGTCAGGTTCCTTAGGTAAACCAGATCTTATTTCCTGTGTTAATCTAGACTTGTGGATGGTGAAGATTACCTCTCAAACAGTGAGGAGAGGAAATGGTTATAGGTGCCTTGCATTTCCTCTGTTAATCAAAATTGACACTGATCTGGATTGCAAGCTTTGGGGGAGATTGTGTCCAGTTGTCTGTTGGTAAATGTTTAACCGATGGCTTTCTAAACAATAAAAGAAGGAAAGAAAAGGAAAAGAAAAGCTTGATTACTGCATTTGTTAATTTCCATGGTATAAATTTTCTCACTCATGCTGATCTCAAATCTTCACTGCTTTAACTGGCTTGAAAAGTTCCCCAGTTTTACCAATAAGGAGCCATACAAGCTAACTTTGATATATCACTGGCTGCATCTTTTTAAATTAGGTTTTCTTCTCAAAATCCTATCATTCAGAACTGGGGCAGTCATCCTAATAAGCAAAAACTACCACCATCACCCCACTGTCATGAAAATACATTAATATTGAGGCTAAATATTGAGACTGCAGCACATCATGATTCATTCACTGTACTTCAGGTTTACTGTTCTGTCCATTTGAGGTCTACAGAGAGGAGAGTATATTAAGAAAACCTGAGCCAATTCTCATTCCTTGTGGACTGTGCATAGTATTCAACATATTTTCTTCCCTTTCACGTGCTTGTCCAAAAAGAAAAAAAAAAATAGTTGCAACCAACTTCCACTTAAACAAATATGATTTATAACTTCTAATCAAATGTCTAATATTAAGTGTGCCCATTATTATGTAGTTCCAGCCCAAGTGTCTGCTTACTGTGCTTGAAATGCCCTTTGAATTTTCTACCTGTCATTTTGATGCCTCTCCTTCCTGGTAAGCAGCCAAAAAGAACACAAGGTAACCTGTCGATTTTGGCTTTGACCTTTTAGACCTTAGTAAATCTTTATTGTGTGGTTTGTTTAGGTATGGGACTGACATTCTTAATGGCTCCTCACTCAGTGGTCAGCAAGGGCAAAAATGTCAATGCTGTTGTAATCACTAGGCAAAAGAAGTAATGAAGTCTGCTCACAGCTAAACTTCAGTCATCTTGGGGAGATGGGACAGTTTTAGAGAAGTGCCTACCTGGTCTGGGTAGTCAGGGTAGGTATGCAGAGGCACATAGAGAAATTGGAGGGATAAGACTGCATGTGTCAGTCAAGAGTAACAATCAAGGCAAACATTGCATCTCTAGTTGTAATTGTTAACTTCATTGGCTCAGTCTTTAGACCATGTCTGCTAATACAGCCCCGACTCTGTTCATTGAGTTTATAAAGGTAAATGAACAGAGTTTATAAAGGTAGCAAACTTGTCCTAACTTGGGTGAGACTTTCCCATTTTAGAATTGAAGTCACCAGGTTCAGGGAACCTCTCAAGTTCTCCGTAAAAAAAGACAGTTGGTCCCCCTACATCCTGAGTATTTAGGAGGTAATAGTCCCACTGAGTGTGTGTGTGTGTACTTATTATGTCAGATTTCCAAACTAATTATGTTGGTATCAACATTAAGTTCATATATTTTCATCATGTTATAAAAATGATACAAGGGTCTGATTTTCCTGAAACCAAGATATAATAAATCAATACATCAGTTCCAGCATTTTAACAGACATGTTAAAAATGACATAAAATGTCAAAAGCTGACTATTTTTAATAAGCTTTCAGTTGTCCTTTTTAAAATTTATTTACTTCTTTAAAAAACTAAGTTTTATAGTTGTGAAACACATTTTTTTTCTTTCACATTTTTGACTGCTGCTTTATAGTCATACATAATGATGGGATTCATTGTTACATATTTGTATACACACAAAATATAATAAAATAATTTGGCTAATATCACTCTTCAGGACTTATCTCCTCCCTTTCCCACTCCCTGGCCCATTTATTTCTTTTGATTGGTCTCCTTTTTTATGATTTTTCATAAGACCCCACTCCCCTTTTTTATTTTTCCTCTCTGTAAGCTGACTTTTAAAATTAATTTTGAAAGAAATTGGTATGAAACTCTCATTCAATAGAATATTAAACCTAGTTTTTCATATTACTTTTAGAGACTTTCCAATTTACTATCCATTTGGGCTTGTAGAGTATATGTGGTTTTGCAATTTATGCAGAATTGGTCTTGAATTTTGCATCTTCTACTTGCTCATAGTTTTCTCTCTTAAGTCCCACCCCAAGCTTCCATTTCCTCTGTAATACCATCCTTTGTAAGAGGCTTAGAATATTTTAATGAAGTGATACATGTAAAGGGCCTGATCCATAGTTAATGTTCAAAATATATTAATTCACTTCCCAGAATTTTTAAAAAGCAATTTTTATATATTCCTTTCATAATCTTTCTGTGATTATGAAAAAGAATTTTCTGATTATATCGGTCAAGTGATGTGAAAGATACTTATGGTAAAGAACAACAATCCACACAGCTTCCATACCCATGACGCTAATCCATGAAGAACCAATGAAGAAATGTGTCTGGTCACTATCTACTATGAAGCTGAGGATCTGTCAACTACTACTTGGTGCTCATGCAAATTAAAACATCTTCACTTGAGGTGTGAGCCTGCCTTTGTGAGGATATGAGTCCTTTCTTTCACATTCATCCTACACTATTTTTGAATGTTATTTCAATATCTATGCACTTTAGCAAATTGACTGTAATCACAGTTACCTATGTCAAGCTGCCATCCCCTGACTGACTATTTGGCTGACTTGATTGAAGTTTGCCCAAATTAACTCTTAGTAAATATGGAAAGTCAATAGTGAAAATTGGTGTGGAGTACTAAATATAAATACTAAATGAAATAAGATGAATTATATTTGGTTCATGTAAACCTCCCATTTTCCAGAAAAAAAAAATCAAATATCTGAAAAGGTACCCCCTCACAAATCAAACAGAATTAGCAACAAGACAAAAATTAAAACTCTTGATATCCTAATTCAAAATGCCTCTGCAACACTGCCTATTTTAAGAGAGGGATTCAAGGAGGGTCTTAAAAGCAGAGCTCAACCTTCTTTTCTCCAACATCAGGCATGCTGATAATTTTTTAGATAAAAAGCAGTGGTAGAATTCTTTAGAGATGTCTATTTCTATTTTAAAATTATTAAATATGGGATACTGATTAACAGAGTAGAGGGAAAACTCGCTTTGCAGCTTGAACAATTCTACAGGAAGGTGACTCTGCTAATTGGTTTTTTGGGGTGGTTGCCCTGGTCAATTGGGTACTCGCCCTTGCATCCATCATTATTGTTTGATGGACATCCATTCTTAGGTCTTGTCTAGTCACATTAATTTTATGCTGCTTTTAGGTCTTTAAACGTAACAAAAGAAATAAAGGGAATGGTCTATTGAGAAATATCAGGATAAGAACATTTTCTGAGTGAGAACCAAAAAATCAAAGCTCAAAATATCTATTGCTCTTGAATTTTATTATGAGCAGCTAGAAGTTTTCTTTTTTTTCTCCACAAATTTAGTTACACAAGGAGATTGACTTCATATCTTCCAAGATATTTACAGCAAAGTTTTACTGAGAACCAAGAAAATATAGAGAGAAGAGAAAGGATATATTACTGGAATGCTCAATAGGAAAAATGTACCAATCTGGATGTGAGAAGTGGCTAGATATCAGCCTCTTCTGATGTTGTTCTTTCTCTTCTTCTTTTTCTTCCTCCTCCTTCTCCCCTTCTCACATGCAGACTTCCGGGAATAATTTCAAATCAAGTATTGTTGAAGGATGTTTGAGTCTTACAAAATATTGGGATCTGTATTATTTGTAAAGTCAAAGGTACCCAAGGTGAAAAGGATGGCTGTCAGCCTAGAATAGGCCAGAAGATGAAGGCTGAATGGATATAGTTGAAGGATATATTAAATCTCCCATTATTTTGTACTATAACCATTAAGGAACTTTTACTCCATGCCAGGCACTTTTCTAGGAATAGGGTTGGACTAGGTATAGGGTTGGACTGGATATTACTTCTAAATCACTCAAAAACTCAATAATATTAATCAATTGTTTAATATTGTTCCTGTGCTTCAAGTCAGGAAGAGGTTCATTGGTCCTGACTGGCTCCACATTGAATTCTTGTCTCTGGCCTTTGCCCTGTGCCTTTATTTTTATAGCCAAGATCTAGGTACTGCAGTTTCCTGGGGGAAAACTCTTAACAGGATGATGTAAACTGCACAAAAGGACAAGCAGGGACATAGACCTTTGAAGACCTAGTCTTCGAACATGTCTATATTACCTCAATCTCATTTTTTTTAGCTAATAAAAGTCACACAGTCCAAAGTCAAGGGGTTTAATGATAACATCATGGGAAGAAGTACAAAATCACATTACCAACTTGGAGATACAAGAATGATAGGTGGGTACCAATAATACCATCTATAAGAGATGGGCTAAAGATTCAAATATAAATAAAGGGCAGTTTTCATCTTTAAGGAAATCATAATTAAATAAGAAATGTTGGAAAAAAACAAGTAATTATATAAACTGTCAGTTTTCTGAGATAGGTATGTAAGATAAAACCTGTAAGATATCCAGTTTGGGAAAATATATTTCACATGTATTTGACTGATAGTAAATAAATAGTTGAGACCCAGATATCCCAATTTTATTTAGAAAAAAAATAATGGATGCCTGGGATGTGTATTGGTCCAGGTGTTGCTTTCCTCTAGCTTTCCTCCCTGTTTTCTTATCCTCCTCCTTCTCTTTTTCTTCTCATTCCCTTCTTCCTACCCCCAAGTCCTCCTCCTCCTCTTCCATTTTTTAGTATTAAATTTTTGAAGTCTCAGTATGTAAAATATGGAGAATTAGACATCTCAATTGGTGACTCCAAATTCTATTTTCTTCACATGGCCAGTATACACTTAAGCTGATTAAAAGGAGCAAATACTTGAAGAGCCTCATAAAACCACAATATTTGTATTCAAAGTTCATATTTGAGGTATTATAGAAGTACTTTCTCCCCTCACTGTGCTTTGGAAATCTTTCCTTCTGCGGAAATTGTCAACATGTAAGGGAGCAGTAATTCTCAAGGTGTGTCTCTGGGATAATTGGAACTAGAACCCCTTCATCTGCTAGGTAGTAGCACATGTGGTTTCACAGTTCCCTTCAGACAACTGGGCTTCTTTGAAATTTGTAGCAGAAGAGACTGCAAATTCCTTCATCAGCCAACCTGAGGGCAGGACAGAGCATCTGTAAGGCAAGAACTTATGGTTACACATGTGACAGAATCTGAGAGTCTTTCCTGTTCAAGGCTTATTTGCCATCTCCCTGTCACCAGTGTCTAATAAGTTGTCCAGTTAGCACAGGCGGTGGTAACCACTGCTGATGGGCTATATGACCCAGTGCCACACAGCTCCACTCATTCACTTCCTTACAGGTCATAGCTGCTTTTGGGCTATAGCAGTGGAGTTAAATAGCTGTGATAGAGACCATATGGCCCTGCAAGCCAAAAGTATTTACTATGTGGCCGTTTTCAGATAAAGTTTATGGATCTCTGTGTCAGAAATGCATTCCTTTGGACTAAAGCTTGTTATCCAGTTGAAGCATAAATGCTGGTGAATAATTTTAGCGAATTATGGACTGTGAGGTGAGGGGGGGACCCTGTAGGGAATAGAAACATTCTTGGGAGAAGATGATGCACAATATTTTTATTTTTATCATGATTTAACTTTTCCCCTTCTGTGTGCTTCAATTTATAATGTCCAATATTTCTTTTTTTTTTTTTGCTCCCGATGATTTCTTGATACCATCATTACTATTCAAGGGATTCAGCAGATGGAGGCCTGCCCAAATCAAATGTTCTCTTATGGAGGTGTGAAAACAAAGTGGAAAGAGTTGGAGTCCTTCTGAATTTCAGCCATTCCACTTGATAGTGATGAGAACCCGTGCAAAGTATTTAAGTTCTCAGAGGGCCGTTTTCATTATATTGCTGTTGTCATTTTTGTTTTGTTGTAGGGAGTGTTCTGAAAATCAAACATAATAACATGAGATTAGAAACAAAATAATTTTATGAAGAATGAGAAAATATAGAGTCTAGAGGAAAGCATATTGAAACATTACACATGAAAATGAACTAATTGGAAAGCTTACAGATGAAAAATATAATCACCAAAATTAAAAACTCTTAATTAAATGTTATGCAAATATTTAAAAAATGAATTCAGATAGATAAATATACATAAATCTAAATACATATAATGAATTAAGAATGATGTTGAACAATAAATACCTTGTGCTAATTATCTTTGTAAAATTTAAGCAAAATATATTATATATTTGTATGGACTCATATGAATACAAATGAGTATACATACATAATAGTATAAAACATGCATAAAACTTTTAAATAACCTCTTTAATTTTGAGAGTCCTGTTTAGAACAGAATCAGAAAATTGATATGGGCAGTTTCAACTCTGTTATATTCTTACTTGAATGTGAAAGATTTAAAACAATGGCAAAATGCTAGTTTTTAACAGAACTGATACATGCGTATAAGTATTTGTGCTATTTTGTTATACTTTTAGACATTTTCATATATTTTATGTCATATTTTTAATGGAGAGAAAGTCAGCCTAAATAATTATAGGTCAATTTCCCAGATGGTATACACATCTGAAAACCTAGTGGGGCAGGTTCTGAAAAAGAAAGGTCCAGTTGCCTCATTCAGTACAGATGCCCCTTGATTCATGCAGTGGGGTCATGTCCTCACAAAACAATCATAATTTAGAAATATTGTAAGCCAGATAAATTGTAAATTCAAGACCTGCCTTAGAAACCTGACTAGACCTTGTCTCAACATGCAAAATAAAATAAAAGGGACTGAGGATGTAGTTCAGTGGTAGAGTTCTTGCCTAGCATGAGCTAGGCCCTTGGCTCAAGCTCCATTACCAGGAAAAATAGAGAAAGCAAGCAAGAAAGAAAGACAGAAAGAGAGACAATACCCCTAAACCCTGAACATCACCTTAGCAGCCCAGTGTACTGTATATGATTAGGTATTACTCTGTCATCCCGTGTCTGACTGGGAGCTGTTTTGCCACTGCCACTGCCCAGATCACAGGAGAATATCATACTGCAAATCAGTAGACTGGGAGGAAAATCAAAATTCAAAATTTAAAACACAGTTTCTACTTACTACATATTACTTTTGCACTGCAGTAAGATCAAAAAATTGTTAAGTCAGGGACAATCTCTAATATTCTAACAAGATATGCTGTAATACCTCTTTCCTTCCATATGCATTCTGTTATCTGTATCCATTTCCCTATTGCTAATAAAATGCTATTATTTCTTACTATTTTCTTCAAACATTCTATTTTTTTGACTTGTGATGGGAAATGGATTATTTATAAATTGGAATAATTACTGAAGTGAGTGTGTAGAGAACTTAAAATTTTTCTTAGTTTCATCACTAGTAGAAGTTTGATGGTGGATAGGTGTGGTTGAATACACCTGTAATGAAGGTGTAGGACACAGATTTGAGGTCTTTCTCAACAAATTAGTGAGACCATCAGCAACTTAGCAAGATACCTAAAAATTTAAAGACTGGAGATGTAGTCCAATGGTTAATCACCCCTGGGTTAAAAAAAAAAGTTTAATAGTGGATTGTAGTGATTAGGATTCTTTTTTTTTTTTTTTTTTTTTTTTTGAGAGAGAGAGAGAGAGAGAGAAATTTTTTTTAATATTTATTTTTTAGTTTTCGGCAGACACAACATCTTTGTTTGTATGTGGTGCTGAGGATCGAACCCAGACCGCACGCATGCCAGGCGAGCGTGCTACTGCTTGAGCCACATCCCCAGCCCAATGATTAGGATTCTTAAATGTCTTACTTTTTATAAAGAATTTTTCTCTTAAACTCAACTACTCAGGAGGCTGAGGCAGGAGTATTACAGGTTTAGCCAGACCTTGTCTCAAAATTTTAAAAAAAGGAAAGAAAGAAAAATAATTTCATAAATTACTTAATTTTGCTATTATTTTAATATTAAAGCAGCCAGACTAGATGGATATTAATTTATTATTTTATTATAAGGAAGGAAAGCATAGTGATTATTTTGTACCCAGCATCTAAGTGGCCAGATTAAGCAAGTATAAATCTGTATATTTGATTGAGGATCCCCAATCAAATATACATACCTCATGCACAAAAGATTCTTATAATCTAAATATGTCTCATGTAGTATTTTACCTGACAAACCTGTTAAAATCACACAACTATACCAATGAAAATAGTTCTATGATGTTAACAACTGTTTTTAGGACCAAATTTCTTTTCAATTATCAGAAGTGTGTCTTGGTCATCCATTCAATGTTTATTCTTTTTTTTTTTTTTTTTTGAATAGGGAGTGAACTCAGGGGCATTTAACCACTGAGCAACATCCCCAGCTCTATTTTGTATTTTATTTAGAGACAGGAGCTCACTGAGTTGCTTAGCACCTCACTTTTGCTAAGACTGGCTTTGAACTTGTGATCCTCCTGCCTTAGTCAACCTAGCCGCTGGGATTATAGACATGAACCACTGTGCCTGGCCTCAATGTTTATTCTTTAATACAACAGTATTTATTAAGCCCACTGTTTATGCAATGGAGTGTCATGATGATCAACAGTCTTAGAAAAGGTACTTATGTGGCTGAAAAGAGTGCTTCAGGCAGAAGATCCAGAAAATTGGGTTGTGGTAGACGGTTCAGATAGAAGATTCATAGTTGGTTAAGGTTATGGGGGCTAAAAAAGAAACACAGGACTTTAAATATGCTCATTATATATAGAAGATTGAAGGTAAAGGATGAGTCAATAGACAAGAACTGAAGAGATAACCAGAATATATTGTAAAGGGTATTGCTAGTTCAATTAAAGAATTAATTTGGTCATTTCCTATTATTGCCACACTAAGTTCTTTAAGAGATGAATTTTAAAACAAACATTTCAGAGATGAAACAAAACTGATCAAGGACAAGCACTTGGGAATGGGTGGCATAAATAAGGTTGGGGGTATCTTGGTATTAAAACCATGCTACTGGGAGATACCTTAAAATCAGGGGAACTGAGGGCACTTAGGTGAGGACAGGATTTGAGATAGGCCAAAGGATGTTGAAGACTGAGTTCAAGGCTTCAGGGACTAGAGTTGGTAGATACTACTGATGAAGAGGCATTCAAATTATTCAACTGAGTGGAAAGAGCCACAAGAGGTTCTGATGTTTTTCTGTTCTCATTCTGAAACCTATAGAGATGTTCGGGAGGGAACACTAGAGAGGGAATAAAGAATCCAATGATTCCTTAGATTCAGAGATAAGGATGATGAAGGAGGGAGAGAAACTTCTATTTGAAATATATTTATTACAAATAGTGTCCTCCAGGCACTGGTTGGTATCTGTCAAGGCCTAGGAGGGATAGAACAACTCATGGAAGCATTGAGAAGGTTACAAGGGAACAAAGAGTCCAGGTGTCTCAGTGGAGAGGGCTGTGGCTGGGAAGCAATGGAGATGTGTATCTTCAGAAGGAGGAAGCACAAAGCAGGATATTGTCAAGGGAGGGGAGAGGTGTGAACAGGGTACTCCTAGGAGAATGAGGTGCAGGTTAACATGCCTCCTGATCGGCTCCATTATTAGCCCTTCCAGTGTCCAAGGCGGAGAGAATAAAAGCATTCAGATTTCACAAGAGTTCTTCATGAGCTGGAGTGAGTGAAAGTACTCCTCAGAGAGTCCTGGTCACAGCAAAGAGGCCAAATATTGAAACCAGTCCCTGGAACTACCACCATGCATCAGAAATAGACCCTCTCTGGCAGGTGGTAGTGATGCAGGTAACACCAGAGTGATCTCTGGGAAGTGATTTCCCCCAGTATCCGCCTAATTTTTCTCATCTTTTTAAAACAAGTGACTACATGAAACCACCCCCAAGGTCAAAAATCTGTATTTCCAAGTATTCATAAATATTTTACTTTTTTAAAAAATAAAAATTACGTTATAAGCTAGATTAATATCAGCAAGTACTTATCACGATTGGTAGTTCTGAGTTTCTGGAGATTTCTTCCCCTAGGATTTTAATGGAGGGTTAGGATTTTATATGAGTTGTGACATTATAAAAAATGGTTTTTGTTTCTTGGCTGTTTCTACTCCATGCTGGCTAGAAAATTCTCCTTGGGGTCTCTCATCTATTTCTATGCTATTCCATTCATCATTTATAAAACCATTACTTTACCTGTGTAGTGTTGCCTCTTGAGGCTTCTGAGTCAATAGAGCTGAGAGCTAATGTGCATTACACAAATATTTCTGGGAAGGGGCTTAGAGCCTATTTACCATAGCTCTACCATAATTATTCATTCTTTTATATAGGTATTTAAGAAAGGAACTCACACATTAAAAGACAGGCTACCAAAAATATTCTTATGTATTAAGTCAACAGGGAAAGGTTAAGATTATCTTAAATCATAAGCAGAACCTACTGTGTGCCAGGCATGTGCTGGTCTGTGGAGGGGAAAGGAAGGAAGGTTTGCCCCCAAAATATTTACATTAATGAGAAGACTTAAAGCAAGCAATCAAGCAGGCAGGTGAATATAAATAAAAAGTAAATAATATTTCTTACTAATAAAAAAGATATGGCAAACCAGATTTTAATTAAAGGACAAATGAATTACATAGATAGGCTCTGTTATATATATTGTATGTGAGACAATAATACATTGGGAAGATTTTGAGGGAAAATCTGGTGTTAGATCTTAGTGTCTTAAGTGTAGGTCTGAAAGTGTGTGTTGAATTTGAACTATGTTGGCAGAGGCAGGAAGGTAGCCTGTGGGAGGCTCTTTGAGAATGGACTGAACAAATGTGAGAGGGTAGCAGAATACATGGCCTGTCTGCACTAGAGGATGTAGGAATGGGAGTTTTAGGAGTGGAGGCCGAAGATGGGGTTACAGAAGCTATGCTTGAGGGCTTTGGGCCACGCAGACAAAGTCTGTCCAGATCCATTGTTAGAGTTGTGATACAGGGGGATGATTTGAATATCAAGAACACAAAAGCAGGAGACTGAAATTGGTGAGAAAATAGCAGAGTTCAAGTGAGGGGGGTCTGAACAAGAACAGTGTAGTGATAGAAATCCTGGGAAGAGGCTCACCTGACTCACAAGGGAAGCCTGGCTTCCCTCTGTTCCTCATACACATTTTTCTCAAGGCCATTGCACCAGTTCATCCCTCCATCTGTAATTATTCTCCCATAGTTTTTGCATAGTTGGCTCTTTCTCATTTTTCATGCTTTCAAAAAAAAAATGCTCTTCTTGCCATGAAGCTCTCTGATTTCCATGCAAAACTCACTATTCTAAAGTCTCTTAGTCATCTTGCATTCACTCTAATTTGCTTGCTTATAATCTGATTCCTTTGAAGAAAAAAAAAATGTAAACTCTGCAAAGCAGATTTCTTGGCTAAAAGAGATTCATCACTATCTATAATCTGAGCACCCAGAAAAATGATAGGCATATAGTAGGTGCTCAATAAATGCCTGTTGAAGAAAGAAAGAATAGGGGGGCTGGAAGGAAGACACAATGGTCCTACAATGTTGTAAGAATGATTTCTGGAGGTTATCATCTATGTTATTATCATCATCAATAAGGCTTGATATTTTGTTTGTTCTTAAAGGATTGCATGTTGAAGTATTGGTGCCAATGACTAGCACACAATGTTACCCCCAGGAAATTAAATCTTGCACGAAAGAAAAGACATGAAAATCTTCATTCCTTTATCCTAAGAACCCACAGGACTGATATCAAATTCTTTCAAATTCATTCGAACAATATTTCCTACAGTTTCTAATATACTAGCAATATCTCCAAGGTCTCCTTCCTTCCAGTGCCAACACTTAGGATTTTAAGTTACTGCATTCATAATCGAAATCAATATTCTTTTCATATAAGTGCACAGCTAGGGTAACCACACACTTATTCCACTAAAACTTTCAATATCTAAACTATTTATGAATGTTACCATAGGGACCAATATTCATAACTTGCTTCAAGAACCACACAAATTTAACATATAATTATATACATTTCAGTTTTTGTTTAGAGTTTTATAGTAGAAACCACTCATTTTTAAAGATGAGCACTGAGATGCTAAGATTGAATCAGATGTGTTTACATAAACAGAGCTTGTGCAATAATGTCAGAAATGTAAACTGAACATGAAAAATGATTAATTTATGATTAACTAAGGAGTGGCTGAATCAAGATAAAAGTCTGAGATTTATTTATATCCCTTATGATGTGTAAAAATAATACCTTATATAGAGGGCATCTGGTAAGGTTTCAGTATTGTGTTTTGGCCTGATGAACAGCCTCCAACAGAAGCTTATTCGGCAGGATTAGAGTTAAAGGGCATCCAACCTCTCAATGGGGAAATGAAGAGAGAAGGTTGTCCTGTCTCTGCAGCAGGCTTCTTTCCATGAGGGTGCCAAGGAGGAAGCAGCAGGAATAAATGGCTCAACATGGCCAGTAGTGATGAAAATTACCACTTAATCTAAGCAGTCCTTATTTATTCTTTGGTAGCAAAGCCAGAAATTTGTGTTTGATTGCAAAAGGATATGATTTTCTACTCCAAAAAGATTTTATTCCTATTCAGTCACTGCTACCTGCAATATGTTAGGCAGCTATGTAAGCATGCCACGTTGATGTTAAAAAGAAGGCTTAGTCAGTTTTTAAAAGAAATAACCATGACTTAAATTCCCACCATGTTGCGGATGAGTGGTACCGTATGAGCGTTTTTCACTGGGAGCACTTGGAGGAGTTTGGGGAAGGAAGAGGGAAGAAAGCATGAAAGAAAGAAGTAGCTCAATAGGAAGAGAATGTGGGAAAACCAGACAGAGGTTAAAACAGAATTGTGCTTCACTTAACAATTTTGCTCTTAAACCTTGCTTTAAAAATCACTTCTTCCAAAAAGAAATCCTAAAAAAAATAAGAAAATAACTATAATGGTGGTTCTATTCTTCTCTACAAATTCTGATCTGACGGTCCAGCCTGAGAAAATTTCCTTGATCTGGAAACTAGTTAGATAAAAATCACATGGGGGAAGGCTATTGGGATGTGATTATGGACTTTTTCTCCTCTAAAGACAAGCTACCAAAATGTTGTACAACAGCACAATCAGTTCACTATTGCGGGCTGTATGAGATATGTCTCAGTGGCCCACTGTAATTATTATTCCGTCCAGAGAAGAACTTGTGTTGTTTAGTAAACAAGGGACTCACAGTCCACTTAACAAATGTATTGTGTCAGTTTTTCTTTCTTTCTTCTTCTTTTTTTAATCACTGTAACAAATACCTGACACAAATCAACTTAGAAAGGGAAAAGGTTTGTTTTATCTCACAGTTATGGAGATTTTAGACCATGGTCTGTTGGGCCTGTTTTTTAGACTGTGGTGAGGCAACGCATCAAGGCAGAAATATGACAGCAAAACTGCTCACCTCATAATTAAAAAGTGACAGAGAGAAACAGAAGGAGGAAAGAGATGGGGGTCCTTCTATCCCTTTCAAGGGTACACCCCCAATAACCTAAAGATCTCTATCATCATTAGGCCCCACCTATTAAAGCTTCTAGTACCTTTCAATAACTCCAAGATGGGGACCAATCCATGAACCGTAGGCCTTTGAGGGATATTCCAGATACAAATCAAATCGTAGGAGACATGAAGAAGTTACAAGGCAAAAGAAATTTATGGTTTGATCCTATTATGTGATCTTTTGAGGTGTTTAGGAATTACTAATAAATTTTCTTTCAGTGACAAAGTTAAGATTTTTCTCTTTTACATGGAAACAAAGGAGCTCTGGTTTTTCTCTGCAGAGCTGAGAATCCATGGATGGTAATGATGATGACACCAACTTATTCAACGTTGCCCTTTGGCCATTTCCTTTAGAGAAGTCAGGGTGCTTCATCCTATTCTTTTAGCCTCTGGCAAAGAAAATACTCATCCAAGCCAGTGCAATTATCAATCAATGGTGCCCAGTAAATGTTAATGGATGATGACTAAGATAATGATGGCAGTGGTGCTGGTGGTAAGGACTAACCTTCATTCCAAACAAATATATGTGTGTGTGGCGGGGAGAGTGAATATATGTTAAATTATATTGATCAAGGATCTTCTCTACCTCAGCCCTGCTACCTCTCCTTAGACCTATATAAACACACAGCCTTTTGTAATAAAGTGGAACCTCTTCGGTGAAAAAAAATATAAAAATAAAAATAAAAATGATGCTACAATTCACACTCTTAACAAAAGCTTTCAGTTTCTTATTTTCTATGTACAAATTCTAGAACAAGATTGTATCACCAATGTGTACACTTAGTTTTAATTGGCAGTAATTTAAGAGTTGTACAATAAAAGCCTTTAGCAGAAGGAATGGAAAAATTTATGAGTCTGTCAATCTTGGTGAACAAAATAATTTTTTTCCATATGGCATGGATTGAAAAAAATATGCTGAAATAGTTAGATTTTAAACTTTGTATCCAGACCGTATATCTCTTCTCAAGCACTAGGAGTCTTTAAAATTTAGCATGTATGAGGCTTACTCTTGAATACTCCCCATCACAGTTTTCCCTCTCCAAGCCACAGATAAAATAGACAACTTTCATGTGTGGTTGCAAAATTTCATTTATTGGCTGCAGTAGTGCAGGTAAGAAAAAAAGAAATCTCTTCCAAAGTTGTCTGGGAAATAATTCTCAAACTTGGAGAAAGTGGAATCTGAAATTGTATAGTGGGGTGAGTTTGGGCCTAATGTGTAAAACAAGGGTGGTATCCAGAATTATCTTGCCCAGGAAAAGACTCCCAGATAAATTTAGTGAAAAATAAGATCAATATCTATTCAAGTATATCTTAAAATATTATTATGCCTTTTAGAAAAAGAAAATGTTGTGTATTATACTTAGTGAGTAAAAGATCAAGACTAATTTTCTTCTCCTTCCAGTCAGCCTGCATAATAATCACTAATTCATTTATCCATTCAATAGCTATTAATTGAGTTTTAAAATTGTTTTAAATTTAATTCAAATTATTATTATTATTATTATTATTATTTTGGTACAGATGGTTGAACCCAGAGTCTTGCTAAATAGCTGAGGCTAAACTTGGACTTGTGATCCTCAGCCTCCTGGATAGCTTAGAGTACAGGTGTGTGCCACCACACCTGGGTAGAAATGATTTAACCATGTATCAGGTCTTGTTATCAGACCTGCTATTTCAAGGAAGCACCAAGTACTGTCCTTACCTGGATGACAATACCAGCCTGAAGGGGAAGAGGTGTGCACATATGGACTTTGGATAGTGGGAAAAGTGAAGTAGTGGCTTGTGAATATTCTGGGGAAGTACAAAGAATAGAAGGTGGGACATAAAGCATCAAGGGTCTTCACGCAGAGGACACGATAACTAATATGAGGGATGAGTGGGGGTTTATCAAGCAGGGTGGAAAGGCCATTTCAGAAGCATGCCAGCTGTGCAGGCAAGAGTACAATACAGCAGGGATCATCCAGGAACTCACAGGGTCTGGGGCAACCCCAGGGTATCCTGTTCTTGGAGGCTACGGAGTTGAGTATGATGTAGTTTGCAGTTCTCAGCTGCATGGATTGTGAAAACTCTTCTCAAAACCATTTTCACAACTCTGTGGTCTCTTCTAATATATGATACAAGGAAAGGGAGTAGCATATATTAGAAGAGACCATTTCTGTTTTTAAATTGCTGCAAGAGGAATTACCTCTTCTAACATGTCACTCCCTTTCCTGGTACTATGAGGGTGACAGTGAAAGTGTTTAAGAAACATTCAAATCAAATCAATGTGTTATGATAATCCCAATAATGAAGATGCTTAAGTACAAAACAAATTGAAAACACGAATGGAGCCTAGGCTTTCTTGGTGGGGTGTGAGAGAATGTTACAGAACAAAATCTAGTTTACTTTTTGAAATAGGAGTAGGAATTTTCTAGAAAGAAGCATCTCCATGAAGTCTGATGGTGAGCATTTCTGGTGAAGGCAGCAACTGTGCAAAGGCTTAGGAAAAAAGACAAAATATAAAAATATTGGAACAATATTCAAAGGGTTAAGATATTACGACCAGGAAGACAACTTTTTATCTAATGTGGAAAACAGAAATGAAAAAAAGTGAGTTTTCCAATTGTGTAAATTGTGGTATAGATCATCTATTTTTGTATTATGACTCCTGGGCATAAAAACTTTTAATTAGAATGTCCAGTTATTATTGGAATCTACAGTGACTCTCTGCTTGGTTGAAATATTACAGTAAAAACAATAGAGGAAGCCGCTTAGGAGAATTAAACAGTACTATAAAAATGGGAATAAGACTGAAATTATATACGTTTCTAATTTGAAAATGCAGATCAGATAGAAAATATCAAAATGGTAATATCTTCATGTAAAAAGTGCTATTTATCACTACTCTGCAACCTACTATTATTGGACTATTACCTCGATGATTAAACTTTTCAATTACATGTTGCATTGTATTAGACTTTGTGCAATCATTAATTAGTTCACTCACATAAAACCCAGTGAGCAAGCAGGGGGATTTTATTACCTACTGTTTCACAGATGAGAAAACAAAGGCAACAAGGTTAAGTGGCTCCTGAATTCTTTCTATTGAGTCTGGGGCCTGCAGGACGGAAGTTTGACCCTGCACATTGGCTCTGTTGGTTCGGCTTCCTCAGTACTGCTTCCAGATTCACACTCTCCACTAATTGAAAATGGGTACCCTGGTGTTCTTGCAAATGAATGATATTCAGAGGTATGAGATGTATCTGTTTGCAACCTACCTCTGTTGGTTTACTTGTGGGGATTAGCAGCTATCTGCTATGGAAGAAACAGTAATAGGCGCTCCTTCTTTGGAAATATTGACTCCTAAGAAGCTGAAGCCCAGTGTATTAGGATGAAGAGCTGACAAATGAACAGGACCTCAGGTTCTTAGTACAGGTGGGGGAAGCTGTATATACAGAAGGAAGCAAAGTGAATTGTGAATTCTCTGCTTTTGTCACCGGAACCTTTTCTCCCTGTTCTCTCTTTAAATGATGCTTCCTTTCCCTAGTCAGAGTTCCCATTGAACTAGTAAAGAGAAAGCTAAAGAGAGAGTGTCGTTTCCCGGTCCTTAGTTCTTCTACCCGCAGACTGGCAGACTGAGCACACCAGAGTTTGGAGGATAAGCCTGTACCCACAGTTTCCCTTCTGCTCACCACAGGGTAAACTGTGACATGGAGGATCAGGCCAGAGATCAGAGAGGAGAAAGGAGTAAATGGCTACTGAAAGAATAAACAAGGCTTGTTGTTGGAGAAAACACCCATTTATTGAGGAACAGCTCTGCATATTTATAGAGCTGGGGGTGGTTTGACAGTTATGACAGTTTAATGGTTGAATGGTTTGACAGTTGGCATGGGGTGCTTTCTGATTGGTGGTTAAGGATCATGTGAGCCAGCAGGCTAGTCTGATTGGTGGGTAAGGATCATGTGAGCCAGCAGGCTAGTCTGATTGGTGGGTAAGGATCATGTGAGCCAGCAGGGCTCATCATTGGACAGCTCTTCTCGGGGATGGGGAAGTTAGTCTTTGGAGCTGGGGAGACTCCCAACAGCTACAAAGAGCATCACTGATGACTCTATAGGGGAAATCTTGTGCACCTTCTAGGATGATGAATTTGTCACTTGGCTGGTGTCAGATGTTCCCAACCCTTCAAGGAGTCCCAGCTAGCCTGGAAAATATAAGGAAGTATGTTTTAAAAGATAATTGAATGGCATGGCTGAGATAGAAGATGTAAAATCCCCAGGTCTCCTGGTTCTAGGACCTGGAATATCTTGTCTATCTGAAACCTGACTCAGGTGAAGCCGCACTTCTCGGGCTTACTCTGCACCAAATGCCAAACACTTTATCCTTATCCTTATGCATTTTTCTCTGCTTTGTGATATTCTTATTCCATCTCAAGTCTATCTTTGTTTTTATGTCTGGGTCTCTCTTTTTAACACTTATTTACTGACAAGTGAAACACACCTGTCCTGCATCTCCCACCCTCATTCTTGGAACTGCTTTTCTAGCACTCCCTTTTCCAGTTGTTGTTAGAAACCAGCACCAGGGAGACCACTGGTCTCCAATCTACTTGTGTAAAAACTCTCTGTTGCGTTCTTCCCAGGACATTCATAGTTTTTAAAGATGATCTTGATAGTTGCGTTTTTTTTAGGGGAGAGACTCAGAATTGTTCATGATTGCTTATGACTTTGGCAGTGGCATGCTGGATTAGTTTCCATTGGTTTACAGGAATTGAATATGCACACCTTTTCCTATCCATTGTTGTATTAATCAGTGTTCCCCACCCCACTCCCCAAAAAAAGAAAAAAGAAAGAATGAAAAAAAACCCAAGAGTCTATATATCTAAATCTACATTTATGCACATTATTATAAGAATGGATTTATTAGATTGGCTTACATGATTATAGGCTGAGTAATCGTAATCCCCGCTCAGTACTCAATGGTGGTCTGAAGGCTGAAGAACTGAGGGAATGAGTAACTGCTCATTTCAAGAAACAGGAAATCTCAGAACATCAGAAAGCAATGATGCAGCCTCACTCTGAGTTGGAAGACCTGAAGAATCCAGAGTTCAATGTCCATGGATGACAGGCAGAAGCAAGAGCATAGTAGTTCAAGAAGTGTCATGTGCGTGCATGTACAAGCTTCCTACTGCTTTTTTATTTCATCTGGGTCACGAGACTATTAGAAGGTGCAGTCCGCATTTGCTGACCCATATGCCAATTGTCTCTGGAAATACCATTATAGACACATCCAGAAGTGTGCTTTATCCATTTTCTAGTTCCTCAATCCAATCAAGTTGACAAACACAAGTAACCATCATGCATAACAAGTGACTTCGCCTAGCTAAGTTAAAGCTGGTTTTGAAGGAAATATTTACACAATGGGAATTGGCAAACCCCACACATAAAGACTGCTCTTCTTAAAGATCCAATTCACCAGTGCACCATTACCTTTAAATTCAGCTATACAGATGATGGCATGCTGTGTGGGCAATTAAATGTAGAATTGTTTGGTTCTCCTCAATGTATCTTATAATTCAAATCTACAAAATGTTCAGTATGTTGAACTTTGTAACTCACAATGTCCCTGGCCTGAGTTTTACTGGAGGTTGGTTGCAGAGTGAACATAGCCTAATCTCAATCATATTTCACATTGCTAGCATGTTCTGGAGAAGAGAGCTCAGACTTGGATCCAGGAACCCCAGGGATTTGTTTCTGTTGTCTTACTAATCAGCTACATAGCACAAACCAATTATTTTTATGCTCAGCTTTCTTATCTGTTAGATGGAAAACAATAACTTGTTCTCCTGTGACGCTTACTAGTCTATCCTCAGAAACAGATGGAGCAACATTTTGTAAATCAAAGTGTGGTAAATTTCCAAGACAAAAAGCAAGAAATTCAGAATGAGAATAAGATAAACTTAGTTTAAAACCCTGAGCTTCCCCATAATCATCAGTTCTTCCCCATTATCAGTTCTAAGGTGCACCTAAAAATAACATTTTTCTCCTAACAATAACAACTTTAAAGTGGACAAAATAATTAAATGAAATAACCTTTTTAAAACTGTGTAGGACTCAAGAAATCATTGCTATAATTATAAATAGTGTTTTGAAAATGCTACACAAACTGGAAGGCATTATCATTATTTCATTTTAACATATGGAACATCTTTAATGATCACTTGCTCTAGGAATTGTGATATAGTAAATATTTAGTAATACTTGAAAAGATTTTTTAAAATACAGGATTATTTTAAGTTCAAGTTCAGGTAATTGATGTACCTAAATACCACATCTCAGAGAAAAAAAACAATACAGTATTTGCTTCGGATAAAACCTTTTGGCAAAGTGACTGAAAGTTGTCCTTCAAAACTCTAAAGAACCTGAGTTAGTGAAGCGGGCTAGTAATAAATTGCCTTAACAGATATAAGACATTATAGATTTTGTCCTGGAAACTTGAGAGTTATCATAAAAGCGGAACATACATTCTAATTTCTTTGGGGATTGTTTGTAAGATTCTTGTAAGTGTTCTCCTAGGATTTAACCTATTCACATTCAGGCTAAATACAAAGTGTGCTTAGTAGATTCCTCTAAGAAATGCAAATTGAGTCACACATTGATATGGTCCCAGTAATGCAGCCCCTTCCCCAGCACCCCCAGCATAAAAACATTTGAGGATTTGATTATTATTCTACTGATATACTACTGGGGAAAAGCAAGCCCCATAGATGTCAAGAAAAATATTTGACCTATCAGGGTCATTAATTCCATTCCTTTAGGTTAATGTCTTACTCCAGAAGAGATAGGAATCATGAAATCACTATAGGCTGCTGGACACAGAGCTCTCACTTACTGTAAGAACTGGGGAGAAATGCTGAACTTTCCCTTCCAGGAGTGCAAGAGGGGTAGAAGTGTCTCCTGGTGGAAGGAGCATTAGCTGTCAGGCTTCTTAGCTTACTAGCAATGGGGTAATACAAAAATTATAGAGCCAACGTTTAAGCAATAGTGAGGGGCACAGATTCCCAAATGATGTAACTCTGCTGTCCAAATCCCAGAGGTTTTAATTATTAACACTCTAGGGTACTTTTATTCCTGTTTTCTAAAATAGCATGTTCTGATAAGACAGGTTAGAGGATAGAAATAAAGAAAGACTTATAGCTAAAAGCATTGCCTTAAGTGATATATACATGTGGCAAAGCTTGGACTTTCAGGTGGCTTGTTTGTGCCAGGGGTGGGTACTTCACAAGAGCAGGAAACTGGAGGAGTGCTGGCCAATTTTGCTCTGCCATGCAATTTTGCTGGAGCCAAGTCAAGAAACTTGGAGATCTCCTCCTGAAACTTGTGCAAAATGTCTTAAAATTTGACTCTATCTGGATGATGATGATGATGATGATGATTTAGGAAGTGCTTCCATTTGGACCACCTACCAATTTCAACTAAGTGTTTCATCCTCAAACTGAACATATATGGAAACAGTGGTGCTTTTTAAAAGATATCCAGGAAAATATATAATTGTTGTTTAAAAAGTAGGCAAGACCAGTAGACAGATAAAGATGTATAGATTAATTGCCAAATCTGTACCTCACCTGCATCTTTTATGTGGCAGATATGAATGTTTTATAGGTAACAAGGTCCTCAACAGGAGAGTTATGGTCTAACAGCCTGACATTTGTAAAGCTGTAAAATGTAGGGGGAGATTTAACAAGCAAGATGAGCTGCTCTCCTGCATATTAACGCAATTATGCACCTAATGCACCCACCTAGGCGTAAATAGTATATTTATAGCATTAGGATTCTCCAAAGGATGTTAAGCAGACATTGCAATTTGCATTTTAATTTTCTTAAAAGAAAAATTTTTTGCTTGCCTTGAAACTTCCAGAAGCTGTAAGCCTTTAGTTGTTATAGTGGTCTTTACCTCTGTGCTGTGTTTTGTAGCAGAAATAACCTAACAGCATACTCAGGCTCCCACCTCTACTATTAGGGACTGAGGCTGGAATAAAGAGTGGCTCAATATTCCTAACATGGACATGTTGCTTCACTGGGAGGCCAGAGGTTCTGGAAGGCTAAGAAATGCCAATGCCCACCACCACATTAATGACAATCACTTTGCCTGAAATATTTTGCTTTTCTGTTCCTTACTAACTTTATTCCTTAAAGTCTTTGGAGGTACCAAACAGTCTGTTAGAAAGCCCCATTCAAAGATACCTGGGATTTGGACTTCAGTAGATCTGAAACTCTGATATTTATTATTATTATTATGTTAAGAGTAAAATAAAGAAAACATCATCAGACCACTGGCAGAAATGAAACTGGTTAGAGACTCAGTAAAAGAGAGAAATGACATTCAGCACTGCTTTCCCTGAAGCCTGTTTCTCTGTGAAGAACCTGCAGGCTCTTTCCTACCCAAGGTATGTGGATGCTTAAATATCACTTCCTGTTTTTTTTTTTTTTTTTTTTTTTTTTTGAAGACCAAAAGCAAGGTGTCAGCAGGGGCATGGTCCCTTGAAGTCTCTAGGGAAGAATCCTTCCTTGCCACTTCCAGTTTCTTCAGGTTCCTGGAGATTCTGAGCACTTCTTTTTCTTGTGATTTGCTACTTTGTAGTTTACAATTCCTGGGTATCTTGTGTCACTCCAGTTTCTATGGCTTTTGTCACATGTCCTTCTTCCTTAAGTCTGGGTCTCTAGATCTTCAAATACAAACACTATAAGGACCTTCTGAAGGGAACTCTTCTAAGGACACTAATCTTAGGATTTAAGCCCCACCTCAATCCAATATGACCTTATTTTACCTTGATATTATGACTGCAAAGACCCTATTTCCAAAGAAAAACCCATTCAAAGATACCTGGGATTTCAACTTTGGCACACCCTTTCTGGGAAACAATTCAACCCATGACACTTGAATAATAAAAAATAAATTAATCAGCTGCTTCCACTATGAGAAACAAAAGTTGTAAACACAAGCCCAGACTAATATTTAGCATTGTGTATCAGCAGCCAAATTTAGAGGAGATGGATATGTAGCTTGCTCAGTCTATGCTGTGAGAGCAAGCACTTTCTCTGAAATACAGTTACTTATGGTCTGAAAAAACCAGGATAAAATAATTCCCTGCCAAATCTGGCCTTCATTCCCAATCTGTACTGCACACTGCTTTTCCTCCTTAAATACTCAGCCAGCCAGACACTATCCTACTAAACTCCTACCCCCATTCTGTTCTCATATTTTATAACGAATCTAAATTTCTAAATTCCCTTCTCCCCCACAATTCCAGAGTAATTTGTCACTGAGACATCCCATGTCGAATGAAAGAAAAGGCTGTATTCTTCCTCAAATTAAATAAATAAATAGGTAAGCATTAGTTGTCAGTGCGTAGATCAGGCAGGCGTTTAGAAGTAAGAAGGTTGTTCTGGCTTTTGTCATCAGCAAGGATGCCAGTTCTGATTAATGAACCTCATTGTGCATAGAGATCAACTCAGAGGTGTGGAACTAGACTTTCTGCTTTGTCCGAGTCTCTGAGAGTCTCTGAGTCATTTGCTTTTCCTGTTGCATCGGATAGAGATATGACCCAGTGTAGCAATGGAGGGAGGGCAGAGCTATGGGCGGTCCCCCAAGAAGGTACTTCCAGCTCCTTCTTCTTTCTCAAGATGGCCTTTCTGTCCACAAATAGCTTCTTTGCCTCACAGAGCAAACCTGGGACAATGAATGAGGAAATATACACCGTATAAGAAAAAGCTTGGAATAAAAAGCTGCCTTATTTGCTCTTACAAATCCCAGGAGGGTTTGGTATAGGACAGAAGTGTACATTCTCTTTCCTTTAAAACTCCATAAAAGTAAAGGCCATTCTGACAAAAGTTTCATCTAACACAGCTTTGATTTTATGGAGAGCACCAGCTCATGGTGGAAATTTGCTGATCTAGCTACAGCATATTCACTACAATGGAAATCCACATGACAGATGAGCAGAGGGTTTTATTTTTGGTCCAGCAATGAGGCAGTCATTGTCCATAACACAAATCTTTCTGTGTTGGCATTATTTGATAACAAGATTAAAAGACTCAAGGGCTTTCCACCTCTTCCTTCTTTTAAAATGCTATTTTCTTCTTTTGGGGGGTGGGTGGGTGAGTGGGTACAAGGGATTGAAGTCAGAGGCACTCAGCCACTGAGCCACATCCCCAGCTCTATTTTGTACTTTATTTAGACACAGGGTCTCTCTGAGTTGCTTAGTGCCTCACTTTTGCTGAGGCTGGCTTTGAAATTGCCATCCTTCTGCCTTAGCCTCCTGAGCCACCACCTCGCCTGGCTGCTATTTTTTTTTTTTTCCTCAAGTAAGTAGAAAATTTGCCCAAACTCACTACTTCCTCTCCAAATGAGGGCCCTACATTTCCTAAATTTTGGCTGGAATGAATTTTCTCTCTTATTTTTAAACTACTACACTTTGTTATTATGTAACTCTTCCCCAAAAGAAGAAAGGCAGAAATAAATATCAGCACATCTATTGTCTCACATAGAAGTAGAAACATAAACTTATGATTCCACTAGTGTGGGAAGCACCCATTACTGAAAGCTAGAAACATGAATGTGAGCCCCTTTTCCCTGGGAGCTCAGCTTTATGTACATATGTATGGGTAGGTGGGGAGAGGGTAGAATATGGAGAAAGAATGGGGAGGAAAGAATGAAAAGAGACATGTATGTAGGGTTAGACAAATTGCATAATGAGCTCACAGTAGGAAAAACATATTGTGTACTAAATGGTCCAGAGAAGCTTCCAGAAGAAATAGAAGGCTGAGATGACTTATGAACAGTGCCTTCCACATTTCTACACCAAGGTATGAAATGCAGTTTCAGGAAAAACCCAGGCAAGAGAAGGAGCTATATTCAGGGGCTGGCAAGTGGTCCATGTTGGCCATCAGTGTGCTCACAATTTATTGGTTGAACAGGCACTCTTTTTAGTCCAATTCTAGCTTAACAAAAGAATGAGAATGCCCAGTGGGGTTCATTAAAATGGGTGTGAAATATGGTGCATGCATAAATGTAAATGCACATCACTGTAGGTCGCAGTACATTTACATATATTTTTAAAAATGCAAAGAAAATCCTGGTCGCCTGTGATGAGCTACGTCATCCCCCCCATTTAATGTGATTAAAGACAACACTTATTAGTTCCACAGAGCTTTCTGTGCTGATCCATGTCTCTTGGGGAGCAACTACTTCCTTTTATTCAACAAAGTATTATATAAGACAAAAATAGCACTGCAATATCAGTTATAAAGAGAATCTGGGTGGCAAAGAGAACTCTGCTGTTATGTGAGTATTTGAATTCAGGACCATGAGGCAAGTTTTACATGTATGTGTGCCTCTTGTATTGCTTTCTTTCTGTAAGAAGTCCTTTCACTTCCAGTTAAGGCAGAGAAATGCTTGGTGTTGTCTCAAGTTCAAGTTTGGATGGTCTATAGCAAAGCCAGGAACTGGACCTTCCCCCTTCCCATTGACTCTGTCTCTTTGAACAGTATAATGAACTTCAGGTATGTGTGTGTAAGAGTGTGTGTGTAAGAGTGTGTGTGTGTGTGTGTGTGTGTGTGTGTGCATGCTCATGTGCATGCAAGCAAGAAGTGGGTGATGAGGGTAGAGAATCCCAGAGGTTTACTCCTAAATAAACCTGAAGAGGGGGTCTGTGTGGGTTTAAATATTTGAGTAGAATGAGTAGGATAGCCTTAGACCTGCTGGATGGGAAAAAACAGTGTCAGAGGTGGCATGTGGGGCAATGGGAGTCACCAGAGAAGCATTTTGAAGGTGAACATAAAATACCATCTTCACAAATGAGGAAAAAGACCACTTAATGTGCAGCTATATCTACAATTTAAAAATGTGGTATTGATTTTTGTCTTGTATATTTAGGAGTTTTCAGTAGAAAATTGTTTTCTGAAATATTTGAGTATTGATTAAGCATGTTCAAGTTTTCAATTCAGCTTGATTAAGAATTCTAGGTGCTTATGAAATTTCTACTCTGTGTCCTTCATTATGCTGATAGAGATGTGAAAGGAGAAGGTAGAGAACTCACAGTCTTATAAGGGAACGTGAGAGTACATGTGGACATGCTTATATTCTACAATACGGTTAGTAAATTCAGTCCAATCATTTCCCAATAAATAAATACTAATTAGGCATTTGCTATGTGTGAGGTCAGGTAAAGGAATTACATGTGAAACAGCCCGGGGGCTTTGTCACTTTCTACCTGGGTTTCTTGATACTCTTTAGAGCCTATGTTTCTTCATCTGCAAAATGGGTGTGATAATCATTTTATCACAGTCGGATATGATGACAGTATAGCAGCTGATTCAACATGCTGTAAAACTGGCACTTAGTAAATACCAGATTTTTTTTTTTTTGCCTTTGCTCTGCACGGAACTCTAAAATTCAAAGGGCTGAATTTCTTGATCTAATGTCCAGGCTTCTACAGCAATGAAACCACTTCTTATTGTAGTGTTTCTGACTACTGCCCGCCCCTCCCCACCCCCCGCATCTATTAGCAGTGATATGCTGAATCTTAAGTCAGTCAAGAGCTTTTCCTAAGTGTAAGGGACCCAGTACAGGAGAGTGTGAAAAGATAGCAGGGACAAGCTGGGTGGTATAGCAAAAAGGGCACAAATTTTGGAGTTTGGTAGATATGATTAGAAAGTTATTCTGTGTTTCCTTCACTCCTGACACTTTGAATAAGAATGCTTTCTTGCTTGCCTTTATGACATTGACCATATTTATACATTCAATAGAAAATAGATAACTGAGGCTCATATATGAATTAGTGGCTAATTGCCTTGCCACGAATCCCCTGCTTTTAGATAAATGTCCACATTCAAGTCCCCTTTTGTACCTCTTCTATAGTCTACTTCCAGGCCAGCTCCCTTCTCCTGAATGTACTCCAACACTCCTGATGCAAGCTGCTTTTCCTTGACCTGCCAAGTCCCAATGTTAGAAATATACCCAGCAAATGAATTGTTTTGAGTTTCCTCCCCTCATCTGCAACAGGAATTTCAGGAGAAGGGATTCAAGTTCTCAGGGTCAGAGTTTGTCTCTAGTACTTGACAGGTACATCTGGGAAGTCCTATCTTGGTCATCCAAATGTTTTCTTTCAAGATACTTATTTTTGGGAGGGATTCTGAATAACGTTGTTTTACATTGCTCATTCCCTCATCCCTACTGCTAGCCATTCACTGATTTCACTTTTTCTATTTTTGTTTGCATTTAAAGATGATTGGATTATAAATGTACTCCCTGTATCCTGTATGTGATGCTATCCTTTGTTATCGAATGCTTTGAAATTTTCAATATGTTCGTGTCTTATGCCTTCATTATCTCTTTTGTTTCCTTTCCTTTTATTTTCTTTCTCTCTTTCACTACCTGGAATTGAACCCAGGGGTGCTTAACCACTGAGCCAAGTACCTTGCCCTTTTTCTTTTTTTATTTTGAGACAAGTGTTGCTAAGTGGTTGAAGGCCTCCCTAAGTTCCTGAAACTGGGTTTGAACTCATGATCCTCCTGCCTCAGCTTCCTGAGTCACTGTATTCAGTATATGATAATTCTAGTGTCTTTAGAACCTAAGGGATTACAGGCCTGCACCACCATGCCAAGCTTTCTTTTGATTCTTAAAATGCCTTTAAGAATTTAAGAATCAGGATTGTAATAAACCTCCCATAAGGATGAAGCATTTCAGACTGGTGAAAGTCTGAAATTTGGCCAGGGTCACTGAGCCAGCTACACTTAGAATATAGATTGCAAATCTATTAATTACAAATTAATGCACCCAGTCCCCCACAATTCCTTATTTTATTTAAAAAAAAAAATTCTGATAGGTTTTAATAGTTAGAGATTGCTCAATATCTTTGAGGAAGTTTACATTTTAACATTATTTCATAAGAAGTTATTTCATAAATACAGTGTTCCAATGTGTCTCAGACTGTTTTGTACTGCTACAACAGAGTCCTGGGCATTGGGTAATTTATAAAGAACAGAATTATTTCTTTCAGTTTTCAAGAGTAGGAAGTCCAAGACTGAGGTGCCTGCATTTGGTGAGGACCTAATTGTTGTGTCATCCTATGGTAGAAGACAGTAAACTGAAAGAGAGCTTGAAGGAGGGTGAGAGAATTTACAACTCAAGCCCTTTATTAGCATTAGTCCATTCACGAGGGGGAAGAACTCATGATCTAAAATCCTCCCATTGGGTTCTAACTCCCAATACTGTTGTATTAGGGATTAAGTTCCCAGCACGTGCTTTTATTTGGAGGGGGCAAGTTGATACCATAGGAAGATGCCATAGTAACCCTTAGATGGAATGGCAGTGACGGAAAGGTGTGTTCTTACACATTGGGCTATTGCCTGTGCCTCTTCCTGACCTGTCTATACTTGCAGCCAATTTCAATCATGTGTTCATAAAGAGTCCATAAAAAGAATCTATGATGTGTTAGATTTATAGCATACATAAATAATTTATATATATCATTTAGTTAAATATATTCTTTGAAAACATTGCTTCTCTATTCTAAGTTTTTGGTTCTCTTAAGTCAATACCCTGAGGTATCTCTTAAGTCAGGCCTTAAGGTTTGTTAGTTATCTTTACTTTTAAGACAACTGAGACTGATATATGAAATAACCAGAGCTGGAACACCTTGCAGAGTAATTTTCACATCCCAGGTTTGACTTTATCAATGCCAAGAAACGTGTTACACTTCTGACTAGTCCTGGCTTCAGTCATTTCTCAGAGGTCCAGAGCAAGGGTCCATTGACTGAAGCTGTTTTCCCACCATCTCTGTGGGTGGTTGACATTTGCTTATTTCCTCCTGAGTTCTTTCTCTGTTGTTACCTGGAGCAGCTACACTGGGGATACATAGACCCTGTGCTGGCAGCTCCTGACCGTATCAGAAATATGGTATGAAGACCCTGTCTCATGGGACTGGCCTAGTGCACTCTGATGGTAGCACACAAAACGCAGCCCTATTTCATCAACCCAAAGCAGAACATTAGCACCTGGTTCCTTTTGACATCTGGTATACCTTACTTCAAAGTCTGACCATTAACTTCAGCTGGGTGGTTCTTTGACAACAGTTACTGCAGCTATCATCATGCCTCCCCAACACTTGCAGCTTTTGTAGTGTTTAAAGCCATGCTTTTTTTTCCCCTCCATATAGAAGAGTGACAGAGTCTGTCTGTGGGTCCAGTGAAGCATAACAACCTTTAGCTAGAGGACAAGACTTCCACGAATTGCTCAGCGGCAATGCTCAATTAGTCTTCCAATATATTTTCCCCCCTGTTTCCCCCTAACATTCTGTCAAACATGTCAAAAACAGAGCAGCTTTCTGATGTGGACATCGGATCATTAGGCCCCAGCTGAGATCATTAAATTTTGTTTCTTTAAGAAAGAACAGAAAGGGCAGATTTATACTTCCTTTGATAGAACTGGTCTTAAATTTCCTCCCTATTGTGAGATGGATAGTTGGTAATGAATCAGTGATATTTCAGACTCCACTGGGGGCAGACTAGCTGCTCACAAGAGTGAAGTTTCTGGAATAGAAGAGCAAACAATGGGCCATTGGATGAACACATACACATTTCCTGTTTTGTCTCCTGCTATGGGCTGATCATAATGGCATTACTTTGTTCCTTTAAGACAGGGTATCACAACCTGGGAGCCATTGACATTTTGCACCATGAAATCTTTGTTACAAGGATTGTCCTGAGCATAGTAGAATAATAGCAGAATGCCAGGCCTCTATCTACTGTATGCCAGTACTATACTTTCCAAAACAGCAAATAATAATGTTCTCAGACATTGCCAAATGTCTCTTGGGGACACACTCAATTAAGAGAAATAATGCTTTTAGCTATTCTAAGTTTTTGGTTCTCTTAAGTCAACACCCTATAAAGGATAAATCAGTAATCTAAGTTACAGGATAGTGGGCATGAAGACATTAGTTACCATTGATATGACCAGATAGGCAAAACCCTGAATCAGGAAGCAGTGTGGGCAGTGGCTTCCAAAATGTTACTTTTTAACCTCTTCTACTATTGTTAAACCCCTTTCTACTCTATTTGTGGATACTTAGAGTTCATCTACTCTCTTGTGTCTTACAGAACTCCATACTAAGGGCCTTCAAAAGTTAAATCTTCTGGTAACTATGTACCTTCTCCTAATGTTACATTTCTTCCTATAATACTGATGATACATTACTTTTATGTATTGTGTTCTCTAGTTTCTGGCTAGAGAAGTAGAGAAATGATATACATACTCATAGTCTGGTGTTAAAAACTACTAAGCATTGAATGGGTTAACCTCCTCTCAGATAAAAGTTTATAAATATAAATGTGATTTTAGTATATGATAATTCTAGTGTCTTTAGGACCTAAGATTCTTCTTTCATTCAGTCTATGATGGTGCTGTTTTAGAGATTCCATTGTGTGTGTATGCATGTATATACACATATGCACTAACACATTAGAGCTGATATTTTTAAGTTAAATGAAATGAAGAACAGCATAAATATGAACATCTTTTTCCAGATACTGCCATTGCCAAATCACATGACCTGGCACATAGAGCATTTCTGCTTATCTCTGAGGCCTGCTGCTCATCTCAAATGTTTCAATCTCTGCTCCCCCAGGTAGGAAGCTGCATTTCCTCTCATATCTGCTTCTTGCCAGGATCAGGAAGATGTATGATGTTGCATGACATCATGCCATCATTGCTGTGTACACCTCCCTGTGCTCAGAGAACTACCATGCATGGGACTGCTTCCTGCTTCTTGGACATTTCCTCCTTGGCCACATCTAAACAGGGCATTTGAGAATAAGCCCATTGTTCGGTTTCCTCAGCCCATTTCCTGTCTAGAAATGTGTATGTAGTTCACAAGTCTATTTACATATAGAGAGTTTATTAAGAGGGAAGTTTCTTTTGAAAATAATCTCTTTTTGAAATTCTGGGTTTTTAAAAAATCACTTGTCTATTTAATCCTAGCTCCACATGCAGATAGACATATCTATAGCTGGTTTGGAAAAATCTTTCTCTCTCTTTTTCTTCCACACATGTACACACTCAAGCTGGAGATACCACTTTACCCATTCTCATACTACTGGTTCTTTCCTTGGCCAAAGTCAAAGTTCATGTGACATTAAATGATATTTGGATTATTTATATTATTTGATCTAGTGTTCTGACAGGTCATGAATATTAAAGGCATGAGTAAGGATCCTAATGATCTGGTAGGAATTTGACTTGGAAGATCAATGATTTACTATTTCTCTCTGTCAACAATTTTTTGTAAGCATAATATGGCTTATACATAGGAAATCACATGGACACTGAGTTTTAAAATACTGGGGTGGAGAGGATACAAGCTATGTCTTTCAGTATTTGAAGTCAGTAGTGGGAAGATGCCTCTCCAGCTCCATAGGTGCCCATGTTCAGGTCAGCAGGCTGGACTTTCTGGAGGAACTGGGGAATTGGCTCCAGCTTCTGAACTTCTCTTTGTCTGTCTGTCTGTCTGTCTGTCTGTCTGTCTGTCTCTCTCTCTCTCTCTCTCTCTGTGTGTGTGTGTGTGTGTGTGTGTTATGTTTTTATAAGTGAAGATTTTCTACTTAATGTATAAATATGGTCAATGTCATAAAGGCATGCAAGAAATCATCCTTATTCAAAGTGTCAGGAGTGAAGGAAACACAGAGTCAGTTTCTAATCATATCTACCAAACTCCAAAACCTGTGCCTTTTTTGCTATACCACCCAGCTTGTCTCCTGCTATCTTTTCACACTCTTCTGACTCCGGGAAATTCCCAGGGCAGAGAGCAAGTAAAGATTTTCTCATTTAAAATGTTCTGGAAAGGATCCTCCCTCCTCCACATGACAGAAAGAACAGCTTGTAGTTAAGACTAGCAGGAATTACTTCCATCTAAGGGAAAAATGCTCCCAAGTTGACTGTCCCACTTACAGAAGCCTGAGCATACCGCTGCCAATGTTTCATTACAAGGTTGAAGAAAAGCCTTTGACTTATGCAAGTGACTCAAGTTAATAAGGCATTAACATACAGATGGGGACTTTTGTTCCCAGGAAGCTGGTACATGTGCATAATTGTATATCCCTGAGAAAACTTCCCTCAACAGATCAAGCAGATTTCACACTATCTTTCTTAATTTACAGAGTTTAAAAATTGCCACTCATGGTAATTTCGCTCTTGGCAGCATAATCATTTGTACCCTTCAGAAAACACTGGGGGATGACCAGTAATAATTAAGTAAGTAATTATCTAAGCTTTTCTATGCCTAAAATTATATATCTTTCTCAAATTTCAACACATTCAAAACATACACATACAGATATATCTTCACAGAGCATATTATACTTTTCAATAATTTTTACATAGATGGCCCCATTTCAGTTTGATAGTAGCCTTATCATATAGGCAGAACAGGGTTTATTCTGCAGTTCTTAAATGAGCCCCAAATTTGTAGTGGCTGGTCATTGGCAATGCTGCTACAGACTAGAGAATTAGAATAGAAATCTGTTTTTTGACAGAAATCAGTCTTGTTTGATGTCCTTACCAAAAGTGCTTAGTTACAACCTCCTGGTTAATTTTATGATATTAACCTCAACATTTTTCAAGACCACAGTTTTTAAAAGAAATAGAGAATTGTTATTGTATAGGTAAAGGCTGGACTGTTTTCCCTGCAAGAAAAGGAGAGAAACATCTTGACCAGAGTCTAAGACAAGAGCATGATAGGGCAGAACCTCAGGCAGGAAAATAGCAGCCCAGTTGCCTTCTATTTGGGGCAGCCTATGAAACTCTCAGACTCAGCTTCTTGAGCTTCCTGAAGTCAGGCTCAAAAGCATTTGAGCCCTTTCTAACATGCAAAACTATTTAAATGTAAAATTTAAATGTCTATGTTGAACATCTATGTATACAGATGGCAATTTTGGTTTTCAAGACTGCACACATTAAATCCTGAAACGAGGCTTCTGTTTTACAGATAAGAAAAAAGAACTTTCATAGATAGCTTACTCAGTTCTGGAATATTTGACTACAGCCATCATGTCCTTTCATTTTTTGAAAATATGACCAAACTCAGGAGCTTTAATATCTCCCCGCTGAACAACTGATCCAAGCCAAGCTTCTTAGTTTGACAAGTCAGACCCTTATATCAACTGGCTGGAAGCTTCCATGCATGACATGACTCCTGAGTATTTCTGAGTTCCCTGGCTCTGTGACTACAGTTTCTTTATTATGACTTCCTCATCCCAGTTAAATCCAAACATAATAAGACCTTGCCTGAGACCTACTGTCTTCCTTAAAACCTCACAGAATGACAACTGCCTCTCATTTCCTACTCCTAACAATGCTGTTGCTTAAAAAGTTTCTTAGACTTGCTCTTTGTTTGTTTTATGTATTTAGACACATGTTGCAAACTAAACTATAAATTCTGGAGAGCAGGGGAAATGGCTTATTTTTTTAAAAGTTTTCTCAGTTCTTTGCAGAGAACTCTCAACTTTAGGCAGCTTTGCTCAATGAATTATTTATCCAAACCTATCTTGCAAGGCAGATTTTCCTCAGAAAATAACCATCTTTGATGCTTCTCTGATATCTACTTATTCCCTAAAGCTGTTTTTTTAAAAATAATAATAATAGTTTGCATTTATTGAGCACAATTATGTAATTGCATTATCTAAGGACTTTTAAGGTATAATTTAATTTACTCCTCACAACATTTTGCACAGTAAAATAAGCCAAGCTACATAAAAAGAAATATTTCATGATCTCACATGTAATATATGCATTTCCTCTCCCTCAACCTCCACCCAAAACCTGTATATACATCAAACATATATATATATATATTTGATATACACACACACACGTGCACATGCACACATATGTTTGAACTTAACAATAAAGCTATAAATGGTTATGCATGGAAGTGGGGGGAGATGGGAGATATAGGTCAAAGCATACAAAATAGCAGATATATAGAATGAACAAGTTCATGGATCTCTTATACAATATGGGGACCAAAGTTAATAAAGTTGAATTACATAAGGAACTTTTGTTAAACAACTAGATTTTAGCTGCTGTTCTTTTCCAAAAAGGGAACTATATGAGATTATAGATGGATTAATCTTCTTTACTAGAGCAGTTATATTATTGTCTATGTATTTCCATGCCATTTGGTTATCAACCTCATATGTAAACAATATAACTTACCAGCCCTTTTTTTAAAGCTTTTTAGTAGTAATATACTCTGTGTTATGGTTTAACTGTGGTGTGCCCCAAAAGCTCACATATGAGACAATGCAAGAAGGTTCAGAGGAGAAAAGATTGGGTTATAAGAATCTTAACCCAATCAGTGAATTAATCCCCTGATAGGGATAAACTGAGTGGTAATTGAAAGGATAAGGTGTTGCTGGAGGAGGTGGGACTTGGGGGTGTGGCTTTGGGTTATATATTTTGTATCTGAAAAGTAGACACACTCTCTCTGCCTCCTGATCATGGTGATGTGAGCTGCTTCCCTCTGCCATGATGTTCAGCCTCATCTCAAGCCCCATAAAAGGGAGCCAGCCTTCTATCGTCTAAGATCTCTGAAACCATGAGCCCTCTGAAACCATGAGCCTTTTCCCCTTCTATAGTCGTTCTGGTCAGATCCTTTAGTCACAGCATCAAAAAAGTTGACTAAAACACTCTGTGTAAAAGATTCCACATGCAAAGGCCCCCCCCCCGCCCCTTTTTTCTTCTTTCTTTTCTAATTGTTTTATTTGTTGTAATTAGTTATACATGACAGTATAATGCACTTATGCTCTTTGATATATCATACATAGATGGGATATAATTTTCTCATTTTTCTGAGTGTACATGTTGTAGAATTACATTGGTCATGCAGTCATATATATATATATATATATATATACATAAAGTTATAATGTCTGTTCCATTCTGCTATCCTTCCTATTCACATTTACTATCCTCTTCCCTCCCTTCACTGCCATCTACATAATCTAAAATAACTCTATTCTTCTATAGTCCCCCCATGCTTTATTGTGAGTTAGCATCCACATATTAGAGAAAACATTCAGCCTTTGATTTTGGGGAATTGGCTTCTTTGGCTTAGCAAGACATTCTCCAAATCCATCCATTTACTGGAAAATGCCATAATTTTATTCTTCTTAATAGCTGAGTAATATCCCATTATGTGTGTGTGTGTGTGTGTGTGTGTGTGTGACATTTTCTTTATCCATTCATCTAGTGAAGGAAACCTAGGTTGGTTCCATAATTTAGCTATTATGAATTGAGCTGCTATAAACACTGATGTGGCTGTATTACTGTAGTATGCTGATTTTAAGTCCGTTGGGTATAAGGAGTGAGATAGCTGGGTCAAATGGTGGTTCCATTCCAAGTTTTCTGAGGAATCCCCATACTGTTTTCCATGTTGATTGTACAGTTTGCAGTCCCGCCAGCAATGTATGAGTATATCTTTTCACCACATCCTTGCCAATATTTGTTGTTGCCTGCTTGCAATTCATATTAAAATCCCAATTACATTCTTCACAGAGATAGAAAAAAGCAATCATGTAATTTATTTGGAAAAATAAGAGACCTAGAATAGCCAAAGCAATCCATAGCAAGAAAAGTGAAATGGGAGGCATCACAATACAAGATCTTAATATGCTGCAGAGCCATAATAACAAAATCCGCATTGTATTGGCACCAAAATAGACTTGTAGACCAATGGTACAGAATAGAAGACACAGAGACAAACCCACATAAATACCGCTATCTCATACCAGACAAGGGTGTCAAAAATATTCATTGGATATCCAAATAGGACTAATCATTTGTACCACCACTGTTTTACTATTACATTTAGTAATTCCTATTGTTACAATTTACTATCATGTTTTACTACTATTACTAATACCATTTTGAATTTCTATGCAAGTTTAGGTATAGGTTTCCACTTTTAATCTTTTTACACAATGTTCTTCATTTTTATCTTCAAAACAAATAGAAAATATCTTTATTTTATGTGGGTCACCAATTATGCCACTGTATTGAAACATCATGCATCTTATTAATAAATTCCTAATAGACAAAAAAAAAATATTCATTGGAGAAAAGGTAGCCTATTCAACAAATGATGCTGGCAAAAATGAAAATCAATATGTAGCAAAATGAAGTTAAACCTCTGTTTCTCACCCTGCATAAAAATCAACTCAAAGTGGATCAAAGACTTAAGCACCAGAGCAGAAACTATGTGCCTAATAGAAGAAAAAGTAGGCCCTAATTTTTACCATGCTGGCCTAGGATCTGAATTCCTTAACAAGACCCCTAAAGCACAAAAAGTAAAATCAAGAATCAATAGATGGGATGGATTCAAATTCAGCAAACAATCAATAATGTGAGGAGAGAGCCTACATATTGGGAGAAAATCTTTAGTACATACATCTCTAATAAAGCATCAATCTCTAGGATGTATAAAGAACTCAAAAAACTTAACACCAAAAAAAAACCCAAAACAAAACAAAACAAATAACCCAATCAATAAATGGGCTATGGAACTGAACAGACACTTCACAAATGAAGCAATACAATTGATCAACAAATATATGAAAAATTGTTCAACATCTCTAATAATTTCTAGAGAAATGCAAAGCAAAGCCCCATTTGACTTCACCATTTGACTCCTGCTCACCATTACTTCATGAGACTACTCATCTCTATTTTGTAGATGTAGAATCTGAAGTCTTCTATCTAAATCGAGAGCCTGGGGTTTTGCAAAGAGTTAGTGATAAAGTCAGAACTGGAACAGGATCTGTTAACACCCGGGCCAGCACACCTCTCTCCACCCCATGGCACCTTTTATAGCTTATACTTTCCTGCACCCAATGTGCAGCTCTATCCATTTAAACCTTGAATCTGCATGTTCTGTAAGGATGGTAATAATTGCATGCACATTATCATAATAAAAAGTGATGGCCAATGACTTGTCAGACCTCATGAATTTCCTAGTGAAAAAGGGCTGTTGAGTTTGGAATATATAATTCTGATGAGTAAAGCTATTTTACTCTTCTGTGTGAGAAAGGCTGCAAGAGATGTTCCCTCATAAGCTTGGTGAGGCATGGTGAAGCCCTGACAGTGCTCATATGTCATCTACCAGTTATGACTGTGATCCAAAGCCATCCCTTTGGGGTTCTGGCCCTTACTTTGTTCCTTTTTTGAGGTGCAACTCACCTGTGCAGATGTATTCTGCTTCCTTGAAGCCCATCTATCAACCCTGTAAGCCACAGACACAGCCCTACACTCTTTCATATATCCCTCTGCAGGCCATCAGTGGAGACATGGGGAGTGACAGTAAAGCCCTTATTTCCCTGAATTGAGTTCATACTCGGTGTTTTTCAATTTGTTTGCCCATTAGTTCTTATAGGTATGCTCAGGGTTATGTAATTGTACCACTTTATACACTTAAAATATCCCACCTATTCTATCCTTATCAGATAAGTCAGAGAGAACGTATTTTCAAGTGCTATTTAAAACTAATGGAATTTGGGGAGTAATAAGAAAAGTTATATGTTTGCAAGTGTGTGTGTGTTTGTGTTTGTGTGTGTGTGTGTGTGTGTGTGTGTGTGTGTATTCAGTGTTTTTTTATGGCAAAATGGAACACACCACAGCACAATACTATTTTGGTATCAGGAACATCATTTTCTGAGTTATACACCTGATTAAGAATTCAAATATCTTGATTTTGACCATGCTTTAGCTACCGACTAATATATACCAATTATGTGTTTTTTAAAGTGTGTATATGTTTAAAAATATTCCCTTAGGTCAATGCATACAACAAAAATATAATGTGTGCTGCATAACTGGACATTGTCTAGTGGCCATATCTCAAAAACACAATAAGTAATAGTTATAAATATTTGAATAATTATTTTATTAACATTAATAAAATGTTAATATTTCAACCTGTAATCAATATAAAGATATTGAGATATTTTGCATTTTATTGGTGCTAAGGCTTCAAAATATAGTATGCATTTTGCACTTAAATCACTTCTCAATTTGGACCAGCCTTCTCTGTGGTATGGAGTCAGCTTTCTTCTGTGTTGGAAGATCCAGTTGTTACATCTTCAGAATTACACAGCTACTGTGGGAGTATTTAATATTCCAGAGAAATGATCAAATGCTGCTATTTTTTCTTGGGGATGGGGATACGGACCTTGTTTTTAAACATTTACTAGCACTTCACTGCTCAAAGCCTACTGTGGCTAGTGGCTACAATGTTAGACGCAGGGTGCATCTCTAGGTAATAAAAAAAATTACTGTGTATTTGTTAGACAGTTTTCTTAAGGATGTTTAGAACTTTCCGTAACTTAAGAATGGTGATAGAATGGTGCGTTATACATCATTTTGAAAAATATCATCAGAATGAAAAAACAGTAGGCAGTGACTGAGTATCTGATAATCTTGGGATTTAATAACTAAAGTATAACTGCTGCACATTCCATGCAGTTCCACATGAGGTAGTGCTTGGGGTATGTATTGCTTCTTCTGAGCTTTAAGAATATACCTATACATAATCTGATCATATTATGTCATATAAGACTATTCAACATTTGATATATCAAATTATATGATATAATTTGATCAAATTGTGTTATGTGTATATACAAATATGGCAAAATGAATCCCACTATTATGTATAATTATAATGCATCAAAAATTAATATGTCTAATTGCTAGCACTGGTGAGAAAAGAACCAGAGAAGATTAGCATAAAAATAGGAGCAAGATACAAACTTTCTTTTTATTTTAATGTGTGTGTGTGTGTGCACGTGTGCGTGTGCACACACACACATACATGTGCACGTCACATGCACATGTCCGGGAGGCTGAATTTAGGAGCACTCTACTACTGAATTACATTTCCCAGCCTTTTATTCTTTTATTTTGAGACAGGATCACTCTACATTGCCCAGGCTGACCTTGAACTTGTGATCCTCCTTTCTCAGCTTCCCTAACTTCTTTTTGTTGCATTTTAGGAGAAAATAAAGACCTTGTGTTAAGATATCAGCTTTTATCTTTAAATCTCATTAAGATTTATTGAAAGTTATGAATTAAAGAGGATATAATTAATTAGTTTTCAAAATTACCTAGTGGACTTCTAATATTTGAAATTTAAATAATTAAATTTTATTTTTAGTTGCATAAAATCATGAGGTAGGCATTTGAGGAAATTTTATTGTAAAAGTCTCTGATGTATGTAACAAATATATGCTCTTCCCTAAAAACAATAATAGCTTTCTTTTATTGGATATGTAGCTTTGTGTCAGGCACTTTAAATATTTATTTCATTTGATTTATGCAATGATCCTAAGTGATGGGTATTACACAGATGCTAAGAGTAAAGAACTGGAGCTCAAGAATATCCAGTTAGTCAGCCATCTGGTGAATATTAGACCTGAAAAGTGAACTCTGATCATTCCTATTTTAAAGTCTGGGGGCTTTCCTCTAGATCATACTGATTCTACGAGTTCATTTTAACTTTACTAGACTTTACTTGGTGTTTCCCTTAGTTGGGGCATAGGACTAAGGGAGGGCTAGCTGTATTGTGACATCGGGTTTAATAAATCCTCTTTTATTCAGATGGTGAAAATGATATGGAGCTGAGAAAAGGAACAAGCTCACATATGCCCACTCAAATGTAAACTTTATCTTGTTCAACGTGGAATCCACAGTAACTAGCTAGTATACTACAGATACTGAATACACATATGCAGACTGAATGTGCACTTTGAGAGGAAAAACAAAAAACAGCATCAAACAATAACAATGATAACTCTAATTCTTCAGGAATGATAACAAAAAGGGGGCATTTCCTGAGCATGCGCTATGGGCTCTATTCTAGGTGCTTCCCTTGCATTAGTTCTTTTGATCCTCATAAGAGTATGACATAAGTATCATTAATTTTGTATTTAATTTGTATTTTGCATTTTACACATCAGAAAAGCACACAGGGAGAATGAAAAACTCTCCTGTCACACATAAATAAATAGCAGAACTGGGAATTTAAGCCCAAGCAACTTGCACTCACAATGCAAACTCTTCCTACTACAACCTGTACTTACCTTTTTGATTATATGACACACAAGTTGCAGACACCTCAAATTTTAAATAATAATAAGTGATGAAAGTATAAATTCAAAGTGGCTTTGGAAACAAGATGTATGTAATTCTGCTCTATCAGTATCATTTTGCCAAATTAAAAAATAAGAAGTGATTGTGTTGGGAGAAATCACTTCCTATTCTCAAAATATGAAGATGGCAGAGGTGAAAGAAACTAAATGGGTTATTGAAGCATAGGTAGGAGTTGCATAAGCAGAGAAGAGTTAAAGCATGTTCTAGCCAGAAAGAACATAAACACAAGGAAAGACGTCATAATGAATGTATGGAATTTTGAAATTTGAAAATATGAGATGGTCAATAGGAGTAGAAAGGTAGTTCCAGCTGGGAACAGGCTTACATCTATCTAGAGAATTCCTAGTCATTGAACTTCCATCACAGACACCTCTAAGAAGCTGTTAATATTCTATTGTGCTGTAGCACCAATGACTATGACATAACATGGAGCAAAATCTGTAGTGCAACAAGCAAAGTTCCATGGAGGGAAAGGAGGGACATGTAGAGGTTAAAGAACACTGATGTGTATTCTACCAGAGACTGTAGGAAGGGATTCACAGGTTATGCTGTATTTGGAGAACAGTACTTCATTTCCTAGTGCATCATAAGTTATGTGGTTGGGACAATGGGAAAGCAGACTAGGAAATTTAGTTGAAGTCATAGTGTAGAGAATGTTGAATGTCAGGTGGAAGTAATTTTTGTTATATCCCTAACAGTTCAGTAGGTATTCCTGAAAGGTTTTGAGTTTCAGAGCCTAGAATGACATTTGTACTTTGAGAAAATAAATCTGACAATTAGAATGGATTAAAGTGTAGTACACCACTTATAGGCTGGAATTCATGTTGGTGGCTATTGCAGAAGGCTGAGCTAAGAAAAAATGATATTCTGAGATGGTGTAGTGCCAGAAGAAATGGACAGAAGAGGATGTGTGGAAATACTTTGGCTACTAAATTTCCTCTGAGTATAATAAAGAAAAACCCAAATGTGAGCAGGGAAATGGCAAGACCAAAATTATATGACCTACCATATTTTCTCATTCCCACTTGCATCCATAAATATATACTGATTCAGAAAAGATAGGAATGGTGAAAATTTAACCAAGAGTTTTGGCATTTGCATTCTTTTGTGTGGGTAAAAAAAAAGTTGATACATTTGACATAGGAATCGGGAGAAGGAAAAGAAATTCTTTAAGGATATAGCATGAGAATAAATTAAGCAATTCATTTTTTAAAGGTGCTTATTGCTATATTCATCAGCATAAATATTACAAAGTGTTAGATTCATTTTTTTTCTGATCTAGTTTGGCCATCTTAAGTATTTCTAAGTATAGCTTTCATGTATAAATAGCTTAGATATCTCAAATCATCAGCAGGAAAAAAAAACTTTCTTTTAAAAAAATTTTCCTCTTTATCACTGACCAATATTAGAAATTCCTAGAAAAATAAAAATAAAATGAATAAAATGGACAAAAACTCTCCATTTTTTAATAATTTAATGTAACAGACATAAAATTACTCTGTTAAAATGCCATCTCTTGATTTTATCCTAGTGATTTTGTGCATTTTATAAGGGAATCATTACCAAATATGTTTGTCAAACAGTTAACAGCTATTCAAATTAGATATCTTAATGGTTAATTTTATGTGTCAAATTAAGTGGGCTTAAGGATTCTCATTTTTAGCTGTAAACATTATTCCTGGATGTGTGTAATAGTGCTTCTGGAAAAGGTCATATCATTGGTTTAAGGAAAGAATTTCACCCTCATCAATGCAGGTGCATAGCATCTAATCTCTTGAAAGCTAGAATAGGAAACAACAACAACAAAAGTAGTTGGAAGAACAACAACCTCTTTAGTTGGTATATCTGTCTGCTCCAGGTCTTGAGCATCAGATCTTCTGGTTCACTGGCCTTTGGCCTCCAGAATTTATACCAGTGCCATATCCCCCCATCCCCATTCTTAGTCTTTAGTTTCAAATGCAGAGTTGGATTATGGGGTCCCAGGTTCTCAGGCCTTTAGGCTCAGGCTGAATTACACCACCATTTTTCCTGAATCTTGAGCTTGCAGATAGCACATAGTGGGACTTCTCAGCCTCCATAATCACATGAGAGAATTTCTACAATAAATCTTTTTCATGTATCTTTGAATATCCTATTGGTGTTATTTCTTCAGAAAATTCTAATATTTGTATCTATTACATTAGTGCCCATGATTTCTTCTTTCTTTCCAGATATTCCAAATGTAATCACTTGGCTCATTATATTTCCTTTTCTTTTTCTTTCTTTCTTTTTATTATATGTTTCAGTTAGGGACTATAGTCGGAAAATTCAATTTCACATTCTACAAAATATTTGTATATTGCTCTCTTATAAAACAGGCATGGGATTTTTAGTTGACACTTCTTTTTTTCTCCTCCTTTCATCATATTGAAGCTATTATTCCACTGTATTTAACTCACTTTTGCCAATGCCATAGTGCTATAGTAACTGTTATTATGTTATCTCTTTGAAGGCAATTTCTTTTTTATCTCAGAGCTACTATGAGATCTTCTCTTCATCTCTGTCACTTTGTATTTTCACCCTTACGTTTATCTTTTTTTAGAATTCATTGGATTTGTTAAAAGTATATATTGGTAGTTTTCTTTAGTCTTGGAAATTTCTCAGCCATTTTCTTTAAAATATTATCTCTGCCACTTTCTTTTTTTTTTTTTTCTTCTTAAACAATGGTTAGTTTTCTCCATCCCAGATGTATCTTAGCTTTCTTTCACAATTTCCATAATGTTGCATACATTTCCAGTATTTTAATACTTTCTCAGATTTATGTTCTCATGTTAATTTTTCTTCTGCTATGTAAACTGAAGTATTAATTTCTAACAATGCATTTTTTTCAATTTCTAGTTCTTTTCAGTGCTCCCAAATCAGCTTGTCTACTTACTTGTTTCTTCCTTCTCCTTTTTTTTTCAGTATTAGTGATTGAACCCAAGCCCTTAATCATGCTAGGTAAAAGCTCTGCCGATTAGCTCTATTCCTAGACCTTTCCTTCCTTCCTTCCTACCTTTCTTTCTTCTTCCCTCTCTTCTTCCATTTCTCTCTTTCTTTCATTATGAGACAGTATTTCACTAAGTTTCCCCTGCTGGCCTCAAACTTGTGATCCTCCTGATTTAGCCTCCCAGGCACCTTGGGATTATAGGTATGTCCCACTGAATTTAGCTGCTTGTTTATTGTTTGTAGAAGTCCATTCTCTACATATATGCAAATTTACATGTTATTTCCTTTTAAAATTTAGTAGTTATTTTTCATTTTAACTACTGTTTAGTTATTTTTCATTTTGATTTAAAATGCCCATTTTGTTCTTTATGCTTCTCTTTCTATATGGAGATTTCCTGTTGAGTAATGGTCATACCTTTATTTTAATTTTTTTAGTAAATTTATCATAGCTGCCTTAAAATTTTTGCCGGTCAAACTCATCTTCTGGATTCTCCTAATTTTTTTTTTATATTGGCTGATTTTTTTTCCTAAGTATGGATCATCCTTTCTATATTTTTGCCTGACATATTTTTTTTTCCTTTAAGTTGGACATGTCTAATCAGAGAGAAATTCGTGAGTAACTTACCACATGTCTTCTATGGCTTTCTCATTTCTAGGATCTCCCATTAAAATTTATGGCTGGCCTTAGTTCTCACTTTCACCAGGACCATAACCTTTGGCTAGCAGAGGTGTGAACTTCCCCATTCATTTCCTAGAGAGTATATTACCTTTACCAATAATACTTTGCATTTCCACCTTCCACTTGAAATTAAGTCCACCCCAACTGGCAGCCACAACCCTGGCTTTTTTGGCCAACCTTAGACCAGCAACACTATTTTTCTTGACTGAGTACACAAATAGATGTAGACCTTGCTTTTCTTACCCACAGTTCTCACATTCTTTCATGAGAGTACACTTTCAATTTATTGTTTGCCTTTGATTAATTACCAGAGCTATAATAAGCTAGTGTTTTTTTAACCAATTTTTACTTGTGTTAAGGTGTAAGAATTCACCAAAAAATTCACCGCACTATAACCTATAGTTTGATATCTGTGCTGTAAAAGTAAATATCTATTTTATAGATTGTATCTCATAGTTTCTGTATTGAAAAGCTTTAATCCTTTCAGATTATTTGAAATTCTTTGCTGATTTCTGCTGGGTTTTGATCGTGGAATCATATATGGAATTTTCTTTGAAATATGTTTGGTAGAAAGTTTTTGAAGCCTATGATGAAGGTCGTTTCTTTCAGAGATTTGCTTTGCTGTTGCTGAATGTGTAAAGCACTACACGCCGAATGCCACGCAGGATTAAATTTTTGGCTTGAAATTTTATGGCTCACAAGTGGATGAATCTAGGCTATAAATTTATGTAAAGGCTGGCTTGTGTGTCCAGTTTTCAGTGAGATTTTCCCCACTCTGATCTTCTATAATATTGATGTCTATTTTTAGGAACAGAGGGTAGATGGGAAGAAGGATTTATAATAGAACAAACCTGCATTGATAGTGTGCCTGTTTGGGGTCCCAGCTTTAGTGGGTAAAAATCAGATAAAAATCTCATAATAGTTCAAGCTGTGGCAGATCCTGGACCTTGTTGTGGTTATCTTCCTGCCCACATTTTAGGTTCTGGAACACCAACGCTAAAGTTCAATGAGACTGGCAAATTCTATTAAGGTAAAAACACACTGTTATGTTTTATATAAGAAGTGTCCCCCAAAAACTCATGTGTGAGACAATGCAAGAAAGTTTAGAGGTGAAATGATTGGGTTATGAGACCTTCAACCTAATCAGTGCATTAATCTGCTGGTAGGGACAACTGGGACGTAACTGTGGGCTGGAGAAGGTGGGTCATTAGAGAATACATTTGGGGTATATATTTTGTCATTTCGTCTTTGATAAGAGGAGAATTCTCTTTCTCTCTCACCTACCTCGGCTGTCTATGGATTGGAGCTTCTGAAACATGAGTGCCAAATAAACTTTTCCTCTTCTACATTGTTCTTGTCATGTCTTTAGTCAGAAAGCTGACTAAAACACAGACTTTACCTTAAAGTGAGTTTTTTAATTCTTTGAGTTCCCTTTGCTTTTCTTTCTTTTCCTAAGAAATTCTTACTCTTTCATGATACCTTGGATGTATTTAGTAAACTATGTGAATGAATTCATATTTGCATTTGTCATCCAGGGTTTCTGTTATTTCAATGGTAAGATGAATGCAATTCTCTTGTCACTGTATTATTAGATTCTTGCATTATCTAGTTTAAAAAAAAAACCCTCTCTAAATAGAAGAAACTTATGCTTTTAACTATTCTTCAATAATGCCTAACATAATATCTTACCTGAAATTTTGTTATATGTTTTTTTTTAAATAAGTTGACTATTAAATTATTCTTTGGTACGGATGGGTTGGTTGATACCTGTCATGCTAATATCATGTGATCTTATATGAAGGCCTATTCTGGCTGTGATGATTCAGGAAGGCACAACGCAAGAAGTATGAAACTGGATGTTAAAAGATGAAAGAACCTCAATACGGAAGAGAGGTAAACAAAGGGCAGGTCAGTGAGTGAAAGCCACTCACTGGTGGAAAATGTGATTTATATTTGGAAAATTATAACCACTGTGAAAAAATTTCTTAAGGGGACAATTTCAATCAACCTCATGGAAGACCTTGAAAGATTCTAATTATTTTTTTTCATATAAATATGAAAATAATTATATATAAAGAGAGGACTGATTTAGGAATATTCATTACTTAATGATGTATGAAAGAGATTACATCTTCAAAAGTCTGAAAGCAGGAAAACATGTGGATAAACAGGTATAAATGTCTGAACTTGAGATGATCAAGAACTGAGCTGAAGCACTTGTAATGAGAATGGAAGTAAAGGAATGGAATCGAGTCTTGACTAGATGTGTGAAGCATACAGATTAAAAGAGACAAAATTGAACGGTAGTATTTTTAAGAGGAGTAACTTTGAATATGTTATTTCAGAACAAGGGAACATAAATTTGAAAATATTTAAAAAGTGGAGATGATGAACTAGACTTTAGATATGTTGAGTTCAAGACACACAAATGAGAGTGTCTATTTCTTCTGTATTTGGACATATCAGACTAGAATCCATGAGAGAGAAAATGCTTGAGAATCATGTACATGGGCATGATGGATCAAGCTGAAGAGACCAATAAGATATTTCATGTAGAGTTAATTAACCCTAAAAATTGTGTCTATTTCAGTATTGCCAGTTTTTTTTTTTTTTTCCTGGAAATTCTGAAGTACAAATAAATCTACAGGGATTTCTTCGACTCCGCACTGATCAGTTAGAAAACTTGATGTGGGAATTTATGTAGGGAGTATTTGGAAGCAAGGAGTGTATTAAGGATTTACAAGATCATTAGACTTTCATTTTGTAGGCTCAACCAGAACTGTTCAATATAGTCTCTTATTGGCAGAATTGGTTTCCAGAGGACTTGTTATATCCAAATGCACATTTTATTTTAACAGTAGCAAGATTCTGAATTCCTCTTGGGCTCTCCTGCTTAAAGATCTGTTTAAAGAAATAAAAGTGCAGGAATTTCTTTTCTACTCCTTCTCCTAAGGAGTGGATGTTAGCATCATAGTCAGATCAGAGCACTCATCTGTGTGATTCTTTGCCAGGTTCTTCTTTGACTTCATTGAGACCTTCTCATTAAACCTTCCCATTAGGGAGAACATGTCAAAGAGAAGGTAAGTCTATCACCACTGCAGCCCCCAGAAGGAAGGAGGGCAAAGGCAGAAGAGCAGCAAGAGGAAAATAACTCAAATACTTTTCTGGCTGCCTCCAAAGAACCGCAGTTTCCAGGAGAAAAACCTCATTTTGTGTCTTCATTTTGTTCTTAATAGATAGTAAGGTTCTGGGCTCCTGAATGTAGAAGAGTTGGAGATAGAGAAGATATAGGTAGTGAGTAGTGACAGGGAGTATGTGTAAACTTGTGTGTGGGGGGGGGAGGAGGGAAGGAGTGCAATAGTTTCCATATGATTATGTTTTGGGAAATGGCAGTGTTGAGAAATACCGATTGATACTGTAGATCAGTAGTTGACAAAAATGGTTGCCTATTAGAATTTTTTGCATAGCTCTTTAACTAATGATCCCATGGACCCTCTCCATGAAGATTCTAATTTAATAACTTCTGTATGTTTAAGATACACCTAGAATAAATAAATCAATTTGGCCAACAAAAGCTTTTTCCAAAGTGATCCCCTGCTAACTTTTACAGCATCTTTGTGATATTAGAATGAAACATACCTTCTTCCTCCATAGGAAAAATTCAATCTTGTGCCAAGACTCAAGTCTTAGAGAGTGCAATACTGACTGGATTTCCAACCCTCCCACCTCCTCCTTGATTGAGTGCCTCTGTAGACTGCATATACTCTACATCAAAGGGTATCAGTCCTGATAATAGGCAAGTACATAATGGACCATCTATAGGATCACTGAATAATAGGGCTTTCCAAATATTGAAATTTCCTATGTTTTTTTCCAAATATCATCCACAACTCTGAGATAAATTTCTATTTCCAGTGAAAATGTCTTTTTATTTTCCTCTGTGCACAATGTCCCTTAATCTATCTTCATCTTTCAGGCAGGCTATGTCTTTTCATGCAGTACTCTGAGTATTCCAGTTACTAGACCATAATTTCCAGTCTTCTCAGATACCACCTGGGAATGCTCTCTCACTCCCGAGATTAACCTCTCTCAAGAGATAAAGAGGAGTTCATTGGCCTTATTTAAATGGACTTTCAAAGGCAACTTATCATATTTTGTTTAATTTGTAGGACACCATCAATGGATTCACAACATTATGATGTCCCATTACTTTTCTGAGTGCTTGCGAGCTTGGCAGGAATCATGCCCTAAGTGATTTACTAACACTGTCAGGATAAAATGAGAGGTAAGTGGGTACTTTTGCCAATTTAATCAAACTCTGCAGTGCCTTAGGGAGATAAAGATAGCTGGTGCATCAACCAAGGGAAACTTTTAGGTAAATATTAGAAAACAAATTACCTTATATCTGCATTTAAATGTCAACGTTTACATTTGCTTCTAATCAAACCTACATTGTCTGTGAGGTAATATGGAAAATATGGAGGTTTGTGTCATAATATTTGGGAATAAATAATTATTTTTCAGATTTTATCAAATCTTCATGTGTTTTCTTCCAAAGAGGCCTAGAATTCTGCCTTCATGATTAATTCCTGAATCATAAACTATTCATGGATACATTTCCATGTGAGAAAACTATGGAGTGAAGTTTTCAGGGTTACATAGTTATTACTTGTCCATACATCTAAGATGGGACTTCTGAATTCTAGTCTATGTACTTTTATTATGCATGTTGCATTTGGGATAATTATTGATCTTTCCAATATTCTATTTAGCAATCAGGTAATTTTAGGGGAAACCATAAGTTAGTCCTTAACACATCAGTTTGAATGATTTATAAGCTTCAAGATAAAAGAGACCCAAGTAAGATAGAAGAAACTAGAGTAAGATATTATTAAGCCCTGAGAATAGAAAGAAGTAATAGGAAAGAAAAGTTGGGGAAAGATAGGTTGATAGTAATGGCTTGGAGTGACAGAGGACATTTTTGATCTACTTAATTTTCAATTTTGCATGGGCCTGGATGGCTTTATAAAATAGTGTTTTCATGTAACTGTCTACTTCCCAGAACCAGTGTATCATCCCTCGATTTATTATCTGTGAAGCTCTGTGCTATCAGTTCTTTTTATTCCTAGCTTTTTTACTGGGAGGAAGACAAATAATTATGCTATCATCCAAGTGGGCAATGCCATCTGTGAAAGTGCTCTGCTCCCTTGAGTAGAGTATTGGTGCTCTTTTAGAAAGAATTTTAAATCAGAGGAAACTGTCAACTGTCACAAAGAGGAATTCTTTGCTTCCTTGAGTGCCCACTACCTTTTCTAATATGCGCACTGCAATATTCATACAGTGGAAGGAAGTCAGGCATGAAATGGTGCTCTATTTAGTTTAATGGTTAACAGACAGCTTTGGTGGCTCCATTCAACATATTAACCCTGTGCTGGAAGACTAGATCATTCTTAGTAATGTTACTTGACCCTCTTATTCTCTTGTCACAAAATACACTGCAGAGTGATGTTTTACAATACTGCTTTCCTAGCATTTGCTTACACAAAGTAAATACCTTATAGCTCTTTGGAGTTCAAAGAGAAAATTAAAATTGCAGAATTTCCTCTAGATTTTGGGAACAAACTTAGCTATCCTGTAGTTCAAGTCCTCTTACATGTCAGTTAAAGGAATCAATTCCAGAAAAGTGAAGTGACTCTGGTAATTCAACTTCACAACTCACACCTTCTTTCTTTCTTTCCTTCTCTCATTTTATCCTTCCCTTTTTCTCCCTTCCCCTCTTTCCTTTTTATATCCATCACTACCCCTCTTTTTCTTCTTTCCTTTCTTCTTCCTTCCTGCCATCCTGTGTTTTTTAATGGCTTGAGAAGTTTATTTGGGGTTATTTCAATTATTTCAATTCCATACTTATAAACATCTTCTTCAATATTAAAATCTGCCTTTCCCCACACCCATACGGTAGATATTTCCCTGATAGATCAAATGCTCTTTTCCTTTAGGAATAAGAAAAGTATTACATAATGTCTAATCCCTTCTCATTGTCTAATTATTCTGCTTCCTAGTCCCCCAAACCCAGACTTGTAAACTTTACCATGGAACCTAGTTCTATTTCAGTATTCATTATTTTACTAGATCAAAAATACATTTTTTTTCTAAAATCATATTAAAGATTCATTTTCTATCTCACTGGATTAAGAATTAAAATTTTCATGAAAAATCATAATAATCGTTGGTTATTTTGAATAAAATATGAAAAATCCTGGAAATATGGACAATTATAGCTATTTTCCAGGGATGTTAGATATGATACATATGAGTTTTAAAATACAGATAATATAGATGATTTGTTACTTCATTAATTTTAATAAGTAATATAATAGATTTCTAAGATTTTATATGACTTGATCAAGGTCATGTGACTTAGTATTAGAGTCATAATTAAGAATAGACTTTCTAGCACCCAGCTCTGTGTTCTTTCCAATATACTAAACCACTTCTACTTAAAATAATTATTGTTTGGGTATGTACTTATATAATGGTTGTATGAGGAAACCAGCTAAGGAAGAGTGTGGGAAGTGTGAGACTTGGGTAAGTAGAGCAGAGGAGAATAGGGGAAGGTAGCATTGTCACATTTACCTTCAGGTCCAAGCTGGGATAATGATGGAGTCTCCAAGTGGGGCAGAGAAGGACCTGGTTTACACAGTAACTCCTTATCATTAGGATCCTACACAATGACTCAGTTCAGAAAGCTGAGATCTAGATTGAAGTAACAACCATGAACTGTTGCAAAACAATCTAAAGATTGAAGCTCAGGGAACACAGAGAAACAGATCCAATCAGGGGGAAATAGTACCTGAAACAAAAACAAACAAACAAAAATGTATACTACAAAACAATATAATATCTTCCTACTTTTTGGTCTAAAATAAATAATCTGTACATGCAAATTTCCTTCTTTGAGTGTGTTTGTAGAATTTATTCTCTTCTGCATAACTGAAATTCTTCAACAAAGTTCTTTCAAGATTGAAATGAGATCAGTACCATGATACTCTTGCATGCAGCGTTCTCAGATTCTTTTTATTCTAAGGCTCTGTGTCAGGAATTGTAAGTAGAACAAGATCCACAGGCTTGTGACTTAATGAGCATTTGATTGGCATCTTATAAACTGATGCCTTATTGACACAAAATTTGCCCCTAGAATAATGGCATGCTGCAGCACTCCTTAAGATGCTAATGACATTGTGTTTTAGAGGGTTTATTTCACAAGGTGGTTGAAAAGATATGATTTGAGTGTGTGCTGCTTCCTGAGTTAGTATTACAATTTATGACACAAATACTTATTGAGCAGAAATTACTTTTCAAGTATGTTGTTATTCCTTTAAAGCAATCACCACGGCAAGTTGTAAACAAGTCCAAACAATAGTCTTATTTTGAAAACTCTGCTTATATATCTTAAAAATTTTAAGCCAGTGCCTTAATTTGAACTTGAACTACAAGGGCCCTCGGAGACTTGGGGAGTATCATGTGCATTGTGGGTTTTTGATTAAAGAAACAGAAAAGGGTCAAAATCCTCCCCCAAATCCATAATGATTCTACTAACACATGCTCACCTCCTTTGTTGTAAAAAAAAAAAAAAAAAAGTTTCTGGTTCAAACTTTTCCAGTACTTGTAGAGCTTGAGGCAAGTGTCTTAACCACTCAGTTTCTTCATCTAAAAGATTCAATTACATGTTTCAGTTCTCTGCCAGTTTTAGCCATTTGTGTTTCTATGGCTCACATGATGCCAAATCCAGAATCAGGTTCTTTTACAGAAGGTGTGGTCTTGTTTGAAAGATCTTCTAGACTTATTGATTTTATGCAACTCAGTATGCTGTGCCCTGGACGTACTGTCTATGAAGGTTAGGCAAGGCGCATGCAGAGTAAACAAAACAATTTCCAAAATATAAAAGAATGTAATAAGATACTTCTTTGTTAATTAAGCATAAAGGGATATTTGTAAATTCCAATTCCAGTGAGCAAAATTAAGTCTGTAAATGTATGGCTAATTAAATATACATTTTTCTTCCATGGATTTCAGGAAAGAGAACTGACAGGCTACAAGGTTCAGATGAGACAAGTTAGTGGAAAACGAAGAAATTGGGGGCAGTGAGAAACAAAATAAATAATATCCTGAGCTATTTAAACAAATAAATAGATAGTTTTAAACAATCATGGGTGGATTCAAATTAAAATAAACCTACAAATAAACATAAAGGAGACAATAACTCCTGTGATAGTGTGTATATTTTTTTTGTCTAAAATATAGTTAGGAATGCACAGCAAAAGTGAAATATTAGATATGAGCAGAGGTCTGCATACCTAATGAGGATGAAAACCAGCCAACCCAATTGACCCATACAGCCTGTGTGATGTCTCATGTTCTTTCTAAGACTGGTAAAATTCCAAGGTCTTGTAATTTCCTAAGCATTTCTGACCTCACAGTCCCCTTTCAACCAAACTTGGACAGCATTATAGATCTCTCTCTTGGTAAATCTCTTTCCTGCGTTTTCACTGACCCCCAGCATGGAACTCAGCCTCCTGATGTAACTGTTCCCAATACTATGAAATGACTGTGACTGTACAAAATGCTTGAGGATAATACAGTGTATTTTTGCAATGAAAACAACCTATAATAGTATCTTCCATGTATCCTGCCATTTGAAATTCTTTTGTGGCCTCTTTAAATGTAAATTAAGCCTTCTCATATTCAGGCAAGATCTCCCCCTACTCAATTTCCCTTCTTCTTGTTCCACTGAGGATGTATTCTATCTGTCACAAGGATGCAGATTGTGCCTTTATGAGGTCAGTGATCAGATTTCCCAATATCAAATAAAGCCTAGCACTGTGTTTGGAGAAGCTGATCAATAACAGTATTAGCTGAGCAAACAAACTGTTGAGTTTGGGAAATGATTCTTGAATTTACCTCTTGCAATCTCTACAAGTGCACATTGTTATCAGACCATGAAACTATTAGAATGCTTATTGCTCACATGCTTCCCCTCCAATCACATACATTTTCTATTAAGGATGTCTTTAAGCATGAAGACTTCAATACTAAAATGTAACACTAAACACCAGGTAAAAAGAGAACAAACACTACCTATCTGCAGAAAACATGGAAGTAATTTTAAAAGCACATGTTTCTGCCAAATAAATCTTTTGGCCAAAGTGCTAAAGTACTTTTGCATTCTTATTTTTTTACAGCAAGACTATATGTCAAGGATACCACTAAGAACAAAAATAAAAGCATAAAAATATCTGTATCATTGTGCCTAAATTATTTGATAGTTTTAAAATGGGCTTACCATGTTGTACTGTATCTTAATATATCTAAATAAATGTTACATCAATTACAAAAGATTTCAAATCTCAAAATCCAAATTTTCAAATCTTTGAGAGTTTCCTGACTGCTATCTCACTGAGAAATCTAAGTTCTTGCATAAAAAATGAAGAAGAATTTTGAGAATAACATGATTAAGAGTTGCATTATAGTTTGGATCTGGGATGTTCCCCCAAAGCTCATGTTTTAGGAAATACAGCATTGCTCAGAGGGGAAAAGATTGGAATACAAGAGCAGTAACCTCATCAGTGAATTTGTTCACGTGATGGATTAGTACTTTGAATGAACTACTGAGTGGTAATTGTTGGCAGGTGCAGTGTGGCTGGAGGATGTAGGTCACTGGGAACATGCTTTTGCAGAATATCATTTGTACCTGGATCCTCTCTGTCCTGCTTTCTGCTTGCCATGAGTTGAGTAGCTTTCCTCCACTATGCCCTTCCACCATGATGTCCTCTGCCTCACCTCACAACCAAAGCAATGAAAATTAGCTAGTTATGTAGATTGATTCCTCTGAAACTGTGAGCCCAACCAAACTTTTCCTCCTGTAAGTTGTTCTTGTTAGGTATTTTAATCACAGCAACAAAAAGATGACCAACAGGTTTTGCCTGGGCATCATCACCACAAAAAGTGTTGAGAGTCACAAGTTTTGGGTAAAGGCAATGAATAAAAACCAGCAGATAGGAATCAGCGTGGGTGGATGGTGAAAAAAAGAAGGGAGAAAGTGAACAGTGGAAGATAGAGTGAAAGGTGGATATGGTTCTTAGTGAGAATATGGTTACCATGTACATATTCACATACTCCCTCCTCAAAAAGAACTGTAAGGTTCTTTATACATTTTTATTACATCATTCCCTCCAAATTTGACAATTTGTTTTACTTTTCAAAGGAGAGTTTTCTTGGCCAGATTTAATCTATGTATTTCTAAAGAACTTTTTGAGAACAAAATGAGTTTGAAGGAAGAAGCCTGAAAGACAGGTAAGATTTAGGGATAGACTTGACCAATGAAACAGAGAAAAAAAGGAAAAGAAAATTTGAATAGCTAAGTGTAGAGGAAGAATTATTTAGTGCAGGGATTTGTTTAATTTTGCATTTCATTTTATTTCTAGGTTTCAACAGAGAGTTGTTAGTATTCCAGTTGTAGAATATAAGCAAAGGAGACCAGAGAGCACAAGAAATTTTAGCAAATGTTGCCCATGAATTATACATTTAGACCATCTTTTATATTTCTTAGGAAATGGAAGAAAATATGCTATTTTCAAATGATTATTTGTTGGATGTTGTTTTCTGGTCCAAAAAGAAGTATGACTACATAGGTCTGATTCTATCCAAATTGTATTCCAAATAGAGTGCAGCTTTTGATACATGCTGCATCACCAGAGTGGGCTCAATTACAAAGGCTGAGAAGGAGATGAATAATTCTAGAGAGCTTCCTTCATTGGATTGTGAAATGAGAAAAAAAAAAACATACAAAAGCTTTAGGCTACCATAAATAAACACAGGACTTGAAATAGAACATTTGAACTGACTTTATCTTTTGACACACATGGGGTAGTCACTATCCTTTACCCCTGGGTGGATGCTTGCAATCTGAACATTTCAAGAAAAACTTAGAATAAAAAATATGAGTGGTACAAACCCATATAGTTTCTCCTGGAGCAGGAACCAAGCAATCATTTGCCAAGAGAAAAGAGATTTAAATGATTAATATTAACTAGTGATAAGGCCTTATATTCTAGCAGGTGATCTATAAATGTACTACTTACATATCATGATTATTTATCTTTTATTAAGAAGCTATGTATTTCAACATTATAAATACCTCTTTACATATTTGCCTGATTTTATATCATATGAAGTTCGGAATTTTGCACAAACTATTATTCAAAATTAATAGGCATATATAAGAAAACTAACTTTACAAAATTAGTTATATTAAGTGGTCAAAATTTACCATTTTGTAGCTGTAACTGTAATTAAAGAAGGAGAAAAAGCACACTATTATCTTAATCAGTTTGTCCTGTTAATTTTTTTAACATATATTTAATGAGTCTTCCTCTCTATTTCTCATTGCCTTTAGAAACAAACATGCATTCATCATTATTTTATGATGAATGCATGTTTGTTTATGGCATTTTGTAAGTAAAGATGCAGTGATCTATGGCTTTACTTCTGTTTGTGTCCATGTTTGTTAATCTAGCCAATTGTTATTTACAAAAAGTGAAGCATGTAATTGTTCTTCATGTACAAGAACTATTCTCCCCACAAAACCTAAGTTACCTGGTCCTCAGATCATTTCTAAAAACTGAAATTCAGTGATTAAAAGGAAACTAGAAGCAACAACAACGAAAGACATAGAACAGGTACCATTTAAAGGCCACTTTTCAGTACATGCCTTAGAAATCTAGTCAGAAAATTGACTTGAGAACCAGTTCAAAATAATTCACTCAAGGCAAGCACTCTACCAACTGAGCTATGTCCCCAGCCCCTAATTATCCAAAGTACAAGTATGAAGACACAAATTGGTGTGAACATACTTTATATACAACCAGAGATCTGAAAAATTGTGCTGTATATGTGTGATAAGAATTGTAATGCATTCTGCTGTCATTTATTTTAAAAAATTAATTAAAATTTTTAAAAGAAAAAAATAAGTTATTCTTTTAACCCAAAGAGAAAATATAATTCATACTTCAGCTTTGAAGTTCCCTCATGATTTCCTACTGCTAGCCCTCTACCTTATCTCATATGTCAGCCATTACCCAGTTTCCTGTTCATCATCCAATACTTAAAAAGTCCCAAGTACACTCTTACTTCTGGGCCATTATGCACTATAGTCTGTTGGCCTGGAGCATTTCTTCTCAAACCTCAAAGTTAATGTTCTTCTTTAAAGTACTTTCTACCAATCTTCTTCCACCACCACCCCACCTTTTTTTTTTTTTTTTTTTGAGAGGGGCAGATTACTGGGGATTGAACTCAGGGGCACTCAACCACTGATGCACATCCCCAGTCCTATTTTGTATTTTATTTAGAGACAGGTCTCACTGAGTTGCTTAGTGCCTCACTTTTGCTGAGGCTGGCTTTGAATTATCCTCCTGCCTCAGCCTCCTGAGCTGCTGGAATTACAGGTGTGCACTACCCTGCCAGGCCTTCCTACCCGTCTTTTAGATAGGAAATCAACTTCTTTCCCTGGGAAGCTTTGCTGGATAACTGAGCTTGTCTTGGGTGCCCATTTCATGTGCTGCTGCATTAGCTCTCTATGATTTTTTTCATACATAGATACTATCTTCCTCATTGTGATAATTTCCAATTGTCAGCTTTCACAAAGATTATAAAAAGCCAGGGACATGTTCACATCAGTGGGATTTTGGAACAATGGTACCCTATGCCAGAAGATTCTAGGTTCGCTCTTTTGCTTATTCTGTGTTTCCTTCCAGCTTTTTGATCGTTAGTTCTCTTCTATTATCTGAATAGTAATTTTAAAACCATATAAATTTTAATCCCTATTGAAAACATTCTTTGACACAGTTATCTGCCACCTTCTCAATCTTACAATTCGGTCCCAGTACTGATTTCACTGGTAACATTACTGTTCTCCCCAATTTTGGCCTAGACTGTACAAGGGCAGAAATAATATTTTGTTCACTTTTGAGTGCTCCCCCAAATGACCACAGTTGCTGTCTAGCACATTGTCAATGATCAATAAACAAATTAACTATTGGAATAGTCCATTTTCCTGAGAGAAAGCATCCCATTTGGTAGGAGCAAAAGATGTCTTACACATAAAGAATACATAGAAAAAAAGATTTCTATTAAAAACTTATTAATCTAAACATGATTTGATTATTTGATTTATTCTTTGCCTTATACCAAAAGAATACAATGCGGGTAAGAAAGTATGGTAAATTTAAAAGTACCTTGAACTGTAGTGAAAGTTTTGGTTTAGATGGTGTAAATCATCTAAACATAGGCAAGTCAAGTGAGCACTCCAAACTTTAGCTGTCTCTTTTGCAAAATCAGGGGCTTCCAGCAGAGAATTTGGATATTTCCACTAGCTACAATAATCCCATGGATGTCTCTGTGCTGTGCAAAAGAGATCTTCACATATTTTAACAATATATGAAGAATTTTCTGCCAAGAATCTCATTGTGTGTTCGTAGTAGTTTTAAATAAGGATGAATTAATACTAGAATACTCTCGTTTACAACTTTAAATAAATTTACTGGATACATGTATTATCTTATGGAGATCTAGTAAATATTTGAGAATCACTGAGTAATATAAAAAAATCCTGTTACTTACCATAGAAACCACAATATAAAAACTGTCAATCACTTTAACAATTATATTATCATGGATCTGCACTCTGAATTGAATTTGACTCTTCTTTTGCAGTGAATTCTACAAAAACATATTCTGCTTGGCTAACTTGTGAATACACAGTTACACCTATTTAATGTGGAGCAGTTTTCAAGTGTGACTTTCCAAAGTAGATTGAAGGAAAAGCTTTCAGGGAGACAAGTCATAGCTAAATGTGTCTGTGAAGATTAATGATCACTCAGAACTTTTCAGCTTTCAAATATACAATTACATTAAGCATAAATTAACTACCTCAGGGTTGCATAATAGACATGGGCACAGGACTCTCACCTTTGTGTCTTTGGCTTGAATCTATCTCCAACTTCAGATTGACTGAAAGTCATTATCCCTTGTCACCTGTTTGGTGACTTACAAAATGAAATACAGGTCTTAGTTAAGTTTCTAGTGAGGCCAAAAAACACCTTCACAATTGATGGTCATAGGGAGATGCTGGAACTTGAGAAAAAGGGTCAGAGATTTAATTGATCGTGGAAATTGAGTTAGTGTCTCCTTGGTCCATTGTCCAAGCATGCATTGAGGCTTAGTTTTACCCTTCCCTAGGAGGAAATGATTTAAGTCATTCTCTGGACATCTTTCATTAGCATAACATGATGAAGACAGTTCATCCTTTTCCTTTTAGCTAGAGCAGCACAATTATTCCTGTATTCTTTTTTTTTTTTTTTTCCCACATGAAGAGATATCTGAGGGCTTAGTCATCTGCAGGAAAGGTTTTATTTTGTTTTAAATCTCACAGAATCCAGAATAAACAGTGAGCTTCTATAACCTTTCTCATTATTGTCTCTATGGGGACAAAAACATGTTGGTATCAGATTGTTATTTTTATCTTTAGAGAAATAACATGGTTCAGTGGAAAGTGTCCTTGTCATGTGAAGGTTTTTGTTGCCTGAATTTTTAGTTTCTGCTTTGCATCTGTCTTTCAAGGAGTGCATAAGTTTGACATCTCAGTTTCCTCACATTTAAGCTAAAGGACATTTGACTGGATTTCTCAGTCTCCTGATTTTATTGGATTCAAGGATTAGCAAGATTTTCATTTCTTAAAAGGGCTTCAGTAGTCCTGGGACTATCTGGGAGCCCAGAGCTTTCTCCTAACAAGGAATTATTATTTTAATGAATGGCTGTTAGTGGGGAGGTAGTTTCATTTGGAAGTCATTGGGAGAGGAACAAAAAAACTTCAGATTTAATGAAGAGTAGGAATTATTAACAGTGACAGTATGGGATCAGGTAAATAAAAACTAAAATTAGAGTTTAAATGGGTAAAAGAAGCTTCATATAATATCCCAGGAGAAAGAGAAGGTAATACAGGAAGACTGCAGTTGTCCATCAGAGAAAAGAGGTCAAGTGTACGTGACAACTGAGCCTGAAAATGTCAAAGTCTAATAATTGGTTTCTCAGGGTTTAGAATTCCCCTTCTCATCTCCTTGCTTCACTCCTCCTCCTCATAAATGAATTGCTTAAACACCTAAGAATTATCCTTGATGTTTGCCTATTTCTTTATTTAGTATTTGTACTGAACCATCAAGCTAAATTGGCATAAATGAATTTTTTTTTTCCTTTCCATCTCTTCTACCACTGTTTTAGCCTAAACAACTTCTGTTTCTTACCCAATTTAAAGGAAGAACTTCCTTTCTTTCTGATTCTTTTCTTTTCTGTTTTGGGGCTGAGAATTGAATTGAACATTGAACTTAGTGAGAACTAAACACATGGTCTACCACTGAGCTATACTGCTAGTCTTTAAGGAGGTATTATAGCTTTTTCTTTGTTAGTTTCATTTTGTTTTTTGGTGCTGGGGATTAGAACCAAGGCCTTGTGCATGCTAAACCCCTGTTCTTCTACTGAGCCTCACCCACAGACTCTTTCTCTGATTCTAATCAGCCCTCTTTCCCATCTTGAATCCTTTCTCCATGTAACTTGTACAGATGATCTCTTTTAAAACTATAAGCAATAAGATGGCACTTTCCTCTTTAAAACCTTCCACAGCTTTCCATTTCCATTAAAAAACATCAAAATTACTTAACATGACCTATATTCCTTGCTCAGAACTTCATATTTCTCCATATTTCTTCATAATTCTCCAATCCTCTCTGTCACTGGAGTAAACAGAATAATAACACATCCCTCCTCCAAAGTACATGTCATATCTTCATTCCCCAAACTTGTGAATATGTTACCATACCTGGCAAACAGAATTTCTCAGATTGAAGTTAAAGATCTTGGGAGATTAGCTTTAATGATCTGGGTGTGTCCAATATAATTACAGGTGTCCTTAGAAGTGAGAGACAGGAGGGTCTCTTGGATGATGAGGGAGATGTGATGTCTTCTGTGATGACAGAAGCAGGGCTTGAAATTAAAACAATGTGATTGCTAGAAGGGGGACCGCAAAGGAAAGCAGCCAGCCTCTAGAAGCTGCAACAGGTAAGGATAGGGACACCCAAGGACAGTGTTTCCTCAGGAATGCAGCTAGGACAAATCAAGCTTTGATTTTAGACCAGTGAGACCCATTTCATATTTTCATCTCCCAAGCCCTAATCAGTGGTATTTTAGGACACTAAATTTCTTGCAATTTGTGACAGCAGCAACAGGAAAAGCTACAGAGTGACTCTTCCCATTTCTTCTGCCACATGATGCTTCTTCTTTGAATCCTTAGACTACACATGCTCTGCCATTCCTCAATTCTTGCACAGGCTGCTTCCCTGGACTTGTGTGCTTTTACTCATAATGCTAGGCCTAGTTCTGTTTGTTGCTTTTGACATCAGTTTCAATGCCATCTCAGGAATATTTTCCCCAATCTCTTCTTCATTCCCTTTCAGCTCTTTGTTCTTATTTTAATAGTATGTCTTAGCATGACAGTTGTTTTATTTATCCATGTGCTGCTTGAATTTTTTGTTCAATAGTTTTTGTTTGCTTTTCTTGGTGTATCGCTCTTTGTAGAACCTCCACTCCATGACAGAGAAACTGCATATCAAGGTTGGCATTGTATTATTAGAATGTATCTGACACACAGGGAGTCTGCAATAAATATTTGATGCTTACTTGACAAAGAGAATCAGAGATTTAGAATGCAGCATATGAGGAGAATCTAGCTCTGAGAAAGGGAAGCTGACACTAGCCAAGGATCCTCAACCATTAGTATATTCTAGACTTGGCTTCGGCTGCCACACAGGAGATCTGGCCATCAGGAGAACAACAAGACAGACCTGGAGTGAGATGAATTTTGGGTAAAGAGTTCAATCCAGTGAACTAAGGGGGGGCTGATTGGCAAAGGTGCTGTTGGGGGCTTGAAATTCTGAGAGGTGTTTATCCCTTACATTAGAGCCCAATTTAGGTGAGACTCAGGCCACATGGGACTCGAAGAAGTAAAGGCAGGTGCAGGCAGAACACGGTAAACATCAATGTAAATGGGAAAGAAGGCAAGAGACAAGCCAGCCACTTAAGAAATGCTTGATAAAAATAGGCAAGATCAGCGTGAATGCCAAATGAATGAACGATTAACCCGAGTATAAAAAGCTAGCGCTTGACATATTAGACATTTGATTTCCCTCTATTTTGCTCTTGATTTCTGTAAATTGTTGCACATGATAGAGCAGAGATTGCCTTCAGTCTGATCAGGATTGGCTGTAGCTGAGCTAGCCTGTTAGGGAGCTGGTAGTTCCCACTGTGGGGACACTGGACAAGACACAGACAGGGAGACGAAGCGTGGCCAGCAGCAGACAACCTCAGTGGACATTCCCTAAGGGGAATATTAATAACATTAGTGCTTGAGTGACATTTCCTTAAGATTTTCTCAGTAAAGTGAGCTAGATTAAGCTTTGTATAATTAACCCTAAGAAATTAGCTTTAATCAAGTATTCAATTCTGTAATTTCCTTGTTCTCTGATCTTCCTATTCCTTCCTAATCCTTTTGGCACTCAATTGTATTTTATTCTAGATTGATATCAGTTGAATCGATCTCCCTGGCTGTTTAAATGACATTTTCTCTAAAAGAGAAATAGCAGGTCTTAATTCCCCCCGTGTATTGGTTTCATAGGGCTGTCATAACAAAGTTCCACAAACTGACTGTTTAAAACAACAGGAAATTGTTTTTCTACAGTGATGAGGCTGAAATTCTGAAATCAAGATATCAGTAAGTTTCCCCTGAAGGATTTAGGAAAGAATCCTTTCCCTTTTGTAAGCTTTTGGCAGTTGCTAATAATCCTTGGCATTCCTAGTCTTGTACTTGCAACTCATCTTTGCTTTGTCTTCACATGGCCTGCTCCACATGCTTTTGTTTCCTAACTTCCCTCTTCCTATAAGTTCACCTGTTAGATTTGATTTTGACCCCAACCCAGTAAACCTTATCTTTGCTTGATGACATTTCCAAACATTCATTGGTTGATTGCATCTGGGTATGAAGTACTATTCTTCTTCTTCTCCTTCTCCTCCTCCTCCTCCTCCTCCTCCTCCTCCTCCTCCTCCTCCTCCTCCTCCTCCTCCTTCTCCTTCTGTTGGGGAGTTCTTCTAACAAATACATGTAGGGGAAAGAAAAGCTATGTGGCATAGGCCCAGGTTGAGGACCATGTGATGAAGATCTGGGGAATGTGTCATATTGAGTAGTTCTGTTCTGAATATACTTTTTCTCTAGATATGTTATACCTTTTGATTTTCTGTCTTGTGAAATGGCTTTACACATAATGGTTATGTATAAAGCAGACTCAGAATGGGTGCTGATAATGGTTGGTGCCTGGTCACTTCCACAGCTCCAACATCACTGATGTACCTTTGTGTTTGGGTGACAAGTGCCCTGCTCCCTGGGACCACCAAATTGTATTCCTGATGTGTTTGTTACATAGATGATTTGTTCATAATACCTTTTGATACTTAAATTTTGAGGCAAGGCTTTGAGAAATTGTGTCTGCAGGATGAAGGGCTTTCTGTTCAACAATGTTTCTGAGAAACTGGTCCTTAAATCAATTATTTTAGTATAATAATTGTTGAGGTAATCAAACAGAAGATGATAGGTACAAATAGGAATTGGTCAATTTATAACCAATCATTTAGCTAAGGACAACAGTTTTGTCATTAAAAAGTCTGAATAGTATAAATCCAAACTTTAAAGCAATCGATCTTGTAGAAATAGACAATGCTATGTTCGCAGGACATTTTCCAATGTTCTCATTTAATCACTACAAGATAATTAAGACATGCATTATTTTCTTCACATGTGCAAAAAAAAAGAAACTGAAGTTCAGTGAAGTGGCAGTGTTTAAAATAACAAGAACAGAATGAAATTGGCAGGGTTCCATTCATATATAGCCCCCTTCTCTTTCTAGAATACCACCCTGCTTCTCATCACCTAGAGTATCTGAATGATTAAACCAAAGATTATTTTTGTAGTAGTTGTTTGGCCTAAATTAGTTATTGCTTACGTCTTTATTTTAGCTACTCATATTATGGGCTTTATTTAATTTTTTCATATTATTTTATTTTTCAAAGTCTTTTGTCTTCTTAAATCATATCTTAAATCAAAACATAAAATTACAGAACAAGGAAGTCCTGTATATTTGGACAGAGTATCAGATCCATGCCCTGCTTGGGCCAAAGACTTGTGTGTGTAATTTGGGGCTGGCAGCTGCACTCCCACAGGGTGCAGGTGTACTGAGCCACGGTGGGCTCCTGTGATTGCCAACCCTGTGATATTTCAGCATTTGGCTATGAGTGAGGGGGAGAACTCTGGCAGAAAGAATTTGGAAACAAATTGGCCATTCTGGTTGCATTGCTAATTAGATTTTGCCCAGCACACGAATGACTTTGGGCCTATTGATATTTACTGTGACACTTAAATGTTCTGCACAATATTGATTCTGAATGTCAAGCCCTCTGCTTAGAAGCTGCTTCTGTGTGATGAACAGATTACCACAGAATACTAATTGAAGCCTTTAAACACACACACACACACACACACACACACACACACACACATACACACCAGTGTGCAGAATGTCAACAAACAACAATTTTAGTGCACATTTAATCAGAGCCTATTCCCAACCTTGTCAGGAGTGAAATAGTAATGTTTTAAGTGTTGCTAACTAGTTTACATCTTAAATGGAATGAAACTTTTTTAAAAGATGAATTGTTTTCTACTACTATATAAAATTGATAGCTGTAAAAGAACGTTAGCTGTTTCAAAATGTAACCAGGACAGTTGATAATCACCTTATGAACAATCATAAACTAGAATACTAACCTAAGGGAGGAAAAATATCAATTATGTTCTCATGCATTAAAGAAAATAAAATGCATTAAATAAAATCTAATTGATTTAGTTAATACAGTTAAAAAATATTTTGAAGGAAATGTCTAGGTTTTCCCAAAGTATCTATAGAAAAGTTGGTAAGAATATTTCATGAGTATATTTGGAACCTAGTTCAAATAGTTGAAACATCATTTATTGGTAAATATCTAAAAATGACATGCATGTTGATTAATGATAGTGTAAAATGTATGTTGATTAATGATAGTGTAAAGTGTTAAAATAATCATTCTTAATATTTTGTAGGTGATGATTTGACATTTTTAAAGTATGAGGTCAAAGTGATATTACAACCTATTGTAGTACTACCTCTTCCTCTTCCTCCTCCTCCTCCTCCTTCTCCTCCTCCTCCTCCTTCTCCTCCTCCTCCTCCTTCTCCTCCTTCTCCTCCTCCTCCTCCTTCTCCTCCTCCTCCTCCTCCTCCTCCTCCTTCTTCTTTTCTGTCACTGTGACAAAATCCCTGACTAAAATAATTGAGGTGGAAAAGTTTATTTAGGGATCACAGTTTCAGAATACTCAGTCCATAGATGGTCAACTCCATTGCTCTGGGCCCAAGTTGTGGCAGAATATTATCTCAGAAGTGTGTGGAGGAGGGAAAGTCAGGGCATGGCAATCTGGAAACAGAGAGAAGACTCTGCTCAGGAGCAAAATATAAACCCCAAAGACCCGCCCTCCCAGTGTGCCAACTCCCCCAGCCACATCCTACTTGCCTACAGTTACCATCCAGTTATTCCATATCAGTGGATTATTCCACTCTCATAATCTAATTATTTCATCTCTGAAAGTTCTTGCATTGTCTCATACATGAGCTTTTGGGGGACACCTCATATCTAAACCATAACACTTCTATACCACCCTGTTTTCACAACCTACAACATCTGTGTTTTGCTTTCTTCCCAGTTATAGGTGCCATAATAGTAATACTAGTTATTTCCCATGCTTTCTTCTCACCCCTTCTGTTTCCTGACTAATCTTGGTGCTTCCCCACGTGGCTTACCTTCTTTTCTTGGGAACTATAAATAATAACTCTTCCTTCAACATCCTTGACCTCTGTGTTGTTTCTCATCATACCTATGAGTTGAGTCATTTAAAACACTTTCTTAAAAAGTAAATATCAAATGGTTAGATTATAAGCTAATTCATCTTTTTTAATAGACACAAACATACAAAAAGTCATTTTAATCAAATATCTCCAGATATTTAGCTGAAAATCAGCAAAAAAATTTGAGCCCACACCCCCATGAAAAATGGGAAGTCTTTATAACAAAAAATCATAAATATCTGATTAAAATTAGACAAATATATTTTATGGCCGAACAAATTAGTTGTGAATTTCTACAAGATGTGTAGATCGTAGGAGAGATCTTCCTTAGTCCTGATATCCTATGATTCTGACATGAACCTGATAAACAGGATCAGAAGTGCCTACAAATAGTGAATGAATTCTTCATTTAGTATCAATCTTTTTTTTTTTTTTTAATACTCTTAGAGAGAGTGTTCCTTTTTTTTTTTTTAACACGGAATCACAAAAAAGACTTAGGCTATTGGAAAAAGATTATAGTAGCCTCCATTTTATTTATTTTTTTAATAGTAGACTCTTTTTTGTTTTCCTGGTGATTCTACTAATTGAGCCCAGAGTCTCATACATGCTAGGTACGTACTCTGCCACAGAACTACATTCTCAGCTCTTTCTACAATATTTTGAGACAGGGTTTTGCTACGTTGCCTAGGCTGATCTTAAACTTCACATCTTCCTGCCTTAGCCTTCCAAGTACTGGCATATGCTACTGTGCCTGGCTATTAGATTGCTCTTATGCAAAAACTAAAATAGTTACCTGGAAAGATACTCCACAATCAAATTCACAGCAGCAAATTTATTATCTCTGTTTAAGAATTGATTTCGTAAACTAAGTTCTAAAGTTTCTACTTTCTTAACACTAAGAAAATGCTGTTCAAAATTTTCACTGAATTTGAAATTAAAAAAGACCAAGGCAGACATTTTATGAAAGAAAACTGCTTTGTTGTTATAGCTAGTGGAGCATCATCTAGCATAGTGATGTGGGTAAGTTTCACCAGTGTGGCACCAGGTTCACCTCCTGCATTGATAACACAAAGAACCTGAGCCGATATTGGGTGTTAAGGGTGTCCTTTCATGTTCCCTCATGAAGATGAGGATTAACTGCAGCTTGCCAAGCATTTATAGGATAATCTTGTTTTTAGTTTCAAAAGGCACATTAAATGTGATAAAGCCAGATAGCAAAGCTCTCTTATTTGCAAGGTTATCTCCTTTGGTGCATACACACAGCTGATGCACTTAGGCTGTCAGGGCACTTTAAAAGGTCACAGTATCAGAAAAAGGATGGAGTTCTAAGGGTTGTATTGGGGCCTGCTAAGTGTAATCCAATATAGTGTTTCTGATCTTGTCGAGCATGTGAGATAGTCGGGAAGTTGTCAGGCTGTCTGAAGAGTCCCCAGAGCTCACCTGCTTCTGGTCCTATGTGATTATAAGACCCCCAGCACAGTGGCAGCCAGTCCAGTTGCCACTAAGAAGGCATAGTCAATACCATCAACAGAACTAGGCATTTCCCTCAGTCCTAAAGATTGACAGATGCTGTAAAATGAATCTCTCAATTAGCTATTTTAAAAGCAACGGCTTGTTTGAATAAATTTAGTTTTGCTGCCTTCTTTAAAAATGAATTTGTATGTAGTTCTAACTGTCAGGAAAATATATCTGTTTGGGTGTCTTTAATGTCTGAGTTCTGTCTTAAGAGAAAATGGAACCCTTCCCTCTTAGCTTCCTCATCACTCTCTGTAGTAGATAACAATTCCAAGTTCATAAATTCCGTTTTCAAGATATGGGGCTTTTATTTATTTTCTTAAATCAATTCAATTTACAAACCCAAGAGTTGGACTTGTTGAAGTTGACTGAAAATTTCACTTCAGAGCATTTGAAGTTTATGCCCTACAATCTTCCTGAGGTTGAGCCGAGTTTCTATTCTTCTTAGAGGGAAGCCCATCTGGTCATGGGCATTTGTTTATGCTGGTAATTGTGGGTGTGGCTGATGGCTTAGCTTCCAATAGATCTTAAATAGTGGATCACCACATTTTCTGTGTCTTGAAATAGATTTGCATATTTTCAGTGAGCTCTGGGGTTTGCTTTACTCCATGTACTAGCTCCCTGCTTTTCCACAGGACACGGCTGGGGAACAGGAAGCAAGAAATTGCCTCCATTCTCTTCAAAAGTCACCACTCCCTCCTCAAATCCAATTTTATTTATCACAAATCAGAGAGTTCCAGAAATACATCATCAAGAGAACTGGGCAGGTGAGAACTTCCCGTGACACTTTGAAAGGAACATGGTCTTAACCAAGTATCTTGAGGAAATCTTTATCAAGTCTTAGCAGACTGCTGATGTCTAGAAGAGATATCAAAAGCAGAGTTTCTCATGTGAATCTTACCATTTTTTTAATATTGATAAGTTGAGTTTAAAAGTAAAGTGTTTGTTTGTTTGTTTGTTTGTTTGTTTGTTTGTTTGTTTTGTACCAGATATTGAACTCAGGGCAACTCAACCCTGTTTTGTATTTTGTTTAGAGTCCGGGTCTCACCGAGTTGCTCAGGGCCTTGCTGTTGCTGAGGCTGGCTTTGATTTCTGGATCCTCCTGCCTCAGCCTCCTGAGCTACTGGGATTACAGCCATGCACCACCAAGCCTGGCTAAAAGTAAAGTGTTATATTAGCTTGCTTATAAGACCATGTGGTCCAGGTCTAGAATGGCCGGGATACTTAGGATTATCTTCTCAGTAAGTGTTGATGTTTTGGAAATGAAAGGGGAAGACAGTATACTCAGACACTGTCTTCACTCAGTGCCAAACACCTTTACAACAAGCCCATTCCCCCTCCTGCAGGTCAAGGTGCTAGATCCTAAAACAAGTGTATGGAGGAAGGGTTAGGGAAAATATGATAAAAACAATTCTGATAGTAGAAGCTCATCCTGTCATATTCTCAATTATAAGACTACCTCCTCTGATTAGGGAATGTGGCTTTAGTGTGACATTTCATTACTTTATTTCTATTTGGAATTATGTTTTATTTCTAAGATGCGCTTCTGTTAGCTTTCTTTTAGGGACCCCTCTTGCTATTTTTTTTTGCCATCTTTCCATCACCCCTTATTTTAAGGCCTCATATTGCATACCACATCAATTGCTTATTGAATTGAAGGTTTTGTAATTGAAAGTCTTTAAATTGAACCTACTCCAAAATAGTGGTTTGGGTCTACAATCCAAATATAAGTTCATCATGTTTGCCTAGAAGGCCTGTATGTTTTCTGTTTTGCTGTGTGGCACTCCCAGTGCAGGTCTTCTTTTATTATATGAATGAGTTCCTCCACAATTGGAGTGGGAGGATGTGTCAGTGGAGGTTCATGACTTCATCCAACCTTTTTAACACATCCTTGCAAGGTCTATCTCATTTAGTTCATACAAATCCAATTTCTTGAGGGCAGTCTCTTTAATGAAAGGCCACATTTCCTAAAATCCAGCTGGGAATATGACTGTCTCCCTATAGCAGCTGGGCTCTAATTGCTGCACATAAACAAACATCATCTGGAACAGAACCATTTTACAACTCTGGATGCTATTCATTTTCAAGACTACCAGGGTCATTTATTACTAATGACAGGAATCAGTAGCTGGCTGGAGTTGGCAGAGTCATCTTCCTATTCAAGCAGCATTTCAAACTGGCTGTGTGTATCTGAGAAAGCAAATCACCTAGACTTATGGCTTTGGTGCCTAGATCTAATTTAAATGTCCTGCACAGAGTCTTCTTATGTCCCGATATCATCCATTTGTTGTGAATGTAGCAAATTCATATAGTGTTATGTAGTATTGTCACGTGCTGCTATTTACATTTTTATCTGTCAATATCATGAATCTTTAGGTGACAAATGGGGTCCTTTTGGGAAGCAACTGTTTAATATTTGAATTATTCAAAGCTGTAACCATTGAAATTTGACATTGTTCCATGCTTGGAGAAAATAATCACAGAAACCTCTGATGGGTCACCCAGTTCTTAACCTATGAATTAACAAGGAGAGAAGAGCAGGGTGGCAGTGGAGTCCAAAGAGGAAAATAATCTGCTTGGTTTGTGGGGCTCCCACATTTCTTCTTTTTCAGAAGTTGGGGATAATTGGTCCATAGTCATACACTCATTCTTACATTCACAGGAGATATGATCCCTGCAAAATCATCCCTGTTTCTTAATTAACTTTGGAGAAATCATGGCACAGACTTTAGTATTCTGGCAACTAAGACTCAATCTGGGCCCACTCTAATCTTATATTTAGATTTTTAGTTTTTCATTTTATTCTCCATGCTTCCTGGATCAAAACTTCTTAATTCGTTACCTAGATCTCATTATCAATTGCCAAGTTATCTCCCTTTATAGATCTATATAATATTTTCAGGACACATGCACTATGTACCAGGTATTTTTCTAAGTAATTTACATATATTTTCTCCTTTGATCCTCCAATTGCTTTTTAAAGTAGTTACTATGACTTCATTTCGTAGTTGAGAAAATTAAGGCAGAAAGAAGTTAATTGTTTCCTAAAGTCTCATAGTCAGTGAGACCCAGAATTCAAAGCCAGTAGCCTCATTTCAGATCCCATGCTTCTAACACCCTCTCTGTGTTTTATAATTGTTTGTAGAAATGGTACTAGATGTTGCTTCAGTGGGCTTCGGGGGATACTGTCTAGTTCACATTGGTAGAACCAGGGTAGCACTGGTTAGAAAGTCAGTCCCAAAGAGCTACTAAGTTAGGTTCTGAGGCTCAGCCTCAAAGGAATAGGAATGCTTTCTCAGAGACATAAACAACAGCAGTAAAAGAAAAACCAAGGCCTGCCTATTGGATATGAATCACAGTCCAAGACTGAGGATGAGAGTTAGTGTCAGAGGAAATTCTTCCCGCATTCAACCCCAAAGTACAATCCATAAACACTATAAAAGAGATCTGAACTGACAAGTTGGGCAAGCGATGAGGAGCATATTGAGAGGTGGATGGAATGGAGCTCTCGAGGTCCTTCAGCTGACCATAGGAAAGGGAAGCACAGGAGCAGCAGAGAGCTCTGCAGGCCAGAAGCCAACCCAGTATAGACTGCTGGTTTCCAGAGCTAATTCCACTCCTTTCTTATCATCAGGAATACAGGAGCAAGAACCAAGTAGAAATGGATGAAATAATAGCAAAAGAAGTAGCCAAACAGAAGCCAGACTTAGAGTCTTGTGCTTCTGATTTTTCTATAAAGGTCTTTTCTCCTGACTCTTTCTCATCCTCCAAAGAGGACTCATCCAACTCATTTAGAGTGTTTATGTCTGTCCTTACTTGTCTCTCTCAAGGTGCTGGTTATTTTATGTTGCATATCTATCATAATATGCATATGCTCATTTATGCCTATGTATTTTTTATTGCTTGCTTCCTCAACTAAAATATAAACTTCATAAGTTAGCAATCAGTAATGTTTTGTTCACAGTTGATCACTTAGGACTTGTCCATAGACATGCATGGAATAAATGAATGAATAAATGAATTCATAGGACTCAAACACAGGGAAAAAAGAGATGAGCTTTTAATAAACTGAGCCTGGAGCTGAGAAGGAAACATTGATGAAAAGATGAAACATTGATGAAAAGATCACTTATGTTGAATTCCTACATTACCATAGTATAGCACTGATGAGCTATCTAAGCTCTGTGGTGCTAGATATTATAGAAATTTAATAAAGACAGAAGACAGACATATTTGCAAAGTCTTGCACAATGTTATCACTGGGAGCAACTCCATCCCCTGATATAAGCTATTTGGGAATCCTGTTTACTAATGTGCTCTTTTGTAGAATGCTTACCACAAATGGATGTATATTTAACTAGTATTTCCAACAAAAATAACTTTGAAAGCAGAGAATTAAATTGTAATGGGTTGTTATTCCACTTCTGAAGAGATGGTATGAAGTTTAAGAATACTGTATTCTTTCTGTTCATCAAACATAACACACATTCAGCTTCTCTTGCTCCCAATCTTTTTCATTAAAGAAAAAATGACTCTTACTGGGCTTTGTTAAGGATGTATGATTATAGATGATCCAAGAAGCACCCTAGGAGTCTCTAACAGGGAAGACACGAGACAAAGCAAATGGACAGTCATTTTTCCAAGATATGGACCCCCTGCCATGAGGAAGCTCTTCAGACTTTCTCTCCTTTTGTGTTTTTATTTGCTCTTTAATAAAGAACATTAAGACTGTGAGTTGCTTGCCTCTTACAAATCCCTAAACACAGACTTACAGTGGAGAGGCTAGAGGGAGGGACTCATGGCCCCATGGAAAGTGTGGTGCTGAGAAGACAGGGTGTAATGTGCTTCCACCCCAGTGTTGAGGAACAGTGAAAACAGGACACCTCCTGTTAAAGGGTTGTCAGCTATGTGAGTTCCTGCTAGAGGTCTGGGACTACAACTGGCAGGCCTGTGCAGATCCTATTTAGCTATCATTGATGCCTGTTTACACCTTCTTTCTTGTTAGAGTGCTTCTTTCTTTGCAACCCTAGCTCCTAACATATTTTTATTAGGAAAAAAACAGAGCTAAAAGCAAAGGCTGTGTCGAAGAAAGAACCAATAGAATCCCTATAGTCATTCTGTCCCTCTATTAAATCAGCAAGTACCGGCTCACTATCATTTGGATTGACCACTGACCTGCCTTCAAATTTCGAGGCAATCATGTGATAACTTCTGAATTTTGCTATTCACTTTTCTATCCAGTTCTTGTTTGTAGAACTACACATAAAAGATAACGTAGATGGTGATTTAACTGTTTAATGATCCTGGATGGCAGCCTGTCTCTGGCTTGCAGTGTCTTTTCCATTCCCCGTAGAAGGAATTGTCTGGTTCCAGGATGAGTGGCCCAACTTTGAAAGGCAAGGAAAGTGTCTTAAACCCTACTGAGACCTCACCCCATCCTTTCTCCACATATACATCACTTGGTAATTGACGCTTGGAGTTTCATGTATCCAAACCTCCTCATGTTTTCCCCCAATGGCAAGAGCAGCCTCTGTTGCCCATATCCAGATATGAATGGATTCCTACCACTTTGCAAAAAGCAAGTCTTTTAGTGACCAAAAAGGAGTGGGTCTGTGGACACTGCTCATGATAGGAAAGCAGGAGGACTACAGCCCAAGGGTGGGGGAATTCCAGATGGGAGGCTCTTGATGCCAATGAAGATATTGGCTTAATTCACATTTTTACCAAAGATCTACTTTTTCTTTGTTTTAAATTGTAATTTGGAAAATTACCACCAGAATCTTTTGTTCAGTGCTGCTTGTAGAAAAATACATACAAGTATTTCCCCGTGTCTAATGTGGACGAACACAACCAAAGCAGGAAGGAGACAGTGAAGGACACAGCAGGAGATCCATTATAGGATGATATATAGTGTGACATTTAGATTTTGTTTTTAAGTAGATTTACAATGCTCCCTGTATATATATTTTTTTCCTTCTTGCTTTCACGTTTTTTTTCCCCTTAAGTATGTTTAGACATTCTCCTCCAGGCTCGATCTCTCTAACTGTTAAGGTGAGTGCGTGAAAACCTGAGATTGTTTTCTACAGTCCGTGATGAATGAAGTTTAGGAGCAGATGCCAGAGGAGAAGTGACCAGATAATCAGGTTTTGAATTAGTTCAGCCTCCCGGCAGCCCTGCTCAGGCAGGCTCTCTCTCAGGCTTCAGTGGCTACAGCAGCCCCACTTGTCTCCTAGTGCCAGGTTCCGTCATAGGAGCTGAGCCTGGGAGAGTGGACCCCTTAGAAGAATAAAAGAGTTCACTCCTCAGGTGAAGCTGGGCACAGAGCTTGCTGTGCAACGACACTGGGAAACTGACTCTCATTGATCAGTTTTCAAAGCAAAAATCAATTAATAGTGAAGAGGGACAGATCATTTTCTGGAGAACTCTTAGGAGTGAGCCTCCTAAATCAGTCACTAATTAGAGAACTGGTAAGTGTCTAGATGTTTATTGCGGGAGGAGGTCAGCTTAGGCTCGTATACCTTCAGGTAGTTAAAAACAATAAATGTACTCTAATGTCTTCTTCTGGTTTTCATTTTCTCTCTTTCTTTCTCTCTCTCTCTTTTGTTCTTTTGAGTGTGATTTTGTGCATGTAGGTGGCACCATAAAATTTATTTCTATGTGTTCCACCAACACCCCAGAAATCAGCACCTATTCCCCCTCATCCTCCTGCATGTCTGTTGTGGGATGAATCGACTATAGCACACGAGATGCTGGAGGTGAACAGCATTGCCAAAATGAAATCCTACCCAAAGAAAAAAAGCTGCCAACAACTTAAAAGGAACCTCTTATTAGGATATTGGCAATGTATTGGGATCATTAAAAATTATTCTGAGTAATAACTTTTGAGACAGTCATCAACAGTGACCAGTTATTTTTGACCAAACAGCATTCTCATTACATCACAGCTGTCCCACTTCCTGATTAAGCCTACTATACTTACGTGATTTACTAATTTCAGTCCAATTATTCATGTGGCCTGGTCTTCAGTCCCTCATTTGCTCATTGAAATGCTTTTATTGACTCTGCAGACTCACTGCTTCTGGTAGCCAGAAGGGAAGATGCAATTCTGTCCCTAAGGAGTCTACAGGTGTCCAACAGTAGCCTCCTCTGAAGTTGAAAGAGAAATTCCCTATTTCTTACTTAGCACAGTTGCTCCTCCAAATCATCAGGAATGAATAATGGAGGATGGAGTGAAGATTCCCTTGAGAGAAAAAGAAAATTAAAAAGAAGATCTAAAATCAGTGAAGTCCTTTTTTTTTTTTTTTTTTAAATCCAAGTAGGCAGATTTACTGGTAGCTCACCCTGACTCTTCACTGTGAATTAACAAGTGGTGACTTTGATCAAAGGTCCAGGTGGGACACTGTCCTTCACCTCTGCAAGATAATGCCTGATCAAGTACTGATTTGAACAATGGTACTTTACTTGATTTCAATGAAAAAGGAGAATAGTATAAGCTATGGTTGCCTAGAGAAGTTCCTAGGTAAAGATGGGTGAACAGCAGGAAGAAAGAAATTTCCTCCAAGTGGACTAGTGGCACCAGAGAATGTGGGAGTGAATGTTGTACAACTATGGGATGAAGAGGAGGGCAAAAGATTTTCTGTGACTTGAGAGTGAAGAATTCAAACCTCCGCAGGGACCAGACAGGTCACATAATTAGAGAACAGAGACTGAGACCTAGGGGCCAGAATTTGGGCCCAGCACAGAAGAAACTTTCCATTACTCAAGAGAATTGAGAAAGCTTCCATTGTTTGGGGGTCTGTCTACTCTCCAATTTTAAATGTTGACAATATAGCTATGTTTTTAATGTAACGTGGTACAGATGGAACACATCTTTTGCATGAACTTTTTAAAACTTTCTCAGCTTGAATTCTCTTCACAGAGGTATTAAAAGTAGACTGGGTGCAATGGTGCACTCCCATAATCCCAGTTACTTGGACCCTGAGGCAGAAGGATGGCAAGTTTGAGGCTAGCTTAAGAAATTTAGTGAGACCATCTCTCAGAAATAAAAAGTAAAAAGGGCTGGGGGGCGTAGTTCAGTGGTAGAGTGCCCCTGAGTTCAATCTCTAATATCACACACACACACACACACACACACACACACACACACACGTGGATTGGTGGATTTCCTAACAGTCTTCTCAGGAATGACAGTGTGCTTATAGTAGACCATTTTACAGTACACTTACAAAACTTTACAAGGATAGGTCTCATATTATTTGTATTTTGTACAATTAAAAAAAATGAGTACTGTGGGTGCAAGAGGCACCAAGTATACAGGCCAGATTGAATGAGGTCACTGGATGCTATTGATACAATCAAGGATAAACCAGAAAGTCAGGAAGGAAAACCTTGAGAAAAAGTGCTTTATTGAAGATTCTTCTTACATGCTATTTTCACGATTCATAGTGATCAGCTCTGAGGTTGAAAACAGAGACAAAAAGACTATTTGGGTATGTTAAAGGGCTTTTTCTCCCTTTACTTTTCTAAAACAGCATCAAGTAATTTTATGGTAACAATAACTCTTGTTTATGCATTTCTGAACAGTGACCTCTTGGGAAAGATAACATTTATTTGGACGAAGTTGTAAAATGCACAATTTGTATCTTAAAACCGAAACTTGACAGCAAGTTGTTTGTATCTTTTTTTTTTTTAATCAAACATTTCTGTAGGAAAAAAAAAACATTTCTCATTTTTATAGCTAGAAACAGGGCTTCACATAACAGGGATAGAGCTTTTCAATTGTGAAAAATGTTGCCAAGAATGACTAGAAAAGATAAATTCTCCACGCACACTCACAAAATGTTACAACTTTCATGTCATGCATATCTATTCTTCTAAGATGGCCTTAAGCTACGAGAAAATATATGTTTTCCCACAGAGAATGGGGTTCAGACTGCTGGAGTTAAATATCAGGTTCTGCTTTCCACAAGGTCCCATGGTTATGAGTATTCACCATAATGCCATGAAATCACATCATAAATCTATGAAATTGCTTCCTTTTACATTCATTATTTGGGAGCAGAGGCAACCCTCAGAATTAGAAGCAGCATCTACGTGGTCTTTTAGGAAGAAAAGGTTTATAATACTATTTTTTAAACAAACAAACTCAATTTGGCATATTGTACAAGAATGAGAAAGTACGAACCCAATTTTAACAGTCATAATTTGGCAATGTTTCTCATCTGACAAAATTTATTTAACTGATTATTGTTGTATCTATAAACCCGTAGGGTATAATTATTGTTTTTTCAATGATATAAAATGAATTTAGTTGAACTTGTTTCATTAATCAGACATTTTTGCCATATGATAGGGGTGTATAAGTGTAGGAGTCAGACCCTCAGGACCAGCTTCTCAGCAAAATCTTATTAGGCAAAGTTCCCCTGTATCACCCACATTCTCATTCAAACTCTTTTTTTTTTTTTTTTTTTGTTTCTCATCCAGTCTGACTCATCCCACTCTCAGATTCCTTCAATAGAGAATTTGTCTCAAGAACTCTCACCCATCTTCCTCCTTCACCTTGTTTTCTAAATAAGCATTAAAATTTTTACCTATTAATACTTCAATAAGAGCTGATCATACCTATTTTAAGCTATATTTTTAACTGCAATGACAAGCTTTGGTACACAGAATGCAATCACAAGCATTTAGGTAAAAAAGGAGGACAACATATTTAGGGTAAGAAATAATAGTTTCAAAGTTCCCTAAAGCAACTCAAGGAATGTAGCCACCCTGCTATTTTATTGTCATGGCAACCCCACTTGACCTCAATGAACAGGCATGCTAGAGGCATGATGGGCGCATATGAAATAAGTGCAATACAACTGAAATACAATGCAATTGTGCTGTAGGCTACAGTGTAGATGGAGTCAAAGAGCCTGTCCCTAAAGGAGGTGGAGAAAGTGCCCAGCTCAACCTGAAGGAAGTAGGAAGGAAACTTCAAATATTGAATTACCTATTGATCAATTCTGTTTCCACCCTGTTTCTTTATTTACTGAATTCTTTAGGATCCTTTAGTTTTCTCTGAAATAGCACTTTCTAAAAGCTGTTTACATAACATTAAATAACATTTTTATCTTTTAATTGAGAAGTTGTTAGAATCAGATTTAAGAAGCCATAACTTCTCTCACTTAGGCTATTGCAATTGCATTCTGTACATTCACCAGGAATTTGTGTGCACTTCACCAGGAAAGTCCCCATCCAGTAGGGAATGTTCTTCCAGAAAAAATAATACATCTAAACACCAAACAGACATCTAAAAAATATTAGGTTTAACTCAATTTTAAGTGTTTACTATAAGTGCATGTCTTGTAGATGATTGTCTCAGTGTGAGATTAAAAGCAAAATTCTGCTGGGTATTGTGGTTCATGCCTCTAATCCCAGTGGCTTGGCAGACTAAGGCAGGAGACTCACAAGTACAAAGCCAGCCTCAGCAATTTAGTGAAACACTAAGCAATTTAGTGAGGCACTGTCTCGAAACAAAATATAAAAAACAGGTTGGAAATGTGGATCAGTGGCTAGGGGCCCTGGGTTCAATCCATGATACCCCCCAGAATTTAAAATAGATAAAGAAATTTAAATGGCAAGATGACAAGAGTTTACTCTGTTTAAAAAAAAAAAAAAAGTCATAGAATTAAATTTACTTCACAGAGTTCATTCTGGAAAATACTCAAGAACATATCCCCAGTATTAGCATAATTAAAATGATAATGTTTTAACAATGCTTTCAGAGTCAAAATACGGTGGATTGCAGATTTAAATCTGAAAAAAATGATAAAGCTTTTAGAAGAAAATATAGGAAAAACACCATTATGACCTTCTAGTAGGCAAAATTTCTTATTCAGAATATAAATGGTACTAATAATAGAAATGAAAAACTTCTGTTGATTAAAATATATCAAGAATTAAAGGCAGGATACAGTGGTCCACGCCTATAATTTCAACTACTCAGGACCCTGAGGCAAGAGGATCACAAGTTGGAGGGCAACTTCACTACTTAGACCTTCTCTCAAAATAAAAAGTGAAGTAGGTGTAGCTCAGTAGTATAGCACCCCTGAGTTCAATAACCAGTAGTGGTTAACAAAACAAAGAACCAAACACAATGAAGAGGCAGATGAATAAGAGAAAAGATAATCATCAAGCGAACCAATGGGGTTCCTAGCCACAATATATAACAGACTTCTCTCAGTAAATGAGAAAAATCAACACAAAGGGGAAATGGACAAAAGACTGAAACAGGTTTTTGGGGAAAATACATGTGCAAATGGCCAACATCATACAAAAATTAATCTTAGGGAAATGAAAATTAAAGTCATAGTGCATAACACCAAAACTCAACAACATAATTAAAATGAAAAATGCAAAGACAATATCAAACTGTTGGCATGAATATGGAGTGACTGAATCTCTAATATTGCTGGTAGTTATCTAAAGTGCTAAACTGCTTTCAAAAACATTTTATAGTGTCTACTATTCATATGCATACCTTATGCTCCAATAATTATACATGAGAAATATAGTCATAAAGCTAAGGGACTTTGTATGCCAAAAGACATGTAAGATAATTATTTCCCAAAAACATTATTGATGCCTCAAAATGGAAACTACCTAAATGATTATCAAAAGTAGAAAGGATAAATACTTTGCCACATGTTCATAGTGGAGTACTATACAGCAACAGAAGTGAATGAACACTAAATACATGCAAAAGTGTGGATGAAACTCACAGACATGCAGTGAAGGAAACCAGACTTTCATGATGACTCAGTTTGATTATTCCATGTTTATAAATCTCAATAAGAGGCAAAGTTAATCTCTAGCACTAGAAAGTAGTGGTTTTCCTTGGTTGGAACAAGAGATGATTAATGACTAGAGGGGACTTAAGGAAGGGTATCTTCTGGAGTCTGGTAGTATTCTGTTTCTTGATCTAAATGCTAATTACATAATTGCACTTGATTTTTTGAAAACTGAGTGTGATTTGTGTATTTTTGTTGAATAGTCAATGTGACATTTTTCATGCGTGCATGCCATGTTTCAATTTTTAAAAAATCCACACACACAAAACTTTGAGATCAGTATGTTTTAAGTGTCTCCCCACCCTACCCTCAATATCTAGCCTAGGTGAAAGTAAATATAAAAACTCATGATCACTGGGAAATAAACATTCTACAATATTTCCTCTTTCCCTTGAAATTGTTTCAGTGCCTAGAGTTTTCTAGAGGAAGTACCTTAGGGGTTCTTTAGCTGATGAAGAAAGACTAAGAATCCTCAGTGAGTACATTTCTGACATTTTCTTAAGAAAAGGAGATCCTATAGCATCCTTATCCCTGGAGAAGGTGCAACCAGCACCTGGGCCTCTTTCTTTCATTGTCATGAAATGAAAGATGAGTGAGGAGCTCCAGGTGGCAGTTCCTGCACTTGCTCCAATCCCAACTCATTGCTTCATAGCATGGCCAGGGAAGGGACCAGATAGGAAAGCCTGTTAAGGCAACGCCTCCGTGGAAAACTGGAATGTTAACATGCCATGAAAAGAGATCTAAAATCCTTGACCATGAAATTCATATGCAAAACTGAGATAGGGATTTAGGATAAAGAGGGAGAGACACTGAGTCTTAAAGGAAATACCCACAAGCCACTGAGATGCGGAAAATACAGTTGTAAATCTTGAACGGCAGGCCCTTAGCCTATGCCCTTGTAGAATGAGAGAAATACACAAATGCAGGGGAAGCTGGTGCAAACTGCGCAGCTCCACCCTGGCTCTACCTCCAGTCTGGCCCCTAACTATAGCCCTTTTATAAATATTAGATGCTCAGCCCAAGGCTGGCCTTTTTCATTCTCCAGGTAGCTTGCATTATAACCTCTGTCTATATCCTTGTATGATTTGTGCTGAAATTTTTTTTCCATCATGTATCCCAAGAACCCTGATGGTTCTGAGTTAAATTCAGCTTTGGGAACTTCCTGGCACCCTTCTCCAGAGACATTGTTTCTACCATGACTAAGCTAATGGGGAAAATTTTGGTGAACCACTCCTTACCCAAGTCAATTTCCATGGTACATAAATTCTAGTTGCATGTTCTAAATATTTACATCTGAAAATTGAGATTTGTAAATAAGTTGAAACATATAAGAATACCCAATAAACTTTGTAAATTGTAGTTTTCCCATTTATTTGTAGAATGAATTGGCTTCTCATTGTTTTTTATAGTGGTTGGCACAGGGAAGCCATTGCCTACCATTCTGAGCATCCAGGATTCTGGCCACATTGGAATGTTACCTTGAGGTATGAAACTTTCTGAAAAAATGAACTGAAAGGAGAAGAGAGTTCTTTGTAGATTTTTACATGAACCTAATAATAATTTTTTTAAATTACCAGGATACAAATGTGGTATTACCTACTTGATGTTGTCTATTTTCTTTTTCTGGAAGCATCTCATCCTCCTGTAGCTTCCTTCATCCCCTTTTGTTCTCTCACTAGTCTGAATTCTAATATCTACGTGGTGGAGAATTGAGACGATTATTCAGATAATTCAGGTTCAAAAGAGAGCTCACAATACTATTGACTGGTTTTATTATTTTTCCCGATGTTGATTTTATTCGTCTGAATAGCCTGAATAACTGTCCACTTGGCCTTGAAATTCATATACCAAGGAAGCTTCCAGTGATTATCAAACAAAGGATGAAATTTTAAATCTTTTGTAGTACTTGATTTCTTTTTGTTTTACAGCATGAAAACCAGTCTTTATTTCCATGATCATGTCGATGTTTCTGATGATATCATTTGGGAAATACAGAGGGGGAATGAAAATTATCCTTGAAGCTCTAACTTTCTCCACACCATGAAGAATTTCCTAATCTGAGCCTGATCAGCATTACATTTGTAATGTAATGATAATATAAGGTGTGTTTCAACATTTACATTCCCTACTGAATTGAAAATTAAATACCTCCTCCATACCTCCTCTTCCTCCGGAAAATGCTGGATATGTGCATATTTAGGGAGCTTTTATTAGCTAATGGATCTGAATCCTGTGAAAGTCAGCATCTTCCAAGTTGCCAGTTTACATACTTAATTAAAACTCTATTAATTTCATTTGTTATGCAAAATAGTGATCTTGGGATTTGGGAATTGGAGGACTTTTGTTAGGGAGTTAGAATGTGCTGATATCATGGGCTTCCTTCAGAGAGTATGTGAATCATTTACACAGAAATAGTTGTGATGCATTTTTTTCGTTTTCTTTCTTTCTTTCTTTCCTTCTTTCTTCCTTCCTTCCTTCCTTTCTTTCTTTCTTTCTTTCTTTTCTTTTTTGGTACTGGGGATTGAACCCAAGGGTGCTTATCCATGAAACCACATCCCCAGTCCTTTTTAAATTTTATTTAGAGACAGGGTCTGCTTAGGGCCTTGCTAAATTGCTGAAGCTGGCTTTGAACTCATGATACTTCTGCCTCAGCTTCCTGAGCCGCTGGGATTATTGGCATGTGTCATCATGCCTAGCAGTTGTGATGCATTTTATAAAGGGCTGAGGCAGAGAAAGGGGGGCTCAGGATTTAGAAAAAGTAATTTTTTTTCTATATCTCCCCATTTATGTATTCACAGTTATTTTATTCTCCAAGGAAAATCCCTCAAAATGAGATTCTTTGTCCTTGATCAGGAGGTGATAAGTTCTCTGGTAATTCTAAAAGAGAACTCTATTATCAAGAACAACCTCATAACATAGGGACAGACCAGGCGGTATGAATCCCTGTGTTTTCAGGGCTTCAATCTTAAGAAGAAATTGTCTCCACTCCTTAGGTTATTTCTTGGCATTGCAGAATGCTTTAAACTATTTTCATCATATTAAAACACACATATTTTTATTACCCTTATTGCTGGCATTACAAGTTAGTAATATGGTTTAGAAACTCAATTTTTAAGTAGAAATACTGAAGTCCAAGTGTCCCAAGGGTTCAGGATCCTAATCAAAATCACATAGACAGAGCAGAGGTTGTGACTCATAGCTGGGGCCTATCCCGAGTCTCTGTGGGTCTAATGTCTGTGTCTTAGCAAAGTGCCCAACCTAGATTCCCTCCATGGAACCAAGTGTGGCACATATAAAGGGAAGAACAAAATTGGGTCTTGGGGTTGGAAAGGCTCTCAGACTCCGTCTCAATCATGGCCCTTCCAAAGTCAAGAGGGGGAAAGTTACAATATTTTGCATATTTTCTCTTAGAGCTAATGTTATAGATTTGATTGTGAATTTTAAAATCTAAAACAATAATATAAAGGAAGATACCTTTGTTGAAATTGTTACATGGGAGGCAACTGAGGAAAGAATCAGTAAACTTGAAGGAAGTTTTACAGAAATATCCTAAATTTAATTGTAAACAGAAAGAGGGGGTGGGGGAGGAGAGAGGGATAAAGGGAGGGAGGGAAAGGAGAGGGGAGAGAGAGAGAGAGAGAGAGAGAACAAACAAAACCAACATCCAAGAGCTATGGGACAATTGCTTCGGTAGCTATCTGTTCTTCCAAGAGCTTTGGCATGCATGCAATTGGAATATCAGAATGGGAAGAAAAGACTTAGAAAAAATATTTCAAAAAATAATCATTTTAGCCTTTTCAAAATTAAAGACAGACATAAAAAAAAAAAGGAAAAAGAAAACTCAATGAAACAAAACCCACAGATTCAGAAAGCTTAAAGAGCATCAAGCAGAATTAATACCTAAATGCTAGATGTAGACATATCACATTCAAACAGCAGAAAAAAACAGCGAGAAATTCTTGACAGATGCCATATGAAGACCAAGGGTGAGAATCACAGTGTTCTCATCAGAAACCATGAAATCGAGAAGACAGTGGAGTGAAGTAACACTGAAAGAAAAGAATTGATCAGTCTGGAGGTCTCTCTCAAATAAAGTCATCCTTCAAAAGAGAAAGAAAAAAAAGTTTTCTCATAAATTAAAAAAAAAGAGGGGATACCAGTACTAATCAACTTTTACTGCAGGCAATGTTAAGAGTAGTTCTTAAGGGAGGACAAAGATGATACAGTTTAGAAACGTGAGATGTACATTTAAAAAAGGAAGAGTGTCAGAGAAAGAATAAATTATTTTTCAACTTATTTTTTCAATTTATTTATTTTTTCAATTCTTAATTTATCTGAAAGATTATTATTTTTTTAATTCTTAATTTACCCAAAAGAATACTTTTAAAAGTAACCACCTAATGATGATGATGGTAGGGTTTGAATAACTAAAATGAGTAACTACAATTTCTTACAGACAGGAGGAAGGAACTGTAATACTTTGATATGAGGTATATAGGTATATTACTCCCTGTGATGTTGTATAGAAGGAGGAATTATTATAGTATTTAACACACTGGAAATTCTGGGGCAAATACTAAACACCAAACAAAAAATAAGTATAATTGGTATAGTAAGAGAGGAGAAAAAAGTGGAATAATGTACTCAAAACCAGTAAAGGCAGGGAAAGAGGATGGGTATATCTTACATACATACGTTCCAAAGGGCTTTTCCTTAATGTATTTGATAATACCTAGATATCATTTTTCCAATTTACTAATGAACAATAAAAATAAACTCTAGTTTTAAATATTGCTTTTGGGATACTTGTTAAAAAAATCTTCAGACTCTACAACAAAGTCTTCTTTTTCCCCCAAATTGAATGTTTCCTATATTGAAAGCTTTCATATTCCTTCCAGAAATCCTGTGGTAGTTTACAAAAAGAAACTTGTGGGAACCTCACACTCTGTCCTGAACACTGAACCCCTGTGCATCAGTCCCTTTCCTTTGCTTCACTCTCTGCTTGAGCTGGAAATATCAAGGTAAATCACAGGCCTAAGCTGGCATCCTCCCTTCTCAGGATCAGCCTGAGGGGTCTACATAAGGAGGGGAGGAGCATTAGGCTTCCCACTTAGACTTTCCATTTAGACTTCCCCCCATGGGGGTTAGTCTGTGGTTAGGAATTCCATGATGTAGCAGTGGGATTTCTGTATCCCAGTAATGGTGCCCAGCCTCCTTTCCTTCCTTCCTTCCTTCCTTCCTTCCTTCCTTCCTTCCTTCCTTCCTTCCTTCCTTCCTTCCTTCCTTCTTTTTTTAATATTGTTTTCGCTGTCAATGACCTTTATCTTATTTATGTATATGTGGTGCTGAGAATCTAACCCAGTGTCTCACACATGCTAGGCAAGTGCTCTACCACTGAGCCACTGTCCCAGCTTTTATTCTTGAAGCCCTCCCCATTTCCACTGCAGCAGGTGCTTTCTGCACTCCTCAGGTCTTGTCTTGAGCTTCAGAGACAAAGGTGATGTGGGCTGGGTTCAGAGACCTCACTGCTAGGCAGTGTCCCCATGTGGGCAGTTCATTTACATGAACAACTAGTGTGTGTGAAATCCATGCCCCTCCCAGAGTGCACAGGTTTAAGGAGAGGGATGGTGGGGCTAATGTTTTCTTCTAATTTTTCTCCCAGAATAGCATATTACAAACATGACTTTCAATATTTATCTTCTCTACAAATGGGGCTGCTGTAAGCTTTCCACTATGTATGTAGACACCAGCAGCCTCCTTGCTACTTCCTTTCACCTCCAGGTGAAAGTTCTCACTTAGATCTAAGTGTGTTGTGGAGACTTCTGTGCTTTTGTGAAAATACTGGTGAGTGTGTTCAGAGGGAGAAGTTCTGTTTGTCTTTTATTGCCTAGGAATCAATAATTGTCATCAGTTTATGGGGGGTCGGGGAGCTTATTATTTGCCATTTTTCAGAAGTAGGTATTTGAAACAATTATATTTAGAATTCTGACTTCCACTAACTCTGGAAAAAATAGGGCAGCTATGCATTTTAATTACTTGTTTTTCCTTCTTGGAGGAGTGTTATTTTTTAAGGTCATCAACATAAACTAGGACTTTTTCTTTAAAGCGCTGGTTTAAAATGGAAAATGGTGTTTTAAAATAATTTTTGGGAAAACTCTCGGTCCTGAGGTTTAGGCTATACAAAATGATTATATAGCAAAGTAAAAGCAAAGAAGCAAATGATACAGACTATTAAAGTCTCTTCTGGGGCACTGAGCATGAGTAGAGGTTAAACAGAACCCTTTTCCTATGATCGACTGCAAATGAAAAAAGCCAAATGATTCAATGATAAACAAAAATACCGTAGAATGATCAGGATACTGAGAAGGAGCTATGCAGGCACAGATGATCGCCAGGCAGAGAATTTTAAGTGCTAATAATTTTACTTCTACAAATTTCATCAGTTGGGTAAGCTTTGTGTTTTTGGTCTCAGTGACAATTTGAAAGTCTTTGCATTCACCACTTTTTTCCCTTAGTACTCCTTTTATTTCAACCAACACACTAAGAAAATACTGGTTTATTGATATATTGCCTAATAAAATACAAATCTGTTGCAGCACAATGCGTACATTCTATTAGCATTCCTTTAGTTTTAAAATTCCATTCATCCATAGACTTTCACTCCTAGCATTCAACATATAATGGTAAAGGGAAATTCTCTTTCTATAACAAAAGATATGTTAAATAAATGACCAAATTCAAGATGAGGAATTCGGGTTTAGTTTCTGCTTCTGTTTCTGTTTCAAAATCAGTAGGTAAGATTGGGCCTGAACTTGCCATTCTTCCGCCTCAGCCTCCTAATCACTGAATTACAGGCACTGTACCTGGCTTGTAAGTTTTCTAAATGGTTTCTTAATTTGTAGAAAGCCCTGGATAGAGTCATTTTTGATGAGGGCTTCTCTGCTTCTGTAGCTATCTGTTCTTCCAGGTAAGAAGGCACACAAAAAACTTTTTGTGGTCTATTTGTGACTATCTTAAAAATTCACTAAAACATAGTATAAAGGTTCAGGAAAAGTGAATTTTGGTGGCACCTGGTTGAATGTTGAATGAATAGAGATTTGGGAAGAAAAAGAATGAAATAGAGAGACACAGAGAGTCAGAGACTGAGAGAGAGAGAAAAAAGAATAATGAAGGAAAAGAAAAGATTAAAAATATACTCCAATTTAATAGAATACTTTAAAAATAGAAATATCTGAAAAAGACTGTGTTTTCCTCTCATAGTTATAACCCTGAACATGAGAACCCAAAAGCTGCTGAAGAGGATTATGGCTTTTGTGTCTTAAAGGTCTTAGTTGCTAATTGGATTAATGCATTCTCCTTATCAATGTGAGCTTGAGAAAGAGTCATGTGATAACACGGCCTGTCCCTCTGTGCCCTCCATAATGAAGTGCCCTGTTAATACTGATTGTGATTAGTCAGAAACACATCTATGAAGAGTGAGCAATAACTGTAGTAACATTTCTCAAACTGAATATAAAGAATTAAACTGAAAAAAAAATGTTGATTTTGATTTTCAAATTTGCCTTTTTTGATGTAAAATAACAACTCTGCTTTAAGGAAATAAGAAAAGAGTTTATTCTATGACCATAGCCTCAGGAACATGAATTCAAGTTATCCTGAAATGTCAGGTTTCACCATGGAAGAAGTTACTTGAACTTTTATAATCACTGAACAAAACAAACTTATAAATCAATATACTCACCATTACATTAGTGGGACCTCACATGGTGGAGAAATGTCTTCCATAGGTTTCAAATGTCACCTTACATTATTCTTAGCTATAGGGTTAGTGGAAACTAGAAGTCTGCTAGGCTTAGTGATACATTTGGAGAAATTTATTAGTCACAAGAATGTTAAGGTAATTGGCTATTAAAGGGCCTAACATAGCTCAAGATAATTCTGGCTCTCTCTATCTTTCCATAATCAGGATGCTGTAGTCAGCCAGGGTCAAGCAGTCTGTAGGATCATTAATACTGATGCAGTTTCTTCAGAGAACTTTAATTCACACCTTCAAGTAAATGTGTGAAATTAATGCAATGCATTTAATACAGCAGAGTCACAGAAACTAAAATTTGTGAAACTAAAACATACTGAAAAAATCCAGACATATGGTAGCTTTATCACTGACCTAGTGAATAACAACAGGCACATTTTTATTTTTGATATAAATTTTGATATAATACTTTTGATATACTAACTTCTTGTAGTGGATCGAGGACAATAATGACCCCGATTTGTTTAAACATCTCTTGTCCTGCAATGACTCTGAGCTTGATAATTTGATTTTTTTTTTTTTTTTTTTTTTGCTAGTGGGAGGGATGTGATACTTAGCAAGTGGACAAGTACTTTTTCATTGCATTTGTTCTCTTTCTGTTTTTGGAACCCTGTTACCAAGTGAATGAGCCCTGGCTAGTCTGCTGGAGGAAGAACAACACATGGTGGGAACCAAGATACCTGGCAACAGTCAGTCAACCCTAAACTGGCCCCCCAGCTGAGTAAAACCTGAATAAGATCTGCCAGGCCTCGTCCAGAGCAGAATTGCCTAGCAGAGCTTTTTACTAGCTTTCAGAAACTTGTGCAAAATAATCTAATTTTCCAAGTCATTAAATTTTGGGGTGACTTGTTATGTAAAAAACTAGCTGATACATCACCATTCCATAATGCTTCTAGAATTTTGAGTTGGTATTTGCAGACACAATTATAATCCTAGAGTGTAACTGACCTTTCCTTCTACATCATTAGTGTGCTTTCTTTCATTCATGAAAAAGATCTTATTACCCCATGGTATAATGTGCTGAGAATTATGTAAGAGTAAGCATAAAAATGATACGTGCTACACATAGTGACCTCTGACCAGGTCCTCTTGTGAAGAGTTCCTACCCTGGTTATACTGCATGCTCTGTGCATGTTAATGCTCCACATAGGAATGTGGCCCCAATCTTAAAGTCACCGCATCTTTAATCCTTAGCTGAGCAGTCACAAGCCGTTATCCCTTCTTTTTCGTTTATTCGTTTAGTCAACATTTAAAGTTGCTTACTGTAATGTCCCATGCTAGACACACTGGTGAATGAGGCAAAAACAGTCAGAATTTCTCACAATCCTTTTATTGTATAAAAGAGCTAGTCATAAATTCTTACATAACAAATGATTTAATTACAATTTTGAATAGTACTACTAAAGGAAGGTATAGGAAAATCTCTTTTCTGAATCCACATACTTGCCCAGTCAGTGGATTTCACACAGTGACAAGAGGGGATGCCCTCTTCTGATCATAGTCTTGTGTTATATAGCCTGTGCCTCTCTGGAGCTCTAGAAGGATTACATTCTTTACTGGTGTGTACCCTGCCTCTGCCACAATGTATTTCAGAGGCACAACAAAACAAATGGGATGATTCTTAAGACATGAAGAAGTTTCCAATAACTCTAAAGTGAGCTTCTGTATCAATTAACAAAACAAAACAGAAAGTCATTCTCCATGGTTAACTGGATCGCTTAAAGTATTCACAGTCATTTGAGCGCTTTAAATATCACGATCCATTTTTTACATTAACCAAATTAAAATTAAAAAGAAAAAATATTTTACCAACCCAAACAGGAATATTTCTGAAGATAAAACTGTTCTCTCCTTTTGTAAACTTTATTGAGGAATAATTGACTAATAAAAATTCTATATGTTTTAAGTGTATAACTGCATCTTTATACACACACATTATGAAATGATTATCATTATCAAGTTAATTAAAACATTCATCACTTCACATAATTACCATTTTGTGTATGTCTGGTAAGAACACTTAAGATTTACTCTCCTAGCAAATGTTAACCCTATAATATAATATTGTTAACTACAGTTGAAATGTTGTACATGGGATCTCCAGAATTTATTCATTCTACATAACTTTGTATCCTTTGACATACATTTCCCTATCTTGCCACTATCTCTGGAAGCAACCCTTCTTCTGCTCCTATGAGTTTGTTTTAGATACCATGTATAAGTGAGATCATGCAGTATTTCTTTTACATTCCTGTCTTATTTCACTTAGCACAATGTACTCCAAGTTCACCCATGTTGTCACAAAAGATAAGATTTTTTTTTAAAGGGTGAATGTATATCAAATCACATCATATTTTCTTCATCTTTAACATATCTTGGCTATTGTGAATAATTCTTCAATGACCACAGGAGTGTAGTTCTCTTTTTGTGCTACTGATTTCATTTCCTTCAGATGTATACCCAGAGATGGGATTGCTGGGCCATGCTGTAGCTCTATTTTTCATTTTTTGAGGAACCTTCCTATGGTTTTCTATAATGACTGAACCAATTTATAATCCTACCAACAGTGTAGAAGGGCTCTCTTTTCTTATATCCTTGCCAACACTTGCTATCTTTTGTCTTTTTATTAACCATCATTCTGACAGGTGTTAGATTACACGTGTGGAATGTATAGCCTTATGGCTTTGATTTGAATTCCTTTGATGACTAGAGATTTCAAACATTTTAAAATATACCTGTTGGTCACTTGTAAGTCTTCTTTTGAGAAGTATTTATTCGGGTCCTTTGCCCATTTTTCAATTGTGTTTTCTTGTTATTGAGTTGTTTTGAATTTCTTCTATAGTTTTGAATATTAACCTCTAATCAGATATATGTTCGGAGAATAATTCTCCTGTTCTGTAGATTTTTTTCTTTCACTTTATTATTTCTTTGATTTTGTAGAAAAGAAAAAAAACTTTTTTGTTTGATGTACTTTTGCCCACTTTTGCTTTTTTTGCTGCTGCTTTAAGGTTCATAAATGAAGATATTGTTGCCCAAACCAATGTCAAGAGCCTGTTTCCATTTTTCTTCTTCTTAGAAGGAGTAATTAATTCCTTGATATGCTTTTCAGGGAAAAAGTGAAACCCTTGGGTAATTTCTCAAGGTGTGACTTTGGTCCCCATGTGTCAGCCCTATATGACTGTTGGAAATTCAGATTCCTAAGTCCTACATCAATCAACTCAAACAGAACTTTGGGGGGTGGGGGCAGTATGTGGTAGGTATAAGGGGGTGAGGTTAGGAAATTGTATTATTTAAGAAATCCAAATATTTAGAATTTTTAACTCTGGCTTTAAGGGAATGAATCTTAGCAAAAAACTCAACCAGTTAAATCTGTCAAATAGAACTAAGATGCTTGAGAAAAATGAGACAGACTTAGAGGATTCTCAGTTGAAGAAGGGAAGAGAGTAGGCAGATGGAGTTAATTGTTGCCCCCCCAAATGTCAGGAGGCAGTGGCCTTCTGGAGGAGCACGGTCAGTCAGGAAAGCCATTCAGGAAGGCCGACAGGACACTTCAGAACAGGAGAATTTCCTGTGAGAGTGGAAAGTCGGTCATCCTGTTACATCAGTAAATGTCTCCTACACCGCTTGCTTTACTGTTTCCACTTATTCAATAATAATCACTGCATTTTTAAATGCTTTTATTAAGAAAGTTGTTTCAATCTTTAGTTTTGTTTGTTCTTGATTGTGTAATTGGGTGACAAAAATTGGGTTGGTGACTCCTGCCTGGTCAGAGAAAGCAGGCTTGGAGGCCTGTGCCTAAAGGAAGAGGTGATCCTGAAAATTTGACCTTCCACACAGCTAACAGTTTAAAGGACAGCGGAAGATGTCTACACAGTCTTATTTATTTATTTATTTTTAGTTGTAGATAGACACAAAACCTATACATTTATCTATTTGTTTTTATGTGGTGCTGAGGATTGAACCCAGTGCCTCACACATGCAAGGCAAACTCTTTACCAACTGAGCCACAACCCCAGCCCTACGTGGTCTTATTTGTGTCACTAGTCAATCTCAGGCCTGGTAAGCCCGGAAGGCAGCTGGGTTACATAGTTGAATGGTTGCTAGTAGCTGTCTTCTCTGATTTGTGGTGCCATCTCAGGCTTACAGGAACAGTCAGGGAAACTGCAAAATTCTGCTTTCTTTACAGGTTGTCTCTCTTGAATGATGTTCAGGAAGTCTGCAGGTGACAGGCAACAGGTTTGCAAGCCTAAAGATAATGTGCCATCAGGATTCCTCACCTGAATCTCAGTCAAAATGCACTATTAAGTCTTCTAGTCTGACAGTTCCTCCATCCAGAGGCTGGACCCCAATCTCAGTGAAAGACTGAGCAGCTCTTTCAGGAGTGGGTTTTGTTAAGAAGTCCAAATATCTCAGTTTCCTTCTTCCTGATTCACTAGAGGTGGAAGAGCACAGTGCAAGGAGCAAGAAAGACATGCAGGCAGGGAGCAGAGTTGCAGAGCTGCTGAGATTCTTAAAAGTCACCTTAGCATACATCAAGAAGTGCTTGAGCCTTATTTATGATGAACACTTGAAGGAATTATTTGTTCATGGGACATAAATAATCATGACATTTATTTGAAAATATGTACAGATAACATTTTAAAGGGAATGAATAATTTGGAGACTAGGTTAGACCTATCTCCAGCAATTTTTAAGAGAAACTAAGTTCCAAAGGAGTGAGTGATTTCCAAACTCAAAGAGTCCAATTGCAGTAGGGGTGGGTTGAATATTAAAAGGGTAGCTCTGGCTATTTTTAATTTCATAATAAGTCAACTTGTGATGAGGCAAGAGGATGCTGAGAATTAATATGCACAAAGAAGTCAAGACAATGCAAATATGTTCTTGAAGTCAGTGCCCTCAAATTTATGGCAACTCTACAAAAAGATGCTGGCAGTCACTGTATAGATTATTCAAGTCATGTAACAAGGGCTTCATTTTCTTCAATTTAAAGTCCTAAGTTAATAGATTGTTTCCAATCCATTTTGCTTGAGTTCCATCTACACTACATTTGAAAATCTGTTCTATTTTTTTTAGCCATTGACTTAGAAGAGTCTTTAACTTTCTCTTTTCTCAACCATGGCAATTGCTTCCAAACTGGTCTGCTTGCTCAATCTGTGCTGTATATTGATGCCATCTTCTAAAATACTTCCTGATTATGTCATTGCCTTATTCAAAGCCCTTGATAATTTATTTAAAGATTAGCATAAATGCCACACAAGATTAGTTCAAACCAAACCACTCCTCATATTATCAGGTTATCAGCACATTTTTCCCCCTTTTTGTCCTTCAATCCTGACCAAAGTTTTCTCTCAGCATTTTATGCATTCTATGCTGCAGGCATAAGGGACTAGGCATGACTCTTGAATACATCAAGTGCCATTCCTTCTGCCTGTAATTTTTTCTTTCTTCTCTTTCTTCAAATCCAAAAATATTTCCATCCATGAAGGCCCAGGTCATATGTAACGTTTCAATTACTTTGAATTTCTCCTGATTGAATTATTTGCCCTGTTAAATTTAGCAAGCAATCCATATTTTCTATGTTTTTTTTTTTTTTTCTGGAACGAATGTTACAAGACTCTCATATATAGCTAGTGTTTTATATTCGCAGAATGAAATTATATTTTTAGAAAAAATTAAATCTCAGATTTTCCAAATTTGACAAAGAAACATATGTATTTCTGTAAAGAACTGATATATATTTAATGTTAAGAGAATATTTTTGCTTCTAGCACTTCAAGATCCTGGGATTGAGATTTAAACCCTGACTTCAGCACGTACCAGCTTTGTGATATTGGGTAAGTTCTTCATGATCTCTTTGTCTCCATTTTCTCATCTGAAAACTGAGATCATAATGCTACTTATATCATCAAGTTTCCATAAAGATTAAACGATGTAACTCCTTTAGTAAAGGATCTGGTACTAATAAATGCTCACAGTGTATCACCTGTTCTTGTTACAGTAAAAGAAGAGTCAGCCAAACACATGGCTAAAGCTTTTTATTTTATTTTAGTTTTTTTTTTTTTGATAGGGACCTTTTCCTTGTTCTTTTAAACTATGCTGTGTTCCTTAAAATATTTTATTTCAGAGCTAAAATTTGTAATCTTTTCTTTAATCTCCTATTCTATACTCTGTATTTGAAAATTCCAATTAACTAATGCTCCTTAGGTTAAATTCTAATTTCTGTTGTTTTTTGTTAGATCTCATGGTTGTGGTCTTGTCTTCTAATATGTTTGACTGTTTTTTTCCCTTATTATTTATTTGTTTTAGTCAATTCCATCTACAATATCATCAGAAATAATAAAATTCTTAGAAGTAAATTTAATCAAGGAAGTAAGTGTCTTGTACATGGAAGACTATAAAACATTATTAAAAGAAATTTAAAAATACCTAAATAAATGGAAACACGAGATATTCATAAATTGAAAGAATGAATGTTACTGAGACATAATAATAGTATTACACAATACTACCCAAAGCAATCTAAAGATTCAATAGAGCCCCTATAAAAACCTTAGAAGTCATTTTTACATAAATGGAAAAACTGATCCTTAAATTCATATGAAGTTCCGAGGGGTCCCAGTGAGGCAAAATGACATTGAAAAGGAAGACTGAAATGGAATAACATCCCCCCACCAACTTTACAGTTCACTACAAAACTATCGTGATGAAAATAGTTGGTACTGGCAAACACATAGATCAATGGAATAAAACTGAATGTCCAGAAATAAACACATACATCTATGGCCGAAGCATTTTTGACAAGGTTTCTAAGGTTTCTAAGACCATTCAATGGATAAAGAACTGCCTTTTTAACAAATACTGCTTCAACAATAGGTGTCCACGTGTGAAAGAAGGAAGTTGGACCTTGCTTTGCAGCATATAATGAAATTAACTGAAAGTAGATCAACAACTTCAGTGTAAAAGCTTAAATCTTAATATTCTTAGGGGGAAAAAAAATAGGTAAAACTCTTTAAGACCTTGGATTTGATCTAGGGTTCTTAGCTATAGTACCTAAAGCATGAACAACAAGAGCAAATAGGTAAATAGGACTTTATCAAAATTAAAAACTTTTTTTACTGCATCAAAGAAATTAAAAGGAACGTGCAAAGATAACCTATAGAATTAGGAGAAAATATTTGTGAATCATTCATCTGACAATAATTGCATATCCAGCAAACATAAAGTGTTCTTATAGGCCAGACATGTCTATAATCTCAGTGACTGAGGAAGCTACTGCAGGACAATTTCAAGTTTGTGGCTAATCTTGGCAAGTTAGTAAGACTCTGTCTCAGAATAAAAAGGGCTGGGGATTTAGCTCCGTGATAGAGCATCCCTGGGTTCAATCCCCAGTACTATCAAAAAACAAACAAACAAACAAACAAAACTTACCAAAAGAAAATAACAAATGTTGGCAAGGATGTGGAGAAATTGGAACCTTTATACATTGCTGGTGAAAATGTGAACTGTTTCAGCTACCATAGAAAAAATGGATTGGCAGTTGCTCAAAGTATTAACCACAGAACCATCTACTTCATAACAATTCTACTTCTAGGTGTGTAACCTGAATAATTTTAAACATGTGTACGAAGAAATACATATACATATATGTTTACAGTACCATTTCTCACAATAGTCAAAATGTGGAAGCAACACAAATGTCCATCAATAAATGAATGGATGCACAGTGTTGTATACACATAAAATGATATATTATTCAACTCTAAACAATAATTACTCACATGTACTATTTTATTCATGAACCTCAAAAATAATTGCCTCAGTGAAACAAGGCATAAAAGGACACATATATAATTCCACTGTAGGAAACTTTTGGAGGATGTGTATCTATAGAAACATAAATCAGATTGGTTGTTGCCAGACACTGAGGTGAAAGAATTCTCTGCGGTGGATGATTGTTCTCTGCAACATAGGATGTTTAGCAGGATTTTTCACTTCTACGGACTAGATGCCAATAGCACCTCAACCCTAACTGCAACAATTAAAAATGCTTTTATAAATTGCCAAACATTCACTGAGAGGCAAATTGGCCACTGACTGAGACTTCTTTCCTAAACATTCTCAGCCTGACTAGCATCAGCTCTGAATACATGCAAGAAGTGCCTGTGAAACCTCTGAAATTGCATATACCCATAAAAAAAACGTAGAACAGATGTTAAAGATTTCATGTGAAGAAAGTTTTAGAAAGTTAAAAAATAATCGAAAATTACAGTTTTCCAAAAGTTATAGTACAGTGATAGAATAGACATGTGGATGAGTTTTTTCTAATGCAATTTGAAAGGTACTACTTGGAAGGCTGTTAAGATAAGAGGAGGCTCCACTTCTAATTGCTCTCATTTTCTTTAGTACAGAGCTAATTTGAGCTATACGTAGGTAGTTTTGTTTTCTTTTGTTTCTCTTTAAAGTCACAAATAGCTTAAAACACAGAAGTAACTCTTAGTTACTAAGACGTTTCTGTCTTGCTTCAGTGCTAGAAATACACACTACTTCTGGCATTTCAAATAGAAAGAGGTATAAGAGATGGAACTGGACATTCCAAAAATTATTGCCATCTTTGGATTGTTGGTTTAGAGTTCACACTACCTCAACCTAAGTCCAGAGATATAAAGCCACTACAGCTACGATCGATGACAGTTGTTCTGCCACCACAGTAGCCCTCTCAGGTGCAAGGTTGTTGGGATGGAACCCAGAGGCCAGCTGCTACAAAGATGCCTCCTCCAAACGCCATAGCACAAGGTTTGGACTCCTCCATACCTCAACATTTCAGCAGACACCTAAAGTGCATCAAATTAAGGTAACCTGAATCATATACAAATTACCAGATGAAGGAAAATCTAGCAATTGTAGCTTTTCTTCACTTTCTAACTTCTTCAACTAAAAAAAAAAAAAAAAGATTAAAGTGGAATTTCAAGAACCAATTCAAAGTTGGGCATGGTGGTGCATGCCTATAATCCCAGCTGCTTGGGAGGCTGAGGCAGGAGAATTTTGAGTTCAAGCCCCCCTCAGCAAAACAAGGCACTTAGCAACTCAGTAAGACCCTGTCTCTAAATAAAATACAAAATAGGGCAGGGGATGTGGCCCAGTGATTGAGTGGCCCCTGATTTCAATCCCTGTCACCCTTTCCCCCAAAATAAATAAAAAAACCCAATTCAAATTATAATGAAATTCATTCAGATGATGTTTGTGTGAAGGAGAAATACCTATAAATTCTACTACATAGACATCAATATATTTGAAAAATGGCATTTTTTGTTTACTAATTTTCAAATAAACAAAATCTACCTATACTAGGAAAAAGTAAATCTCTGAAAACCAACACAACTGTCTAACGAAGACATAACACTGAATTAGTTATCAGAAACACCCAAAAAGTTGATTACATTGGAGAAAACAGAGTAAATTCAGGCAATGTGTAGGCTAAACCTTCAGAAAATAACAGTTCTTGAGATCTGACCTTGGGTGAATATGCATGAGAACTGACCTTATCTCAAAAGCTTAACTGAATAGAATTGATACAAAAGCACATCAATTTGAATATATGCAAACCAGTAATAACAAGGCCCCTTACATTAAAAATATTTCATAAACTAAAGACATAATACTTTTATTCTGTCTCTTAACCCTCTTTATCAAGTCTTCTGTGAACATTTATTTGTATAATCTAAATAATTTCCACCTTGTTTTCCCTGATTAAAGTTGGTCATACAGAACAAAGGTGCTCAACATCCTGATTGAAACTAGCAAATTTGTATTATTTGCCAATAACCTCTTACTGCTGTATATTTTAAATGATGTAAAACCAGAGTTCTTTATTTTACTGACATTTTAGCATCCTAATTTTCACATGACACAAGGAAGCTGCCATTGATAGCAATGTCATGGTTTGGATGTGGAATGTCCCCCAAAGGCTCATGTATTAAAGACTTGGTCATCAGTGCACCAGTGTTCAGAGGTGGGACCTTTAGGAAGGCGATTGAGTCATGGGCTGTAATCTCATCGATGGATTAATCCACTGAGGGATTCAGAGCTGAATGGGCTACTGTATCTTGTCCTTGGCTCTCTTCCTGCTTCATGACTGTCGCGGGATGAGCAGCTTGCCGCTGCCACCCCCTTCTATCTCTGCTTTGGAGCAGCTGACCAGGACTAATAAGACCTTTGAAAACATGAGCCAAAGTAAATCTTTCCCCCTCTAAGTTGTTTGTTGCAGGTATATGTCACCGTGAGGGAAGCTGGTTTCCTATGTGCTTTACTCCTACAGGTAGTTCATGGTAGACAGGGCTGCCTGCGGATTTACTGGGTGATACCTTTTGCGGGGTTGCCTTCTGTATAGAATCATGTGAATGTGCTTTATCACTTTTCTGCTTTTTTGGCAATTCAAAAATTTTTCCCATCAGATACTTACTTCCTGTTCTCACGAAACCCTTTGACCCTCCGAAAAAAGATAAATTAATTTTATTAACTAAAAAATTATAGATCCTAGTGATTTGATGTGTTATCCTTCTTAGCATTTGCATTTCAAACTCAACCAAGCATTATTCAGATGTAGATTAGGAAGATCCTTTTGGTGACAACAACTTCCAAATTACATTTCATAAATTACTGTATTATCTCTGCCTACATGAACAATGAATTTTTTGATATTCATAAAAATCATTTGTTTGTCTAGGCAACAAAGGACTACTCATTAATATAAAGGCTGACACTGGTTGCAGTCAGATTCTGCTTATATTAAAGACATGAAATTATCACTTTTTAAAGATAGAATAGTGCGAATAGTATATCTTTACTAGAAGTTAATGAGAAATTAGGAGATTTCAAATCAAGCAATCTAGCTTATGAGCCAAATGAGGGAGAAAGTGGTTTTTTGCATTGAAAGAAAATTCTATCCTAAAGAATCCCTCATGGGATTCTTTTCAATAGAGTAAGTCCCTAGTGGTAAATCTACTTGAATACCCCTGATCTCATTTCACACAGCCCTTAAGTATTGGCCTATTATAATCTTTCTTTTTTTTTTTTTAATTGGAAGACTTATTCTTATATTCCACAAGATTATTTGTTTTATCCAAAAGATATTCTGAGAACTGAATGAGCAATACTACAAGTGTTCATGTTAAGTCTTTGGATAGACTAAAGGCTTGATTCCTAGAGTCCCTGTTATACAGAAGGAGGAGCCAGAGGACAATGTCAAAACATTGACTAGAATCCTTTACACGATTTACAAAACATTACTAATATGGCCCCAATGGTAAACTCTCAATATATCTTAAAATTCAAATAACTATCAAAAGAGGAGAACTCCAACCAAAATACAAAGCAGAAAACAGAAAAGAATATATATTGTTTATTTATGTGAAAGAGACTGGTCAAGTACACTTTTGGAATGAAGAAAAATTTTACCTTATGAGATTTTATGTATAAGACATTTAGAAAGCCACTCTACCACTGTTGAAAGAAAATGTAGATTTAACACTCCAACATATGGACTCAGTCTACAACTTCCTTAATAGGACTCTTAAAGATCAGAAAATAATACCAAGAATTAATAAGTGGGATATGGAATCAAGTTAAAAAGCTTCTGTATAGCAAAGGAAACAAGAACATGAAGATAGAACACATATAATGGAAGAAAATCTTTAATAGTTCTCTTTTCATAGATTAATATATAGAATAAATGAATAACTCAAAAATTTGTGATCATTAAGAAAAATAACCCCATCTTTAATGGGCAAATGAACTGAGCAGATAATTCTTAAAAGAAAAACACAAATGGTCAACAAATACATGAAAAATGTTCAACAACTTTAACCATTAGGGATATGCAGATCAAAGCTACATGGAGATTTCATCTCTCTCCAGTCAGAATGAGAATTATCAAAAATACAAATAATAACAAATGCTTGTGAGGATGTAGGGGGGAAAGGAACACTTTTACACTATTCTATGACCTAGATATATCACTACTCAGTCTTCATCCTAAAGAATTAACATCAGCATAATATAGCAATACGTACATTTTCATATTTATAGTAGCAAAATTCACAATAGCTAAACTGTGGAATAAACCTACGTGTCTGTCAATGGATGAATGACTAAAGAAAATGTGGAATATATACACAATGGGATTTTTATGAAAATAAAAGGGAGAACAGTAGAATAGAGGAAGGAGACAGGGCAGTGGGTGGCAGGGGAAGAAAAAGGGTAGGGAATGAAATTGACCAAATTATTCTATTATGTGGTGTGTATATATGGACAGGTAACAATAAACTCCACTATTGCATATAATTGCAATATAACAATAAAAAATTCAAAAGACTAAGACAGTACTCAGTGGAAAAAATAGTTTTAGGAAGCGTGGAATTTAGGATCTGGTAAATTTTAAGAGTGGGGGTGGGTTCATGTTAACTGTAAAAACATGAAGGATCAACTGAGACCATCATCCATTGGATACCATTCAGGAGCATGTTCAAAAGTGTGACTCTACTCCGGATGACCTAACTGTTAGAACCAAGGTACTATCCTTGATTGACTGGTTTGTATTCATTGTTTTGCCCCTGCTGTTTACATAGTTACATGGCCACAGAACCATCAGTTTTTTTCCTAGGGGTAGAAAATTTTTTTTCTCTCTGACATCATTATTTTCCATAATATAAACAAGATATTTTCAGAATGCTTTCTGCTACAAGTGAAGAAAAAATAAAACACAAATAAATTGATTAACAAAGTTTTTTTTGGCTTACATAAGAAAAAGCACAGTAAAAAGGCAGATTTCAGGGATTCAGTTAATTGACATCTGAACAAACTAACAGATTTATAAGTACAAAGGAAGTGGGACTGGATACTGGATGGGAGCCATAATAAATCAAATAATTTATATAATCATATAACAAAATATGAAAAAAACAGTATCCAACATCTATATCATGACATAAAATTTACCAAATATTTTAACTTTTTAAAGTTGGTAGTATTTGTTCTCTTTGTCTAACCTTAGTTTTCATTTCCCTTTAATTCATCCTGCTGCATCTTTTCTTTATAATCCTCATAAGAAGTCTAAAAGCAAAATCACCTTACTCCTCCTATATGATGTTTTCTAACACTGTCACTTCTTTCCTTTATCTTGGTATCTCTATTGATTATTTAAGACCTTTCTTTGCCCTTTTAAGTAGAATTTAGATCTTTATCATACTGGTTCTACCAACGCCTCATACATGTTTCTATGATAGCATTTTAAAGTTTGCTTTATACTTCTGTGTTAACACACTGGTTGCTTCTGCTACAAGTGAAGTTGGAGGTGAGTGGGCAAGGCAACAATGGATCAGGAACCTCATTTCAATCATCTTTGCATTTCATTTTGTTTGTTTGCTTTGTAGTACTAGGGACTGAACTCAGGGTCTCATGCATGCTAGTCAGGTACTCTACCATGGAACTATTCCCCATCTCTTTTTAAAAACAATTTATTTTGAGACAGGTTGTTACTAAGTTGCCCAGGCTGACCTCAAACTTGCAATCCTGCCTTAACCCCCTAAGTAGCTGGGATTAGAGGTATGTGACACTAGCCTGTGCTCATTTTTGCATTTCTAATAGATATTAAAAGATGGGTTGCATAATTTTGATAAAATTAGTTATATAATTTTGTTAAAGTCTCTATATCTACAAATTTTAAATGGTAAAATTGAGGCTGACATGAAGAGCCTATGATGAGTGTGGTCATCCAAGTTTTTACAATTTAAATGAACCTTGTAAGCAAACCTCTTGGAAAAGGAGATTTACACAAAATATACTATCAGTATTATTTTCATTTATTTATTCAACAAACATTTATTGTTTATCCTGTCTCAGGCATGATGCATCAGTGAGTGCAATGTATAACAACCTGGAGGGAATGTTTTCTTCCTTCTTTCCTTCCTTCCTCCCTTCCTTCCTTCCTTCCTTCCTTCCTTCCTTCCTTCCTTCCTTCCTTCCTTCCTTCCTTTACATCTGTGCCTAATTTTTAATGAGTAAAAGCAGATATTTAAGACTGTTTTCAGAAATGCCTGAATCTTTTCATTAACAGATGGACCTTCTCTTAAAATGTGGACTGTCAAGGCCAAAGACTCCAAGGCCAAGTGGACCATGGGGGACATCTAATTTTCCAGCCAGACAACCATGCTCACGCATCCCTGCGTTTGGATGGATGGTTTCCCATGGGGCCTTGGACAGATTGGACCCAGCACTGGCACAGGTTTGGGTTGGAGGAATAATCTCCTGGAAACCTCAATTAGTGTTTGGTATATGAACATTAAACAATACTGAGTCTGGAAACAATGCATCACACGGCATGTCCCAGGAAATAAGCAGAAGGCTGGCAGTGGGCCAGGGCAAGGGGCCAGACCACTCTTCAAGGACAGTTTTTCATGGAGAAATGACAGCAGGTTTGAGGACAGCAGGTATGATCTGAAGAGAGGATAATATTAATTACATTTTGAAAATGGGACGAGGACAACAAGAAAGTGGCTTTTATTTGCTTATCTAATAACAGATTGTATTTCCTTTGCACAGCTATCTCAAGAGTCTGTAAGAAATGGCTTTTATAAATTTGAGGCACTACTAATTTATACTAAGCACTAACACATACAAGTCTGTATTGACTCATTTAGTCTTCACAAGTAACCTTTGGAATGGTAAAATTATTATCGCCATTTAACAATGAAAACTAGAGAGGTCAGGCAGCCTGCTGTGGATCACACAGCCAGCAATGATGGAACTGTAAATCAAACAAGAGTAAACTGGTTCCAGAGCCCATTCTTTGAAGAATAATGCTGTACTGCTTCTATATTCTATCATAATAATTAAGACAGGTAAACAAATAACAGGTAAACAAATAACAAATTTACTGGATAAACAAATAACCCAATGAAGCATAAAGCAGAGATCACAAAAAGACCTTGGCACATGCAGAATTTTGCTATATTCAGATCAGTCTGGAAACAGGATGGAGTCTTTAAAAAATCATGAGAAAGCAATTAGTTTTTCATCAGGAAACATAAAAAATTTGGATACTTGTCTCACATCATGTATAATAATCCAAATCATTAAAATTAGTGCGTGAAATGTGAAATGCAAACTTTCAAATTGTTAGAAAAATGTACTTACTGTATTTTGGGAAACATATTTTTTATAATTATGAACCACAGGAATTTGTTTCTGGTACATTTAGCAAAATTATACTTTAAAGTTTCAATTTATTGAGATCCATATTTTAAAGTAAAAATACAGGTATACAAAAGAGATGAGAGGCAAGACAGGAGGGTTTGAGAAACAAATCTAAATCATTTTTGCACTTCTAGTAGTAACTAGCAGTTTCTAGAATATGTGTCACACATAAAATCAACAAAAGATTTTCATAAAGAACACAGAAAGAATGTCCATGAGTCAAATAAGTAATTAAAGTATTTTATTTATTTATTTGTTTATTTAATTATTTTGAAGAAACATATGAAATTTTAATTATTGGAGAGAAAGACTGTGATCCTGGATGAAGACAGTCATTATTGAAAATTTCAATTGCCTCAAATTAATATATATCCATACTATAATTATAAAAATACTCTAATGCATTTTTTTAGAAAAGAAGTACAGAATGTATTTATTTCTGATGAGAATCCCATACAATAGTGTAATGCATAGTATTAGAAAATAAAGAAATTTCATAAGTCAATAAATTTCAGGGCAATATAATAATTGAAAGAAAGCAAAACTATAGAATTTAGAAACCATACAGAAGTATTATGCTGAAAACTGAAGAAAATCACATATGTATATAAAATTTCTGAAGATTTCACAGTTGAAGTGAACATTTTGTTTCACATGTTCTACTGCAAAACACAATATCTTTGGATTTTATTATAAGTTTGTAATAAAGGTTCTTTGAGTAATTAAGATAGTAAAATAGTAATTTTAGCAAAATTGAGATGGGTAGTTTAATTAAAGTATTTTAAAAAGTACAAAAATATATTTCATAGGAAAGGAGACATTAATGGGCAATAAACATGAAGTGATACTCACACTCACTATTTATCAGGGAAATTCAAACAAAGACTGTGAAAGCTTTCACTTCACATTTATCATTTTGGCAAAAGTTAAAATTGATGACAATGTCAAGAATTGGCAAGGCTGTGCGTCAGTGGGGAATGTTACAGACTGTTGTTGGGGTAGAAGTATGTGTTTGTACAACCATTCTGCAAAATGATTTGTCACTTCTTGGTAAATCTGAAGGTATCCAAACCTAACATTCGACAGGATAGTTTATTAACTTCTTTTGTATGTTATTTTCCTAAGTGTTACCTTAGTCACAGGACTAGTGTAAGGATTCAATCTGTTATACATACAAAGTGCTAGCTTGGAATCTGGCTTAAAATTAGCACAGTGAATACTGACATGTCTTTCCTGAGATCTTATTTTGCACATGTATGTGCATTTTAATTGGCATTGAACAGTCATAACTTTTAAAATGTTCTTTTCAATGTTTGCTTTTTGTGTATATCTCATCAGGATTTTCTCATGTTTAATATATGAGACTGAGATCTTCAGAATCTTGCAGATTCTCCAGATAGGGGTAGCCATTCTATAGAATTAGTGATTGACTTAACTTTTAATATTTATTAAACTAAATTTCCCCCCTTCATGTTCTGCACTTGGTTAACTGTTAATGATCTCTATGATAGAAAGCCACTAGGTAGCTAATTTAGGATTGATGGTAAAGAATGGGAAAAGAGAATTTCAAGTAAGGAAGGACTCAAGTAAATGTCTCAAGGGATTAGGTTAATCTTGTTTTTTTGTTTTGTTTTGTTTTTTTTTAAATGACAATGAACAAGGGTAGTGTTTGAAGGAATCATATGAAGTTGATTTGGTGAACAAAATAGGGATTGTATCATGCTCTATAAGTTTCTAAATTTTTGTGTGTGGATGTAAGTCCACTAAACAATTTGAAACAGAGGTTCACCAAAATATGTTTTACATTTCATAAATGTTCATCTGATTTCTCTGTTGAGTACAAGCTGAAGATGGGCAACAGTGGTATCAGAGAGAACAGACAGAAATCAGTAGGGATAATTGGGACAAGAGATGAAGATTCCATGGGGTCAGTATAGTGCTCTTGGAGTTGGAAAGATGTTGAAAGATTCAGGATGTGAATTGGAGGTGGACATCAGAATGCGTTTCATGATTGGGATATTGGCCAGGGGACAGGAATAAGATTGAAAAGGCTACAGGACTGGTGGGTCATAATGGAGAATGGGCAGGACATCAGGTTCCTCTTTTGGCATGGCCAGTTTTAGTTGCAAATCATATCTTCAGCTAGACATGTTGTAAGGGCAATAGGCATATGAGGGCAGTGACGATTAAGAGCAGGAGTTAAAATAGGAACCAAGGGACTTGGCTTATGTTGATAGTTTAAACATAACGTGGGTTATGTTTAAAATCTTTGCGTTTCAATACCGATTTTCTCATTAGCTGACTTTGAGAGATTTTTATTTTCCAGAAGTAATTGAGATAACAAATGAAACATGCATTAGAAATTATACAGCGTAACCCAAAGTATTATTAATGGGGGAAAGAACCAGTGTTGTGGAGTTTAGGACAAGTATTTTACTCCTGGCTCTTCGCTGGTTAATGCTAGCACTTTAGGTACATCATATAACTCCTCTGGGTTGAGTTTCTTTAGCTTTAAAAATGACAAAATCAATAGTCCCATCAGTCTTTTTCTTGTCTATTGGTCAAAAAGAAAATCTTCCCTCTGTATTGATGTTATCCCTACTCTGTAGGAAAGTAGGGCTTACTCTTATTTAGTTGTAAATTAGTTAGATATGTAAACTTTGTAATCTCTTTATCTCAAATATGCTAAGCTCCAGCTCCTTAATGGAATATCATAAGAGCATATTTATTTTGAGTCAGAGGAAGGACCCAAGAACTGGACACAATGTTCACATTTCTTCAGAATGTAAACTTGTTTTTCTCATTTTTGATTTTCAGTGGCAGTTAATTTAGACAGAATGGATCTGGGGACAGTGATAAAAAATAGCACACAAACAAAAACATGTCTTAGTTAAGTTGTTTCTTATAATGGGAAACACTAGCTTTCATTTCCATAAGTAAGCAAAGCCATTATGGGTGGAGCAGATATTTTAGAAAGAACAGTTCACATGGTCCACATTCTTACTTTGCTATGATCTTGATCTTGACATTTATGTGAGATATATGCAAATTTATAAGTAGTCAAATAGTATTCAGAAGATGGACCAGAGTTTAGACATTAAATGAGAATATTGATAATTTATAAGTCCTATAGCCACATATGGAATCATAAATTTCTAAAGATTAAGGAATTTAGAGTTCAAATTTTTCCATTATTTAGGACCATTAGCAATGGTCTTGAATACTTTCAGTGTGGTGATCCGAAATCACATGGGGCCGTCTATACTCTATGTTTGATTCTAATTGTGTGAGTATATGTTTGGTGCTGGGGATGCTACTTGGACCTTGTCTGTGCTAAGCAAGTACTCTATCACCAAAGCTATACCCCAGCCCTATGTTTGTACAATTCTGAATGACTGTCAGTCCTTTTAAAATTTAAAACTCCTAAGCCTGGTGCAATGGTGTATGACTTTAATCCCAGTGGCTCCAGAGGCTGAGACAGGAGGATCACGAGTCAAAGCCAGCCTCAGTAAAAGTGAGGTGCTAAGCAACTCAGTGAGAACTTTTCTCTAAATAAAATACAAAATAGGGCTAGAGTGTTCCTGAATTCAATCCCTGGAACCTCCACTCCCCACCAAAAAAAAAAAAAAAACAAAAACAAAACTTAAATCCCAAATCAACTACCTTGTGGATCCATCCTTAGATTCAATTTTTTTAATTTCAGAGAGACAAAGTAAAAATCTAAGCTTCTTTAGTGTTCCTGAATATTTTTGGTCTTCTCAGAGCTTTCTATGCATCCTCATATTCCTCAAACATCTGTTATTCAGCTTTTTTGATTGCCATATAAGAGATTGTCCTTTCATGCATGAGTTCATTTTATAATTTCACTCTCTAAATGTGGCAGCCAGAATGGACAATGATTATTTAGATACGATCTCTGAGAATTGCAAGACTTAGTGGAATTCACTGCTTTCAAAATTGACTTGTGTAGAGCTCAAAGGAATAGAGAGTCTCATATTTTCCCATTAAGATTACCAAGTCAGTCATTTCCAGTTGTATGTTTATAGTTTATTAAACTTTTTCAGATTTTAATTTAATAATTTTAATATATGACATTTCCTGCAACTTGCTTATCTTTTAAAAGCTCTCCATTCAATTGATGCTCATGGTCACTAGAACATATATCTGTTTTCCCTTTCTTTTTATGAATGAGAATATTAGTGGCCAGCGCAGTAATCATGTCAATAAAATGTTATCATTTCAAGAATTTTCATCAAATACCTTTGTAACATATAACGTCTATTAATTCTAGCCAATGAAAAATCAAGGTTTTAGATATTGTGGTAATTTATGTAAGCGACTGTGTTTTAGAAACCGTAGACTCTTAACCCTGACAAGTTTATGCAATTTTTACATATTTATGTACATTTTGAGTGATACTGAGGAATGAGCCCAGAGTCTCACACATGCTAGGCAAGCACTGTACAACTGAACCATATTCGCAGCCCTTACTTTAAATTTTATTTTTTATACATGGCCCCATCAAGCTGCCCAGGCTGGCCTCTAACTTGCAATTCTCGTGCCTTGGCCTCCTGAACATCTGGGATTATAGATGTTTATCACTGTGCCCAGCTGTACTTCTTATTTTTATAATGGTATAATTCATATCCTGAAGGAGAGTACTAATATCTGTACTTTCTAAAAGTGCAAAGTTTAAATTTTTTAATTTTATATTTATCCTTATTTATGTTGGCTCAGGTTCCAGCCTCTGCATATCATTTGAATATATGTTCTGATTTCTATTGTATTAATTTGCTATCCTAGGATATCTTCTGCCCACCCCATGACAGAATCACAAAGACAATGCCAGAGAGGAATCCATGTTTGCTGAGAGGCTTGTCTCCTTACTCTTTAAATCTAGCTCACTGCTGAACCTAACCTTGGGTTGTTGCAGATTAATGTCTTTTTTGTTAAATTCCCTCTTCTTCTGTCTCTCTCTCTTTTGTCAATGTATATCTCAGTCAAATTCTCATCTAGAATCTGTCCTTTGTTACTTAGAATCTTTTCTTATTTCCTTAATCCCATTTCTTCATATAAAATCTCAATTCTCAATACTATTCTACTTTCTCTAGTGTCATGATCTTATCCTGCAGATGCCTTGTGTAGATCTGGGTAAATGTACCTGTATGTCCTTGAGATACCCTAGTGTGGCATCTCTGATACAAACCCATTCTATATTTCTATCCACTAAGGCATGCCTATATCTAGACTTTTTGGGTTCACCCTCTCCCTTTGGTTCTAACTCTATCCAATGACCTTATATTTAAAGACTACTTCTTCTTCTACAATGAGTGTGTCTAGCCTGTCCCCTGGCATAGGACATGCCTGAAACTATACCTTCTCTAATGATGCAAAGAGAATATAGACACTATTTAATTACTATTGTTATCTATACTTTATTTCTAAAAGAGCCAGTCATATTATTAACATAATCTTTATAATAACATGATTACCATCATCAACTGGGTAGAAGTCATAGCATCAAAGGGCATAATTAAAGCTATAAAGTTTGCTGTGGTAATGACATGATAAATGAGTAAAAATCACAAATACCAAGTCATTATTATCCCATCTTCATCAATGTCAAATGAGGCCTTTCTCAAACCAACCCTGCCATGTCTTCCATTGATTAGCATCACCTCTAAAGATGATAATTTATTTGGAATTGATCAGCCATTAATTTAACATTTTTAAATGCCAAGATATAAAGCTGAATATTAAGAGAAGAGTCCACAAATGCATTCACTTCTACTAGCTTCTTAGATAAAGGTTTGAAATTACAGAAACTCCTACATTCTAGATTAGTTGACAAAAAACAAACAAAAAAAAAAAAACGCAACTGGCCAATTTTTAATTAAAAAAAGAATATTTTTATTAAAAGTTACTTTAATTGTGTCACATATTTCACTTATTCTCATTCTTACTACAACTCTGCTATTATTTTTGTTTTACAGATGGAAAGACCAGAGCTCAGAGAAATTAAATATACACTCAAAGAACATAATGAGTAGGACCAGCATATGGATAGATGGAATGGACCACAAGGCCTGTTTTATTTCTTCCTTGTACTGTTTTACAAAAAAGGAAGATCCTTTAACACTTTCCTAGATTTACTACCTTGGGAAAGTTAACTAATGCTGCTGCCTGTGGGCTCCCTCATCTATAAAATGGTAATAAGAATAATAAGCATCTCTTAGAATGGTCTTGGAGATTTAACATAATACTCTTAGTATGTTCTCAGGCATCTAGAAAATTAAAAACATGTTACATGATAATGTAACAGGGGTTCACTTGATGTTTTGACTATATCCCCTGTGGTTTTGAAATTTACATGCTTTCCCCCCCCTTTTCCCAGCCTTCTTCTCCCAGACCTTCTTCTTCCTAATCTTCTTTTCTCTAAGCTCCTCCCTGATCTTCTTTTTCCTGCTCTTCTCCTTCCTAATCTCTCCTCCCTAATCTCATTTTCTCTGAATCGCCTCTTTTAAATCCCTTGTTCCTGCTGATGGGCAGAATCACAGCCTTTGGGACAGGAGTCCGCTGTGTTTCTCCTTTGCTAGCAAAGCAATAAACCTTCGTTTTCCTTTTTCTCAAAACCGTGTCCTCTTTATTGATTTGGCATCAGGGACAAGGACCAAGCTTTTGTCTAAAATTATGGTAAATTTAATGCTACACATGCAATCATTCAGAAAAATTCTACATATTTTAGTAAGGATACTATATTAGAAATATACTCAGGAAGAGCAAAAGCTGAGAAGTGATAAGATTTCAAGCCTGGATGATGGAGAAGGTACAGATCTCTTTGGAAAAGAGAGAATGTTAAGAGTAGTGATCTCTTTGGGAGTCAAAGATGGACTTTGCTGTTGGCAGATGGAGTCCAGGTGAAGTTCTATTGGCTGTCCAGTGGTGACGTCTGTGAAGAATTCCATCTGTGGGAATGGGGAGCAGGAAAGCAGTGGGGTCTGAGAAGCTACATCTGTAGCGTCTGTGTGTACTTCTAGTTTATGTCTGTGGAATCAACGAAGCAGCTCAGAACAGGAATTTAAAATATGGAAAGAAAAGAAAGCCGAACAGAAACTTCACTACACCTACATGAAGGACAGAAATAAAGAACAAGTGTACTAACAAAAATGACGAAGACCAATGTGTCAATCTATTGCCTGAAATTTGTTGACTGCCAAGCAATTGGGCATTTGTTGTTATTTTAGGGAGGCCCCACCTGGGGAAGGGAGATAATTGACTCCTTGTTCACAATTTCTGTCAAGAATCAAAACAACCCTGACTATCTTGAAAGAAGATATGAGGACACTTTGCCTTTCTCATATTCATGCCCATAGTAGAGTCCAAGATGTAACTTTAGGAAAACTGAACTGTTTTTTCTATTGTTTATTTTTTAAAAGTGAGGTTAGAACAAATTGAACCTTTTTTTTTAAAGTTCCTTTTGATCAAACACTGCATATTTTAAATAAAATTAGGGAAGAAAGTTCAGGATTGACAGACAGCAGGGTTGGTGTTGCCGAAAGTGTGGATCCTATACCCGATGCCAAATCAATAAGGAGGACGTGATTTTGAGAAAAAGGGAAAAGAAGGTCTACTGCTTTGTTAGCAAAGAGAAACAGGGGACTCCTGTCCCAAAGGCTGTGATTCTGTCCATCAGCAGGAACAGGGGCTTTTAAAGAGGTGATTCAAAGGCTATATTCCGTGTGTTCTCTGTCTGGAGTTGTAATTCATTTGTTAATTTGGGAGATGGGCATTTCTGAGGTCTGCTGGAGCCATCCCCAAAGTCTGGATGACTTCTTTCCTATGGTGGATTTGTACTCACCAACAGATAACTTGATCCTGTGTCCCCGAGATTAGGGAGGGGGAGAGATTAGGGAGGAGCAGGGAGAAAGAGAAAGAAACATGTCCATTTTAAAAATAAGTTGCTCATGAAGTGGGAGGGAAAGGGAGAGAAAAGGGAAATTGCTTGGAAATGGAAGGACCCTCATTGTTATACAAAATTACATATAAGAGTTTGTGAGGGGAATGGGAAAAAAATAAGGAGAGAAATGAATTACAGTAGATGGGGTAGAGAGAGAAGATGGGAGGGGAGGGGAGGGGGGATAGTAGAGGATAGGAAAGGTAGCAGAATACAACAGTTACTATTATGGTATTATGTAAAAATGTGGATGTGTAACCAATGTGATTCTGAAATCTTTGTAATGTTTTGAATAACCAATAAAAAAATAAATAAAAAATAAAAATAAGTTGCAGTGGCAGAGCAGCAAGGGCTATATTTAAAGCATAAAGTGGACCACTATTACATTGGCAAGTGCTAATCTTTTTATCTAAGCATATTCCCCTTAAACCGTGTTTGTCAGTCTATCAGCTTGACCTCACATCTATAATTTTATAGAGTAGTAAGCCAACATTATTAAAGTAATCAATGAATAAATATCAACAAATGAATAGTTTGCCTTGCTTAAATAACATACTTGATATTGTAGTTTTTTTCACAGATATTTCAAGCATTTAGAGAAGGAGATAAACAAGCATGATGATGAATGGAAGAATATTACCTCAGACAGGCAGAGCTGAACTAGAGATAGATGAATATTGGACAGAGGGATGTAGGGAGGAAGTGTTGCAAATGTAGCTGCCCTCTGAGGCTCTGATTTTTCCATACCCCAAGTAAATGGTGAAGTGTGGCAAGGATTATTGTATATACGAATATTCTTTCTTCCCACACATCACTGGCAGGCTTTCTGTCAAATGGATTTACGTGGATGCAAGGGAAGTTTGAAAATGCAGTGACCTGTACTTCCAAAGTTATATGGGATTGATGAGCATCTAGCTATTAATAGTATGTTTTCCAGCCTCTTCCTCTGGAACTCAGTAAATACATAAACTGGTTTCCAAGTTATTCTAGCTGGTGGTCTTGGCAAATATTTTTTCACTGAATAATAATAACAATAATAATAAATCTCTAGCAAACCAATCTATTTATCTCAGCAGCAGCTGATACCAAACTTCTTAGCTAGTATCACATAGTTTAGTATTTTGTTTCATTAGTACCTAGACTGGGTATTAATTTCTGGGTTAGTTGAGGCTGTTCTGAAGTATCAGATCACCCCCCAAAAATCTCACAACAACTCAGTGTAAAGCAGGCATTAGCTCATGCCTCAGTGTGATATAGAAGATGAGAACGATCTCTCAGCTGAGACTGAAGGGCTTTGGTTCCTGGGATAGCTTCATTATCCTACACAGGCAGATGAGGAAAAGTGAGGATGGTTTATGGCCAATTTCCTTTTGGCTACTGTGTGGTCAAGTAGGTTATAGGGGGGAAGTAGGGAAGGAATAGCTTGGTGAGGAGACCATTGCAAATATCCAGGTAAGAGGGGATAATGGTGGGAGAAGGGAATTGGAAGTAGAGTCATGAAAAAGAGCATTTAATAAAGATTTAGGGGACAGCCAGTATGTTTTGGTGAGTGAGAGAGAGAAAAAAAGTTACATGCCTACTAAGTGGCAGAACCCAGATGCAGAGCTGGAGCTACTTGCTGTGAGGTCAGAGTTTGTTGCACCCATCTGTGTGACTTTAAATTTACTTCTCTTCTAAAATATGGAATAAGCAGATGCTAACAGAGTTTAGTTTATACATCAAGAGATAGAACCACCTGCTGCTCTGATGGTGGAAACCAACAGGTTCACGATGTAGACATTTTGTGGAATGGTAAACTGTTCTCACTATTGATGTTGCTCACGCTTCTTGTTAATAATGTCTTAGCCATGCCATTCACTTACCCAGTCAAGTGTTCTTTCCACCAGTCCTTATGCTTTGGGCTGTCTAGTCCTTTTGTTTTGTTTCCCAAGTGGCAAATCAGGTAGTCAGGGGTGCTGGTCTACCTCTAACTGTGCTGAAGTCAAACCGACTGAATTCAACTCCATTGTTCAGACAGTGTGCAAGCCTGGTACTTTAATTACTCCTACTTACTATCACCACATATTGTGATTCATTCGCTTAAAACCGCTGCAATAGTTGCTGCCATTAACAAATGCTTTCCTGAGATTCAGATTAATGTTTCCTTTGTTTCCAGCATATCTCCAGCCTGTCTGAAGTAATATACTCAACCCAAACAAGCGTATTTTTCACTCACAGCCTGCCTTTTATGAGTCCCACTGACAGTTCCTTAATAAATAATACATTTCTAAATGTTCCTTAGCTTTTCTCCTTATTAATAATTCCAGTAGCTTTGCCATAGCTGAAGGATTTTATTTGGTCACTGGCTAGAATTTCTTCTTGCCTGTTTCTCTATATTTTACTTTATTAGACTAATGTCTGCATATGAAGATGTCATGGTGGTGCACCAAGCAAAGCATTCATTCAGTGGTACTGAGTCAGTGTGCACTCTGCATTCACATGTATAACATTGACTTTTTCCTTGTTTTTGGCTTGTTTTTTTTTTTTTAATCCCTGGCCCTTTTGCCATGGTGCTATAGGAACAAAATAAAATCCTTGCTTTCATTGAGAGAAATCTTAGAATTGTTTCTCTAGAGACAATTGGCATTATGTTTGAAAAATGCATTTTTATTATTGTGCTTTAACATGAGAACTGTATTTTTTATTATTTTAAATTTATTTATTTATTCTAATTTGTTATACATGACAACAGAATGCATTTCAATTCATAGTACGTATACAGAGCACAATTTTTCATGACTCTGGTTGTACACAAAGTAGAGTCACACCATTCATATCTTCATACATGTACTTAGGGCAATGATGTCCATCTCATTCCACTTTCTTTCTTACCCTCATACCCAATCCCTTCCCTTTCCTTTTGTATGCCTTATCTAAAGTTCCTCCATTCCTCCCATGTTCTCCCTCCCCCATCCCCATTATGGATCAGCATCCACATATCAGAGAAAATATTTGGCTTTTGTTTTTTAGGATTGGTTTACTTCACTTAGCATGATATTCTCCAATTCCATCTGTTTACCTGCAAATGCCATAATTTCATTCTTTTAATGCTAAGTAGTATTCCATTGTGTTTCTTTATCCATACATCTACTGAAGGGCATCTTGGTTGGTTCCACAATTTTGCTATTCTGAATTCTGCTGCTATAAACATTGATGTGGCTGCGTCACAGTAATATGATGTTTTTAAGTCTTTTGGGTACGAACTGAGGAGTGGGATAGTTGGGTCAAATGGTGATTCCATTCTCAGTTTTTCAAGGAATCTCCATACTGCTTTCCATATAGGCTGCACCAATTTGCAGTCCCACCAGCAACGTATGAGTGTGCCTTTTTCCCCCAATATCCTCGCCAAAACTGACTGTTGTGTGTATTCTTAATAGCTGCCATTCTGACTGGAATGAGATGAAATCTTAGAGTAGTTTTGATTTGCAGTTCTCTAATTGCTAGAGATATTGAATATTTTTTCATATATTTGTTGATTGATTGTATATAATCTTCTGAGAAGTGTCTGTCCAGTTCCTTGGCTTATTTATTGGTTGGGTTGTTGTTTTTTTTTTTTTTTTTTGGTGTCAAGTTTTTTGAGTTCTCTATATATGCTAAAGATTAGTGCTTTTTATCTGATATGCATGTGGCAAAAATTTGCTCCCATTCTGTAGGATCTCTATTCACCTCATTGATTGTTTATTTTCCTGAGAAGAGGTTTTCAGTTTAATTCCAACCCATTTGTTGATTCTTGATTTTATTTCTTGCACCCTAGGAATCTTATTAAGAAGACGGGACCTAATCTGACATGGTGAAGATTTGGGCCTACTTTTTCTTCTATTAGGTTCAGGGTCTCTGGTTTAATTCCTAGGCCCTTGATCTACTTTGAGTTGAGTTTTGTGTATGGTGAGAGATAGGAGCTTAATTTCATTTTGTTACATATGGATTTCCAGTTTGCTCAGACCATTTGTTGAAGAGACTATTTTTTCTCCAATATATGTTTTTGGAGCCTTTGTCTAATATGAGATGAATGTATTTGTGTGGGTTGGTTTCTCTGTACTCTATTTTGTACCATTGGTCTACAAGTCTACTTTGGTGCCAATAACATGCCATTTTTGTTACCATAGCTCTGTAGTATAATTTAAGGTCTGGTATAGTGATATTGCCTGCTTCACTCTTTTTGCTAAAGATTGTTTTAACTATTCTGGGTCTCTTATTTTTCCAGATAAATTTCATGACTGATTTTTTAAATTTTTATGAGGAAGTCATTGGGATTTTGATTGGGATTGCATTAAATCTGGTTCTTTTGGTAATATGGTCATTTTGACCATATTAATGCTGCCTATTCAAGAACAAGGGAGAATTTTCCATCTTATTTGGTCTTCTTTAATTTTTTTCTTTAGCATTCTGTAGTTTTTATTGTAGAGGTCTTTTCCCTCTTTTGTTGATTCTCAAATTTGTTTGTTTGTTTCTTAAGCTATTGTAAATGGGGTAATTTTCCTAGTTTCTCTTTCAGAGGATTTGTTACTGATGTACACAAATGCCTTTGACTTATGGGTGTTGATTTTATATCCTGATACTGTACTGAATTCATTTATTAGTTCTAGGAATTTTCTGGTAGATTTTTTTTTTATATGTTAGGTATAGAATCATGTCATCAGCAAAAGCAGATAGTGGTAGTTCAAGCTCTTTTTTTTCTATCCGTATCCCTTTAATTTATTTCATCTGTCTAATTGCTCTTGCTAGAGTTTCAAGAACTATGTTAAATAGAAGTGGTGAAAAAAGGCATTCCTATCTTGTTCCAGTTTTTAGAGGGAATGCTTTCAATTTTTCTCCATTTAGAATAATGTTAGCCTCGGGCTTAGCATAGATAGCTTTTACAACATTGAGATATGTTCCTATTTTCCTTAGTTTTTCTGGTGTCTTGAACATGAAGGGGTGCTGTATTTTGTTGAATGCTTTTTTTTGCATCTATCAAAGTGATCAAATGATTCTTATCTTTATGCTTATTGATGTGATGAATTACATTTATTGATTTCCATATGTTGAACCAATCTTGCATCCCTTGGACAAACCACACTTGATCATTGTGCATAATCTTTTTGATATGTTTTGTATTCAATTTGCCAGAATTTTATTGAGAATTTTTGCATCTATGTTCATTAGAGATATTGGTCTGAAGTTTTCTTTCTTTGATGTGTCTTCATCTGATTTTGGAATCAGGGTAATATTGGCATCATAAAATGAGTTGGAAGTGTTCCCTCTTTTTCTATTTCATGAAATAATTTGAGGAGTTTTTGTATTAGTTCTTCTTTGATAGTCTTGTAGAATTCAGCTGTATATCCATCTGGTCCTGGGTTTTTCTTGGTTGTTAGGCTTCTCATGGCATCTTCTATTTTATTGCTTGAAATTGATCTGTTTAACTTATGTATATCATTCTGATTAAGGTTAGGCAAATCATATGACTCTAGGAATTTGTCTATGCCTACAATAGTTTCTATTTTATTGGAATACAAATTTACAAAATAATTTCTAATTATTTACTGTATTTCTGTAGTGTCATCCTGACATTTCCTTTTTCATCATGGGTGTTAGTAATTTGAATTTTCTCTCTCCTCTTTATTAACATGGCTAAGGGTTTGTCAATTTTATTTATTTTTTCAAAGAAATCACTTTTTGTTTTGTCAATTTTTTCAATTGTTTCTTTTGTTTCAATTTCATTGATTTCAGCTCTGATTTAATTATTTCCTGTCTTCTACTGCTTTTGGTGTTGATTTGTTGTTTTTTCACTAGAGTTTGAGAGGGGTAATGTTAGGTCATTTTTTTGTTGACATTTTTTTCTTTTAAGGAATGAAATTCATGCAATGAACTTTCCTGTTAGTGTTGCCTACATAGTGTCCCAGAGATTTTGATGTGTTGTATCAGTGTTCTCATTTACCTCTAGAATTTTTGAATCTCCTCTTAGGTGTCTTCTGCAACCCATTGTTTATTCAGTAGCATATTATTTAGTTTCCAGGTGTTGGAATAGCTTCTATTTTTAATTTTATCATTGATTTCTAATTTTATTCCATTATAATCTAATAGAATGTAGGATAGTATCTCTACTTTTTTGTATTTGCAAAGTATTTGCATTCATCATCAAACTTTGTGGCATAATATATGGTCTGTTTTAGAGAAGGTTCCATGTGCTGCTGAGAAAAAAAGTGTATTTACTCATTAAAGGATAAAATATTCTATACATGTGAGTTAAGTCTAAGTTATTGATTGTATTATTGAGTTCTATAGTTTCTTTGTTTAGCTTTTGTTTGGAAAAATCTATCAAGTGTTGAAAGAGGTGTGTTAAAGTTACCCAGAATTATTGTGTTGTGGTGTATTTGACTCTTGAACTCTAGAAGAGTTTGATGATGAATGCAGATGCTCCATTCTTTTGATACCACCAGTTACTGGTGATGAGTTCTGTTTCCTCATATGTTGAAGAATCACATTAGAGAAGGATGCTGAGGCAAGCATATAAAGCAGAGTTTATTTAAAAAGGAGTAACATAGACTTCTCCCGGGAGGGAGAAGGGGGCCATAGATGGTATCCTAGTATCCCAGGGAGCTAGGGTCTTTTGCCTTTTTTGTATGTCCTAGGCTTTCTTTGTTCTGCTGTTCTCTTCCCCTTGTCTCTCTCCTTCCTGCATAAATGTTTAGGCCCAGGAGATGCTCCATGGGGTGGCCAAAAGGTGAAAAGCAGATGAACAGGGGAAGGCCAGAATGAAGCATCCCAGGACACATTAATTAACAACTTTATAACTCCCTGTGGCAGGCAGCAATTCCTAGGACAGGTTACCCTTTGCAACAGGTTGGAGTGGGGCAGGTTCTTGATAAGGGTGGAGGCAGTGCTCTGAAGGATTAACATTAACATTTCAATCCCTCCATTCTCTGGATCTGACCCTTGCCTCTCTGCCTGCCTAATTCTGGCCTCAGTTTGGGGTATATATGTTTATAATTGTTATATCTTGTTGATGTGTGGTTCCCTTAAGCAGTATGAAATGTCGTTCTTTATCCCTTTTGATTAACTGTGGCTTGAAGTCTACTTTATTTGAGATGAGGATGGAAACCTCTGCTTGTTTCTGCAGTTCATGTGAAAGGTGTGTTTATTTTCCAAATCTTTCACCTTCAGTCTGCGGATGTCTTTTCCTATGAGATGAATCTCTTGAAGGGAGCATGTTGTTGGGTCTTCTTCTTTTTCTTTTTTAAATCCAATCTGTAGGTCTATGTGTTTTGATTGGTGAGTTTAGGCCATTAACCTTATGGGTTTATTGAGACATGATTTGTTTTCCTGGTCATTTTTGTTTATTTTTGGTATTTAACTTGACTTGGTTTTTCTTTTGATTGTTTTTTTTTTTTTTTTTTTCCTTTAGTGTAGTACCTCCCTTTGCTGATTTTCATTGTTGTTTTTTGTTTCCTCTTTATGGAATGTTTTTCCGAGAACGTTTGGTAGTGCAGGTTTTCTAATTGTAAATTCTTTTAACTTTTGTTATCACGAAAGGTTTTTATTTCATTATCAAATCTAAAGCTTAATTTTGCTGGATATAAGATTCTTGGTTGGCATCCATTTTCTTCAGAGCTTGGTATATGTTGTTCCAGTATCTTCTAGCTCTGAAGGTGTGGGCTGAAAAATCTATAGATATCTTAATTTGCTTCCCCCAATATGTAATATGATTCCTTTCTCTTATGATTTTAAAAATTCTCTCCTTATTCTATATGCTAGGCACTTTCATTATAATGTGCTTTGGTGTGGATCTGTTGTGATTTTTGTACATTTGGTATCCTGTAAGCCTCTTGTCTTTTATTTTATAATTCATTCTTTATGTTCAAAAATTTTTTCTGATATTATTTCATTGAATAGTTTGTTCATTCCTTTGGTTTGGAACTCTATGCCTTCCTCTATCCCAATAAATTTTAGATTTGGTCTTTTTATGTTATCCCATAATTCCTGAATGTTCTGCTAATGATTTCTTAACATTTTCACTGTGTGGTCAACATTCTTTTCAAGATTATATATTTTATCTTCATTGTTTTATTAAAGTAATCTTTCGCTCCCTGTATTTTGCTTATGTCACTTCTTATCAAAAGGATCTTTTGCTGCCTGTACTTGTCTCTTATATCATCCTTCAATTCATGAAACATTTTAACTATATACATCCTGGATTCCTTCTCTGTAATTTCTTCTGTTGTATTAGCCATGAATTCTAATAATGTAGTATCTTGGTTTGTTTGGGGCACTTTCTTCCCTTGTTTTTGCATGCTGTGGTAGGTCTTCCCTTGTAGCACTGTACATCTGCATCAGAGGCGTTAAAGTTTTTACCCTATAGGCTTATAGTGTTCCTGCAGGGTTCTAGTACCTCCTTTAATGGGAAGAACAATATTAGCAGATCCTAATATAAACAGTATACAACCTTAAACCAAATAGCTGCTATTAAGACATTTATGGTTTTGTCACGATATCCAGAAATGGTGAGTTCAATTATTATCTACAATATAAACAGTAGGTTTGCAAAAGGGTCTACAGATTCTGATGGTGATGTTGAGATGGTAGGAGGTGAGGAGAGAGAGTTCTTAGATCTTAGAAAGTGTGAAAAAAGAATCTAGTGAAGTTGGCTAGTAGGAGGAGAAAAGAGAGAAAGTGATTTTGGGGAGACAAGTGGGAAGACAATAGAGTACAAAAAACAAACAGAAATATCTTAAAAATATGAAATGTAAAAATAGGAGATAAAAGAATATTCAACACAACTGTAATAACTATTCAGATATTCTAGTCCTCAGTAGCCTAATTCATGAAAAGTACTTGGTTTCACAAATATTGGGGATGTGAGGGCAGGAGGAGAGAGAGAGAGGGAGAAATCTTAAAGGAAGATACGATTGTTTTTGTTGGTGATCAGTATCTTTCCAGCTTCCCTTCTCATCCAAGGTAGGGTTGTCTGTTGTTTGCTGGTATTTCCATGCTCAGGGTGGTGAAGGTTATTAGGGTGGGAGGGTTGGTCTTGTGGGGTATAGCACTTGCCAATCCAGGATGGGAGACTGGATCCTGAGGATCTCCTTTGGGGCCCACTCATGTGATGTGGGCACCTGGTCTTGTTATATCACCTGTAAACCTCACAATTCCTGGTCTCTAATTTAGTCTCTAAACTGTGTCTCACTCACTCTCTCCCTTTCTACTTCCCAATCAGGAAACTTTCTCTCCAGAGGTCTTGTGGGCTGCATTCTGGGGGCTGTACACTTGTCACTGAGAGCTGTTTTGTATTGGGCAGTTTAGAACCAGGTTTTGAGAGTTACGGACTGGATCAGCGGCATAGCCACAAGTGCTGTGCTGAATTAGCATCTGTCAGGGAAAGCAGGGAGTTGGAGATTAATGGTTCCTTGAAATTGCTTCTAAGCTTCAGCTGATATTCCAAGCTGGGGGTTGCCCCAACTAAAGATGGTGACAAACATGTCCCAAGATGGAGGTGGTTGCTTTTAGCAATGGGGTGTCTGGTCAGATGAGGCTGGGTGGTGGCCTTGGGCTGCCCACTTAGAGATGCAGCTCTGTGGAATGCCGTGTTGTGGCTAGTGGCTGTCTCCCGACCCTGTGCGATGTCCCAGTTCAGGCTACCACACGTAGGTGACTATGGCAGTGGTTGCAGTGTCCCAAGATGGAGGTGACCAGGGGAGTCCTACATTGGTAGATGGGGGTCCATGCTGGAATGGTGGCAGGAATTCCTGTGAGAGCCGCTGCTAAGATTCCTGCTCAGGTGCTGATGCTAGTGATCCTGTTTGGGCACCCAGAGGTTCTGCTTGGGTAAGTGGCTGAGAGTTCTGCATTGATCCTGAGGCCTTAAGACCTGAGTGGGCAGGGCACAGCAGCCATGATTCCTGTGTTGGAGCAGCTGTTGGGGGTCCTCTAATCACTTGCAGAAAAACAATGTTCCCACCATTTGAATCCCAGGTCCTGGAACAATACAAGATGCTGCCTCCCGTTAGCCTGCCATCTTGGCTCCTCCGAGAAATTATTTTTCATATTCATTATAAACTGTCTTGTCTCTATACTCTATAATGATGAAGAATTGCAACTAGTGTCTAACAATATGTCTTTTTAATCAAAAGAGTGTTAGCTCAACTAGTTCATGAAAACTAAAACACACAGCGAATTGAAGGAAAAAAGGGGTGAGTTTATACAATTCCTCATTTTTCACAAATCTTTTTTCTGTTCTCTTTCTAATGCTAATTGGGAATATCCAATCTGTTTTTCATTCATGAACCATCTTCTTCATAGCCATGTTTGTAACTTCCAGTTCTGAAATCACACAATCTAAACATGAACTATGTATGTACTTTCTTATAGGATCTTCTAATTTTGTCATTATTATTCTTGCAAGTGCTTTGTAAGTGTGGGGGACAGAACAAGATATTGGCTTTGTTACATAGTACATCGTGTTATCTATATAGTGTTTGTCAAAGGACATGGTACTCAAAAATGTGTTTTGATTAATTCATTTGTTTACATATATTTGCATTTTGTCTTTTGTGTGTGTATTATTATTACTTTTGTATGCTTGCCAGGAATTTTATTCTTTGGTGGAAACTTCAGAAACCAGTGATAATGTTTTCAGATTCTTTGTCTCTGTGATGACAGATGATTTTCCATGTAGTAGGTGTTAATAAACGATGCTATACTGCAAAAAGAAAGAGGGGAGATTTCACCATAGTGAAGAAGTTGTTTAGATAAATTTCTTCTTCTAGAAAAACCAAACAGGTCTTTAAGCACTGACTATCATAAAACATATAATTTCTATCAGGAGAGTCCAAGTGATGTTGTAAAACTGGATTAGCATCTATACCATACAAAATCACTTTATGAAGAGGGGAGGGAGAGTCGCAAAAATATCTAAGCCTATTGGGATTCTAGAAAATTTGGATTTGGAAAGCACTTCTGATAATCCTGTTGTGGCACGGGTCGGGTCTCTCACAGTAGCGGTGTTTGGAGGCAGGTGCTATCAATTCCCCACCCTGACCCTCAAACCTTATCTCTTCAGCGCACAACAGTCATCTTCCACCTGTCAGCACCTGTGTTTTTTACTTGAAAACCTCCTCTTGTCGTAGCATCTTCTGGGTAAATCAATTTTGAGGTGTATGTGCCATCCTAATTCCCAGTGACCCTCTCTGGCTTAATTTCTGTCTTTTATAGTGGTGTTTGGCCTGCACATTTGCCCTTTATAGTTGACCTTCCTTTTGTTGTGTTTGTGTTCCCCATATTAATTCCCCACTTTCATACCAGCATTTTCTTCACTTTCCAAAATAAAACTTGCACTTGTATTTGTGTCTACATCTGGAAGAATCTAAACCAGGATACTTAAGTATACTTTTTGATTCAATAGAAATACACATTTTGTTTTCAATTATTTGAATTCATTCAGTTTATTCCTCATTTTATTTATTTTGTGGAAACCCATCATTGACATATAAAGAGTTATTCATGTGAAGGTCCTAAGACTGCTTTCATTTTTATTTAATTTTGCTTGAGAAATAGGAATAAACACCCTCGTGAAGAGGGACTGCAGGACAAGCTCAACTGGTGTTCTCATTGAGAAACAGTTTTAATTGAAGGGCTGCTCTTTATTTGCAGGCAAATAAAACCTTGCTAACTAGCTCAGGCATGGAAGGAAGTGCTCACCTTTAGGTACCATAGAGAATTTCAGTTTTTTGTTTATTCAAGGGCTACTAAGGGAGTAAAAGCAAACTAACTTGCCAATACAGTGGGCTTAGCTTCCCTGAGACACAAATGCAAACCTCTTAGCACCTCACTGCACTGCACAGCTCTTTTGTGATCTTACCTGTCTTTACTTCCATGTCAGGACTGACTCATGAATACTCTTTTTTTTTAGGAAATACTGGCTGTCTGCATAGTGTGTTACTAAAAGTGAGTTTGGGAAGTAAGGCATTGGCTCAGTAAGGGAGAAAGATGGCATGAGGTACTCTGGAATTGATTTTCTCTCCTGACACACACACACACACACACTCTCTCTCTCTCTCTCTCTCTCTCTCTCTCTCTCTCTCTCTCTTTCTCTGTGTGTGTGTGTGAGTATTAGATTTAGGCTTATCACTCATTTATACTTAGCATGTCAAACATTCTGTCCATTCACTAAGAATCTGAAGCTAACATACTACATGTTGCCCAAGATTTGAATATTAGATTAGAATTGGTAACAGCTTATATTTTGAGGTCCAGGAATTTTATGCAGGACACTGAATATTGACCCATATACCATTTCAACCCTCGCACCTTTGCTCCTGATGTGCTTTCTAACCCATTTTGTCCTCATGCTTTGATATCTCTTGAACATTATTTGCATTGCAATGCCTGAGATCAGATGAAGTTCGATTTTTCAATCCCACAGAGTCTTCTATTAAATTCCAAAAGCTTTTTCTACATTTAATGCCCAAATCATCCACATTTATATAACTCTTATGAGGAGGTTACCTGTTTATGAGTATATACATGTCCTCTATAATTTGATAGTAAGCAACGTGGAGGTTTTCATTTATTTTTATTTTCACAATGTCTAACACTCCTTAAACGCTTTGCTTTTGGCTCTCTTTCTGTGTGTGTGTGTGTGTGTGTATGTATATGTATATATGCAAGTATATATGTATATATATACACACATGTGTATATATGTATATATGATGTAATATTTTTAAAAAATACATACACATATGCATATATATGTTGTTGTGGTTTGGGTATGACATGTCCCCCTCAAAGTTTCTGTGTTAATGCTGTTCCAGATATACTTCATCCATTTAAAAATTTATATTTTCTTCCTCTCATAAATAGAAGCATAGTTGATTGCAATATTGTCCAAAAGAAATATTATATAATGTACTTTAAAATTTTCTAGAAGCCACAGTAAAAAGAATAAAGAGAGGAAAAAAAAAAAAAAAAGAAGTTCAAAGGGGAAGATGAACTGGCTATGCAGACAGAAGGATTTCCTTTTCTCACCAGCATCCCTGCTTTATGGCCACCTCTTTTCCTGAGGTGTCACATGCTTGACCTAACTTACATAAAAGAAGAGTGAGATCGTGCATGATCCTCTCCAGTTTTCTCTCCTGGGCATCAGACGCAGAGGATCTAGAACAGGTGCCAGGGATAAAGTGGTATACCAACTGCATGGGCATCTACCCCATGTGCTATCTTTTCTGTGGACTTCTATGCAATGGTATTTATTCTCTCTGTTTTAGCCATGGAAAATAATGCAATTTCTCTTTCACAAGGTAGATCCTTGTACCTTAAAAAAGTTACTTTAGTTGATACTGAGACTTTGACAAGCCTTGTGGAAACCTTGTTCTTCCTTCACCTTCAACAAAGAGACAAAGGGTCTTTTATTTAACTTCTTATAAATAATTAACCAGAAAGAAAGTTTTAAGTTTTGCCTAGAACCACTGATCTTAGATAAAATTGGAACATCTTATTAAATGATATTGACCTATGGTAGCTGGAGGCTGTGGGGCTAAAATATCATTAATCAAAATGAATGACGTCTGTAATAGCATTTGGGCAACTAAAACCCTGAGAGAAATGCCAAGTGTTTGCAGAGAACTTGTGTTTGTGTTTTTTTCTTCTCCCTTTAAAGCTTTTACTGTTGTCTGGAAAGTAACTGGCCTCTGGACCACAGCTGGTTTGCTACCTTTGAAACTGATGTCATGCTAGAAATTTGTGTCATTCCATTTTGTTCAGAAAGGGGACAATGCATAATGGCTGGTTTATGGAAGCACCAAGGTAACAAGAATTGTTCTGAGAGTAAACCAAAATTAAAGATGGGTAGGAAGAGGTTTCACGCCGGCAACATAAACCAGAATGTATGGTATTCATATCTCTTTATATCCCTCCATCAAATTTAGAAAGAACATTAGAAAATTTACTGCATTGAAGGCTAAAAACACATTTTGTGCAATAGATTAATTCATTTTAGTCAGAATTCTTGTGGTTCTCTTAGACTCAAAGAAAATGACCATGTTGGCAAAAATTATAAAACATTATAAATTATAAAAAAATTATAATCTATACCAGAGCCAGATATTCCATTCATCCACCATTCAAATGTGCTAACTTCACTGAGATAGCACATTACACTGTAGACAAATCTAAATTACAGTATTTTCCTCTACTCTACCCTCATTCTGCCTACCCACACCTTCTACTCATAGGTTTTGCTCTATTCTTTTCAGTCAAGTACAATAACTTTCATCTCTCATGGTTATTCTATGCTCACTGAGAAAGTTACCTTTTTTTCCTTCAATTTTCTCCTTGGGAAAACGAAGATTAATATTAGTATAAGGTCTAGAGTGTTGACTACTATTTACTATTAGTGAGATGACAACATTTAGCAAGAGTTAGCATTCGATAAATGTTAATTATTTTTACTATTATTTCAAGATACCATGGTCTATTAAGTCTTTTTTTCTAAGACTAAACATTTTCTAAGACTAAATATTCTTATCACTCTCATAAGTTGATGTGTTTCTTGAAATATAAGTATCCTTTTTAATATAACAACCAGAACTGATCGTAACATCTTGGATGGGGTATGAATGGCCATAAGAGTTGATTGCCTCTGGAAGGCCCTGCTGAGTACCATAATTTTAGCAAGTTTCAACCAACATTATCTTTTTCAGCAGCCACTAAATTATATGAAGTGTTCTGTGAATTTAAACTACTGTCTTTTTCATATGACCTTCAAGTGAGCCAGCTTCAAACTTGTGCCCTTTGCTAGTTTGTCTGATAACTTAAGGTCAATTTTTGCATTTATTACTAAAGAAGTTTATCTTGCTCGCCTTTATCCATTATTTTAACTTATTGTGTATAGAATCCAATAATCACCTATTTATCTTGGATCAAGAAGAAAAAAGCAGATAATCTTGTTATAATTTTAAGTATGTATTTAAAGTGGTTTTCCATATAAACAGGACTGGAACAAAATAATTTGAATTATTTTTGGCATGGTAGCTTTTCCTTTTGGTTATAGTGTTGGGAATTGAACTTGGACCCTTGGGAATGGTAGGCAAGTACTCTTGTCACTGAGCACCAGGATTTGAATTATTCTTGAATTCTCTTCTCCATGACTATACTGTTCCTGTACTGAAATTAATGCATTGCTTCATTAATGGTAATATTCATGTGAATTTTGCCAATGTGAAGTATAATAAGTAAAGAAGCAGGAATCTAGAATAAATTGCTGAAGTGTCTCATGTCAGGTCCATATTTTCACCTTTCTGAGTAAGGTTGTTAGACCCACCATTGGAAATTATGAACACAGGCTGTATTTACTAACTTGTTTTAGGCATGTTTATTTTTCCATAAGAAGGTTTTCTTCATCTATATATCTATATCATCTTTTAACAAATAAATGTCTATTGCCACTCTAATACCTAAAAATAGAGCACTTAAATTGATTTTCTTCTTTCTTTTCTTTTTTTCTTCCTTCCTTTCTTTTCTTTTCTTTTTTTTCTTTTTAAGAAAAATATCACTGGGAACAAAAGGAGCAATCAATTTCACATCAGTGAAAGAGCTAAGGTTTCACCTTCTAGTTGGATTATTCCTGCACATCATTTCTGAAAAGGTAATTGGAAAATTGTGCACTTAGGTGGTTAAAGACTTGTTCAGTGAGTTGCCCAACCAAAAAGAAATATTTAATACTCTGTCTGTCAGACAAAGCATTTTCTAAGAATTCAGACAGAGTTTGGCATTGACCATAGGGATTTAGAAGAAATGGCTTCTGAAGGGATTAGGAGAGAAGGTAAATCTCATCTAGGTATAGGATTTTCTTACTTTGTGTGTGGTCCCACTATATAGAAATTTCCTCAATTTCTGCAATAAAAAGAAAAAATATCATGTTTTAAAGGATAACATTTCCTTTTCATTCTGATAACTCCCTGCTATGAATAGTCAGAGAGTTGCCAATGTCAAACAAAAATGTAGAGTTGAATCTCCAACAAAGGAAGTTTAATTTGGAATAAAGGATAGGATTTTAATCAAGGACACACAGGCCTTTGGTAAATCTGAAGAACCTAGGAAAGGTTGGGGGTTACATTAGCACAGAGAAATCTGCACAAGTTGTTAGAGAACAAATCTCATTTGTACTTTTCTTTTTTGGTACTTGGATTGAACCTAGAGGCACTTTGCTACTGAGCTAAAACTCAGTCCTGTTTACTTTTTATTTGAGACAGGGTCACTAAGTTGCCCAAGTTGGTCTTCATCCTTGTCATCCTCCTGCCTCAGCTTCTTAAGTAGCTGGGATTACAGAGGTGTGATAGCTTGGTAGATCCTTGGCATATTAAATGCTCCAGGGAGCTGGCCTGCTGATTGGCAGACAGCAGTAGTTTTTATGTAACACTAGTCTTAAGGTCATAGTTGGTGGTTATGTGTTTTGGTTTGTTTTGGACAACAATAGGAGTTGTCATGGAAAAGTTCACATGTAAGACAATTCAAGGAAGCTTAGATGTGATAGGATTGGGCTACAAGAATATTAATCAGTGCATTAATCTTCTGATAGGGATTAAGGTGGTAACTGTAGACAGGTAGGCTGTGGCTAGAGGAGGTAGGTCACTAGGGGTGTGCCTTTGGGTGTATATTTTGCCCTAGATGAGGGGAATCTCTCTATCTGCTGGTGTGATGTCCTGGGTCACTTCCCTCCACCACACTGATATTTTGCTTCACCTAGAGCCCAAAGGAATGGAGCCCCGTATTTATGGACTGAGACCTATGTAATGGTGAGTGCCAAATAAACTTTTCCTCCTCTAAAACTGTTCTTATTAGATTTTTTGGTCACAGCTGTAAGAAAGCTAACTAAAAACAATTACTAAGAAGAAAAAATAATCTTAGTGACATGGAAAGCTATGTAGCTGGACTGGCCTAGTGGGGCACTTCCTGAAACAATTGTTTGTGACCTGAGCATTTTTTCCTCATGGTCTTGGAGGTCTATTTTAAAGAACATTTTAATTTGAATTATTTTAATTTTTTATACAGAATTTACATACTACATTTACTTCTACATCCCCATGAATCAATTTGTGTGAGTGAGATTTTATTATAATATTTCAGGTCAACAAAGTATTCATAGTTTTAAAATATTATTTTAAAAAATTAATGCAATGAATTAATATACCTAATCATTTTTAATTGTCTGATATATCTCTCACCCTGGGATACTTGTAATAGAAAGCATGAAAGAGGCATAATATCATGCTCACAGATTTTCAAGATAGAACATATTTGTAACAAAATAACTGTGCCCTGGCCTGGCAACATGATAGACTCAGAGCAATTCTTCACATTCCACTGGTAGAATCTACCCTGTCAGGAGCACGAGTAAAATACATGGATTTTATTGAGGAGAAATGGAAGAGTGTTTGCACACAGGGCCCCCAGCATAGTCCCTGACAAATATCTCTTCGTGTAGTTCTTTCTGCAAGTTGTCCTCTCATGCAGGCCAGTAGCCTTTAATTGCTGCTTATGTTCCCCCTCCCTTCACAACACATAATCACCAGTGGACTTCTTCCCAATCTTCTTTGTTATGAAGAACAAAGAAGTGCAGAAAACAGACACCTCCAGTACCCATTCTCATTAGAAAGCTAATGAAAATGATAAGAAATATAAAAGGTGCCACAACATGAGTTCTTTTACATGGAAAGGTAGGATTCATGAAACTGCTATAAACCAGGTGAGCTTATTTATTTAGGGAACATTTGAACCATTGGCTGAACTGGACTTTTCACTTGAGGCCCTTTCTCACGGCTTAAGGCCACAGGGAAAGGGAGAACAGACATATAGATCATTGCTTAAATTTTAATTTGAAATTTGAATTTAAATTTGTTTAAAACAAGTTGTCTTAGGTTTCCTAATAAAACAATAGAGTTGGAGGCAAATAGCCTGCTTTTCCTTGAGAATCTAAGATTGGGCCTTGACAGATTGGAAGTAATATTGGAAGCTTGGGGATACCACAGCCAATGCATAGGAAGGGCAAAAGTGTACATAATTCCCAAGTGGAGGTCATTTCATACAGAGAAGGAGAGCCTTTCCGGTCAGTGGGGGGTGACTCCAGGAGAGAGAAGAGATGTGCAAAGAGGTCAAAGGCCAACTGTAGGAATGTGTGAGGAATAGAAAGTGCCTATAGTTGGAAAAGATTCAAGAAAAGGCTTGAATTCGAAATTCTCAGGCATTGCAAGAGTGGGATCTATTCTTCCTAAGATTCTATCTTTCTAAGATGTGTAGTAATTTAGCATGCAATATAATATATATAGCTGAATATAATTGAGACAAATTATTGAGTTTAGCAACAGAAGCCTGTATCATGTCCAAAAGACCAAATGGGACTGATCAGCCTTCAGTGGTATCAGTTCATGGTAATATGATTGAGGTGGCTCAGATGGTACCATAGTGAACACAAGAGCCTGAGGAGAGACCAAGGTCCCTTTAGAATGACCCCTTCTCCAGAGAGTGAGTCATCTGAAACCATCCTGTACCCCCTGGGTTGTAAATATTTCCCCTTGTCCAGAGTTGTGCCTGTTCTTTTTGTTATTGTTGTTATGTTAGTTACTGGGGATTGAACCCAGTGCTGTTTTACCACGGAGCTAAAGAGCTATATCTCCATACTGACCAAATGACCTACCTTTCTTTCTTTTTTTATTCCTTTATTTATTTATTTTTTGTTCTAATTAGTTACGCATGATAGCAGAATGCATTTTGATTCATTGGACACAAATGGAGCACAACATTTCACTTCTCTGTACATGATATAGAGTCGCACCACATATGTAGTCATACGTGAACCTAGTGTAATGAAGTTCGTCTCATTTCAGGTCTCATTTAGCTACTTATTTCATCACTAAATTGCTCAGACTGGCCTCAAACTTGCAATCTTCCTGTCTCAGCCTCCTAAGTTGCTAGGATTACAGTCATGCTCTATCATACCCAAATAGACAAATCTTAAGTGTATGAGGGAAATCTTGAAAGGTCAAATAATTACCCACATAAAACAAATTGTAAATTTTGAGTCTGAGTGAACATGAAAAAGAGAGATGAGTTGAAGTATAGAACTTAAAAATTACATGCTTAAAATTTGAATGAATTTGATTTTTTATTTTGATCCTACTAAATGCTTGCAGTTAAGAGTCCAAATGAATTATTGGAAAAATATATTTTATGAGCTGGAGAAAACACTTGTCATGCAGAGGGGAGAAGGATTGTCCGACAAAGGTGATGATTGGGATCTTGAGCATCAACTAAAACCACACATTCTGAACAACAGAGAAGGTGGGAGATCAAAGAGAAACAAATCAGAAGTCAATAAAACAACGAATGCAGCATCTAAATTTTGTGAGAGGAATGTTTGGTTTAGCAAAAATCTCATTAATTTTTTTTTTTTTTTTGTGTGTGTGTGGGCACACAGGTGTGCACATGTTACTCAGAATCAATAACTTCTGATTTTTTTCTTTGTTCTCTAGGTTTGGGTTGATAGTCAATAAATAAGAAAGAAATTCTTTAAAGAAACAAGGCTATCTATGGACCTCTGAACTACTCTGATGCTGAATACCTTAACTGTCCACACCCCACCTGATAGAGAATAAAGACTTTGGGTTACTATAAGGTCTGTGCTTAGTATCTGCATGGCATGTTAGTGACAGCCACCATTTTAAAGAAAAAGTTTCACTTTCCTGCCCAAGGGCATTTCTGAGAAAGGCTTACCACTCCCTCATACCAACCCCCAACCGTTAGCCACCTGAATTGGGACCCTCCCTGCTCTGATTCCTGAGCCTGCCTCATAAAAGTCCTGGGACCCAAGCCTATTTTGCCTCTCTCTTCTATAGAGATGGCTTTTATTTGTCAGCTTTGACAAATAAACTCTTGTGTGTATCTTTGGCTGGTCTCCGTCTTTTGTTTCTCACTTACCGGTGTCTTGTTCCTCACTTTCCCTTCATTTTGGTGCCAAAACCCAGGATTGGGTTCCCCGGTGTGCCTGCTCCCCTCTTCAAGGGTCACTGAGCACCCTAGGCCCCCAGTCCAAATTCCATCATGGGACCAGGCCCTCTATTCTGTAGAATGCTCTGTTTACACCCATTCTAGACATTCTGGTAAGACCACTTCTCTGGTTGACCTAAACAACCTAGGGCTCTTAGGATATGATCATTGAACGTCCGCATTCCCAGGGTTACCATGTGGTCGGGGCCACCTCCAGCCACAGCTTTCACAGCTACAGCTGATCTCTACTGTTAACTGTCTATAGGTGGTCTTTTATTTGGGTCCTGGGTTTTGAGAAAAACCACCAAGGGTGATTGGGAGTTGTTCCTGGTGAGACCTCTTGGCCTTAAGTTTATCTCTACGGCTTTTGCTACTACTACATAGTCCTGGACAGGCACCCAAGTGCCAATTGGGGATCCTGCTCCAACATTTTCCCAGTGGTGGTGATGACTCCCTGGGCATAACAGTCCTCTTGACTAGGTGAGACTAGAGACTGGGGACGCCCCACCTCTAACTCACCTCCTATGTCTCACCATGGGCAGCTCCTCATCCATTCCCTCCCATAGTCCATTAGCCTGCCTCCTGGGTCACCTAGGGTCTCTCTCTTTCTCTCTCTCTTTCTCTCTCTCAAACCAGACCTAACCCACCCCACCCCCAACCTTATCTGCTTGTGCAATCAGATCTGGCCTCAATATCCTTTGGATAACAACTCTAAATGGCTGCTTAATGGCACTCTAGATCCCAATATTATCAGGGATCTTTTCAACTATTGTGAGCATTTGGGAAAATGGAGAGAGATATCAAATGTTCAGGCCTTTCCCTCTCCGTGTTCTAAGCCCTCTCTCAGCAACTCTTGCTCTCTTGCACAAGTCCTCTTAGCTCTCACCTCCCCTCTACCTGCTTCCAAAGGGACAAAAGATCCTATCAGGACTCCTCCTCCTCCAACCCAGTGGAGGAGCCCCACCATACCACAATTCTCTTTCTGATGAAGCTACCACAGCAACTGTCCCCTCAGCCCCTCTGCCTTTTTCTCCTCCCGACACATACTCACTGCCTCTGCCCAACCCACATCTCTGTGTCCTCTACACGAGGTGGCTGGGGTAGATGGTGTAATCCAGGTTCACATGCCTTTTTCTTTGTCAGATCTTTCACACTTAGAAAAGCGGCTTGGATCCTATACTTCAAGTCCCACCACATATATCAAAGAGTTTCAATATCTGACTCAATTATATGATTTGACCTTTCACAATGTCCATATGATCTTGTCTAACACCCTCCTTCAGTCTTCTGCAGGCAGTCCTAAGAGTTGGAAAGGGGAACCAGAAGGGCTCGATGGCCAGGGGCCATCGGGTGCGGGCAAGTTTGGGAGTAAGCTAGAAATTATGCTGATGAGGTACATCAGACCTCCCCTACCAATTGGCACTGAAGCGGTCCCTGATCGGGACCCCAACTGGGATTATAATTCGCCTGGGGGAGTAAATAGTAGAAACCAATTCATTACTTGCCTCATGGCAGGATTTATAAAGGCAGCCCATAAGGATATCAATTATGAAAAGCTCCAAGAAATCATCCAAGATAAGAATGAAAACCCTTCAGCGTTTTTAGATCGCATGACCAAGGCTTTATTACAATATACTAAACTGGACCCTGAGACTCCAGATGGGAGAAAACTACTAATGACCTACTTTTTCTTCCAGAGTTCCCCTAATATTAAGGCCATTCTGAGGTGCCTTGAGAGGGGGCCTTTAACTCCCCAAGCTGAGGTTCTGGGTGTGGACTTTAAAGTGTATAACCAGAGAGACAAGAAGGCCCAGAAGCAGAAATATCAGATGCTCGCTCAAGGTGTCCATTCGCCTTAGCATCTGTTCTTGGTTCCACTGGCCCTTGGAAGGGTCCCTCAGGGCCGCAAGGACCCAGTTTTAAATGTGATCAGATGGGTCACTGGGCTTGTATGTGTCCCAAGCTTCACAAGCTTCTGGGCCCTTGTCCTAAATGCCATCACGAGGGACCCGGGCTGTTGACTGTTCCTGAGCCCATAGTGGCCCCTGGCCATGGAGCCCTTCTGGTTCCCCTTTCCAACTCTTAGGACTGGCTGCAGAAGACTGACGAGACCCAGGTCCCCATCACCCGACCACTACCATCACTCCACGGGAACCCAGGGTAACTCTACATTTTTCAGGTAGGACTGTCTCTTTCCTCCTAGACACTAGGGCTACATATTCAGTCCTCAAGGAGTTCTGGGGGCCTACTACTCGTTCTAAGGCCTCTGGCATCAGGGTAGAGGGTACCCTTACCAACCCTTACAGACACTTAGTCTTGTTTGCACTTTTGGCTCTCTAATTTTTATCCACTTCTTTTTGGTCATTCCACAGGGCCCTGTTTCCATATGGGAAGGGATATCCTCACACAGTTGGTGGCTATACTTTCCTGCTCCCCTCATATATGTTTCCATCTAGACTTGCCTGGTGTTCCCCTGATTCTTACCTTTACTTAGGACCATTCCCTATTCCACCTGCCAGTGCCTTCCCATTACCTGCTTCCGAGGCAGACCCTACTGTCTGGGGCATTTCACGTCCTTCTATTGCCTCACACCATGAGCTCATGCACATCCATCTCAAAAAACCCCTCCATTTTCTGGCCCAATCATAATACCTGCTCTCCTGACAGCTTATCATTCAAGACCGCTTGTGAAAGAGATCTCTTAGACCTACTCATTCCCCTTATAACACCCCATCTCAGCAGTAAACAAGCCCAATGGTTCCTACCTCTTGGTCCAAGACCTCCCTTCCTTCAAATCTGCGGTCGACCTAATCCATCCCATGGTAACCAATCTCTCCACCATTCTTCTGGGACCTCTGACTTCTCAGTGCTAGACCTGAAAGACACCTTCTTCTCTATTCCCTTCATTCTGACTCAAGATATTTTTGCCTTTACATGGGTAGCCCCTGAGTCATATAACTCCACTCAGCTGAAAACAATTTCTTACTTCCTACTTTAAACTCTCTCTAGAGGACCTACAATTTCTCTCTACCCTCTCTGCCTCCTGTGAAATCTGCCAAAAATACAATCCCACCTCCAATCTCTATCCACCCGCCTTCCCTTTACACCAGGCAAGAGAACATCTCCCTTGCTCTGATTGGCAGCTGGATTTCACCCATATGCCCCCAGTCAAATGGTACAAATTTCTCTTGGTACTCATTGTCACCTTCTTGGGATGGGTCGAGGCTTTTTCTACCAAGTAAAAATGTGCCTCCACGGTAGCCAGCATCCTCATTGAACACATTCTTCCCCAATTTGGCCTCCCCTCCTCACTCCAATCTGATAATGATCCTGAATTTACTTCCAATGTTTCACAGTCTGTAGTTAAGGCACAACATCTCCTGACATTTTCATATCCCCTACCATCCCCAGTCCTCTGGAAAGGTGAAATGTACCAACCAAACCTTGAAAAACATTCTCACTAAACTATTCCTTGAATTACATTTAGATTGGACTAAACTCTTTCCCTTGGTTCTTCTTAGGTTACATGCTCTCCCATAGGAGCCACTCAACATCTCCTCTTTTGAGCTTCTATATGGACAGCCTATCTCCCTGCTCAGCTCACCACCCTCTGATTCTCCGCTACTCCTTGCTCCTCATCTTCTCTGGCCCCTTCTTGCATACATTAGGAACCTTCTTTGGCAATACAGTGATGCTGTTCTGGCAAAGCCTAGTTCTGCCTCTTCCCCTTCTCCCCACTCTGTCTCCTGGTGACCTGGTACTTTTTAACCCCTCTTCCTCTCAACTCTCTGTGAAATGGATTGGACCCTATTGGGTCATTCTTACCACTCCCTTGGCGGCCTGCCTTGAGGGTATCCCATATTGGGTTTATTTCTCTCTTACCCATCTCTTGTCCCTCCCTTTCCCTTTAGTTACTTCCCCCAACTTTGCCTTCTTTCAGCAGGAACACCTTGGAGATATTGTTGCCCATTTTTCCATAGAAAAGGAATGTAGAAATTGATGGTGGGGAAATGAAACATTTGTCCATTTTATACTTTGAATACAGCACTTGCTGCTCTGCCACTGCAACTTATTTTTAAAATGGACATATTTCTTTCTCCTACTCTTTCCCTGCTCCTCCCTAATCTCTCCCCCTCCCTAATTTCAGGGGAAACAGGATTACCTCTAAGGCAGATTTATCTGTCCTTGAGTACACACCCACCATGGGAAAGAACTAATCCAGACTTTGGGGATGGTACTAGAAGACTTCATAGATGACTAACTCCCAAATTAACAAGGGAATTACAACTCCAACAAAGAACAGGAGGTCTGTAACCTTCGAATCACCCTTTAAAAGCCCTCTTAGGCACAATTATAGCCTTTGGAACAGAAGTCCCCTGTGTTTCTCCTTTGCTAGCAAAGCAATAGACTTTCTTTTTCCTTTTTCTAAAAACAAATAAGCAAACAAATAAAAACAACAAAATAAAACCAAGGTTAGTCTTACTGGAAAAATATGCCCTTGTGAAAATGTCTGACAATTAATTGCCTTTTCTCATCTGTCAAGGTGCTGTTCTTTTCCAAAAGAAATTCCCCTCAATTGACATGGAACCTCTAGGTCTCACAGATTCCTTAGAGAGAATAGTTCTTAAATCCTTAAGGCTGGAAAGTTTCCTTTAGGCTAAATAGCATGCAAAATATTGAATAGGTTCTGTTACTTACAGTTTTGCATAATTATGTAAGATTAAGAGCAATTTACATGTTAGAAAAGGTTCACCAAAGTTGAGCTTGTTCAAAAGTACTAAACTGAACAAACAATGGAAAAGTATATGCTTGGAATACAACTGAAGGTTGGATTCTGCTGGCAGTGATTCTATGGTTATGACAGAGTGAAATTGAGTAGAAATATGACTGGCATTGCTCATTTCATAAGTTGTTTTTTTATCACATTTTGTCAGTAATTTCCCCTGATTCTAAGAGAATTGGTCTCTTTAAACCAAATTCATTGTTATAGTCTTCATGTTAATTTTTTTTCCTCCTAAGCTGATGTTGATTTAGATTGCTGTTCACGCACAATTTAACTCTTCAAACGTAACTGGTTTTGCTAGAAGAGGTTTTATTGAAGAGCTTTCACTGAAAGGCTCTCTGGCACCAAGGGCTACTGTTATATTACTCAGAATTTAGCTTCTTATCTTTGTAATCAGCACATTTTCAAAATCACCCACTCAAGGCCATTTTCCCAAAAGGTTCTAATTCTACCTCATGGATTTCAAAGACCCGTATAGGTTTGTTTGCCTAATTTCCTTTTCAGCACTAGTTACCATATTTTTCTACTGACAAGCTCATTAACGCAGGCCTTATTTTTTCCTGAAAATGAAAGACCAATTAATTTCTGTTAGCCAAGAGATAGGTAATTTGGTCAATGGTTATTCAGAATGCTTAATCAATCATTGAGTGACCTCAAAATATTTATTGAACACTCCAATGGATAGCAGTCTGCAGCATGCATTCTAAAAGTTACAAACTCAAAACAAATTATTGTTTCTTTCCTCAAAAATACCCAAGACTTGAATTTTTTTTTTTTTTTTTAATTGAAGGAGGAGAACTTGATGAAGTGGTTCTTGAAATTTAAGTAGAAGGCACATTGGCAGAATCAATGGACAATCCCAATCTGGGTGACTAACACAAATGAAAACTAACTAACCCTAATGTTGGGTTGAGTGTTATGTATAAGCCTGGCAAGACTCAACTACCCATAGCTTTATGTGTTTGGGTTTGAGATGTGTTAGATGTTTTTCTTGTTATCATTTTGCTTCCCATTAAGTTAACTTTCCGAAACATGCAGATTTGCTACTTTAACAAATTGCCACAAACTTGATGACTTGAAATAGCACATATTTACTCTATTACAGTTCTGAGGTCAGAAATCCAAAATCAGTTACTTTGAGCCAACATCGATGTGTCCACAGGCTTTGTTTTCTATGGAGGCTCCAGGGAAAAAAATAAATTTTGTTTTTCCTTTTCTGGCTTCTAGAGTAACATTCCTTGCATAACTTGGCTCATGGAAACTCTCTCCATCTGCAGAGCATAATAGATGCATCAGAGGTTACATTTTGTTTTTTCTTTTTTAGTGTCTATATCCCTGTGCTTCATAAGGACCCTTGAATAATTCAGAACAATTTCCCCATCTCATATCTTTCCCATCTCCAAAGTCACATTTGCTGTGTAAATAACATCCTCAGTTTCCAGAGATTAAGATGTTTGGTAGGAGATATGATTGTGGGTCATTATTTGGTCCACCACACACCTCTGTTGAAATGATTTCATGTTCTAGGAGAAAATATTCATGGAGGAAGAAAACAGATAGTGACTCTGCTGGAAATATATGAAAAATGTGAGGAAGTTTATCTAGAACTGGAAGAACAGAGGTAGATAATTCAGAATGACTGATAGAGTGAGTGTTCGGCCTCAAATTTGCCTCATAGACCCTAGTTGTTGGTGTAACTGAAAGTATACATTATTGAGCCCATATTTGTGGGTCATGGGAGTACTCTAACAGCATGAGCTCATGCCACCTGACCATGTTTTTCTGATGACCCACATAACATCTCTGATGTGGCATACTGCCATCCCCAGTGACTGCTGTCTTCCTTCTTGTATGTATCCAGGAATTGCAATAATGTTATTTACCATAATTATACTTCATACAGACATCATGGGGGTTTGTGAACCAATATCTAGGACTTACGTGCAATTTCTGCTGTGATAATACATTGCTGTGGGGCCTTTGATAAGGTTCTTCTCATTTTGAATTTCAATTACATTATCTACAAATTCCCCATCACACATTTTATGGAGTACAGTGAGTGTCAAAGAAAGTCATGGTTGAAGAGGCATTATTGAAAGACAATAATGTAGGGTATTATTATCAAAGTCAATTTGGTTATCAGAAGGATAGAAAATGTTTTATTAAGTTCAACCAAAATAGCCTTTTTTGTTTAGATTTATCAATAAATAGAATTTTTGAGTACAAAAATATCACATATATTATGTGGGTGCTATTTCTGAGAAAGAAGACATCCATATGGTCACGAACTAGTTAGTGGTAAGTTGGAAATTCCAGTACATCTTCTACCAGTCCATAATACTTATAATAAAAAGTGTTGCTGGCGTCTTTATTTGATATTCTTATACTCAGATGAACATTCCTTTATTAGTGCTGAGTTCATAAATTTAAAAATGTCTGGTTAATAGTGTGCTTAAATATTTACTTAGTTATTAAGGTTTTTTTTTTCGTTATTTTGTATTCAAAGTCAAATTACTTTGTTGTTTCATCTTAATGAATTGCCATTATAAGAAGATGTGTTTCATAACCAGAACATTATTTTTTAAAGGTCAATTTATTTGTTCTCTTTTTTCCATATTAAACTTGTAGTTTTATTCAGGTTTGACATTAACAAATATATCAGGGAAAGAGCCAGGAGAGGTTGAGTTCAGCTAACTGAGGAAGGGACAGATCCTCTCTCCTCTTTCTTTCTCATAAAAAAGGGTTTGGGAGAGTCAGGGGAGGGCTCTGGTCCCCAGTCTCTGGGGTTGGTGCTTAGCTTAAAGGGTTGTAGGGAAACAGGGAAGCAGTCCAGGGACAGGTGGAAGGAAGAACAAATGGACCATTTGCTAGAATTCAGTTTTTTTAATCCAAATTTTAATTTAAAACAAACTAAGGAAACTGAACCACAAGCAGCACCTATCTTTCTTCCCCACACCAGGGTTGTAGCACCCAGGGCAGAGTGGAAGGGTTGGTTCATCAGAGCCATGACTCCCTGGCTCCTGGCCAAGTTAGCTGGATGAAGGGCAGTCTTCTGATTGACTGTGGGGATGGGGAAAACCAAATCAAAATGTTAAAATATAAAGTAATTTGTTGAGGAGTCATCCAGCCAAGAGCTGGGCCAGAGCAAGGCCGGGCTAGGGGATGGGTCCTCTGCCACCAGGGATGCTGGCATTTTGCCATGGCCTTGGTTGCAACAGCTGCCTCCTCTGTTGTGGCAGACCTGGATCTCTTCTCCACAGTATCTTCTCAACTCCTTTCAGAGGAAGGTGCTCTCATACCTGCCCACTGTCCTGAAGCAATTATAGGCCTTTGTCCCATATTCCAACCATGTGGGAGTCATTCCTTTTGATGCTGGAGATATTCATAGTATAGGTTAATGGGCAGACCTGTTTTCTTTCCAGTAAAGATGTCCATATCAAACAGGTAGACCTTGGGATGGCCAGGCTTGCCAGTTTTCAAAGTAGACATCTCAATGACATTGCATGGTCAGCTTTTAAAACATCATGAAACCATTCTTATGTTGAGTCGTTCTTAAACTGAGCACTCTATTGGTAATGTGCATGCGGCCCTTGAATTTCCTGTCTTGAAGTCCAAATCATCTTCCCTTTTAAGAGGCTTCAACTTCAACTTGTATGATCACACTGATTTGATCCTACTTTTGCCCACAGTCAAGGGTGGCCTCTAAGCCTGTTGTTACTTTAACTCTACCTTATTTGTTACCTTGTATTTCAATCATCTTGGATGATTAAATGTACAAATATGGACTATATTAGTTTTTATTTTTCTTAGAAAGGATGAGACCGAATCTTCACAGTTCTGGTGGTTGAATATTTCTCTATTATAACTATTAGATAGCAAATAAATAAATCATGTGTACAAATAATTTATAAGTAATTCAGATTAATAAAACAGCTGATACATGACCATCCCTTTCCTCAAAATATCCCAATATTTTGAGGGTATTTGGGGAAATTAGACAAAATATGGTACAAATTATTATACCTAGTAAAGTGAAAAACTACAAGAAAAATTTTCCAGATGAAGCCCTTGGAACCCAGTTCTCATAGTCATTGTTGTAAAGATCTGAGTCCCATCTGAATGTGATCACTAGAATTGAGGATGGGGTCCAGGTGGTACTATAATCCTACTTGAGTACAATTTAATCATGAATGTTTTTTTTTCATATCTCAGTCTCACTGACCTCATGTGAAATCTTGTAGAAAGAGTAAATTGTTCATTTTCATTACTGACCAAAATTTCATTGAATGAATATCTAACAGCTTGCCCATTCTCCCACAAAAGGTTAAGCAGGTTGCTTTATTTCTTGTCTACTGAGTTGCTATTTAAGATTGTGAGATTACACCCCGAATTTGAAGTGGCCTACTCCCCTCTATTACACAGAATGAGTGGCCTAGGATGAATGATTAGTTTCTAGAACTCTGGTTGCACCTCTTCCACTGAAGTTATGAAATCATGATCACCCATCCTAAAATATGTTTCAGACATTTAATTAATAAGTTGGGTTAATACTCCAATTTACTTGTATATCTGCACACCTAGAAAAGCCTATTTAACTTCTTGAAGACTATACAATTGAACCTATGTTTGCAGTGAATTTTGAAAAATTACTGTACCAAGGAAATGCTGTTTTATTATTATGCAGGAGACATATCTGAGACTGGTGTATAAATTGTGATAATCCCAGAGACTTTCAAGATACTGAGGGGAATGGATAGATCTTTTTTTTAATCGGTTTGGACAGCTGTCTACACAGCTGCATTCTGGCTATTTATCTTTACCCAGTCACATGGCCCAGGACATCTGTCTGGGCTACTTCCCACCCCTGAGAAAACTAATGAGGTCGTCAGATTCTCATTTTAGCCAGAGCTGCAGGGGCTCAGTTAACACTAGGGTGACTGCTGCTCTGGTTTTCTTTCTTTTCTTTTCTTTTTTTTTTATTACATTGTAGGCACATGTTTTGTAAAATACCTCATTATTTATAGAGTGGCAATCCCAGACCTATGACACAGGACACATCTTTTGTTTGGATGGAGTACAGCATTTGATTCTCAGTTAATCTAAAATGCTGGCTACTGCCATTGGAAGAGCTGAATTTTGACTATAAAATCATCAACTGGCTGTCTCCCTTTTGGTAAGAGTCTCCCTTGAGAGTCAGTGCACATTTTTTTGGAGGGTGAGATAGGAAAACGTGTCCTCAAATTGGCAGTAGCTGGGAAGGTGATATGCCCATTGCTACCCTGGCACCAAAATCCCAACCCTTAGAAATTAAAAAATAAAATGCTTGCATTCTTTGTTCTCCTCAACTGCAAAATTTATCTAGTCCATTCCTCTTCCCTATATTGCAGTCTTGTGTCTCTCAGGCTTACCCATCCAAATCCTGTTCACCCTTTAGTCAGAATGTCCTCTCCAGTGTTAAATCGCACCCACTCTTTAAGCATATTCATATTCTCTCCTTATACTTTCCAATAAGTTTTCTTGACAGTATTTTTGTCCTCCATGCCTACCTTTTTTTTACTTGTAAAAAAGACTGAGATAATGCCATATTTATCTTTGTGTCTGATGTGTTACAATGCCAGCGGGTAAAAGGGTCTTGAATTATTTTATGTTTCTGGATGATTTATGGAGGAATCCACTAAAATCATTAAAGTAGTCCTTTGTGTGCATACTTGGAAAAATATATATAATTTAATCATTAGAATTTCCTTGGGCAGGTAAGCACACTAAATATTGTTATCTGTAAAATAATTATGTCATTATTGCAAATATCCCACAGAATGTAATTAACCCATGAATATCAAAGATGAAGTGCAGAATTGGACCAGAAAATGGGCTGAAGAGGTGAAACTCCAAAGAATGGGATTGCAGAATGTTATCTCTGGAAATAAGCTGTGAGCCAAGTAACAGGGACAAAATACTATTGAAAGTCCTTCTGTAGGTATATTTCTCTATTCATCTTTGGCTTTATTTGGAAAAATTGATTTTGATGGGTCTTTTCATTTATTTATTTCCTTTTTTATTGGCACAATGTAATTATACATGATTATGTTGTATTCATATTTGCTCAAAACAATTTATGGGTCTCTTGATTCTTCATGTTGTCTCTGAAATAGAGACAATCTAAAAAGTGAGACACTAATATACACTTCGCAATTATGCAAACAGCTATTGTCATTGGAGCAGAGTGACATCTCAGTGGAATGAACTGTAGGATGACTCAAAAAAGAATGAAAAAAAGCAGAATGGGTAAAAAGAGATTTTCCTCTTTATTGAAATCAAAGGAGGGTCTGTATTCAGAGTAGAGAGGGAGAGAGTCAAACATGTTTCCATATCTTGAAGATAAATCTTCCCCCAACACACAGATACACTCATCATATAAGCATATAATGCTACAAAATGTGATGGCATGAAGGACAATATGGAGAAAGGCCAGAAGAAAACCTTTGGTAGAAAGAACCCTGGGCAATGGCCTCAAGGGGAATGTCTATGGGGACCCGAATAATTTATTCTGGAATAATGTTTTCCTCATTTTATTCCCAATCATTTTGACAGCCTGGCCATTTTTTTTCAGTCTGTTGTTTGCTTTTCCAAGTGGAATAAAAGGAGGAGAGCATGTGATCACATTTTTAATCTGATGCTGGCTATTCTGGGTACAATAAAAGGGAGAAGCCAGGCGTGAGAGAGGAAGGAAGGGGTCATAGGAATGTGAAACAGAAGAACACGTGAGGGCCAAAAAAGAAATATGATTAGAGAATAAGATTGATAAACACTGTAAATGCTTTGTTTACTTTGAAAGACTCTCATCCAGAAGTACCTGGATTTGGAGTTGCTCACAATAAATTAGTGTTAGGATTTGAATGATACTGGGAGGATGATCTGAAGGCTGGACGACATGGACAGAGGAAATAGCAAAATGCTGGAAACATTAGTAATCTACTGCTTTCTTCTTAAATAACCAGCTCACAGTACAAAACCTGAGACTGACTGGTCAAGGAGGAATGAATACAATAGTATAACTAATTGATTTTGAAAAGGCAGGTGACATCTCAGTGTATATTACTATGAATTTGATAAGGAAATAAATTGGAGAATAGAAAGAAGGGGAAAATGTGGAGTTATCTTTCTTTTTGAGAGACATAGGAGAACACTGGATGAGCTGTATCTCAGGGAGGTTGTCCTACCTCTTTTTATTTCTACAACCCAAAGTGGAAAAGAAATCAATCAAAAAACCATCAAATACTTAGGCAATATTTAAAATTATTTACTCCTTTCTGCTCTGTTCTGGAGGATCACATTTTTTATTGTTTGACCTAAAGCAGTTGGATTTGCTAATTGAGAGAAGAACCAATGAGGACAGACTTCCTTATGGCTCCTATTGTGACTGTGAGAGCTCATGTGTGACCTTTCATGCTGCACTCTGGGGTGGCCTGGCTAGGTCTGCTAGGCACAGATGCTGTCATGAAAGTGCTCAGAAACATAAAGCAAAGATGGGCCAACATGAGAAGCTCCTGGCTCTGCACATGTTAGCAGGAGGAAGGTGGGAAATTAGACATAATTGCCTCCATGTCATCCAAACTAAACAACATTAAAAAAAACTGCATATGGATTCTGTTTTCCTTTTCGATTGTTGTGATATTCAGAGGCATCTGTGAGTACTTGTGGATATGAAAAGCATGATGCCATAGTGTGGTTTTGTAAAGATTCTTCCTTATTATAGTGAGGTAACTGAGTTTGGAGTCTAGATGTTTAAATTTGGGGTTTGAGTGCCATGTCTGTTTAGTAAATGTGTCACTGTTGGCAAATTGCCATAATTCTGAACCTCAGATTTCACATGTTATGGTTCAGATATGAGGTGTCCCCCAAAGTCATGTATAAGACAATGCAAAACAGTGGAATGATTGAGTTATGAGAGTCTTAACCTAATCCATGTATTACTGATTCCCTTATAGGGATTAACTGGGTAGTAACTGTAGGATAGAATATGGCTAGAAGGGGTGGTTCACTGAGAGCATGATTTTGGTTCCCGATGACCCAAGTCTCACTCTGCTTTTTGATTGTCATGTTCTGAGCTGTTTTCCTCCACCACACCTTTCTGCCATGATGTTCTGTCTCATTTGGGGCCCAAAGCAATGGAGCTGGTTGTGATGAACTGAGGACTCCTGAAACAGTGAGCCCCAAATAAATTTTTCCTTTCTAAAAATTTTTCTTATCAGGTCTTTTGTCTACAGTAGGGAAAAAAAGCTGACTAAAGCAATACCTACAAAATAAAATAGTAATACATTTTCAACAAACACCAACCCTGTTCAAATTCTCTCGAACAAATCACTTCAAGACCTTCATATACCTCCCTGACTTCAGTATAAATATCTATTATCTAATGCTGAATACTGGCCAGTTTCTGGTTCTTTCCCCTCCTCTGCTCTTATTTCTTGCTCCTCTTCTATTTCCTACTTCTCACTATTCTCCTCCCCTCTCCCTCTGTCCTTGGCTATTGTGTCTATCACCTCTGTACTGCTCTTACCACTGTACTACACCATTACACTTTCTGCAGTGTTCTCTGTGTGTAAAATGCGACTCTGTGTCCTTTGTTCTTGTCAGCTGGATAACTAACCCTAGGTCCTTTATGAAACTTCAAATCTTACTTCTCTCATTTAAGCAGTCTCCTTCCTCCCAACCTTTTAAAAAAATACTTATAAATAGCAGCAACCATTTCTCCTTTGGGTTTCTTGTGACTTAAGAGTTTTTGGTTCCTTAACATGAAACATGGAACTTAGCACATGAAAAAAATTCTTAATGATTTTGTCGAATGGGAAAATCAATAAATAGGGAAGTGAGATATTGCAGGATCATATATCTATGATTATGAAATAAATTACTCTGTTTACCAATTTGAGTATCACCCTTACACCACTTGTTACAGCATTTCCATCTAAACGAAAAAAATGAAATCATTGGTAATGCTACGAAGAAATGGGGGCCTCAATTGGGTGCTTGAAGGATGGTTGGTACAAGGGGCTAGTTGAGGGACAAGCACAAGTTTAGATGAAGAGTAATGTACATACCCGTCTGGATTTGCTCTAAGGCAAAACTGTCTTTTTTAACTCACAAGTTTAGGTATGGAGGACCCTGACTCCTTGAACATACTCATCAGAATTCTGGCCTCTGCTTGGATGAGTGATGTCAAGGTCACCATTTATAGAATATTTCATAATGCTTTCTAGAAAACTCCCATCTTTCCTTCCCCATGGTGGATGGGATTACTTGTGTTTTAAATTAAGTTCTCCAACACCTCCTCCTAGAAGCTCAGCCTTTGGTCTGAATTTATGATACCTGGAAATAATTTCCTCCCTGTAGGCTATACCAGTAATACATTTACTTTCTCCTCCCAGGAGAGGAAAGAACAAGCCAGGCCAAAGGTAAGCACAACAGTAGAAGCGGAGCTGAGTACTGCCTGCCTCCCTACCTCTTTCTTCTTGTCCAGGTGTTTAGACACATCTGTGTTCTGCTCACTTTAACCATAAGCATTGCTTGCCTGGGCCTAGCCAGCCTTGAACAAGATTCTATACCTGATTAAATTTTTTGGATATTTTCTTTCCTGGGGTGGAGGGCAAGTTGAAGAGGAATAGGTAATAAATCAAAGTAAATAAACTTTTCATGAGAACAAAATAGAAATTGTGAGTTTGTACTATTGTTACCATTTATACAATATTCAAACAAAACTTAATAGAAATTTAAGTGAAAAATTCATAAAATGACTGCTGCATTTCTTTTGAACTCTAGATTCTAAAAATCAAAACTTACCATCCAATTATCTGCCCAATTCCACCTAAATGAATTCCCTAAAGCTTCAGAGACATACCATAGACAGTGGAAAGTCCACTGCCAGTTGACAATTCCATTTTTCTAGGATTTGCAGCAAATCCTTGATAAAATGGAGACTATATTTTTACGAAGTGAAAACAACTAGCCATTAATTTTCAAAGCAGTCACTCAAAATATTTGCCTCATGAATGAAAAAAGCAACTTTTGATGGACATGTTTGAACCTCTCTATCATCCCTGTGGGTATTATATGGACAGATCCTTAGGAAAAAAACTGTGCGTGTGAGTTAAGGGGAAAAATTATTCTTGTAGCAACAATTCATCATATCATGATAACAGTGTTGGGATTCTTGACAAAAATATCCAGCTAAACCCAAGAAACAAATGATGCATGAAGCAAGTGAATTCTCTAGACGTCTGAAGTATTTGAAAGTATGACCCTGCGTGACCTACATCATATTGAACATGTATTAGAACAACACACACCTCTTAGTTTTATTTCTGATCTCTAGAAATGAAAAACATAAATCCATCTCTCAAAATCCAGAGTAGCCTTGTGAATCAAAAGATGCTTCCATTATCAATATTTTCTGTCCTGTTCAAGGTGTTCAATGAAAATCTCAGCAATATTTTAAGTTGTATTTATATCTTAACAAAGTGAGGAGTGACATGTTTCCATTTACACATGAGTTTGTATTCACATGGTGAGGATAGATGTTTTCTGTTTTGTTTTCCTTTGTTTTAAAATTGGAGCTTCACTGAATGTGCAACCAATTTATTTTGGTCGGGTCCATTTGCCTGCCGTTATTTTTCCCTGAAATGAACAACGCTGGAGAGTCAGACAGCATATTTCAAGCAGAACCAGGTTCCCCATCTGACTTTCAAGGGCCTACCATAGGTTATGTGAATATTTCAGTTTGAAGTAGCAAGTTTTAGAGTTGGAGAGTTGGCCCAAATACTTTGTTTCCTTAATGCCACCTTTATTATTGTTTATAGAAAATATATATTTTATTTATTTAAGTTTCAAAGAGCAAAAATCAGCTCTGTAAGCATTTTTATTGGCCCTTTATTAATAAAACAGGTGTCAGAAGTCCTCTGTCATGATTTGCAAAAATTAATTTAGAGGCGTCCCGTAATTCTCTAAAGCTATATGTTTCATAAAGAATAGACATAACTTAAAAGGGCTGATGGAAATCTTCTCCTTAGGGGCCAAAAAGAACTTAAACATTAGTTTTGTGATAGAAACTCTATGTCTGCTGCATCTCAATCCACTCATCTTAGCTACTCTTAGCTCCCATTGGGAAGCTCTTACCTCTGCATAATCTTTGGTTCTATTTTCTGGGATTTCTGACTCCTGTTTTTTAAAACTCTACCATTGAATCTAATTGCCTCATAGAGCTCCATGGGTTTTTTTGTTTGTTTGTTTGTTTGTTTGTTTTTTGTTGTTGTTGTTTTTTTGAGTTTCACTTCTGTGTGTAGTGGTAAAGATACCAGGCTTGGAATGAGGATTTTAGGGTCATCTCTTAAGAGCTTTGTGACATCATTTCTCAGTTCTTTTGAGTAAGGTTGTTGTAGAATTCAAATGAGTTAATACCTGTAAAAATGCTGCCCACAAATGGAAAACATTTTCTATCAACATTTTGGCTTATGACACTCTGTGGTATGGTGTGGGTGAAATTCAATAAGGTGACCCAGAAAGAGGCAACATGGCTGAGTTTCTTAAAGTCATATGTTTAACATTCAATCCCAAAGTTACTCTGTCAGTGATAAGAGTCAAAGTTATGAAAGCATTTCTCAAAATTCAGTCCAGAAGCACCCAGAATGGTAGGTTAGCAATCCTTATACCCAATGTCTTAAAAACAACTGTTTCTGTCATCATGAGTCATTTGTTACAAAATGACATTGAAAACTATACAACTTCATAAAAATGAATGACTGTATTAAAATACACATTAATGATTTCTGGACTCTGACTTTCAAGCCAAGTTTAAATTAATCTCTATCCCTTTCTCAAAACAAATATATACTTTTGTTATGAATTCTGAGATATTAAAAATCTTATTGCATTTTCCTCTACTCTTTTTTTTTTTTTAAATTCCTTTGAGCTCACAAACTTGTCATCTTCACATTTCTTAGGACCACCTGCCTTCTCTGGGAGAGGTGATGTGCATGGGGGCATAATGTTCAGGTAGCCTTTCTCAGCCTGGCTCTCTGTCTGCCTTTGCGCCTACCTATAGAAGAGGAAATAGCTGGGCAGCTTCTCAGTAGCACTGGTACTCTGTCATCTACTGTGAAATAAGTCTAAGAGTGCTAAATTTCTGTGTTAAATACTGAAAGGATGAGGCATCAGGCAACATGGGGCTAAGTTGGTGCCAAAGCACAGCCAGGGAGTTGCCATTGCATTGCAGGTTGCTTCAGTTGTCCTCACCCCTGACCTGTTGCCAACGTGCAAAGAGAAGATGAATTGCTAGGGTGTTGCCTGGCAAACAGTCAACCCTATCAGCTAAGCAGACACGGGCAGTGTAGGATGGAGGTCAGTTATGCAAATAATGGGGGCTTTACAGTTCCAGGCCATTTGTATGAAATTAGCTCGCTGCTGATAGGAAGAGGAAAACAACATCTTAGACCAGGGCATTGAAATCAGGAACTGATTAGGATGCCAAAAGGAAGTCTGGAGTGTATTTAGGCCAACCCTCTTTTTTAATAGAAGAAAATGAACAAAGAAAGATTAATAAATTGGTTAGCACCTCTAGAGTTAACTAGAGAGCCAGGATTAGAATTCAGGATTCCAACTTTCATCTCTATATCAATAACATATGCCAGGGGAAAATATTCTGAATTTCCTTTCCAAAGTCCTTTTTCTTAATGTTGTAGCTGAGGGAGTTTTATATTCTACCCTTCCCCAAGTCTGGTGTGAATTGATAAATGACTATGTGTAAGGAGGAGAAAAACATCAGCCTCACCAACAGGAACACTGATATCCATGGATATGAACATAAGAACAGAAAACAGACATGGGGGGATTTCTATTTTAGAGTAAAACTCTATTGTACATTTCTTACCACAATGTATACATAAAGTTATTTTTCAAAATAAGTAGTTGCACTGATGTTCAACACTGGAGAAAATAAGCTTCATGGATGTTTTTGCCTTTATTTTAATTAAATTTCACTTAAGTAATACTTAAATGATAGTAATATTCTGAGCAGTGGATTTCATTAAACTGGGTAGTAGAAATGGAATGCAGGTAGTTCTTCTCTTTTGCCACAACTAATTAGACAGGAAGAACACCCTCAATAATTATAGATAAACAGCAGTTCATGACCCCATTACTCAATTGCAGAAAAAAAATATTTTGACATTATACATTATTTCTATAATATTTAATTTGTATAATCAGCCAGCAGAAAAAAAAATAAAACAAACAAAATAAGCAAAAAGTTACTTGAAAAAAGTAACTACTACAACTTAGTAGCAATTTACTTTTTGGTTACTCGCCAATATGCAAACTTTTCCCCAGTTTTTGTAGTTTCTTGAAAAATAAATTATAAAACATGAAAATATTGGAAATTGCATTTATTTTTCTTTAATTTTTTAACTAAATCATTGTGTAAAATAGTCTGTGTTTAAATTTTAAAGTTTATGACTTTTATTTCTGCTTATCTATTGTGTAACAAAACTAGGTCCTCTATTATGTTCTTCATCTTACTGAAGAACCTTAATTAAAAATTCACAAAGGAAACAGAAAAACTGATGGATACCAGTAAGAGAAAAGTTCTTATTTTCTCCTGATAACTATGACCACAAACTCAGAAGTTTTAAGAATAATAATAATAATAATCTACAGGAATGATTTTACAGCTATGTTGCTATAACTGCATTTGCAATAAGTATCAGAATTTCTATCAGTGATAAAGTCTTACTGAATAAACAGATAGCTCACCCAATCTCCATCTCCCTAACATCTAATAGATATTGCAAGCACACAAATAAATCTCATTTTATGTTATACCCGGTCACAAAAAAAAAAAAAAAAAAAGAAAATTGTGTTGTTCTAAGGAGCATGAGGATATATATCCATTGTAATCATCTCTAAAAATTACTTTAAGATGAGCCACTATGAGTTTGTTGGACAGATGCAAAATCCAGAGAGTATGCTTTGGTCTTTTTGTGCTGCCTTGAAAAAAAAATTTTTTTTGTAACTCAGAGTGATTTGCACAAGACCATTATAAATGAGACAAATTTTTGGATTTTGTTCCTGAGAAGCATATTGCAAAGTAGAAGTATTGATTTTATTTCATTCAGGTAAAATTGGTTATTTATTTTTACTTATGACCATTATAAAATAGGGCTGAGATTCCTTGTTATGATCAAATAAGAATGATCTATAATGTTTTCCTGGGTATTGAATAGAACCCGAACCTTATTGAGGTCAGCAATGTTAGACAATTTCCCAGCATTGAAAGGTGGTGATAGGATGAGCATTGCTTGTAGACACAGGCCTGAATGGAGCAATAAACTTCACCCGTGCGTGCACTTCCATTAGGAGCACAAAAGAATCAGAAGCCTCATTTCAGACATGGTAATAATGTGGACTTAGATGGCCATAATACACTCATAATTATTTTTCAGTCAATTGGTCAATTTGATGATTCTGGAATGAAACAATCTATTAGCTTCATATTTTGAGCGTGCGTGCACACACACATACACACACACACACAGTATAGCCAAAATAAAACAGGATACCAGTATCACATACTAGTATATTTTTCCCAAAGAACAATGAAATTAAAACTATGTGAAGTTTTATACACAATCATCAAACATTTATAGAATATCTGATTTTATAATTCAATATCTTAAAAATCAAAATGAGGAAACTGAAGTCTATGGCAATGGGTATTTTCTCTCCCAAGTCCCAAATTCATACTCATGCTGGTAAGCAACACTGGTCTGTCTGGGCTTCTATTATAGATGTTGCAGGAAATTACTGAAGGCAGGCTTTGCCCCCAGTGTTTCAACCTAGTATGGTTTTACTTCCTCTTGTTCCTCAACTTCACCCCTCAGAAGGAACTTCACCGGTGACCTTATCATCCATCTCTCTATGACTCTCTGTTTTGTCAACCTGACTATTTTCCTTCCAGTATTAAGAAAAATTAGTGATTTTGCTTATATATTTGTCTGTAGGTTCATTTCAGTCTTCCCACCACTATGATAGCTCGTGGAGGCAGAGTTCTCATGTATTTCATTTCTCTCTCTGTAGAACATGAACAGTGCCTGGGGCCGTGTAGAGGCTCAGTTAATGTTTGATACATGAATAAAAGAAGGGATGATGAGACTAAAAGAAAGAGGAAATAAGGTGATGTTTAAAGTCCAGAGGGGAAGGAATGAAGGGTGTCAATTGGGTCAATAGTCCGTAGAATGTGTATCTTGTACGTAAAAATATACATAAAAACAAACACAAACACAAAATGGGGGTGTGGTAGATGATGGAGAGATTGTGAATGTTTGGAAGAAATCAGAAAAGCTTGATAAAGGGGTTCTATGGTGGGCTCAATAAAGTCCCCCCACCCTTCCCAAATTCACATTTTCATCCCTTGATGATGTTACTTTCCACCTTAAGGGGAACTATTCAGACATGATTCACTTAAGGATATTGAGATATGAATATGATCCTGGACTATTGAAGTGGGCCCAGTGTAATCACAAGGATCCATGTAAGAAGGAGGCAGGGGAGTCCAAACAGGAGATGTGGTTGTGGAAGCAGAGATGAGAGAGATCTGAAGACACTGTGCTGCTGTCTCTACAGATGGAGGATAAGATTTTGAACCAAGAACAACAGGTGGCCTGTGGAAGCTGGGGTAGATAAGTCTGTAATTTGCTTTTAAAACTTCCAGGTATAATATAATCTGCCAATCCATTTTGAACTTTGATTTCCAGAACTACAAGATAATTGGTATTGTCTTAAGCTACTATATTTGTGGTAATTTTTTGCTTCAATAATAAGGAACTAATATAGGATCTTGTGAAATATCTGCCTTAGGAGATATTTCTTTTCCTTTTATGAAATTAATTTTTTTTGTGTGTGTGTGAATGAAAATAACACATTCTTGCTGTAGAAATCTTGGAAAAAGCAAATGCGTATATGTACAAGAAAATAAGATTATTGTTTAATTCCATTACCCAGAGAAACGAATATTAATATTTTGTGTTTCTTTTTCAGAAATGGATTTTTGATCAAGGTAAACAGGAAAGGAAGATATTAGAGCAGACAGTAAAATCACTCTGCCTTATTGAAGTGAACATTTGGTTAATTTTTAAAATACAAGTCATATTTAATTTAGTATTATTTCCTTAGCCTTAAATATAATAGACGCTAGTATGATGAAGAAAAAGTAGAGTGAGAGCCCGTATCTATTGCCCTTCCATTTCCCTGAATGAATTGCTCTTAAGAAGAATTTGGAACAGTGGGGGAAGGCATTGTTCCCTTTGTCCCCTCTGCCAACATGAGCATTATCTGGGAGCATGGCGATTGTCAGCCCAGAACCACAGAGTGAAGTTGACAGTCTTGGCACCCAGCTCTGTCTCTAATAGGTCATGTGACTTACAAGTCCTTTTCCTTGGAGCTTCACTTTCCCATACAATTGTGAATCAGCATATTTTCAAAGTCCCTTCCAGTTCTAACCTCCTAGGACCCGATTTAAAGCTCTCTAAAAAGAACCTGTGTTATTTCAATCCTTATTAACCTCATTTTATCCTCAAGGGACTCCAGTGAGTACTCATCTGTTTCTCTATGTGTCACATGGTAGGTGGATTTCATTTCTGAAGGAGTCAAAGAAACCACAGCCCTCTGGGAGACAGGGAAGGGACCATGAGGAAAGCTGATCATTTCTTCACCCCATTATGAAATGGATACATTTTTCAGTTAATCCTTTAGTTCTCAGGATTTTGTTCAGAAAGTCCAACATTTATCAGAACAAATGTTGAATGTGTGTCTCTTCCACGTCCGATAGTCACTTAGACTTACAAGTCTGGCTGTGGTAAGGGGCGAGACAAAACAGAAATTTTATCTGCATTCACCTGGGTTCTCTAATACAGGTGCTCTCAACGTGGATAGCTGTAAGGCTTTATCTCACAACTGAAGTCTGCAAGGATAGAGAGGGAGTCAAAAAACCAAGCAGATTTTAAGTTGTTCCTATGTATACAAACTGGTTTGGGGGAAACTAGTGGAATTCAGCACTTATTTAGGATGAAGTTATGAATATTCAGCTGCTAAGTAGTGGATCTTGCTGAATTCATCCCCTTCTCTGTATTCTGTGTGCACAGACCACGACTTGAAAATTAGTGCTAATAGCAAAACTCTTTTGCCTTTTCCAGATTTTCCTCTTGAGACTTTCTTGAGGGAAGAATTGCTCCCCTGGTGTGGTAAAGAGTAGCTGAATATTTTGAAGAGCCATTCAGTTCATTATTTGTAATAATAATTGAAAACCTTGAGTTGAATAATTTAAAGATCTGGATGAATCATCAGATTCAAAATCAGGATACCAATGGCAATGATTCATTTGGAAATAACCATGAGTTTTTTTTAAAAGTTCTGGTTTGACTGGATAGATCAGAGTAGAAAAACAGTTGAAGGAATGAGAAAGCTATTAGGAACACATGTTTAAAAATATAAGAGAGATTCTTTGAAACACAGGCTTTTTTATTTTATGGTAGAGGGAAATGTCAAGGACATTGCTATTTGGCAAGTAGAAAATTCTTTCCCTGAAGTACAAAGAGAACTAAATTTTATCTTTCGTTTCATTTAGTGAAGAGCTTAAGAGCCCAAGCTCAAGATCAATACATGCAAGATTGACTCCTAATAGTGGGCCTATTATTTGTGTAAGATCTTAAAAATGACTTATCTTCACTTTTCTTAACTATATTGGGGACAAGTGCAGCACATGACAGCCCATTCTTGGAAAGGTCTGGGTACAATAAAATGAGATGATATATATGGTTTCTGGGAAAAAAAAAACCTAAAATTCCAGTAACTGTTTCCTCCTTTTATTAGTAGTATTTGCAAAATATGTCCTGAGCAATTCTTAAGAACCAGCATCAAACTGGAATTTGAAGACAAAGTGCCACCAAGTAGCTCATAGCTTAATGGAACTGCATAATAAATAAGAACATTATAATATCATATGAACCAAGAGAGACTAAAAGTCTCTAAAAGGCTCTAAACGTATATGGGGGAATTATTAAATGACATATGGTATACTAAGGAAATTCTGGGTATGAAAAACGGTATCTGAGTTGTATGACAAAATCAGGAGGAAAATTACTGTAAGAAACAGTTGGCTGTTAATCTGACAAGTTTGAGAATACCAGAAGTTGTGTGTACTTCAAAGTAATTTTGCGATTCAATAATGCTGCATAATTTCATTTATCTAGTTGCTGGTGTCTAAGGTGTGGGAAAGGAATGTATAACTCTGGAAAGGAGACAAAATTCAGACTTTAAAAGCCATCGTGGGACAGTTCAAGGACTTTGGATTTATTCCTTTAAGCAACAGGCCTGATTTCAGTGGCTTCCATTGTTGAAACCATAAAAACTGAGACGATGACAAGATGGTTTCTTGTATTTGAGAGAGATTACTGTGATAGCATGGTTGAGGGTGAATGTGAGGCAAGAGAGAAGAGTCAAGTCCATGTGTGTGAGCCAGAGAGTTTTGCCTCAGTTTTGGAAATGATGAATATAAGGTGGTTAGCTGACTCAAGTAAGAAAAGTCAGGTACCAAATGTTATTATAAGTGAGGGACTTAACGGGAAAGATTTTGCATGACTATGTTTGTTATGGGGATTTTCCACCTAAAGAAGTTAAATGAAACCTAGACAGTCAATGCACTTTATCAGAGATAGATTTGAAAAAGGCGGGGGGAGCCTCAAAGAACAAGCAATTGTCTTTACTAGAAGACCTAGATATTGTACCTACATTTAGACAAGCAAAGAGCAAATGCTACCTCATGCAAACAATTGGTCATTGTCTCTAAAGAATGTAACAGTTGAAGAGATGGAATTGCTGATATGATTTTTACACATGATATGCATGTACTGAATAACAACAATATGCCCCATAAAGATGTACAAAGATGTCTTAATGACAAATAATACCATTTAAAATAAAACAGCAGAAAGAATATGTAGGAATTCCTTGTACTAGTCATGCAATTTTTCTCCAAGTTTAAAATTAAATTAAAATGTCATCAAAAAAGGAACATCTTGTCCACAATTATGTCAACAGAAACATTACCAAATATAATTACTAATGAATGATTTCAAATCTAAAAAATTGTATAGGATAGAGATTAACCAAGAGGGTTCAAATTTTACTCAACTGGATTTGTGAGTCATTTCGCTAGTGTTGCCAATGAAAGAATTTTACTTCTGGGTTCGGGGTGTAGCTCAGTGGTACAGTGCTTGCCTTGCACCCTCAAGGCATTGGGTTTGAACCTTAGCAGAGATACCCCATAAAAAGATTTTAGCTTCAATGTTATGTCATCATATAAGGATAAAGGAACATTGCCTGCTTCTCTGCTACTGTGAAATTTCCTAGTCATCCACACTGAGGGATTAAGTAAATGTGTTTTTATTCCACTCAATGCGTAACAACCAGATTTCAAGAAAATGCAGGGAGGAATAGAGAGTCTAGTTACCCAAACTGAGAAAGTGCAGTTTTTGGAATCCAACTTCAAGGCTGTAAGCTTGACACTGCTAAATAAATGTTTTTATTAACAGAACTCAGCTCATTTACAATCTTTGACTTGGGGCTCTTACTCGGTAATGCCACAGAAAATGACATAGTGATTTTTTTGGGGGGTAACATTTTCCCATTTCCTTTAACTTGAGAAAAATCTATTGAAGCCCAGGGGCTTATAGGAACAGCAAACTTTTATCTCTTTTCTTTGGGAGAGTATGTACAGGACAAGTTATTTTATTTCCATGAACCTGCTCATGATGTATCAGCCAGAAGGGCTTTTTATTGGTTTTTCAATACAGGATGAAATGAATTTGTGTTGTTAGAATTTTGGGAGAGGTATCTTTTAAAGTTGGTCATTTAACAGTATCCTCTGCCATGTAACCTTTCAACATAAAAACGTAATAGAAAAAAACTACAGAAATGTAATGAGTTCAAATATCTGAAAAAAGCAACCTTTTAAACTAAGAATTTTCAAAGCATAGTTTAATGATAAAAATGCTTTTGATATGAAAAAGTGTACATATTTTACATTGGACCTTACAATTCTTCCCAGTAACCTCATCTTGTAGTAGTATGTATGATATAATTATTTTGTGTATAGTTTTTAGTAACCTTTGCAGGTTATACACCTCAGAACAGGGTTCTACTGGACCTTGTGTGAATTACATAACTGTTCTAAGCCTCAGTTTCTTCAAATAAAGAACATAATAGCACAATGCCATCTACTTACTGTTTTAAATGAAATAATGCATATAAAATATTTAGCTTGATGCTTAGTCTATTCCAAGTGGTCAATATATGTTTGCTATTATTATCATTATATGAAAGCATTAACAATTTTATCCTTGCTAATTAATGTATCTATTAGTTTCGTGGCACAGTACATCAAAATAGTCACATTCATCAATGGTCTGAATTTATTTTCTTATTCTCTGGAAAATTTAAAATCACAATGTCATTTTGTGTGCTAATCACTTAATCATATAATCGGTCAATATTTGTTTTTAAGCTAACTCGGCACCAAATTAGTCAATATTCAGTTTTGAAAACTTCTGCCTTAGATATTGTGGAGAATATAATATTTCTCTCCCTTATGATTATTCTTGCTTAGAAACCAAAAGAATGACTACCTGCTACCCTTTTCAATTATTTCAATTCTCTTGAGTTAAATAAATAGATAAAGCTCTTCTTTCAAATGTTGGGGACATACAGATTGTAAGGCTCAGACTTTAATCCTTTAGCATCAGTTTGATGGGGAAAAATGATTATAGTATATTGTCATATGTAAGCACTATGTATGTCTATGTATGTCTATGTACATATCTGGAAGAATGAAACAAGAAGCATGTAAAGGATAAGACCTATACACTATTTGGTTACAGGAGAAAAGCATTAAGTGGGGTTAGGGAAAGTAAATGTGAATGGATGGGATCGGAAAATTGCATGATATGTTGTGATCATTTCCATTCCCACCACATTGCTTCATGGGAAATCTTGTTCTCTCTTCATTTGGGCCTTATAATAAAATACAAATATCTGTTAATTCCATATTCCCTGTGAGATGAAAGCGTATTAATTCCATGATGGGAGATTTCTTGGGTGAAGGAGTGAGGGAATAGAAATCTTCAAACATCCTTTTCCAAGCCCCTTTTTGGTGATCCCCAATGGCGCTTCCATTCTTTATTCCAAGCACTGCAGTGGCTTCCCCTGTGGGACTCTGAGGGTCTGTTCTCACTTCCAACAGTATCAGATCAACTCTTGACTCTTCCTGAAGGGGATATTGAGTTGCTCCAGGTAGAAGCTGCTGGCTGTCTGTGTCTTTCAGGGAAATTACACACAAAGTTTTTCATCACTACCCCTGAGAAATAATCCTTGTTGGTTTCTTTTTGTTCTGTTTTTTTAAATTATTTTTTAATTGTCTTTTGCTTGCTATGTCTCCAGTTAGGTCAAGTTTTACTGCAAAGGGAAAGTTCTAGTTATCTAGAGGAAACTGCTAATGGAATGACTTCTTGGCATCACACAAATTAGGTGATACAGGGTGCTTGGCCAAAGCACAGAGTTGATTTTTAAATTCTAATTCTTCAATTCACAGGGGCAAAGGAGCACCTGACATAACAGCCTAGAGCCATCCATGTTTTCCATCTTTCCCTAAATTGGACAAGCAAATAAAGGCAGATTCTGGGTTTTATTCTTGAATGACTGAATCAGTATTTCAAATATGGGACATGGGATCTGCCCTTTAAACCAATGCCTACTCTATAGTGATTCTTTTTCTTGCTAATATTTTAGGAGTTTTGATATACAGTAAAAAATTTGAAGACATCAAAGAGTTTTGAAAGTTGCGTTTGGGAAAGATTAACGTGCCAGTGTAATAGAAGATAGATTATATCAAGGAGAAATTGGAGACCATGACATAGTTGGAAAGTTATTGCACTTCTAAAGCAAGTCTAGGGGCATGAGAACAGATATTAATCTGGTGTTGGGGTGGATGTGTGGCTGTAAATCATGATAATGAATAGAGGAGATTGTGATGTGCATGTTTTATTTTGAAATGCTTAAAAGACACCCTCTAGCATAACAAGCCCTGCCTGTCATTAAGAAATAGTGAAGGGATGGGCATTTACTTTAAAAGCTCCAAATGTTCCCCATGAGTATTGACAGAAAATTTTGAATTGAATATGACCATTCAATTTCTTTAAGAAAGGCATGCACTGAATTAATGAGACTGAGAAAGAATCATCTCACCATCGTTGTGAATGCAACCAGATGGCCAGTCACACATGCTACTGCAAAACACTGAATTGATTTTGCATTTTTTTAAATGTGGGCTTTGCTTATTCTAAGATGGAAGCTTTTATGGGAAAAGTCCATGGAGAGAGGTCAATGATAGAATCAACGGAGAAAACACAAAAACATAAATAAACATCCAAATCTCTTAAAGAGAGATACAAAATAGATGTGTATCTCAGCTCTAGAAACTCAGGCAAAAGCAGTTCTAGAATATAAAATCTGGAAGCATCTTTTGAGGGTCTAATGTCCTTTGTTATAAAAGTGATAAAACAGCAGTCCAGAGAGAGGTCCTAATTATTTACTTAGGAATGTAATTTCTAGATTATAGCATATCAATGCATTTAAATTACCACATTTTTCTAACACTGGCAGAATCTTGTATATATGGACATTGGGTTTAAAAAATCAAGATAGCAATGCAGAGTTGTGGGACAAAGGATGGTATTCAAACAAACATTAATGAAACAATTATATACACATGTTTTTTTTTTTTTAAGTTTGCAAACTAGTTATGACAAGGCCAGAATTAAAGTTTCCTCTCCTGCAGACTTTGTATATTCAACACCTTATAAGCTGTTTCTATTTTCTTCAAAATTGATCCATGTCACAGCAATGGAATCCCACGTGTGTTTTCTACCTTATGAATTTTCAACAATAAAGGTGATGCAGTATATAAAAATCATTATCAGTAATTTCAAATTCCTGTTATCCTCTTTCCCATGCACATCTACTCTGTTCTTTTTTTTTATTTAAAGATTTTATTTTTATTTATTTTCTTTGTTGACTCAAAATATGTATTTATGGCATACAATATGCTTTGATATATACATTCACTGGGAAATGGTTAAATTGTTAATCAACTCCGTTCTTTTAAAGGAAGCTATTATTTGACTTAAACAATACATTTTGCCTGATTTTTAAGTCTTAAACAAGGAAATTATGCAGTATTTTTTATTACATTTTTGTTTTGTACAATATTATATTCATGAGATACAATGTGTAACTGTGGTTCATATTTTTGTTATTTAGTGTTTTCATTTTATAAATATTTATGCTAAATAAATTCTTATATGTATACATTCTATAGTTTATGGCCACTTTACATTTTTTAAAAGTTTGTTCTATTAAAAGCAATGCTGTCTTGAAATATACTTTTGCATGTCTTTTAGAAATATATGTTTCCTTATTGAGTATATACCTAAGAGTGCAATTTCTAGTTTATAATACATGAATGCATTTAGCTTACCATATTCTATTAATACTGTATGCTACTTGTATATATGAATATTTGGTTTAAAATTAAGACAGAAATGACAAGCCATGAGGCAGAGGATAACCTTTAAATTAAGTATTACTTAAAAAAACTAGATTCATCCATTTTTTTTTTTAAAATGAACCTTGATCCCTACCTCATACTGTACAAAAATCAATGCTAGATATATTTTAGTAAGTATTTAAGTTTTAAAAAGCTGTCATAGAAATTATTTTATGTACTATCATGGCTATTGAACAGAGAAAAAAATATAGATTGATAAAAAATTAACATAAATTACTTCCCTTAAAATAAAAGCCCACAGAGTGGAAGATATTTACAACATATGCAACTGATGAAGGGATTCAAGAGAGAACATGGAAAGACTTCTGCAATGCAGCACAGGAAAGACTACCTGATAAAAACTGGATCAGAGTTTAGAATGGGCATTTCATAAACAAGATATCACAATAGCAATAAAAGCACAAAACTAAAATTAAAAATAGAATTAGATGTCTCCAGCTTGTTAAAATTCATTGGAACAAAGGAAAACACAGTGTTCACTCACTCATTGTTCATGGGAGTATTAATCGAAGCAACTACTTATGAAACTGTCTTACATTACTCACTGGATGTATTGATACTACCCTGAGTATAGCGGCAACAGCATGTGCCTCCTGAGGCAGGTGCTGAAATACTCAAAGCATTTTTATTCACAGTAGACTCAGCATTAAAACAATACAGATATTTAGCAATAAGAGTACAGATTAATAATTTATGTACAAAATCATGCAATAATATATAGCAAAGGTTAGCAACGTTTTTCTTAACAGGTCATGAGGGACTCATAAAGAAGAATCATAGGGACCAGAAGAAATTGGGGTTTTCTTTCTTTACCAGGGTTCTGTTGACCCAATGTTTACTTTGTGATTATCCATTGAGCTATGCATATTTTGTGCACTTTCCTATGATATAGTGAAAATGGCCTAAAACAATTCAATGGCCTAAAAGAGATTCATCAAAATTTTATAAATAGTCCTTATATTAGAAACAAGTGGGGAATATTGTGGGGTGGAGGAAAGCAAAACAACAAAACAATTGAACCTCCAAAGATAGTCAGGCTACTTTGGGAAATCTGCTATGAAGTTAAATCCACATGCTCTTCCACAATATTTTAAAGAAATTACTATGGCATCGTGAAGAAATAATGAAGAAGAAATAGATTTCGGGTTTTAGAGTAGGGGCTCAGTCTTTGTAGGAAAAGTTCTATAACAGAGATTGATTTGGACAAGGGATGAAGGTTGGGGGTCTTTTTGAAGGGGAATTCAAAACATGAGTAGTCTCCCATCATCCGTTACAGAAATGTTCCAATACCCCCAGAGGATGTCTGAAATCACAGATGATACGAAATCCTATATACACTGTTGTTTTTCTCTCATTCATACATGTACAAATTTAGTGTCTTTTCCATGTTACCTAAGCCCTTATCATGTTCTTTGGCAGTAACTTTTTTGATATGCCAATTTTTTTATTAGTGCATTATGGTTTTACATAATGGGTTCATTTTGACATGTTCATACATGCATATAATATAGTTTGCGCTGTTTCAATACCTAGCACTTCCTCTTTCCCTCCCCACATGTGGCAGTATCTGTTGCAGTATCTGATGTACCAAAGCAAAAACTAGGATGAATTTCTTTTTTCTTATTAATGATTTCATGAAGAGAAGATTCATTCTTACCATATATCTTAGTAACCTCAGCATAATAAAATTTTTTTTATTACTCAGTAAGAACTCTACTTTTTCATTTAAAAACTTCTCTTCATTTACAACTTCTCTTTGGCATATATGAAATTCTGGCATCACTACTCTTGTACTTTGGGGCTATTATTAAGTTAATTCAGTATTACTTGAACATAAGTCCTGCCATATCACAACAAGTTGATATAAAAACCTAGATAACTACTAAGTAAGTAATGGACACCGACATGGCATGGATACCCTGGGTAATGGGATGATTTTCATACTGGGCACGACAAGTGAACAGTATAAGATTTCATTATGGTACTTAGAGAAGTGCACAATTTTAAAAACTTTGAATTGTTTATTTCTGGCATTTTCTGTTTAGTGTTTTTAGACCAAAATTGAGCATGAGTAATTGAAACTATAGAAAAGAAAACCATGAGGGGCTATTGGATCTGATGCTAGTTATATTTCAAATGCAGTTATATCATACTTAATAATCTGTTTTTGCATTTGTTAAGGTCATACCCTAATTTAGTGGAGTAGAAAAATATAGGATTAAAAAATGTTTTGGAATGTTCTCCACTCCATTCTTGGAAATACTGTCTGTATTCTTGAAAGTTATTTGAGTGCCACACAGCAATTTTCAGGACAGACTCATCCAAAGTTGACTGATAGAATTCAAGGAGACAGAATTCAGAATGAGGCAAAAGAAATTTTAACATGAGGAATTATTCCTGAAACCTTGAATGATCTCTGGCCCCTTCTCTTTCAGTTGCTGGAGATATCTGCTTTACTGAATATTTTAACTGGGCTTCTTACCATTCATCTTTCTCTGCAGCAATCTTGGCTGGTGCCCATTTTCATGGACAATTGACTCTTGACTTGTTCTCTTCTCCATGCAGCCTCATCCTTATTGTTTTCATTTTTTGTTTACATGACCTCTGGCCTGTTCATTTCATGTGTGCTGAGCTCCTTGCATCTGTCTCCTCACTTGGTCATTTAAAATCCTGTCTCCCTGACTTACCCTGACCACAGTAAATGAGCATTTATATACATGTGGCAAACATGATGTTTGGATATACTGATTTTTTTTTTTTTTTGGTTTAAGCAACAAAAAGATATGTAGAAAAAGAGCAAGAAAGAACTAGGGAGAAAAATTACCAGGAAGACTGTGAATAAATAGTGAAAAAAAGCAAAACAAATATTTAAAAAGTAATTTACTAAGAAATATGATGTTGCGCAGAGTACTCCAGAAATCTTACCCCATGAAGAGTGACTACAGGAGATAAAGAAGAGGGCACATATTGATTAGAGGAGCAAGAAGAAGGCAGTTTATAGAAGTATAACATGAAGATGAGCAAAATGGTGTAGTGTGGAGCCTAGGTTCAATTTCTATGAATGGCAAAGAATGTAATTTTGTCTCAAAATTTAAAGTTGAATTGGAACCCAGAAAGAAAGGGCAGCAGATTTTCAAATTCCGTAACAAAGCATCATCTCTGTACACTGTGTGTTAAACTGATTCTAGCATATGCGGGAATGATGTTACAATCAGTAATGGGATATGAAGGATACCAGGTGGCAATTTGGTTTAAAAAATTCTTCACTGGTTAGATGGTGTGAGAAGTTTTACTGACGTTAAGATGAAAGGAGAGGTTGTAGGATGTTTAATCCAGAGCAGAAAATTAAATTGAAATCATTCTGTCACCCATGGACCTCCCTGGACTTCAAGAGGCGTGGTCTAACTTCCCTATGTCACCCTGAATAACTCAACGTTCTTGCTTTTGTCTTTTTTTTTTTTTTTTTGGTGGGGTGAGGTACCAGGGATTGAACTCAGGGGTACTCAACCACTGAATCACATTCCCAGACCTATTTTGTATTTTATTTAGAGATAGGGTCTCCCTGAGTTGCTTTGTGCCTCGCTGTTGCTGAGGCTGGCTTTCAACTCGTGATCCTCCTGCCTCAGCCTCCGGATAGGCTGGGATTATAGGTGTGAGCCACGACTCCTGGCTTGCTTTATCTTTTCCTTCAGCACATTTAAAACCCTGTACCTTTACACTGAAGATACAACCAGCACAGAACTTGTCAGCTCTAGTATTCACACAGAAAACAACTATATAATAAGTATGCAAGTGCTAAAAAAGGAAAGGGGCAGTTTGCTAAGAAAGTATATATTGGAGAACTAATCTGCACTGGAGATTCAAGGTAGTTACTCTTGAAGAAATGAAATCGTGCCAAAATCATCCTAAACTTAAACTTCTTAGCACACAGCGATATCCTCCAAAATTCTTCCCTAACCCTTGCTCATCCTGTCCCCCCACCTGGAAATTGTTCCTTGGTTCATTATGGCACAAAGTCTGGTAACTTTCTGTGAATGTTTGCCTACACATAAGGCTCTCAACAGATTGTAAAGCTGCATGTCTGAGTCAGTTTTGATGTATTCCATGAGGACTGATCATTTATTTTATGCCCTCAAATATACCAAATCACATTAGAGTTTTACTAAAAAAATAAAAATAAAAAAGCTTACAACATAAAATGGGAAATTTGAGGTAGAGAAAATTGGGTATCACCAGTTTGCAATCACCCATGTATGGTTTAATAGACTTTTTAAATAACAGTGGCAAATGTAATTAGCAATGATTCCCAAGTATTTCCTCAATGATGAGTTTATTAAGTAAATTTTTCTGTCCTTAGCTCTATAGTGATTACCCAAGAAGACTAAAGGAACAGCATGTGCAAAATATTAGGCTGCCCACAACATTCTCCGAGAGGGTTCCAAAGAGACTCATTTCAGCTGACACTGTGCACTGTCACTCTGCAAGGGAAAATGGAGGCAATATGTCATTTCTGTGGGGATTCTAGGCTTTTGACATAGGTACCTTGGCTAAATTCTGGCTCTTTTTAACATTATCAGCATGAACTTCCACAGGTTACCCCATCAATCTCTCTCTCTCAGTATCTTTACTTACAAAATAATACTAAGTAGTATTTCATTGCAAGATTGATTTAAGAATTTAACAGGATATTGCAAGTGTAGCACTTATCTCAGGACAGGGTTATATTTACAAAGTATACCTTCTGAAAATGATTGAAGTCCAACTTAAATTGGCTTAAACAAACAAACAAAAATGATTTTCTTTTTTCTTTTCTTTTTCTTTGGTCTTAGATAACAGGGAAGGATGGAGGTGGGCAGGACTCCAGGTCTAGATAATTCAAAGAATCCAATTCTTAACAGGATTTCCTCTTCCTTTCTCTCATCTTGCTCCACTAAGCCTCAGCTTCATTCCTTCTTACTGCAGACAATTATTTATTTATTTATGTATGTATGTATGTATGTATGTATGTATGTATGTATTGGCAGGAAGACAGGTCATGTGTTCTTTTTGACTTCATTTCAGTAGTTTGTGCTAATGGGCATGAGTGGCTTTACATGTATGACTTTGGCAACATAAAAATCTCCAAAAGAAGCCCATTTCTCCAGTCTTGGACCACATGTCCACACGTGTAGCAGGGAATTGATATTGGAATTTTTAGTAAAACAAAACTGGTGAAGTGGAGAAAATAGTAGCTCCCAAAAGGAGCAGATAAAGTCATAGGGAGGAGAGAAAATAGCAAGATTGAAGAATGATATGAAGTTCTACTAAAAGGTGAATGTTAAATAGATGTCATGTTCCTGTTATGGCAGAAATTAAACATAATGTTTGTGAAGACTTGAGTTAACAAAAAGGGGATTAGGAGTGACTTCCCTGGAATAGAAAGGAGAGTAAGCAAGGAGGGAAATCCCAGCGAGTTCAGGTGTTCCTGTTTTTCATCTTATAATTCAGAATTTTCTCAGCAAAAGGAGGGTAAGAGAACACACCTGGGCTGGCAGGGCAAATGTGCCCCAAAATATCCATGTCTTAAATCCTCTAAACAAAGGAATATTCTGCCTCACATGGCAAAGGAAACTTGCAGCTGCAATGAAGAATCTTGAGATGGGAAAATTTTTCTGGGTCATAAGCATGAGCCCAGTATAAGCACAAGGGTTCTTAGAAATGAAAGAAATTGCTGACTTTCCAGATGAAGGAACTGGCCCCAAGCCAAGAAGTGCACTAAGGGCTGGAGGATGAGAACGCATCCCTGAGACTCCAGAGACGCACATCCTGCAAGCACATTTCAGACTTCCAAGCTCACACATCTATGCAATAAGAATTCTTGGTTATTTCAAGCCACTGAATTCATGGTATTTTGTTACAGCAATCATAAGAAACTAATATAACATCCGTCCACTTATTCTCATTTAATTCTCTTCTTCCCCTCTTCTTCCATGACACTCTACCCAATTTACTAGGTGTTCCATATAATTGGTCTCACATTCATTGCCTCATATTTTTCTAAAGAGTGGAGCCATGACTTCAAAAAAATAACTCATCACTATGGATTCAGAATAAATTACTCTCTTGTGCTGCTTCAATTCTTACACCTATGAGCAGTTTGGTTTTTTCCTTTTGGTAAACACATCTAGGCCCAGAGCAGGTCAAAGGCAAGCAATAGACAGTTTTATGGTCTCAGATTATTCAGCTTGGACAAGAAAATGTAATCATTATTTGAAATATTTTGGGTCGACTTTCCAATTATGGCTTCTCAGGTTCTAGGGTGACTTATGGGAAAGAAGATGATCTGCTAGAAGTGGAACAATGAGACAGAATCACCATGGGAAAAGTTGCAAAGAAATGTGGAAGGCTTGGGCATCTCCTCACCTTTGATTATCTAGTAGTCACTGAATCTGTTTAGGACTTGTCTGCTAGTTTGTCTGTAGCTGGTGTACTGAACAGTAAGTCTCATGATTGTAATCAGAACACGATTTTATTTTCTCTTCCTATTATCCCAGTTACTTTGTTAGGTAGCAGGGAGTTAACTTTTTCCCTGAGAAAAACTCAGGTAGACCCATAACTATTCTGATTTCTTAATTCATTCAAAATTTTGGAGTCAGAGTCAACAGAGATCTCAGCACTCAGATTGTTCAATTTTATGGATGAGTCAAATTTTTTTCACAGTTATAGGCTCTACCAGATTCCAAGTGAAGATTGTTACTGTTGGAGACAGAGTCTTACCTTGGGTCTCTTCACAAACTTTAATTAATAAGCCTTCCTGGGCTGACTCTTAGGAAAGGAGGACTGGGAAGGTATGGAATAGATCTTTTCCCTGAGTGATACAGTCACAGTAGGTTTTATGTTGTCTCAGTGTGTCCAGTGTCCAAAGTTGATGTAGGTTTCCAGATGAAGTAGACAATGCCCAGTTAAATTTGAATTTTAGATAAATGTCAAACTCAGCCTTCTTTTGTCTCATGCAATACTGGTGACATTGTCATACTAAAATATAATTTGTTGTTTATTTAAAATTCTAATTTACTTCATATCTTGCATTTTTATATGCTCAGCTTGCCAACTTATATCCTTAAGGGACTTCCTGTTATTATTCTCCAATATTTTTATTTCCAATTTTTAACTACAATTCCTTTGATGTGTTTGATCATTTCTGTACTGATAGAAATACCACCTTGCTGGCCCCTGTAGTACCATGTTGAATAAGGTCTAAGATAATCCCACACTGCTATTCTGCTATGTATGGCCCATATTTGGGCAATAAAAAACACTCATTCAAACTTTGCTCTAGTTACTACAGTGTAGGTCACCAATTTTTCTACTTCGATTTTGTTCCTGCTATCTGGGCTGCGAGAACACTGTCTCTAAACTTTAGCATTTCCAATCTACAGTCACACACCATCTCGAGGCACTTTTTTTTTTTTTTTTTAACCTGCAGGTGACACATATTAGACAGGCAGAGGATTTACAATGAAGTCTCCTTCTCCAAGTCTGAAATTAGATGCAGACACACCCCAGCTTTATCCTGAAGGAGAGGGATTCATAGCAAAGAAACACCTTCAGAGATGTGTCTCCACATTCTCTCAATTCAGTGATGAAAAGTTGGAATCCTCTTATTCTTTGTATGTTTATAAATACATATTTTTTAACTTTTGAAAAATTGCACTGTGGTCTGCATAACTCACTCTGGTGCATCTTATCTGTTGCATCTACATCTTGGTGCTTTGAACAAAATATCAAACTTAGAATCCTATCCACATAAAAGGTTAGAATACACAATCTCTAAAACCTATTCTTACACTAGTTTTCTACATTTGGGCTCAGTTTCTTCTCTCCTGTTGTATTTTTATTCTGTCAGATGTTAGATATCTCATCTTTGCTGTACAAATTCGTTTTGGTTCTGAAATTTTCAAATGTTTTTACAACTTTAGAGTATTCACCTGAGGTGTGACAAGATTTACAAAAAAGCAAATTATTTTTAAAATATGAAAGAATATGTGTAGAAACATTGGATATATCATTATAAAAAGTAAATTCATAAAAATATAACTTTCCCCAATATTCTCCAAGACTCATTGTTGCTTAAAAGATCAGGTGCAAATTCCTTGGTAGAATATTCTTACATGAATATTAAAATATTCTATGACCTGATTCTGGCTCACCAGCCTCATCATCATCACCCTACTTTTTCTTCAGCACGTTGCCTTCCTTTTAAAATATTATGTTATCAAATGAATTAAGTTACTTCATGCTTCTAGAATTTGCTTACTCTGTTCCCTTGTCTTAAAATTCTTTGTTGGTCTTACCCAAGTGGCATAAGTTCCTATGATTTTAAGACTCAAGTTGAAAAATCACCTGTCCTAAATGCAATTGCCCTCTGTGGTCTAAACTGATTCTACAAATATTTCTGTAATGACTTCACAGAAGAATGACTGGGAATATATACTTTGCTGCAGGATCTGTATCATTTTTCTCTGCAATCACAGCAGCTGGTTCAGTATCATAGAATGTGCTCAATATAAGTGGTTCAGAGAGTAAATGAATGGTATGTGAGATCCCCTTCAGTGTGGTCATCGTAGGATGGAACACCAATACTTCTGCTAATATTGACAGTGGACAAACTCTGGGGATATTCGGTCTTGAATCTCAGAGCCATTTCAGAGCCTTACAAGAAGGCATTCTTGTTCTTCTATGTTTTTGGTTATTGGAAATAAAATAAAACATTCTAAAATAAATAAAATAAAGATCAAGCTCACCCAGAAGATAAGGGTATAAAGTTTTTGAGAAGATTGAGTACAGGTATTAAAGAAGATTTGTTTGAAAAAGAGTAATCAGCAGAGATGCCTATGTTCCTTCAAAGATAGAATCCTACATTATCTAGTGAACTATTGAGAATACTTTTACAATAGGAAGGGAAATCTTTATTTCTACCAACATAGAGTCCTGGTTTGATATATATATTTTTAAAGTTTTTGAGAAGTGTTTGCAGAATGTCTTAAAAGATTTTGTCCACTTCCTACAAGGTATTAGAGGTTCTGAGACCATCTGAAGGGACCTAAAATGGCTGTAGTTAGGCTCCTGCTGAACATTCCGGTGGACTGTGTTTTTGGTGTGTAGTCAAGGTCATAATACTGTGACTCAACAAATGTACTAAAGGTCATAACCATTTGCTTGTGAGCATGTGTCACTGATGTAGCCTGTTGGTGGTGCGCCTTGTTTGTCTGGCTTGAAATAAATGTACGATTGCACAAATGGTGTGACTCTACTTCATGTACAACCAGAAAAGTGAAAAATTCTGCTCCAACTGTGTACAATGAATTAAAGAGCTTTCTTCTGTCCTGTCTAACTGTTTAGAACGAATAAAAAAAAATAGGTTGGGGGGCAAAAGAAAAGCAGGCCTATGGAAATGGCTTGTGGGGGGATTGCAGGGCCTAGCTAAAGGCAATTCTCACCTCAGAATAAAGAATGACTACTATCCCAACTCGGCTCACATTTTCTTTCAACTGCTAGAGCCCTAAATCCTGCTTCCTGCGCCTGAGCCTCAGCCTCAGCACAATACCATCTAAATAGGCTAACATTTGTTTCATTATATAATAATAAAATGATCTGTTTAAAAGTTTTATAGATCTTAAAAGATTTTAGTTTTATTTAATAATCTAAATGTATGTGAAAGAAAGAATATGAAATTGAAACAATGGTCAAAAAATAAATACAAGTAGAACACTTACTGGCAGCCTGCCTGCAGGAATCTCCTAGGAAAACCAACACTTTATGTACAATAAACAATGAAAGAAACTAGCTTGCTATACATCAGACTTTCAGGAAGCCAGATTGATATCTCTAGCTATTATAACCCAGGGTCTAGGAACAGCTTTTATAACAGTTGGCCCAAAATAGTCAGAAGTTGATTAATAATAAGCAAACTTCCCTATTTTTTATCCCCGCTTCCAACTTAAGACCAGATAAAGTCCTATTATGTATCACTAACCAGTCACATAGGATCTCTATTTCTAGTTAGTCTGCTACTTCCTTATACCAATGTTCTCCATCAGGGCATATTTGAAGTTGTTTCAAGATTGAGGGGTCTGCATCTGGTGAGGGCTATCTTGCTACATCATTCCAAGGTACAAAGTGAAAGGCAGGAGCACAAAAAAATGTGCACATTAGAGAAGAAATGGAACCACACTCATCCTTTTATCAGGAACCCTCTCCCACTCTTGAGATAACATGTTTTTTTTTTAATTCATTCATCATCTAATTACTTCTTAAAGTTCTCACTCCTAAACTTGGTTTCTTTGGGGATTGAGGTTCCAACACATGCATTCTGGTGGACATAGTCAAACCATAGCATACTTTTCCCACTGTGAAGCTCTGCCACTCCTATAGCTCCCTTTGAGTCTCTGCCAAACACAAGTGATGGTAGCTGATTGCCTTGCTATAGCAGCTCTGAATAAATAGCCTTTGCCTTTCTCATTTTTTTTTTAATTTTTACATTTTTGATGGTTCTACTTTTTTTCTCTCTCTCAGAAATGAATAAATGCCATGCACCTTAAAATTAGTATACTTTCTTCTATAAAAAAAAATCATGTGGAATCATGGCCATCATTAAGAGAGCAGTTCCTTTATTTTTATACTGCATCAGGCTATATTTAGAACTGATTTGATCCTGATTTCACATAATAGCTCTTTCCAGTTTCGTCCCTTTTATTATCACTGCTCTTGATTACCTAGGCACTAATTACAGCTTTAATTACATTCTCATCTCTTCCAAAGATCAGGAACCTTTTGAAGAGAAGAAGAAAATAGGAGTAATTAATTGCCTATTCACAAAGGACCCCAAAATGCATTGTGTTTTTGTGAATCAGCAGTTCCCACTTGCTCTTTCACAACCCATGTTAGAAAAGTTGCCTGATAGATGAGGAAACTGCAGTGCAAGTGCAGAGTGCTTCAATATGCAATGTGGTAGTGCTGATGGGTGGAAAATTACAGGGTAAACTGCTGTGATATGCAATCTGTAAGCAGCAGCAGAATAGAGTGCAGTTCTGGCTTGATTGTTCCCCTTGGTAGATGGCGACCTGGGGTTGCTACTCTAGCTATTTTGAAATCAGCCTAGTTCTGAGAGTTATGAGCATGAGATCTCTTCACAGCTCTAGTCTGCTGACTCAAATGTCATGTTTGATCAAATGAAATGCTCTAAATGCTAGCTAGGTTGGGGACTCCAGGCTGTTTGTTCTCAATTCTAAAAGCAGTGTGAATTTTTCTTTTTCTTTCTGAGAATGTACTTAGGAGAAGATGAATTTTTGTTGAACTGAGGTTGTGTAGCAGAGTAAATCCTACCGTGTGCTTAGATTGTACTTTGATAAGGTTTGCTTATAAAAATCAGATGTGGGTTATAGTAAGTAATTTCATTTAAGAAAAAGAGCAAAGGGGCTGGGATTGTGGCTCAGTGGTAGAGCGTCCACCTGGCATACATGAGGCTCTGGGTTCAATCTCTGGCACCAAATAAAAATAAACAAATAAAATAAAGGTATGAGTTAATCTGCAACTAAAAAATTTTATGAGAAAAAGAGCAAAAGAAAGAAAGAAAAGAAAGGAAGGAAAGAAAGAAGGAAGGCAGGCAGGCAGGCAGATTTCAACCATTTTATTTCAAACCAACAAAAATTTTGTAATCCTAACTGTGGGTCCTTTGCTTTTTCAGACTATGGAGAAATTGAAAAAGTTTATATTTTGAAGAGGAAAGACACAAGCAAATACAACTAACTGTGGGTCCTTTGCTTTTTCAGACCATGAGAAATTGAAAAAGTTTATATTTTGAAGAGGAAAGACACAAGCAAATACAACAGAGATGGCAGACACTACATTTGTCTCTCTGCACCATCTTCCATTATTAATCCTTCAGAATACCTGCATGTGCCTTCAGAGCCAGTTGTCTTCCTTTATCAAAGTTTTCACCCCCCTTGCTTTGGCAGCTGAACCCTTTTTTGCTTTAGGCATAGTGCTCTCTCTTGGACCAGGCCCCTGACTCCAAACCTGTCCATCTTTATTTCCAAATCAAGATAAAACTCTTTCCATGTCCTTAGGGAATCCTCCTGTGAACGTGTTCCAAATCAGATTTTGCTGAGGTGTTGAGAGATCATCCAGGTTTTATTTACTCTGTTCATATCTTCATGGTGAACTGTTGAGAAAGACTGTGGTCTCTCTTGTTGAGAATTTAAATCACTATAGAAGACCAAAAAGGTGATTAGATAGTGTTTTTCTCCCCTCAAGTGACATTATGATGGGCTTTCTAACTTCCCTGTGCAAAGCCCAATTATGGTAATGACCTCATGAAGAAGCACCTGTGATTTCTGGAAACTTTAAGAGTCCTTCCTCCAAGCCTACCCTGCTAAGAGGCAATAGGACAGCCAGAGTTAGGGTTTGAAATATTCTTATTCTTACATCTTATTTCCTTCCACTCCATCTCTACGGTACTTCCAAAGATGGTGAGAACTTCTAAGATGGTCTCCCTGACCATTCTCACAGGAGTTAAGGTTTTGTTTACTTCCTGTTCTAGACACATTAGCTTATTCCTCTCTACAGGAATTTATAATAGAAGGCCTGAAGTCTTGGCTGTAGAACTAGGACTCAACTTGTTCAGGTTTCTGTGAATCTGTCCATCGCTTGCTGAGTGTGTGTGTGTGTGTGTTGGGGGGGGGGCTCTCCTTGTCTCTCTGGGCTTTCAGACACCTCCAGCTCTAGTTCTATTCTGTTCTTGGCCCTTTCTTTCAAGCACAGATTGCTTCCACCTATCTTCCTATCACGACAGATTCGAACATTACAGAATTGAAAAAACAGTTCTACCGTCTCATTGTGTTACCTTGGGTTGCAGATGACTTAAGTTTTCTGAGTACTGTTTTCTTGTTTACCTTCAAACTGGAAATAATAACACCTACTTGTAAAGTCTTTGCAAAAATGTAAAGCATCATAAAATGCATAGTCTGCATGTATACTCAACAGAATTGGGGTCCTCTTGGCTTAGCTTTTCATTCATCTTGCTGAGCTCTTTGATTCTGAAAACAGAAAAAATTAACAAGCATCTTTCTTTTTAGATTAAAATAAAAGTTCATGACGTTTGAAAGTATTACAATTTTATAAAACTAGGTCAAAAAACGTCTCCAGTTTTTTTTTTTTTTTTTTTTTGAGTCATTACTGAATGACTTAGGATTCTTTTATGACTGAATCTGAAGGTGGTAATCAAAGTATACCTGCTTTTGTCAAAAATGACTACATGTTGAATACTGAGGGATTGAGTCACTTGATATGAAGTCTGTCCTTGACTATGAATCAGTCTGAGTCAGAAGTAGATACACTTCTGATTTACTGGCTTTCAGATGATAAAGTTGGTACAGTTTGTCTTGGGTATACTGACCTCCATTTCACCTTATTCCTTTGTCTTTTTATTTCGTGTCCATTTGTGTCATCTTTATTTTCTTTCTCCTAAAAATTTGTAAGAAACTGACAATAGTTATTCAAATACTTGTCATTATCAACCACTAGTTTCTTTCCCTCAAGGACATTAGCATTTTCAACTTTATATGTAGAAGTAGAAAGAAGATTTAGTCCCAATTGAAGACATTTGAGCCAATCCAAAAATGCCTGGAGTATAAGTGAAACCCTTCTCCAAGTCCCTGACAAAGCTACCAGCAATACTTAGATTTGATTGTTCTTTTTCAAGGACATGGATATCTGAAAGTGTCCAACTAAAATACTGGAAGATCAGAATGTAAGTATGGATGCTTTAATAAATAGCCTTGCATGTCCCTTAAAAGACTAAGAGAATGAATTCCCAAAACACGTGCAAGAACACACTGTCCTGGGTCACATGTCCAGATACAGAAAAACTCGGTTGCAGTTTCAATAACTGTAAAATTAAGGTGAAGTTATTATGTATGAAAACATAAGGGATAAGGCAACAAATTTGAATATGTTTTAAGAGCATGTTATCTCTGGACTGAAGCAAGGAAATATTCAAGCATCAGATGCCAGCATATCTAGCAAGTCATGAACTTTTGAGGACCTAAGGGAAAGCTATTTATTTTCCTTTGGTAGAAAATTTGTAAAACACATAAATGGCAAAATATTTATGTAAAGAATAGTAAATGATACATCTTAAAAATAATAACTGCAACCCAATTTGTAAAATGGGCATTTTACAATCAAAGATAGACAAATAGTCAATAAGTATATAAGTGTGTAAAAATTCTCAGCATCATTTGGACCCTGATCCACTGATTTTATACATTTTATATATATATGTATATATATATATACATATATATATAAATTCACACATATAAAATATGTTCTCATGTAGATATCCATTGTTGTTAGCACCGTTTGTTGAAAAGGAGGAGCAGCTCTTTTTTACTTGAAAATTAGTGAAAATAAAACCAGCTTGTGTGTTGATGCAGTAAAAACAAAATCTATTTAGGCAATTTTGAGAGTAAAATTATAGTCACAGTAATTGCTTTAATAATCCACTTTAGTTTAGTTTTTGACACAAAGAAATCATTTTTTTCCAATAAAAATGAATTTATTAAGTAGAATTTAGTTTTTCTGGATAAGTCTATTTAGATGAGCTTATTTCAGTATTTAGAACAAATTGCATGTAAGTACATGTGCCACACATATACATGAAGAAGAAATTGCCTAAATTATTGTCAAGAATAAAATTTGTACTGCTGAAAGACAAACATTGCAATACGATTGAATTATTTTTCATTGATTCTGTTTTCAGGAGCCTATTGATTTATTTTAAGGGTTTAAATACAATATTTATAGGTGATTAAAACTGTGCTTATATGAACATATCTAGTTAATACACTTCTAGATGTACATACAGGTCTTAAGAAACTCATTTATATTTGAGAAAACCAAAGAACTTTTACTTAAGAGTGTGTGTGTGTATGTGTAGGTGTGTGTGTGTGTGTGTTGTTTTAAGAAAAGTCTCTAAAATACATAATTAGCCTTCAGGGTAGAGATATAAGTTCATAAATATTTATATTATATTTTTAGCTCACTCCCTGACATAGACATTTGGTCACTAGCCTCAGCAAAGGCAATTTCTATACTCCATATATCAAAGAGTTCCAAATGCAGGAATCTGGGATTTAATATAATAGATCAACTTCTCATACAAACTCAGGAGATTTTAAAGATTGTACTCTATAAGTATACAAACTACATTATAGTTAGTTGTTAGTAAGACAGAAAGTCACGGTCTGTTCTTGATGCTATAACAAAATATCACAGATTATGTCATTTATAAACAGAAAAAAAAATTATTTCTCATAGTTCTAAGAGACTGGAAAGTCCAAAATCAAGATGCTGCCAGATCTGTTTAAGTCTCTGTCCACTTCCAAAACAGGGATTTATTGCTCTGTCCTTACATAGTGAAAGGCAGATTAAAAAAAAAAGAGAGAGAGAGAGAGAGAGAGGTCTAGCTGGGTTTTTTTTTTTTTTTTTTTTTTTTGGTTTTGTTTTTGTTTTTTCCAGGCCTTGAATGAAAGCATTGAGCCCTTGTGACTTAATCACCCCCAAAGTTTACACCTTCTATACGATCACCTTGGGGTTTAAGTTCCAGCACAGAAAATGTTGGAGGACACATGTCTGCAAACCCTAGTCATTCACTTCTTCAGTATGTATTATAAACACACTGTGAGCCAGAGACACACAAGAAACTCATACTGCAGCTGGAGTAGGGAGCTGTGGAGCACACTCAAGCAAAAATAAATTTTAAAATGAAATCGAGTCACAGAGAGGGGTTTAGGTAGAAGTAAGATATGCAAAGTCTTAGAGGCTGCATTGCACACAAGTGGGAAAAACCCAGTAGTGAACCAAGGATGATAATAGACACAAGGACCAGGTCATGAGAAGTCTCCGTACTTGCCTAAATAACTGGGATTACTTACTGTGGCAATAGAAATCATCAAAAGATAACAAGCAGGAAATGACCTGACCAGGCTACATCTTTAAAACATTGCACAAATGACATCTTTGAGTGTTAGGAGTCAAAGATGGGGTGAAACTGCTTTAAGAGTAAATAATTTAGGAAAAGAGTAATTTCCTGAAATCAGATTGTTTACTGGTAGAGCAAAGAAATGCACACATTTAAGAGATACTACAAATGAAGTAGAATAAAAGAGCTTTTTTGAGAGACTAAAAAAAAAAAAAATAGAAAAGAAAGACTGAAATGAAAAGAATATAAAAGAGTTAGAGTGATTTAGGTAACTGGGTTTATGAGGTGGGGGTGGGATTATTTCATGAAATAGGATTTTAACAGAGATTGTTTAATAGGATAATTTATGGTAGCAGCTATATAAAAAGAATACTAAAGCCATTAATCTCTATTAACCAAATTGGAGATTTTGTGTTACTCACCTCATAGGTTGATGATGAAAAAGATAGTATTCATAATTCAGAGATCTGGGTTTCTTCCATCATTAGGTCATAACACTGTCATCAGGATGTTTTGATTTCCTCTGTATTGAGGTAAGACAGAGAAAGAGACTTTGTAAAAACTATTATTTTAAACCTCTATTTTAAAAATAGTACTATTTTTAAATAGTGGAGATTATTGACCTGCCTAGTGCATTAGTGAAGTACTATCACAAACACAAAACAAAACAAAGCCAACCACCTTTGAAATGACTTTTTAACACATCCATTAAATATGTGTTAGTGATTGAAATTGCATTAAATCTGTATAATGCTTTTGGTAGTGTGTTCATTTTGACAATATTAATTCTGCCTATCCAAGAACAAGGGAGATCTTTCCATCTTCTAAGCAATTCCAATCAAAATCCCAATAACATTCCTCATAGAATGGAATATTACTCAGCAATAAGAGAATAAAATCATGGCATTTGTAGGTAAATGGATGGCGTTGGAGAAAATAATGCTAAGTTAGCCAATCCCCCCCAAAAAATGCTGAATATTTTCTTTGATATAAGGTGACTGACCCATAATGGGGTAGGGAGGGGGAGCATGGGAGGAATGGATGAACTCTAGATAGTGCAGAGGAGTGGGAGGGGAAGGAAGGGGGCAGGGGGTTAGCAATGATGGTGGAATGTGATAGACATAATTATCCAAAGTACATGTATGAAGACATGAATTGGTGTGAACATACTTTATATACAAATGGAGATATGAAAAATTGTGCTCTATATGTGTAACAAGAATTATAAGGCATTCCACTGTCATGTATTTAAAAATTAAATCAATTAAATATTTAAAAAAGAAATAGAAAAAGCAGTCATGAAATTCATCTGGAAAAATAAGAGACCCAGAATAGCTAAAGCACTCATTAAGCAAGAAGAGTGAAGCAGGTGATATCACTATACCAGATCTTAAACTATACTACAGAGCAATATTAACAAAAACAGCATGGTATTAGCACTAAAATAGACTGGTAGACCAATGGTATAGGATAGAAGACACAGAGACTAACCCACATAACTACAATTATCTTATATTAGACAAAGGTGCCAAAAGCATACATTGCAGAACAGATAGCTTCTTCAACAAATGGTGCTAGGAAAACTAGAAATCCATATGTAACAAAATAAAATTGAACCCCTATCTCTCACCATGCACAAAACTCAACTCAAAGTTGATCAAGGATTTAGGAATTAAACCAGAGACCCTGCGCCTAATAGAAGAAAAAGTAGGCCAAACTCTCCATCATATTGGATTAGGCCCTGACTTCCTTAAACAGACAACTATAATGCAATAATTAAAATCAAGAATCAATAAATAGGATGGATTCAAACTAAAATGCTTCTTCTCGGCAAAAGAAACAATCAGTGAGTAGAATAGAGAGCTACAATTGGGAGCAAATTTTTACCACTTGCACATTAGATAGAGCACTAGTCTATAGGGTATATAAAGAATTCAAAAAGCTAAACACCCAAAACAAAACAAAAAAACCCCACAAATAACCCAATCAATAAATGGGCCAAGGAACTCAACAGACACTTCTCAGAAGGTGATATACAATCAACAAATATGTGAAAAAACTGTTCAACATCTCTAGCAATTAAAGAAATGCAAATCAATACTATTCTAAGATTTCATCTCACTCCAGTCAGAATGGCAGCTGTTAAGAATACAAACAGGGCTGGGGATGTGGCTCAAGTGGTGGCGCGCTCGCCTGGCATGCGTGCGGCCCAGGTTTGATTCTCAGCACCACGTACAAACAAAGATGTTGTGTCCGCCGATAACTAAAAAATAAATATTAAAAAATTCTCTCTCTCTCTCTCTCTCTCTCTCTCTCCTCTCACTCTCTCTTTAACAACAACAACAAAAAAAGAATACAAGCAACAATAAGTGTTGGCGAGGATGTGGGGGGAAAAGGCACACTCATATGTTGTTGGTGGGACTGCAAAATGGTGTAGCAAATATGAAGTAGTACGAAGATTCCTTGGAAAACTGGGAATCAAATCACATTTGACCTAGCTGTCCCACTCCTCGGACTTAAAAACAGCATACTACAGGGACACAGCCACATCAATGTTTACTGCAGCACAATTCATAATAGCTACAATAGCTACCTATATGCCCTTCAATAGATCAGTGGATAAAGAAAAGTGGAATATATACACAATGGAATATTACTCAGCAATAAAAGAGAATAAAATCATGGCATTTGCAGGTAAATGTATGGAATTAGAGAATATAATGCTAAGTGAAGTTAGCTAATCCCCCATAAACCACATAGTAATCATATATTTTCAAAAATTACTCTGATAAAAGGAGGCTGATTCATAGTGGGGTTGGGAAGGGAAGCATGGGAAGATTAGACGAACTCTAGATAGGCCAACAGGGAGGGAGGGCAAGAGACAGGGCTAGGGAGTAAAAAAGATGATGGAATGAGATGGACATCATTATTCCAAGTACATGTATGAAGACACACATGGTTGAATATACTTTGTACACAACCAGAAATATGAAAAATTGTGCTATATATGCACAATATGAATTGCAATGCATTCGGCTGTCATATATAACAAATTAGAATAAAAAATTAAAAATCAAACAAACAAACAAAAAGCATGTGTTACTGAAGACTATAGTTAGGGAGGGTTTGGGGACTGCCTCTATCCAGAAAATCCACTCAAGTTGCCTGAAACCTTTTCCATCTTATAGCTGGAACTTATGGTTTTTGCTCTGCTCCTTTCAGCCTCGACTGTGTGTCAAAACTCAGGTCCACCAGCACTCACACTGCAGTTGCTGGATCACGGAAACACCATGACTCTTATGAATAACCTTGTTCAGAGGATAGGTGGTGATGAGGTGGGTTGGACTATTCTCTGGGCCCCTGTTTGCAATCAATGCTGTTTGTTGTCTATAAATTCTTCATGCAAAGCTGATCTGTTCATAGTAAAAAGGTAATAAAATACAAAAGTAATGGATCAGGAAGACAATTTCGAACCACAGAAAATGTTAGTGTTTAGAGACTGTCTGAAGAATTTATTTAGTTTAACAATGACAATAAGAAGCTTGTGTGCTACTAGCTGAAGTTATATGTGAAGTTAGCAATGCTCGGTATGCATTTTAGTTGTCTCTTCTACTGTCAAATTGCAGTTAATGACCTATCCTTCTCATGACGATAGAATAAAATGTGCCTTTGGAAACAAACAGAAAGGAATATAGTCTAATGAGAAATTCAAATGAGTGACACTAAGCATCAGGTTTGCACCTAATATTGGACTCTAAATAGTATGTTCTTATAGTAATCATATATTTTCAAAAATTACTTTGAAGTTTTGAAAAAAATGAAAATCTGTTGTCAGCTTGTGAACGTTTAGAGTTTTCCCAACCATTTTTTAAACTAACTTCCAAATATTTTTTGTGTGTTTGTTTTTGATATTTTTTTAGTATTGGGGATTGAACCCAATGGTTCAACTGAGTTGCCAAGACTGACCTCCAACTTATGATCCTTTTGCCTCATGTACTTAAGTTGGTAAGTTTAACCTTTTTCAACCAATATTATCAATAACTTTCTAGGAGAAGAATATGCCTTAGAAATAGAGTTTATAGTTTAAATTAAAGAGATCTGGATTGGTTAGAAACTATATTTTGCAATTAGGGCCACCATTCGATAGCTTTTTTTTTTTTTTTTTTTGAGGCAAGTCATTTAGCGTTTCCATATGGTAGCTTTGTCACTTATAAAATGAAAGGATAATACCTGTGCATTTTGCAGAAGTCCTATGGTGTAAAAAGTGTGTTTTCAGTGGAATAAGTATTTAGAAAATGTAATTTAAAAATGTAATATTAATTATTATTATGCTTTTGTGTTATAATATCATAATCACTGGCCATTGTAGGCCAGGGGTACTTTGAAATATGGTACACTTTTTTTCCTTTTTTTTTTTTTTAGTTTCTATTTTCAAAATTGGCTCAGTGTGTGGATATATTTGAGTATAGCAGCTCTTCCTTATGGCCCCAATCATATGGCTCATGAGCATATAGGAAGAGTGTGAAAGAAGAGGGCGGGAAAACATTACATTAAAGATTCAAATTCCCTAAGTTTTCTTGATTTTCAGTATTATCTTTAAAAGAAACAAAAAAAAAAAAAAAAGAGAGAGAGAAAAAAAAGACCAGAGTCTTTTCCTTTGTTTATGAAGGTATTTTCCTTAGCCAGACTCACCTCCCTAGTTTTTTTTTAAAAAATGTCATTAAATGCCTGCAAGAAATTAAATTACATTTTATAAATGTCGCCTGGACTTTGGTTGAGTGGACACGCCCACTCTGAAGCAGGTATCTGGAAGGGAAGAGGACTCCCATATGTCTTCCCCCATTGATGGCCCCATTTCAGATTCCACTTTGCATCCACGTCACTTGTGGCTACGTGTGGACCTACAAAAAAATGAGCATTGAGGGAACACACCCTGTTGGAGTGTAAGTAGCTGGGGGAAGCAGACCTACAAGTAACATTTGGTTTCCTAGATTATTGTGCCATCTTCTTAGCACTGATGAGGACAATGAAATATTCATGAGTTTCTTAAAGGCTTTTGGAAAGAATGTGTGCTGAAATAGAACATTAATGAGCCAGCCTTTTCTGGTTTCATGCCAGGCAGGGGCTGTTAAATAATTAAGGTGTAACAAGCCAGAGTTTACAGAGGAGGAGGTGGAAAGAAGCAGTGCTTCAGCATTGGAAATGTTCTCCTGCCATATTGAAAGGAACATCCATCTGGTTCAACTTCTCATACGTTCCTTGGAATATTCTCTTTAAAATCCTCATGATATCCAGTATATTGAATTGTTTTGATAAAACTTGTTGTAGGAACATAGGACTCTTTTTAACATGTTTGAAAAAACATTCAATTAGCCTTTATTGATTAGCTTTGTGGCAGGTATTGCATTGGGAAAAACAACAACAACAAGAACTGTACCTCTGGATTCCCACTTTCTAGAATCCTCCAACTAGTTGTGAAGCTATAGAAAAAATCTATTCTGTGATCAATTATTAAACGTTTAGAGACTTGCATGTTTAAGGGAGAAAAGCACAAAGGATTTATGAGTTAAGAAGTTCTCAAGAAATGTGAAAAATTGGGGGCCTTGGAGAAGAGTTTAGATTTGCATGAGTAGAGGAGGAAATAAGATTTTATATTAAAATGAATAAACCAATGAACAGAAGTATAGAGAAAGAAATGCACAAAGCCTGGAGGGGAAAATGTTCCATAAGGCCACATTGTCAATAGCCACATAGAAAATAATGTCTCCTTTTTCACAGGTAAAACTGTATAAATAGCACAAGCATATGTCCTAGAGGGAATGTTGAGTTGATGGGGCCAAGTGTTGACTTACGAGGATGCTCAGACTCTGTAAAGGAAGGTGGGTGCTCAGCAGAGACTGCCTTGCTCTTTCCGCAAAGTAGACAAATTGAATTCTGAGTTTTTATGTGTGCTGATCCTTCATGTCATGTCTTGAAAGCAGACATTTTTGCAGCCTTGCATTAAATATGCAAAAATCTCATGGTTCTTTCATAAGAGAAAATATTCATGCTGCTTCCCTTGGTCACTCATACATTATCCTCAGAATTGTCAGTCTGAGGCTGTATCTGAAAGGCTGAATTTGCAGATATTTAATGGTTACATTTGCCTGTTTATATTTCTGCTTCAGATGAACAACTGCTGCTGATGGAGCACCCACTGTGTTAAGAACACAAGGTCTTAGAAACCTTCTCTCAATCTTTTCCCTTTCTTTCTCCCTCCCTCCCTCCCTCCCTCCCTTCTTCCCTTCCTTCCTTCCTTCCTTCCTTCCTTCCTTCCTTCCTTCCTTCCTTCCTTCCTTCCTTCCTTCCTTCCTTCCTTCTTTCCTTGTTTTCCTTTGTATGAGGAATTGAACACAAGGTGCTTAACCCTTGAGCCACATTCCCAACCTTTTTTATTCTTTATTTTGAGACAGGGTATTGATAAGTTGCTGAGAATCTTTCTAAGTTTCTGAGGCTGTCCTCAAACATGCAATCCTTCTGCCTCAGCCTCCTGAGTCACTGGGTATAGGTGTGCACCACCATGCCCAGCTTTCTCTTTCTGTTCAAATAAATCACAGTCAATATTTTGAGGAATTTCCTTTTACCGTTTTTTTAATTCAGTATGGCATGTATAGATTTTTTGTTATTTATTTTATTTTCTAAAATTAAAATCTTGTCATATATAGGAATAGTATACTATTTTTTTCCCTTTTTGGTATGCTAAAAATGTTTCCAATGTTGTTAAAAAATTCTACTTAATTGCACCATAATAACATACTATAATTTATTAAATTTATTATACTCAAATATTTACATTTATAATATTTCATCTTTCATTAACACTTTGAGAAATATTGCATAAATTTATAACCCACTGCTTATTTTCTCAGAGTAAATTACTAGATTTGAAATTTCTTCATCAAAATATGTCAGCATTTTAGTGATTTTGGTGTATAGTGACAAACTTTCCTAACAATATCAGCTTATCATCCATTTAGTATATAAGAAAATCCATCTCAAAAAATTTGTTATCAAGTTGGATATCATCTTTTTAAAAATCTGCCAATTTGACAGATGAAAATAAAAGCATTGTGTTTGTTTTCATTATTTATAAAGTTAAACATTTTCTCACATGTTTAATGGATATTTGTGTGGATTTATTAATTGTGTGCATATTGTTTCATCAAGACCTATCTTGCTTTTCTACTTTTTTTTTTTTTAAATTAGGCTTTAGTAAGTATTATCAATGATTATTTTTAAGGTTTCTATAAACTTCTTATGATGTTGAATTTATTTTGGAGAGCAATGAAAAAAATTATACCCAAATGTATTCCTATCCCAACCTACCACTATGGGAAAATTTTGGAACATTATGACTATTTTGACACCTTCAAAATAAGTTCAATTGACTAAGCATAAACTTTGGAGGTCAATCATTTTCTTCTAAAAAATAGGTAGGATCTCTAAACCCAGATTCTCTTTTGTGTGTGTGTGTGTGTGTGTGTGTGTGTGTGTGTGTGTGTCTTCTTTGCCTTCCAAAAACCAATTTCCTACCTGGTTATAGGAGATATAGGAGAAAATGCCTAACTATTTATTTATTTATTTATTTGAAAGAAAACACATGGGATGTTTCATTATATCGTAAGGGGAGATTGGTGTTTAAATGTGTAGAAATATTTACTAAACATAGTTCCAACTTGGTATCTTAAACTTGCTCATTCATCTCTCTTTTTTTCTACAAGCCAGAGGAAACAGCACTACTCCTTGTAAGTATAATTTCACTCCTTCATTGCACTTTCCTCTTTCCTTTCAGACTTTTCAGAAGTTGACTTTTTTTTTTCTTTTGGTTTTCCTTCAGTCTAAAAATCTTATTTTAAATCTATTTTTCTACAACATTTTCAACTTAAGAATTATTTTCCTCAAATAAGAGAAAGGATGTTCTGTCCTCAAAGTATCTTGCACACTTTTAAATATAAGAATAATCTAATATATAGAGTGTGGAGAAGAAAATCGTACTCTTCCAGAGTGAGTTTAAATCATTCATTATGATAAAACAAAAAAAATGTTTTTATATGTATATATAAAAACGTATATATATATTGAGCCTCATAAATAAGAGCCCTGATGCACCTGAGCCAATACTGTTACTGTTATCTAAATACTTCATTTAAAAAAAGATAGCTATTGAGATGATGCCTGTGGCCACTGGCAGCAAGAGAGTTTGGCACGCAGTTTTAAATGAGTTCCCTGTATTGTGGAATACCAAAAGCCAGCCACAATTTTCAGCCAGTGGAGAGAATGGCCTTTTAGGAAATATAGAATGATCTCATCTTCATCACTGATAAAATACTATTTGGAGTTTGGGATTGTCAGAGAAAACAAATTAAAGTGTAATCACATTCATGAAGAAACATGAAGAATTCACCTCAGGGTGGCTCAATCTTGGAGTCCACTTAAAGGGAAAAACATTAGGGACAGTTATTTGCTCACAGGTGATACAAGCAACTTTCTCTGAGCAATAGGCAGGGACAGGGCCAGAATTTTAGGGACAGGCTTCTGGCAATGAGACTCCATCTAATGCACATTAGGGAGGGAGAGCTGGCCTTGTAATTGTGTCAGTATTTCGTGGTAATTGTCATTATCTACCTAAGCTTAAAATGTAGGCTGCACTTGACCCCAAGGCTGCTTTTCTCCATCTCCCTGCCCTTAACTCTTCCTTTACCAGCACCTTCTTCATTCCAGACTCAACCAAATCTTCATTTCTGTTTTCAGGGTCCACCCTGGGCTAACTAGTTCTAGTCCAGTGTAATCTTATTCAACTTACTCATTCTGATCACTTCTCCTGTTTACTGTGCACAGACTAAAAATCTGGATGCTCACACCCCAAATCAAACCCATTAGTTGACTCTCTAATCTCTCTTGCAAAGTGTCTGTTGCATCAACTACTTCATACGCTCTCACTGTTGCTTCTCACCTGTAAGCCACCATCGTCTTTCCCTGGCTTCTTTCAATAGACTCTGACATGCTTATTCTGTTTCTACTATGCTCCATGTGACAATCTGAAAAATCTTTATATCACCGACCTCATTTTCTAGCAACCAATCAATATTTCCTTGGCCTAGATGATTCTTCTCCAAGAAAACTTCATGACAATTTTTTAAATATTTCTTATATGTATTTGAAAGGATTCTTTCTCAGACCTTCTTGTATAAATCAATATCCTACTTATTATCTTTATTCTCCTTCTCTTTTCTCATAATAATTATCTCTTTGGACAGAATATATATGCATTTGTTTATTATGTATCTTGTCTTCTAAAGGGTAATCTTCATGAATGAAAGAATTTCTGTCTTATTTATGATTATTTAATATTCCAGTGCTTAGAACAGTGCTTGATACAAAATGACCCTATAACCAGTCAGTGGTAAATGAACCAAAGTGTAAACTAATAAATGTATCAATATATATATATATATATATATATATATATATATATATATATATATCTGTTTTCAATGTAATATAAGTCATACATATACATTCTGGTCCTTCAAATGCTTAGATATTAAAAGGAAACTCCATTTTCAAACAACTAATTATTCAAGAAGGATAGAAAATATGAAAAAAATAGCTATGTACAAAATTATCAGATGTTATTTTGAATATATCAATAGGTATATTTACCAATAGGTGTATTGGTAACAGATGTCTTGGGGGAATTACATATTCATTCTTATCTCACTTACTGAGTTGACGTAGAAAGGATAAGAAAATGAAATCAGTAGTGAAGGAAATAAGACAATGGAAAACAAGATCAGAAAAGATGAAATTGGTACATATAACTGCAGGAGAAGTTTGCACAACTTACATTTCACTGGTAAAAGCAAAGAGGGAATACAGATCAGCTCAAGATCCACAGTGTCTATGAAAGCAAACAAGCTGATCCAAGACATAAGGCTGTTTTTGATGCTGAGATGTGAATGATACATCCTGTATTAATGAATTTTTCTGAAAATACACCTGTCTATATGTATTAACAAGAAATCTTGGATAAAGGGAGGAAATGCCAGAGGGCTTTATGATTTCAAGCAAAATAATTGGAAATACCAGGTACAGATTCCCTATCATTGAATATTTTTCAAAGAACTTTTCCACAGTATGTTCTTGCATAGTTTTCCATTTTTCCTTACCCAGTTGGTATGCTCCATCATGGCTACACAACCATTTTGTCCCCAATGCCTAGTAAATTTGAATGAGTAGTGTGGATGAATGAATGAATGAATGTTAAGATAAGAAGATAAAGGCATTTTAGGATCTGGGCTGTAAGAAGGCATTTACTGAAGCTATAGTGAGTGACCAGGAAGGTCAGCACCAGGTTTGATTTAAAGACAGGTGATATTGTTTAAATATGTCCCTCAAATTCATCTCTTGAAAATTTAATCACCAATGTGTTGAGAGGTGGGGCCGGATACCAGGTAATCAGATCAAGAGTGCTCTGCCTGCACGAATGCACTAATAATGCCCGTTACCACAGCAGTAGGATAGTTGTCAAAGGTGTTGTTTTATCATAAAAGCAAACTTTCTCTTTGTTTCCCACATGTGATCTTCCCTGATATGTTTTTGTGGTACCTTCTGCCATTTTTGTTCTTCCCAGCCTACAGACTGTAAGAAATAAATTTATTTTCTTTATAAACTTTCCAATCTGTGATATTGAGGTAAAACAACAAAAAAACAGGCTATGATAGTGGTTATATCTAAAAGAGGCAAAGAGAGTACAAATAAACCTCAATTAATCCTATGATTTTCTGCTGTTATGTAAATTTGGCCAAATCAAGGACATGTCTGGTTCTGAGGGTCAGTGTGATGATATGAGAGAATGTAACAAAGGAGTTAAATTTAATAAGCACTACTCTTACATTATGGAATTTTTTGGCACCCTAACATATTCTTGTTTCTGGGTGTTATCTATCCTCAGAAACTGTGCCTTTGGGCTTAGGGTGTGGGTCCAAATCCTAACCCTAATTTTGTCTTTGTCTAGTTTGAACTTTATTCAGCTTAACTGTTTATCCATTTGAAGAGAATCTACTTATTAGCAAGCCTTTTCTGGATATTTAGGATAAAGCAAAAGATAGATCCACACCCTACTCTCAAATAGCTTGAACTCATAGAGTAGTAGACAAGTAAATATTTTTTTTTAATTTGTTCTAATTAGTTATACATGACAGAAGAATGCATTTTGAGATATTGTACACAAATGGAGCACAACTTCTCATTCTTCTGGCTGTACATGCTGCAGTCACTCCAGTAGTGTAATTATATATGTAAATAGGGTAATAATGTCTTTATCATTCTACTGTCCTGCCCATCCCCACAGCCCCATCCCTCCCCTCCATCCCCTATACATAAATTAATGTTCCTTCATTTTTCTATACCCCTTCACCCTATGGATCAACATCTGCTTATCAGAGAAAATATTTGGATTTTGTTTTTTGGGGATTGGCTTATTTCACTTAGCATGATATTCTCTAGTTCCATCTTGTTACTTGCAATTTCCATAATTTCATTCTTCTTTAAGGCTAAGTAATATTCCATTGTGTATATATATCACATTTTCTTTACTCACTCATCTGCTGAAGGGCTTCTAGGTTGGTTCCATAGTTTAGCTATTGTGAGAGCTGCTATAAACATCGACATGGCTGCATTTCTGTAATATGCTGATTTTTAAGTCCTTTGGGTATAAATTGAGGAGTGGGATAATTGGGTCAAATTGTGGTTCCAATCCAAGTTTTCTGAAATATCTCCATACGGCTTTCCATAGTGGTTGCACCAATTTGCACCAGCAATGTATGAGTGTACCTTTTCCTCCACATCCTCACCAACACTTACTGTTGTTGGTGTTCTTGATAATTGCCATTCTGACTGCAGTGAGATAAAATCTTAGAGGCTTTTGATTTATGTTTCTCTAATTGCTAAAGATGTTGAACATTTTTTCATGTGTTTGGTGATCAATTGTCTATTTTCTCCTGAGAAGTATCTGTTAAGTTCTTTAGCCCATTTATCGTTTGGGTTATTATTATTATTATTATTATTATTATTATTATTGGTATTAAATTTTTTTTGAGTTCTTTATAAGTAAATTTGAAGGTTTGGAACTTTACTATAGCATATGGGATACTTTCCTGGGAAATCTATTGACCTTCTAGAAGTTACCACTATGCAAGGCTATTTGGTTTTCCACTTCAGGTTGCTAACACACAACATTGCCTTATGTGCACCTGGTTAAGCCTGCTATTTCAATCACCCCAGGGCTCACTTTGAGAATCAATCCTCTGAGTAAGTGGTTAACTAATTCAAAAATCATTGCAAACATTCTGAACACAGGGCTGGCTAGGACATATTCTCTCTATGCTTATCAGATGCCAGAAGCTGAGTAGCCTTGCTCGCCACACCCTGTCCACCATGATGTTCTGCCTCACATCAGGCTCAAAACAATGGAACAAACTGAACATGGACTAATGCCATTGAAATCATGACCTAAAATAATTTTCTTCTCCTTAAAGTTGTTTATGTCAGGTATTTTGGTCACCATGATGAAAAGCTTACAAATACCCTACTTGAAAGCATGGATGAATTCAGTGGAACTCAACTCTGATACTCATTGGGAGTGTGACCTAGCAGTATTAACCTTTTTGATCCACAGTCTGTGAATAGGAATAGTAATGTTTTTCTCCATAGGTTTCTGTGAAGGTCAGAGAAGATGAAATATTATTCTCTCTTCGTGTTTGGCATAGCAACCTTTGTTCCCTTTCTTGGTACCAGGGAGCATAAGTGTGGCTGGTAAACTATGCCTCAAGGAAAGAAGTAGAAGCCTAGGAAAACTGCAGAAAGATTCGCTGAATTTATGTTAGGATGATTTCCCTAGAGTGGGCCCTGAAATAATCCACTGAAAGCTGTAATTTGTTAGTCATGTTTAGGACAAAGTGACTTTTCTCTTGGGAAATGCAGATGATGATGTAGTTCTCATAATCATTTTTGCTTATTATCTTGTATTCATTCCAGACTTCCAAATATAGCCATCTCAACTCTACGTGGGGACAAAAGTACAATAACTAAGAATCACCATGATTATTGTTTTGAATTTCTATGTATCTAAAGATCCTTATTAGCTCATCTCTGTGTAGTATCTATGGAAAGACGTTTGGCATTAAATATAAAATTTCAGAAAAAAATTTTGTCCAGAGAGAGAAAAAGATAATTTCTCTCATTTTTCTTTGACTAATATGATTTCTGTATGTGTATGTATTTTTTCGATAGCACTGAAGTCTGGGGTGGCATTGTACTCTTTAAGTGTCGATTTGCATTTGAAATCCTCACTCACACTGATAGAGTATAAAGTGGCAATTTGGTTATATTTTTATTCAGCCAGTCCCTCCCTTTGCTCACACTTGATGGTCCTGGGGCTATGAGCCATTATTAAGGTTATAAAATGCTTTGACCTTCATCAAAGGCACGGTGACTTCCCTTGAGGTCCATGGCATTAATGATGAGGTGAAATGCAAAATCATTATCTGAGGGCAGCATCTCTCCCACCACAGAAGCTATTCAAATCATCCAATTGAAAGGCAAACCTATCCAAAAACTCATAAAGAAATCTCCCTGGAAGCTGAAATATTGGACAAACTGCTTTTCAAACCATGATAAGATGTTAACTGGGTGACAGCAAAATGCTGCAGCTGGTTCACTGTGTAACACTTTTTTTTTTTTTTAAGAGAGAGGTGAGAGAGAGAGAGACAGAGAGAATTTTTTATATTTATTTATTTATTTTTAGTTTTTGGCGGACACAACATCCTTCTTTGTATGTGGTGCTGAGGATCGAACCCGGGCCGCACGCATGCCAGGCGAGCGCGCTACCACTTGAGCCACATCCCCAGCCCCTGTACCACTTCTTTAGGCTGGAGAATCGATAGGTTTCAAGTCTGGAGGTCAGCAGTTGCCGGTGAGTTTGCAATGAGAAACTTCACCATGGAAATGAGTTAGTGGTGAGTGTTTAGGGCTTGCCATTGTTTCAGCCCCAAAAGTCACTGAGAGGGAGGCTGTGCTTCCTTCAGGGTTAGTGTCACATTTTTATGCGACTGTTCATGAAAACTTGTGAGGGCATCAGTGGAAAATTGAATGCTGACAGCATAAGAAAATGTCACTTATGTGGAAACCAGTTTATAAAGACTGGAATAAAGACTTATTCCTTTCCCATCTAAAACTAAGCAGTGTTCACCAATATATGTAGCACCCATGGGTAACAGTGTTGAAAAGTATGTATTTCCAGCAAAATCAATGTTGTTTTCTCCCAGATGTAAAGGTTGCCTTTAAAAGAAGCTCATGTCTTTAAGAACTGGAATGGATAATAAAATTCCATCTTGACAGACTTTTATTCTGCATTCATATTAATAAACTTACTAATTTTTTTTGCATGGTAGAAGGGAATCGTTCTTTAAGAAAATACCAAAATTCAAATTCTTTATTGTCTATTAGTATATTTATAGTGAAGCAAGTGTTACTGGGTTTCCATTACTTGATAGAAACATTACAAAGACAGAAAAGGCCCAGTTAAAAAAGACTTAAACAACAACGAGTTAATGGGTTCTCCTCTAGTTCTGGATGTATAAAAGTAGAAATATAAGTTGATACTCATTTTCAAAATTCCACAAAGCTTGCTAGAAATCATCCATTTGCTTATTGATGTAAGGATCAATGCAATTTGCTTCTGACTGGGTTTGATGCTAACTTAAGGCACAAATAACACTACTACATGTGTTATTCAGGAGCTCTGTCAGTAAGGTGGCTTATTGGAAGTACATAGAGAATGGAGCTTAGCCTTAGTGACTGTGTAGTTCCTGATGTGGTCAAACATTATCTGATATACACTGGGCATTACAGCATAATACACAGAACACTGGGCTGAGAATTAGTGGAATTTGTTTCTGTTAATGACTTGAATAATATCTATGACCAATTTTTAAAATTATTTTGTTCATTTAATTTTGCCATTTCTAGTCATACCAGATAATCTCTAAGGCTTGTTTTTGGTTTGCACTTTCACAGTGAAGGAATATTCTTTGTTCCTGAATATTCCTATTAAGCCCAAGAAAGACATTTAGGTGTTCATGACCCTAGAGTTATTCATACTGGGGTATTGGATGTATTGAAGTTAGAAGATCTGCTTCTTCAATACTCAGCAATCATTTTTCTTACTTTGAGGGAGTGAATATTTTTAAGGACCCCAAAGAAGAAATTTCTAATAAGAAGAATTATAAGGTAAATTTACCTAGAACCTAGTTAGACTGTAATGTCTTTTAACCATTGAAGGACAGAGTTAAGCATTTCGGCAGAGCCTTCTGGGGGTGCTACATGTAGAGCTTGCTTATGATGTTTTCTTATGGAAAAGTGAAAGGGTGACTGAAGAATTAATAGTTTTTATGTCTGTGCCCTTTAGTGTTTTCTACAGAATAGTACAGAAAAATAAGAAAGAAACAGTTACACAATGAACTTAGAATATAGGAAGATCAAGTATGGCTTGATTTCAAAATAGTGGTAGCTGAAAAAATTAAGAAACATAATAAAAAAGAAAAAAAAATGTCAAACCCCAGTATATACTGTTTTATGTTCTAACCATTTCACAAGATGTCCAGGTTAAACAAGAACAGCCTGAGAAAAAGTTGGGCCAAAAATAAGAACCATGAAGAGCAATTCCACTCCAAGTTGAAAATAATAAAATCCTGTCTTGAGAAATCATAGCATGGATGGCAGGAAAGAATTTGAAAGAATGCATCCTTTGACAGGACTGCCTTCAGGAGTTTCTGGGAAAGAAAAAAAAAAAACAAAAGTGAGAGAATGCACCTTTTTTCAACTAGGGAGCAAGGAAAAAAGCAAAAAGAAAATAGTAGGGAATAGAAAAATAAGAGAACAAATTCAGGATGCTAATAGAAGAATATTCCATTGTAAGTATTAATCTTGCAAACCTCTCCAAATTCACAGATTACACAGAAGAAACATGAGTAAATCTACACAAGACTACTATAACATATCAGGAAGTATGATTTAGCACACTCCAGCTGCTAAAACTATTTTTAACTCGAAAAACATGAAGTATAACTTCCAGGTTCTGGTCTAGGTTGTAAGCAGCTTCTAAGTCACTGCCTTTCCTAAGAACTCATCAAAAGCTGAACAAACTGAAAATCCTGTGTTCTTAACTCACTAAGGGAAGTGGGCGAATAGGGCATATGTCTACTCCCACAACTGGAGAGACAGACAAGCTGGGTACAGAAAATCACAACCTACTGGGAGCAGCATCCCAGGAGCAGAAACCTTTGCATGAATCAGTTCAGAGATGGGAAAACCCAAACTACCGTTGATGGATTCCTGGAGAGTCAGTGGAAAATGGAAAGTTGAATGAGCCTTTAGATTGTTGACTAGGCAACAGATAGAATTTAAGGGGTGAATTCTGACAAAGCAGAGGGTAAAATGTCAAAGAAATGGGACAAAGAAAATAATCAAGATAAAAGTAAAAGTTAAGTTTGATTATAGAAAAACAAAAGATTTTGTGTGTATTTGCACATGAGGCTGTCGTGGGTGGTTCAATGAGAATGGAGTGGTGGTATCATTTAAACTGGAGGAAATGCTGTGTAAAACATGAGTAATACTGGCATAGAAAAGAAACCTCATATGTGTGAGTATGCAATCCATTATTGTACAATTTGAAATTGGGAATAATTTTTTTTTTTTTTTTGCACAAATTGCGTTTGCTTGTAGTGGAACGGCAAGTGGGAACTACATTGTGCAAAGCCCATGCACCATTGTTGTGTTATCTCTGTGATAGTGATAACATGGTTAAGGAAATATATTATGTGTAATAGATGGGCTAGGCACCATGCTAGTGACAATAGAAAAAGAAGACATTACTCTTGAGCAACGAGAGATATAATCAATGCTGTATTTCTCCAGCTGTGTTTGGGTTTTAGAAATATATTCTTATTGCTCTCACAATGCTGACTATTACTTATTTTTTTCCCAGGAGGAAAAAAACCCTTTCAATATAGTGCATACAAAACACTAATTTTAGCTTCACACCCACTTTTCTATGAAGCACAGTCATGAGATGCTTTATTGAAATCATTGCATCATAGCAGAGCAAAATTAGTTCACAAAAGATTAGTTATTATATAATATTTTCACAATCTGAAGTTGTGTGCAATTGTTTTTAGGGCTAAGACTTTTTCCTATGTGTTGAAGCTCTGAGTATTCCAGGTTTTCAAATATATCCATTGATTAAATATATTAAAGGGTGAATAATTTTTCATTTTTAACAGTTCTGTGCAGACATAACTTTTCCTCTACAACATATCACAGGTTGTCAGTTCCCTTTGTAGTTTTGCTTTTCTATAAAATTTCAACCCCATGAGCAAAGGAACATGCTGATTCTATAGTATGATGCTAGAATTATTATTTCTAGTCAGAAAAATCACTTAATTATTTTATAAACTTTCCTCATTTAAAACAAATTTATTTTATGTCTTTGATGCTTGGCATAAATTGTAGTCATGCTTCTTTCTAATATATTCCATTACTATTTAGCTCCTCAGAAGATTTAAGGGATGCCAATTTCCTATACAATTTATCAGAAAATATTCAGCAAGTCTGTTTAGAGCAAACTTATAAAAATACAATTTACAAAAGATTTATCACATTGTTCACATTTTAGCATGATCCAGAACTGGTAACCTAGTTTATTCTTGCCTTCTTTTGACAAGAGTAAGTTTAATATTAAATATTAACTCTCCTTCTAGTAAAAAGACACAGATACTATTTATTTAGGATGCATTTATTCTAAAAATTATTTAGAGCATTTTCATACATTACTGCAATGCCTATGGAAGGGTCATTGTTGTTTGATTTTATCATCTTTTCTCAAAGAGTTTTATCTTGTAACCCTGTTACCTACTTCTGACCAAAATAACAAAAAAACAAAACAAAACAAAACAAAAACCCCCCAAAAAAACAACAAACAAAAACAAAGAATAAATGCTGCTTCTTCCTGGGTGGGAGAGTGAGCCATGACTTTCTTTAACATCTCCTTCTTTTTCACAAAAAAGATATCTGCCTAATCTGATGGGTCCATGCTCAGTACTACTAACACTCCGTTTTAGGTTCCTGTGTGTTTGAAGGTCATTCCTGGTTGTTCTAGTAAATGTAATGTGACAACTTGATGAGGCTACTGTGTCACGGTGCCAGTTGTTTGGTCCAGGACCACTCTAAATGTTGAATGGCATGATTTTTAGGCTTGATGGATATTTAAATCAGTAAACCTTGAACATGGCAGAATACTTTTAATAATGCACATGGATATCGGATAATGTGTTTAAAACCTTTGAGAATAAAGACTTAAGATTTATGGAAAAAGGGATTTGGACCCAAGTCTATTTTTCTCTGAGTTCCATCTTTCGCCCTTGAGCACTGTACCAGGGAAAACCTGAATTTTCCCCACAATGTCAGGAAGCCCAAGTTCTAATTCCACAAGCTCCCATATTGAGTCTTTTAGGCATCTGACTAAAATACAGCGATCTTTTTATTGGTGTGTGTAGCTCTCTTGGAATCACAGGGCAAAAAGAGCACAGGCATTTTTGGATAAAGCCAAATACTGAGTAAAACTCTAAGTCCTACCTGATTTATAAGCCTATCTTGCCCTTAAATTCTGTTATAGACTGAGAAGGGACAACCCTATGTTTCCTGAAGCTGTCTAAACCTGGTTCCAACATAAGGCAGTCTCACTGGGAAGGAGATACAAAGAAAAGTGGCATGAAATCTCAGCTGTTGAGCTTTAACTTTGTGTCACCGGAGGTATTTGTTTTACTTTATTAAAACATCATTAAATTTACATCACAGCCCTGTGAGTTGAACACACAGCCCCTCAGGGTCAGAGTTGCAGTTGATATCAACTCTCACAAAGAATAACCTTCTTGTGGCTCTCATCTGTTAGCCTAGTTGGAAGAGATTCCACAGATTCACATCAAGACTGAGGACTGGTCTTAAATTTTAGCTATCTGTAGGTATTGAATCTAAGTCTTCTAAAAAAAATGCTTCAAAACACATAATGGAGCTGAATACCCACTAAAATCCATGTTCTCCCTTCAAAATTATATATTTGGACTGAGATTCAGCTGTTATATTGGGTCCACATATGTCAGCCCTTTATATATATATATATATATATATATATATATATATATATATATATATATATATATATATATATACCTTTACTTTGTTTATTTATTTTTATGTGGTGCTAAGGATTGAACCCAGGGCCTCACAAGTGCTAGACGAGCACTCTACTGCTGAGCCACAATTCTAGCCCATGTCGGCCCTTTTTGCAACTAAACATTGCCACATAAGTAAATTCACACCTGGTCCTCCCAAATTTGAATGTTGCTCCAATACTCTTTTCTTTCTTCCTACTGATTGAGATAACTAGAGCATGGCCACCCATGAAGCCATTTTCAGCAGACAACAATGCTACTGTCCCAGTGTTTCTGAATTGTGGAGTGTGAGGAGATGTTACATTGCCAAGAGTACCTACACTGGACTATTTATTACACAAGTGTGAAACAGAATTCTTTATTTCTCAAGGCCCTAAATTGTTGCTATGTCTCTTGTTCAAGCAGAACATCTTAGTTTATCCTAACCAGGGCATATGGGAGTTCAAAACTCTCAGTGGATGCCTGAAATCAGGAATAGCACTAAACCCTCAGTATACTATATTTTCTTTAAACATATGTAGCTAAGACAAAGTCTTAATTTATAAATTAAATGCAGTAAGAGAATGACAACAATAATAAAATAAATAATTACACCAACATACTGTAATAAAGACTGTGTACAATGATTTTTCTGTCTCTTTCTTTCAAATATCTTACAAAGTGTGAATATATGGGCAAGGTAATAATTTATATCTTTGGTAGGATGGAATAAAATAGTGATATTTTATCATGCAATTCAGGATAGCACACAATTTTCAAAACTTATGAATTGTCTATTTTTGGAATTTTCCATTTAATATTTTTTAATTGCTCTTCACTATACATAAGTGAAACTACTGTATTCTGTTCATATTTTAAGTTAATATTATTAACTTACAACATTGTGTTTTGTACAAAAAAAGTGTCCTATAAATAACTTTCTTTCATTGTATGCTAATTTTTATGATTAAATTAATACCTTTTGCAAGATCAAAATTAACTGTTAAGTCAATAAATTAAAAAAGAAAGGTTGTGTCAAATTGGTCAATTGTAGAAAGAATAACTGTAGTTTTTGATGGATTTTCCCTTTCTTCTGTAGTTTAAAGGGAATGTATGGACTCAGCACCAGATCAAGTGTGTGTTCACTGTATACTATAGAAATATGTTTAGTCCTTTGATGCCCCTCTTGTGAGTATGTCCTAAGTGTGTTTCAAGCCAACTATATGTCTAAAAGCATTAATAAAGGAGAAAAAAGAAGACAAGTATCTCTAGCATTAGTTCATTTAATTCATATCATTGACCCAACATATCTGATTATTTTAAAATGGACAACCTTCTCAATTATTGAGCAATTTGGTAAGTTTCGCTAAAAACTGGGGAATGAGATAAATAAACTCTTACAGGAATTTCTGGCTTTTTATGACTATTATACAATTATTTTCATGGAAAATTTATTACACAAAGATATCAAACTCACTAGTTTTCTTTTTCTCATGTAACAGATTAATTGAGTGTCTCAATAATACACTTAAATTTGTTTTCTTGATCTTGGAACAGGTGGGCACATATTAGGAAATGTCATACTCCACCAGCTTAGCTGAATATAGATGTTCCATGTGGTGATATTCAATGTTCTAGGAAGAAAAAAAAGTTGATATGGCAAAATAGCAAATGGAGTAATAAAAATTTCTATCTTCCTCTTTCACCCTCCCCCCAACTACAGTTTTTTTCTTTTCATTTATTTCTTCCACTCTTAGTCCTCCATTTCTTCTGAACTCTGATCTGTAAGGTATGCTGTGAAAACATTCACTGGATTCTATCACATTTTTAAATCAAAGCTTTTGCACTTGATGAAAAATATACAAAATTCTTATCTTGGCTTCCTTTGGGCATGATTGGGCTGACACCTTTGTAAGTCAAGGTAAAATACTTTTCATCAGTATCAAAATTTTGTAAAAGTGTTAAACACATCTCTGCCTTAAGGCTCTTTTACATATTGTTCCTTTGTTCTGTGAGCAGAAATACCTTCCCTTGCTCCACCTTCGTAATTTCTTGTTATGGTTTAAATATGAGGTGTCCCCCTAAAAGCTCATGTGTTGTGACAATGCAAGGAATCTTAAATGTGAAAGCATTGGGCTATGAAAGTCTTAAAGTAATCAGTGATTAATCCTTGGATAGGGGTTAACTGGGTGGTAACTGCAGGCTGGTAGGGTGAAGCTGGAAGAGGAGGGCCATCAGGACCACAACTTTTTGGCATTTATTTTGTCTCTGGAGTTTGGAGCTCTTTCTCTCTCTCTTTGCCTCCTGGTGCCATGACTTGAGCTGCTTTCCTCTACCACACTCTTCCGCCATGTTGTTCTGCCTCACTTAGGGCCCAGAGCAACGGGGATGACTATCTATGGACTGAGATCGCTGAAACCATGAATGCCAAACAAACTTTTGCTCTTCTTAAATTGTTCTTGTTAGGTCTTTTGATTGCAGTGGTGAAGAAGTAACTAAAACATTTTTCCCAGAGGTTTTATTTTTTTTCTCTCACATAATCATAATCCTATCCCAAGGACACTTGTCTATTAGAATAATCTGCTAGTCATGGTTGATTAGAAAAGATATGAATCAGAATATTTACGAAAGACTTTTCAAACTGTTGTTATAATAGTCTTTCTTTCCTTGACTAGAACTCTGGTGTTCTTAGCAGTTTTTCCCCCCATAGTCTAGTGAAATGCTATAAGTGTATAATCAGAAAGAATGAAACTGACATGCAGGAAGGATTAGTGGTGAAAAAATTTGAGAGCACTGGAGTGTTCCAGTACCTGGTTCTAGCTATTATGGAGGCCAGATTACACCACAGATGAAATGGTCTCCTGAGTTTCTCTCATCTCAAGTTACCTTTAATTGGATTGCTATAGCTGATCATGGAAATTGTTGATTATCTGTGTATCCTGGGAAATGTAGGCTCAATAGAGTCATTATTTGTGTCTCTGGCCAAGATACTCAACCTTCCTCCTTTTGAAACAGACATTTTTGTGTTATTTTATGAAGAAGGCTCTATCTGCTAAGGGCTTATTAAAATGCAAAGGATCCTCATGGCAATAATCCAATTGCTTTGAATTCTCATTTCCCTCTAGACATTAAATGTTTGTGTTAAGGCTTTTTGTCTTGTTCAGTTTGGAAATCTGGAAAATGTCCTGACTCTGGAACTTTGCTTTAATATCTTAAAGTCTACTATTTCAGAGATCTTTCCTATTATTTCTCTTGCCATAAGGTTCTTCCAAAAGGTAAGCTATGATTTGAAAAGTTTTAAATTGTTCTTCTTAGTAAAATATCTTTTCTAGATATGTAAAATTTAATATTTCCAAGTTCTGTCATCTTATGTGTTGATGGCATAGGAAGAAAGCCAGTTAGTTTGGAACTTATTCTAAGATTATGCTAATAATGAAGTCTCCAGAGATCCAACTGGGTAATGTTAAAATGGAAGCTTCTTCTCCATTTCCCCAAATTCCCGCCTTGAGACCATACTCTTGCCACCTCACCATATGCTTAGAATATTTCAGAGAGTAAAGTCAAGTAGGAACCTACTGTTTTACTATGATTGTTTGCACAACAGATGCAGACAACTCATGAATGCTGGGAGAAATTAAGAATAAATAGTGCTCATGGACATAGATACCAAAACAACCTTAAAATGACAGTAAAAAACAACAACATAGAATCCTGCGTTGGCTCTTTCAAAAAGTATACCTTAATATTAAAATAGTTAAATAATGCATTTTGAAGTAGATTAAACATGAACCATATAGAAAAAAGACTGGATCATCAGATGGGAGAAGTAAGCTATAATGACAATCATATCATGTGACTAATACTTTATATAAAGTACAAATCACTTGCTGAATCTTTCATACCTTTAATGGGTTCAGAATTTTACAGGAGACAACATTATAGAAATGAGGAAAATGGGATTTGCTCAAAGAGATGATAGAAATAATGTTTTCAGATAAAATGCATCCAGTTTATTTGGATTTCAGGTAAATATCATTTTTTTTAGTTTAATGAGTCTTAATATTGCATGCTTATCTGAAATTCAAATTTAGTCGGATGTCCTGCATTTTTATTTTCTAAACTTGGTAATTGTAGGTACAGTTAGCAATTGGTGAAGCAGGTTATACTTAACAATCAGTGCAGAAGATCATAGCTGAAAATTGAAAAGATTCTAGCATACACACTGATTGAAATTATTGTTATTGGCAGGACATTACATAAGATATAACTTCTTCATATCCCAAATTACCAGCTGAGAAGCTAATGTGAAACTGCCCCTAAATAGGAACATATTCTGTTCAATCACTTTGAAATATGTAAAGTATATTGACCCAGATGGAGATAACTATGAACTGCGTATATTTTTGCAGAGCCTACCTACCACACCCACCAATCCAAGAGGGTTAAAGACCTCATTTAGTATAATGTGTGATCTGTGATATTTATGAAGAATTATACATTACTTAAAAATGGATTAATGTATTTCAAATTTGAGCTTGGACTCTACTAGAAAATAGATTCAAATGGGACATTGTGTGGACAACAGAGATGCAGGGCCTTCTTGCCTCTAGAACCCATCAGGTGTCAGTGTGGGAAGTCAATGAAGTTATGAAAGAAGATTCTGTTGGGCTTTTGGATCCAATTGTCAAGGTGAATACTTATAGATCCTACTGTGTGACACACACACACACACACACACACACACACACACACACATATATATATATATATATATATATATATATATATATAGTCTCTTTTTCAGACTCCTGGAACTATATTTGAATGAAAAATTAACATGTAAGAAACCCCTTTAGTTTCTTATCTGGTGGATAAAAATATAGTTTTCATCAACAGAAGTTTTATCAAACATTTACACTCTTATTACTAGAGTGAGTAATTCCAGAAACAGACATATATCTTTCCAGATATGAAGTAACAAGTAATCTGCAACTTACTTTATAACTGGTATCAAGCCAGAAAAAAAATTGGTCAGTGGTGTTTTGTGGTGTTTCTTGACTTCCGTCATTGTAAGGTGCATGCCATGTTTGGCCTTTGCACCAAGTTTTCTCTTTTCAGTGGGCATATTCACACAACACCAAAGATAGGTCCCCAGTGGGGGAACAAGGACCACTGAGAATGCTAGAAATGGAATCTTCTCCTGCAGGTGTCGGAGCTGAAATGATAGTGCTATCTACAAGGAGGGAATCAGCTCAAAGATATGCCACCAACTAGTACTACTCTATTTATGCTTTCGCTCTATCCATCATCTCAGAAATTTCATTATAAATTTCAATGTTTCTTTTAATAAGAGGCCTGAAAGTAACTGCTGGTGCTTGCCTACAGTTCTGGAGGAATGATGACACAGAACCCCTACGACAGTTCCCACCAGTGGGAACTCAACAAGCCCCATTCTACATATTCTACATGTGTGCACATTATGGGGAGAAACACTTGGTGACCTGGTGACACTGAAAAGCATTCTGATCCACTCTGTTATTCTAAAGCAATACTAGAAAGTATAATATCTTTGAGAACATAGACATATGTGAAAAGCATAAAGCCACAAAGATCCAAGGAAAATAATCTGAATATGTCATGATGGGAAGAGAAGATCAAATTTCAGGTAGAAAGTGACATGAATTCAATTAAAGAGAGACACAGACATCACTGTGGTGAGAGTTCCCTGGGGAAGGCTCCACTTGAGCAGACCTTCATGGATTCTTTACTACAATGGAGAGATCAATTGTTGATGGCCATTTGAGCAGCTCTTTATTTCTCCAGATTGTCTATAATGCTCTGTGGGAGAATAAATAACACAGAAGCATCTCTTGCTTAAAATACCTTCTTTTAGAAATTTAGTTTTGAAATAAACTAATTGAGTGGAAATTTATCATTGTAGTGACCAAATAAAAGAGAAAAGAAGGGTATGGGGATATGGCCACAGGTAGAAATATAACAGTAAGGGAAGAATATGAATGTTTCCTTTTTTCATTGACTCTTTGTCCTCACGGAGGTATAGAACAGGTCAGAACATTCTAGCTGTTTGGTGAAATGGTCTTGTGCAGTATGGCGGTTTACCCCTAATGAAAAAAACAAGCAATGCTGGAAAGCTGGTTCTGCTCAGAGATATGAGGTGGCTGATGTTCAGACAGCATTAAGCATAGGGTGGAAAACAGCTCAATATGTTCTGGACATTGCATGAGACACAGTACAAGTTGTAAAACTTTCTTCAGTTTCTGTCACTTGGTTCCTCAAATGTTTAGCTCATTCTAATTATGTAATCAAAATTCACTCTAGTCCTGAGTAAAGAAGGATCATTTAATTTTGGTAGAAAAGACAAACAAAGACTGATAGGATTGCTAACTTTCAACCCAGGAGAAGGCAACGAGGCAGCGAAAAGTAATCTCTGAAGAAAAGATTTGGAGGTTCTTCTTTACCTCTCTCTCTTTAAAAATTAATTAACTTATTTTAATTAGGTATGATGACAGCAAAATGCATTTTGTTTCATTGTACACAATTGCAGCACAGCTCCACTTTTCAATGGCTGTACATGATGTTGCTTCTTTATCTCTTTAGAAAACATAGATTATAAGGAAAGATAAAGGAATTGTAATTAAACTTTGGACTGGGAAATATATTTACAATCTTCAGTTTAATGTGCAGGGACTTCGCAGCTTCTGCCTTCTTTAAACAAGGCATTTATCTCCCAAAGCATGAAGGACAAAAGGAACGAGAAACGTCATAATTGAGGATAAAGAGTTCTTGGTAAGTAGAAATTGTCCTCACAAGAAGTTTGCCGAAGACAGTTTTAGCATAAAGGAGTGAGACATCTATCTATTTTTTGTCCAAATCCATTTTTATAGTTGCTATTTCACCAGAAGAGGACCAATTAAATCTTTGAGTTCTGAAGTCTCTGGGAATGGTTAAAGACTGGTTAGATTCCATGAGTATCAATGTCTTCACTTTTTAACAAGCATTTTTTGATGTAGCTTACATCAGTTATTGACTTATTCTTTTCTGGGAGTGAATGATAGGTGGATACATGGATACTGGCTTTGTCTGACCAATTTGTAAGACAAATTTACCTGAAGTCTACATTTCTCAGAGGCTGAGAAGACTCAGAGAAGAATCAAGCAGGAAAGCCTGACCCAGAAACACAATGCTAGTCATTAGAATACATACATAATGAGTCCTGGATTTGAATTGAAGTTCACAGTCAAATCAAAAAGCAGGGAGAGAAGATTGTGAGGAAACATCTAAAAAAATTTGTTTTTAATAAGATCTAATAATCAGCCTCCAATAGAATGTCATAGAAATAAATGGATTTTTCTTGCTCTTGGCCACAAATATCTACCAGGTTTCTCTTATTTGAGGCTGTAGTAAGCCCCCACCTTCATTTGTATCTGCAAAAAGGCAATGATAATATCCACATATCGTGCTGTAAGGAGTCACATATTTTGCAATGTGACCTGGTATATAAGAACTGGAAGGTGTGTTGAAGATTACCTAGTCAATGACCAAAGGAGAGTGAGGAATAAAAGGAAAGAAAAGAAGGAAGGAAGGAAAGGAGAATGGAAGGAGGTAGGTAGGGAGGAAACTAATGAGTAGAATAAATAAATTCAATATGCTCAGACATATTATTTGGAACATATTCATCCATAGTCTTCAGTTCTATTTATACCCAGTCCAGTATTTTTCAAATATGTTAGCTGCTTATGATTTGTACTATTTACTTTAAAGCACTCTGACATGGCAGAAAGACATTATGTATATGCTCAATAGCTGAAGCTTCTACTCCAGGATCAGTTTTCCTCTTTGAGAGCCCATACTGCAAAGTGGTAGTCAGTGCCATATCACATAACAGGTTCAAAGTCAAGGAGTGGCTACGACAAGGTATCTTGATCAACACCTCATATTCTCCTAGACTGGGGACGGCAGTAATAGTTTTATTGTTAAGATGAGGTATTTGATAATTAGATTGGTAAATATGTATGCGAATTGGTGAAACTGAATGATGTCCCAGGTATAAGGATTGAAAACAAAATATTGAATTCCTTGCTACCTTTGTGAAAAGAGGGCGTACAAGTCCAGTGCAACCCATCCATCCTCATGTTAGAGGTGGCACTCAAGACAATGTGGTGCTGCCACTGATTCAGAGGAGGATGTAACAGACTCCTACCACTGGAAGGAGGTCAGGTGTACCTTGAGTGGACTTTTCAGGTGAGGGAGTGGTCAGAGCATTCAAAGGAAGGCAGGGACTACAAGTTTACAGAAGAGATGGACTCAATGATTCTGTGCCTGCTTGCAAATAAACACACTTTCTTTTTTTTAAAAAAAATGTTGTTTATGAAGCAAAATTTGGTGTATGCCTGAATCTCAGTGTAATGTTGATTGCAAGATTGTGAGGGGAACTAAATATCACAGAGATCCAAATAATTCAGGGGCTCTTATTGTCTCCACAGAGGTTCACGGGTTAGAAACAAGCATATTGACTTGAGTCAGTTTCCAATGCTTAGAAATGATCTCTTTCAGTGGGTATTTTAATAGATTTTGCTGGCTAAAGGGAAAGATATTTTGGGGAAAGGGACTGAGTTTTGCTGCTATTTAATTCAGTGTTTAAAGGCAGTCCCCTGAGGCACTCAGCCTTCCAGGTATACACAGAGCTCCCGCTGAAAAAGTTATCTTTCTTCAATATGCAGGGTTGAAGAGGGGAAATCTCAAGAAAATGGCTAAGAAAAAAAGAGATGTTACTAAATGAGAATATGGACTAGAGGAGATAATGGTAAAGGATTTTTGAAGCACTTTTGAGGAGCTCCATTTTGGAGGAGAAATAACGACACCTGGGAAAGTGGCATTAAATAAATAATGGCTGCCAAAAACACATCCGGAGTTTAGACACGCTATGAGCACAGATTCACAGAGCTGAATTAATGAGGACATCTTATATTAAATCATTTGACAACCTGGATGCTATTTGTCATTGAAATGTAACTTAATATACATTTTATATGCTATAAAATGCTCACCTTCAGAATGAGTGTAATACAATGTGAATATATATATGCATGTGGGTGTGTGTATTTTTCTCAGCCTACTTCACTGTGGGAATGGGTGTTGTCAGAGTGTGCACACTTAGATGTTGGGCAAGGAGGGCAATATCATGATATAATTATAGGCTTTTTGCAAGTGGCCTGGCATACTACTAAGGAAATCCTACTGATCAGGAAGACCAGAGGGCCCCCGTTGTGAAACATGGGAACACTAACCCAGTGCCTCTTCTCCTTGAGCTCACTGTTGTCAGATTCATCTTATTCCATCTCTTAAGTTATCATATCCTTGTTCAATTTATAGAACTGTAATGGCTACCTATTTCTCACAGATTAAAGTCAAATGCCTGCACTTGGCAGTTCAGACTTCACAGGGTACAGCCTATGGGAATCTTCTCTCTGAATAATCTAGGGGTTTGATATTTGTTACTTTCACTTAAAATTTGCTCAATTTTACTTGTAGTCAGCCTTTTCGTTCCATTTGTTTTGAAAAATTTCAGCTTAAAAAAGAATCAAGAATTTTGTGTATGCAATGAAAAAATGAGATGGGTGTGGCTCCCTGCTTCCAGTTTCTGAAAGTAGTCTGCAGCGAAAAGAAAGAAGAAACTATTAAAACAAAATGCCAAACTTTTTATAAGAAAAGATAGCTTGCCCACACACTCTGCAGAGGCATTCATAAGCAATTTGCATAATCGACATAGATTCCAAGTATCTCTGTGCTGCGTTACATTAGGTAAAAACAGTTTGCACAAATAAATTCAGTTGGCTTTCCCAGCCAGCCATGTATATGCATACAGCTTCCTATGTGTAGTGAGGGAAAAGTTCTCCTTACCTTAAATGGAAAGAGGATGTTCTAGGATCAGAAATGTCTCAGTGTGCCAAGGAACTGACACTGTTATTTGCCCTTCCTGAAATGATCTATTGTCCAAGACCAAGTCTTGCTACTGAAGTGAGAAGTGTCTAAAGAAAGAATTAAGACAGAGAGATGTCTATGAAATGGAATAAAGCGATTTGTGTGGGACCAATAAAAAAGAGGCTGGCACGGTGCCTGTTTGTGCTGTGCCAGCCAGCCCATCTGTGGTCAGGCTGAGGTAAGGTAGGATAAAAAAAATCTGTGCTCTAAAAATGTGCTTCTGTTAATGTTTCTTTTTCCTTATTTTTCTAGTTAAAGATGAACTGCAATCTTAGACTAAGATGAGAAAAGTGATTTGCTATATTGGAGATGTGTCAAGTTGGGGAACATTTTTACATTTCCAGAGGTTTGCTCTCACAGAAGCAGCATGAAGGACAGAATCCCCAAATGAAAATGGGTGGAGGGGAAGAGAAAAATGAAGAGAAATAGCATTCTTTTTTAAAAATAATTTTAATATTTATTTCTTTTAGTTTTCAGAGGACACAACATCTTTGTTTGTATGTGGTGTAGTGCTGAGGATCGAACCTGGGCCGCACACATGCCAGGCGAGCGCGCTACCGCTTGAGCCACATCCCCAGCCCAGAAACAGCATTCTTTGCTTTCCCAACAATGGTTTTTGCATTGTTTGAGTTTTGCAGAGTTAGCCCACCTGGCAAGAGGAGAGCTAAAATGCATATCTGAGTTACAATTTTGTCTTCATTTAATAACTCCCCCTTTATTTCCTAAAATTGTAAGTTGGCTTTTCAAAATCCTTCTTTCTCTCCAGTCTCTCCAGTCTCCTCAAGAGACTGGTTCATATCAGACACCCAGTATTCGTAATGCTGGTGGGGATGGGGAACTATCTTAGGGAGAGAGATATGTCCACTCTCCTGGCACCTCATGTCTTCAAGCTCTTTGTTGTGACATACGTAGGGACAAGATTAAGGGAGGGCACAGTTTGCGACTTTTGTTTCAAAGAAGTAAGAGCTCCGAGGCCCCAGGGAGAACGAGTAAAGAGCTAGTAGTTTCAGAGATCATGCAATTTATTTCTTTTTGTTCTATTAAGTTGATCAGCTTAAGGAAGAAGATAGGAACTTCAAGAGAAGATTGACAAAAGAACAAACCTTCTTTGGACAGAGTCAATCACTGAGATTTCTTAAAAGATAAGAAACTTTCACTTAACTTTTTCCTAGTCATCCCTATCATCAAAAGAAAAGAGGAGAGACAGGTATGTTAATTTAGTTGATCAGAAGACTCTAGAACATGAAGAGAACCATATTTTCTAGTGGTGAAATTACTCTACCCTCCTTTCTCTAGTTATACTTATTCCAGGGATAGATTATTTTGTTCCCTCTCCATCTCTGTCTCTCTATCTCTGTCTCCTACTGTCAGAAGAACCATGATAGAAAAGAATCTATAATATATAATGCCAAATAATTATGGTCCACTGCTTTAGAAAAGTGGTTTCCAGACATTTTGTGGCCCATATTAAGTTAGTTTTTGTATATTTTGCAAAGTGTGGATTCAATTTTATTTTTCACATGTGGATGTTTAATTATTTCAGCACCATATTTTTTGAGAAGACTACCCATTATTTACATATTTAAAAAATTAGTTGTACATATATATGAACACTTATATGAGTGTATATGTGTATGTGTATATATATATATATATATATATATATATATATATATATATGCCAAGAAGACTATCCATTCATTTACATATTTTAAAAAATTAGGTGTACATATATGTGTGTGTGTGTGTGTGTGTGTGTATGTGCATGTGTACAGCATTAAATATATACATATATATGGGCCAATTTCTGTATTTTCTATTCTTTTGCATTGATCTAGCTGAATACCAGTATTGTATCATCAGGCGAAGTTAGATTGCCAACATATTGTTCTTTCTATTTCAAAGATATTTTCACTATTCTAGATAGTTTATTTCCATATGGATTTCAGAATCACTTTGTCACATTTTGCACCAAAAATGATGCTAGAAATTTGAATGGGAATTGTTGAATTTATATATCAATTGGTATTAGTTTGATAACTTAACAGTCTTCCAACTGATAAAGAGGGTCACTCAACAGGGTTATTCTTACTTCTCTTGCCATATTTTTTCCCTAAATATTTCATCCTTTTGACTCATTTTCAGGGGAGAGGATGGACTATAACCCATCAAAGTACAGGATCTTACCTGGTGGGGTAGGATAAAGTTTATACGTGTCAGGTTGTGATAGATAAAAGTTCAGGCTTTTCTACTTCTGAACACAGTAAAATAAATACAACAATTTGTGGGGCTACTGGGTTACAGGAGAGCTTTCATATCTCAACCACCCCAGTTATTATGACACTTAAATATAATTTGTGTAGGAGGGGTACAGTGTGGGACTAGATTGACTACCATACTGAGTCATTTAGTCAGGCATTGCAAATAATAAAATAGGCACAACTCCTGGGGACACTAGACTTCCTGATACCTGCTGAGCTTACCATCCATGCCCTTCCAGACTACTTTGGATGGGGTTCATGGCAACAGATTAAGGAACTTAAGACTCCAATGGATTTTGGTCACTAGTATGAAAGGGTCCAGAAAAATGTTAAATGTTAATGTGTGCCACTATGCTGTCTTTCTTGCTATGGAACCCATTCCCAGAGCCAAGGTTGTACAACTGGAAAAGGTAAGATGGTGGGAGGAAGCCCCAGTAAAAGAAACTGCCACTTGGCTACATTGTAGATTTAAGCATGCAGGACAAAAGATTAAGTAGGCAGCTATGATGTGCTGGAGACAGCCCATGAAGATCTCTGATATTGTTGCTGTTCGATAGAACTCTCTTGCCTGCTGTCAGTGCTACCTGAAATGGCTAGATGCCACCAAGGACAATATCAGATGAAGTGATTTGGTTCCTCTTTAGTAAAGACAGATAGACCCATGGGCTGTCTCCTGTTATCAGAACGGGCCCAATATGCTTTGATTTATGTGGACACAGTTACGGGCTTGATGCAAGACTTTCCCAGCTATTAAGGGATGGATCTGCCTGAGTGCCACGTGTGACCTTGCTGCTGATTTAGAGTGACCAAGGAACCCATTCACAGGCCATGAAGTATAGCAGTGGACTCAAGACCAGGCCATACTGTGGACTTCCTACCTGGCATCCAATCCAACATAATCTTGTTTAAAAATTAAATGACTTACTGATGCAAGCCTTAAGGACTGAGTGTAACTGTGCAGGGGTGGGCTACTCATCTACCTGAGGCACTGAGGACACTACATGAGAAACCAAGACATTATCGACCTCCAGTCATTCCTTGTTCCCTTGCCCATGGCCACCCGCATTAAGGTTACAGAGGTGATGACTTCTCATTCAAAATACAAAAATTGCCTGCATTTAGTAAAAGAAATATCATTTATCTAGTAATTTGGTAAAGGTTAGTCTCGCAGACACAGTTCTGGAAAAATGCCATATTGAGTGAGTGTCAACAAGCCCTTTGCTGTGGATAGAATTGAAAGGACTCTGCCTGCATCTAAGTGTCTAAAGGCAACATTGTCAGAGCTACATCTGACTGACTCAAGTTCACAGAGAAGTGAAGTGTGATGATAGAGCAGGTCAAGATAGCAGAGAATTGCTAAAAAATGGGAGAACAAAAGAGAAAATTAGTTTGTCAATTACAATGGGGATTTCAGAAAAATATTAAATCATAAATCAGAGAATAGAAATAATTTATACCCTGGATCTGGTAATGATGAACTAGAGAGTTCTTTTAAAGTAAGACTGTCACTTTTTCTGCACTTGAAGAGTGGTGTGCTGGGGAGTATTATTCCTAGGGACTTAGCAACTTCAAACCAGAAACTTTGAAATACAAAGCTACAGGTTATTTTCATAATGCTTTTACAACTGATTCTTTTCATAAATGATTTCTAACACTACGTAGGAGTTTTCTAGGTGGCTGACATGTAAGGTTTAAAGAATAATTAACTAGGAAATTGAATTAAATGAGCCAAGTTATAAGCATTTTGTAATAGTTTTTTTGTGATAGGAAATTTTTCAGGCAAAGAAATAAATATTTCAAAATTAACCAGTTCTTCAAAAATTCATAGCTATTCTGAAATCAGTTGCTTCATGTCTTTCTTTGGTCTCATTTATACCATTGTCTATGACTGAACAACCCAAGATCCAGGCCTTCAGTGGTCTTTCATTTGCATGAGGTTTTTATTTTGTCTAGCAAAGTGTTAAGAATGTGAAGACAAGGTGGGCATGGTGGCACACATCTGTAATCCCAATGTCACGGGAGGCTGAGGCAGGAGGACTGTGAGTTCAAAGCCAGCCTGAGCAATTTAGCGAGGCCCTAAACAACTCACTGAGGCCCTGTTTCTAAATAAAATACAAAATAGGACTGGGGATGTGGCTCAGTGGTCAAGTGCTCCTGAGTTAAATCCCCAGTACTGCCCCCCTCCCCAAAAAAGAACACGGTATCAGGCTAATGTAACTGGAAAACTTTACCTTGTCAAATAGGGCTATCACATGTAAGTCATCACTGTCCCCAGAATTATTAAAACTAGTTTTAATTTTTTGAAAACACTAACTGCGTAAGTTAAAAACTGATGAGCCTCTGGAAACATTAACTTCGGTTTCCTTATACTTCAGCTAATTGAGGCAAATGACCCAAGTGTGGAATTTGCCAGCAGCATGGGTTTTATTTAATGTAAAAAGCTTTCTTATCTACAGAGAACAAGAAAGAGGGCCCTTGGCACACTCATTTGTCTATGAAGCAAGAATATTTTCACAGGCCTTGGCCTTTGGGGAGTGAAAAATAGAACAAAGAATAGACCATGAATTTAGAATAGATGCACAGTTAGCTGCAGTTGTAGGTTTCCTACGGGCTATGTCTTGAATTCTTTCCCCCTTATAAATTCTAATTTGTCCTCCTAGTATTAAGAAAAAGAAAGGATTAATGAACATTTTTAGGGAAGGAGACCAGACCTATTCCCTTACTGTCTTTCCTTGACATCTCACATAACCTCTCAGTATCCTTCTCATATATCTTGGTTAACTTAATCAGGTAATTTTTACTAAAGACAAAACACACTAGAGAACAATGCAAGTAAAGGGACAGAACACTCTTTATTTTGCTGTAAGGTCATTTTCATGATTTGTTGTTTTTCTTAGGCATTCCATTCCCTTGAATTTCATTGTTCAAGTTTTGTGAATTTCCAAAGGGAACGAATGAATGTCTTGCATTCAACTCTCCAAATATTTATTATGTACTTATGTGCCCTAGATTTGTACAAAGTATGAAGATAAATAGGCTGTAATTCATTCCTTTAAGGAGTGCCCATCCTAATTGTGATGATAGATATGTTTACCATTAACGAAATGCATCCTAGAAAGTGCTGTGTATGAGGGATGAAGAACAGCTGTGGATTCTGGGGAAGGAAGCACCTCTCTTCCCAACCTTTGCATTCCAGTTCACCCCACCACTTAACACCAGCAACACTGTGCAATCTCATAAGAGTAATGAACCTGAATGTAAAAGACAGCTTCTGAGACTGTGAACTGACAGTTTACAGTTACCCCTCAAAAAGACACTGTATTTGATTTATCTGTATGTGGAGATAGAGTCTGCTCAGTCTTGAAGGATTCCATAGAGCCGGTACATGGGAAGCTGAAGGTAGCTGCATTCTGAGCTGAAACACTTTATTCTGGGCACATCCTTGTACCTAAAGAACTTTATACAACTTTAGAAAATTTATTATCTGGACATTATCAGGGTTGCTTTGGGAAGAAGTTTACTATGAGTTTTTGAGAGAAGAAGATATCTCAATTGATGACAAATGACTAGAGAGAAGATTTTAATCTACTTTATTTGTTTCTTATATACCCTTTGGAGATGATTCCAGGAGTAAAAAATGCAGGTGAATGAATGCACTCTTTTTTTCTGATGTTCTTTCAGATTTATTGACTTTTAAAGAAACAGACAAGGAAAAAAAAAACATAGCTAGCTAGTGAATGCATTTGATTCTCAATATGTTTCTAAGTGTTATATTAATATCCTTAAACTTCAAATACTTCTAGTTCAGATTTAAAGGAAAGAGATAATTTCTGGTATAATTATATGGCATGTTTTGGTGAGTGAGCTTTTACAGTGTGGGATGGTATTGGAGTAATGATTCAGGGTGTTAAGGTCTTAATAAATGTTCAGCTCCTTATAAACAATGATTGATACTGCTGTGGTTAGTGCATAAAGATTTTTAAAAATTTCTTTTGAGTGTTACTGGGGATCATCGCATTCTGAGATTGAAAGATTAAGGACCGCTGCTTTTGTAATTGTTGCAAAATTAATTGTTTTAGCAATATTATTTAACTATTATTTTTAAACAATTTTAAGCTCAAGATAAACCGGCCAACACACAAAGAATCCTACATGTTCTCATGTTTCCCCAACTGATAACAATTACAAGAGTTGCCTTAACGTTTTCTTTGTATTTTTACCTGTTTTTTTTTTACCATATGAGGCAGTTGCAGAAATGATGCCCTATTAACCCTCAATGCTTCAATATATATTTCCAAGAGGATACAATAATTCTTCTCATAGTAAGAGTACAACCATCAAAATCAGAAAATTAACCATGTAATGTGACCGTTTAATGAAATAACCCCAAATTTACTAGCAGTCTCAATAATATGTACAATATCCAGAATCATGCATTACATTTGGTGGTCATGCCCTTTGATTTCCTTCAGTTGGGGATAGTGGCCTCAGTCTTTCCTCGTCTTTCACAACATGGATGTTTTGAAAGACTATGGGCCAGTTACCCTGTAGAATTTTCTTCAGTTTAGACTTGACCAGATTTTCTCATCATTTATGCATAATTAATACATAAAATGATAATTTGGGAAAGAAAGAATTACATTAAATATGATCTTGAGTTCCTTTCATGTGTCGTATCAGGAAGTACACGCTACCAATGTGTTCTGTTACTGAGAATATTAACTTTTTCACTTGGTTGGGTGGTATTGGTTTGGTTTCCTCAATGTGAAGTTACATTTGTTTTTCATTCATTTATTTAAATCAGCATAGAATCAAAAGTTTCTGTTTTCCTTATGATTTCAACCTAAAACTATCATATGTAGAAAGTTATAAAAAGAAGCTTTTTTTCTTTGAATGTTCAAATTATCCCATTCTTGACCAATGAGAGTCTCTTTAAGCTGGCTCCCTTGTATTTAGGCACACCCCATCATTTTGAGTCCTTCTTACTTTCTGGCACAATTTCTTGGCTCTTCTGCTATTTTTCATGGCCTCAGTTTTATAGACAGTCCATTTCTTTAATGATTTTTAAATTTCCTTTTGTAGTTGTAAATGGACAGATGCCTTTATTTCATTTGCTTAGTTTTGTATGTGGTGCTAAGGATCAAACCCAGTGCCTCACACATGCTAGGCAAGCACTCTGCCACTGGGCTACAGCCCCAGCCCAGGAATTTTTTTAAAGAAATCAAATGCATACACAGACATACACATAACTACCTCTCTCTATATATATCTGCCTGTCAGTCTTAAGAAATTTAAGTTCATTATACACCTTCTCATTTCAACCCAACACCACAAGTTTTATGCTGGTATCCAGTTTTCTGTTTGTACAGTAAGGGTCTGACTGCAGTCATCTTTGCAGCATTTGCTTATTCACTGTTCCCTCTGCAAATGGCCAACCTGCCTGGCCCAACACAGGGAGTGCAGCTCTTCACTATGGCATGCTTTTTAAAACCCAGCTTACACAAAGAGGAAAGAGGAAGGAGGAAGGAAAAGGCAGTCAATCCACTGCTTTAAACATTAAAGCATGGCTTATGTTCATGTCAGTGAGCCTATGTCAACAGTGTTTGATGTCCTAATACTGACACATATGAACTCTTCATTTAAGATGTACTCTATTGACTCATTTAGAGTCTAAAGTTTAGACAATCTGTGTATTTGATGAACATTAATTTCACCAACTCACAAATTTCATGTTCTTTGGGCTAATTAAAAGTCACTAATCTTATAGTGCAAATCCCCTTCTAAAATCCATTATGCTAATTAACCTAATGTACACTGAATACACATTTTGGCTGAAATGCCAAATGGTTGAACATAATGGTACATGTTCATTAAAGCCAAAAATAATAATGGGAAGTTATACTCCATATATATATAATATGTCAAAATACGTTCTACTGTCATGTATAACTAAGAAGAACAAAGATCTATAAAGAGACTGACACATATGAACACTTGATTTAAGGTGTACTCTGTTGACTCATTTAGAGTCTAAAGTTCAGACAATCTGTATATTTGATGAACGTTAATTTCACCAACGCACAAATTTCACATTCTGAAAATATAATCATTTTAGAATCATTAGAAATAATCCCTTAAAAGATACCAAAAAAAGTTAACTTTTGCCCATGGATGTCCTTTGTTCTTTATCTTTCCCAGTTATGATTCAACTCTACCTGTATATTACATTTGATTGTTATATTCTTTACATTTCTTTTAATTTTCAGCATTTCTCTTGCAACATCATTCTACCAACTGACCTACATATTGCACATTTTTATTTCTGTGATTCCTTCCTGTGGTATATTAAATTGTCCTTTATTCCAATAATTCCTAAAAATAGGAAGTGACTTCTGAAAATTTGGTGAAATGCAAGTTTGTTTTCTTTTGATCAAAGAGACATCATAGACAATTTATATCTGGTATATCAAGCTCCTAAGTTTGAGGTCCTTATGTACCAATAAATTTTCTTTGATTCTTTGTGTTTGTCATCAAAATCTTGATCATCACCTGTCATTTATCATTTATCGTTTCCTGACAGTATCACATTTGATCAATGGAACCTCCTTCAACCTAACACATTTGCTCTTTTGAATGAAATTTGAATTTTTTTCTTTTTTTTTTTTTTGCACAGGAAGCTCCATGCTCCACTTCCACTAGCTCTGCTTTATACATAGAAATAAAATACTTTTTTCAAGGAACCCAGAATTATTTTATTGAAAATTGTGTTAGAAAAAAACTCTGGATTCTTGGGTATGTATCATATTTTGAATGTGAGCTGGTTCCTTGACAATGTTGTGAGATAAATTAAGATGTTTAAAGTTATGAGTTTGAATTGCATTTTTTTGACCTTGACATATCATATATTTGAATCACATGGGATACAATATCTCATTTTTCTGAGTATACAGTTTGCAGGATCACATTGGTCATTCCTTCATATATATACACACAGTAATAATAATGTCTGTTTTATTCTACTATCCATCTCCCCAACCCCCCCCCTCCCCTCTCATCACTTCTCTCTACCTAATCTAGGGTAACACTATTCTTTTTTTTTCTCACATCTTCATACATATATTTTGTATAACAATGAGAGTCTCCTTCCACCATCGAATTGCATTTTTTAGACCAACAATAATATTGGAATATGAGAATGGATAGGGAATGGGAGCTTTTCAATTAGAGCTTTTAGGAAAGGACTCCAGAAAGGGTGACATGAAAAAGATGAGGACAAGCTAAGAAAACAACTAGGAATGTGCAATAGTTAGAAGGAGCAATGAGCATAAATCAAGGTAGAGACTTGCTCACTGTGAGGGGCTAGGAGAGATAAATATGACTGGAGGGAGATCCAGCAAAAAGAGAAAGTAGAAAATTCTGTGAAGTTGTGGAGGATAGGGAGGTGGTGGTCAGATCATGTAGTCTTGTAGGGTTTTTTTTTTTTTTTTTTTTTTTTTTTGGTACCAGAGATTGAATCCAGGGGTGCTTTAGTGATTGGGTCTCACTGAGTTGCTTAGGGTTTCACTAAATTGCTGAGGCTGGCTTTGAACTTGTGATCCTCTTGCCTCAGTCTCCCAAATAAAAGCTGGGATTACAGGCATGCAACACCATGCCCCTCAGTCTTGTAGGCATTTTAAGAATTTTGTGTTTTGTGTTGGATGAGATAAACAATAAGGATTTTTTAATCCAAAGATTAAAATGATTAATAACTCTGAACCCTGAAAAATAGGAAAAGAAATAGGCTTTCTTGTATGTTGGGAAGAGTATTATTTGATCAATATTTCTGGAAGAATATTTGACATTATATGCTAAAAGCTAAAATGTTTATATACCTTTGATCTTGTAAATTCTTTTAAGAATTTTTCTTAATAAAATAATAGAACAAGTGTACAGAGTAATTTGTGATGAGAAAAAAATTAGAAATGACAACTTGTTAATGAAAAGATAAAACTATAAAATCATTTTAATTGAATATAGTACTGCTTATAAAACAATTATATAACACTATTTCTCAGTAGAATACATATCAATATATTCAATGAAAAGAACAGAGGAGGAGAAGAAGAAGAAAGTAAAGGAGGATGAAGAGAAGAGGAAGGAGATCTGCTTCTTTGAAAAGGCCTCTTACTAGTAGTAGTGATAGAGATGTCAAAAGACAGAGGTAAGTAAAATATAATTAAAAAAAAGAACTATGTCAGCTAAAGTAAAATGTAAAATATAATAAAAACGAATATGCTAAGAAAAAAAATATTGAGAAGTGGTAATTACCATAAATTTTAAAATTCTAAATGGGCCAAAAAAGAAACTAAAAATTGAATAGATCAATAATTTTAATGACAGTGAAATTTTTAAAAAAATGTTGACTTCCATTCTCTGTACAATTATTAAATATTTGATGTATGTAGCTTTTCAGTATCTTTAATCAAGTTTTTTAGGAAATAGATATTTTTCAGTCTTACATAATATTTTCCAGAAAACAGAACAAAAAGAGAAGTGATTATTTTGTTATTTTTAAGGTGTGGATAAATTTTATCCCCAATCAGTTATACACAAGGATAAGGAAATATAAAACTTCAAAACATAGTTTCAGATAATAAAATCCACAGGCACAATTTAATATATATGTCGTTATTTAATATGATCTTTACAAGGGTCCAAAATTATTAAGAATAAAGTACTGTACAAACTCCTAACCAAATAAACTTTGTATAATGCAATCCCTGAATCCCTATCTTAACTACATTTTTGTCCCTCTTCATTGTTACTATATTCTAGACAGAGAGATTTCTATCTCTTCTTCCAGAGTGTCAAGTTCTTTTTGACTTCATAGCCTTTATTGCTACAATTCCCCCTGCTTAAAATTGTTTTATAATAGCTTTTCATTTTCTGTTTCCTCATCTATTACCTGGCTTAATAATGAATGCTCAAAGGATCTTTATGAGAAGTAAGACAGGGACCTGAAAGTCTTTTCTGATAAGAATGAGTATTTTTATTTCTATTTTTATATTAATTACCATCATTGCAAAAACAACTAAAATCATAAAATTCAGTTTTCTCCCAGTTCTTGTCAACATCGTTTGAGAGATAGGTCCTATGGCAGCTCAGTGCTGTAATTATTTCTAATGTTCTCACTTCACAGGTACAGTATTCACCACTTGCCTTAAAACCAAAATTATTACTATCATATTTTACAAACAATGAATTGTGCCCAGGATGTTTATGGCCGTCTTGTTGCCTTGTAAATGGATGAACAAGCTCCAAAAGGAAAACTGTGATGCTGTGCTGGGCTGAACAGCTGACTTGCCTTTTATAAGCTATCCATAAGAAATATGGGTCAACCTGAGAGCTGGTTGTAAATGGAAGACATCTGAGACAGGAGCAATCTGTCCATGAAAGAGGAAGGCTTCTGCAAACCAGCAATAAGAAGTCTGGGTATGAAGTACAGAAGACAATTCAAAATATTAACTTTTAAGAAATTTGGAATAATCGGATCTTTACAACAGAGTCCCAGGATGAAAATGTTGTCCAGCTTCTGCTTGGTCCATACTGCATGATTTTTTCATGAATCAATTATTTACTTATCAAGTAAGCAGCAGTACTAATGGAGCACTCAGTAGGAACCAAGCCTTGTGTTTCAGGTGTTGGTTGGAGGCCATGAGGATATTACTTTGGGCTTCAAATATGAAAGATAGCATACACATTTTGCACATAATTTTAAGCATGTTGTAGTTCACAAATTGATTTTGTGTATATTATCTTCCTGGAGTTCCCAAACAAATTCTGAATGGGTATTGGAAAATAAATATAAGGGTATCTAGGCAAAATGACTTCCTCAGAGTCTTTCCATGAGTGGGTTGCAGCCTAGATGTCAATCTAGGACTTTTTGCACCAACATACTAGTACTTCTTGTCTCAAGGCAGAGGACCATGAATACCTTTAACACAAACCATAATGCAATTTCTGTTATTTGACACTGCCTCATTAAACGCCTGGAGAAAAAAAAAAAAAAAAACAGTACCTGGAGGAACGAAGCAAAAGATTACTTGGAAAGTGTGACATTTCAACAAAGATCAAAGACACGAAATAGAGGTTTTGCCCATTCTAGACTCGTGATCTTTTCAGTACTCATGATGGAATCCAACTCTGACATCATTGTAGAGCTGGCAGCACAAACGTGTCCTCTGAACATAAACAAGATGACATCTGGAAAAGAGGCTACTGATGAGATAGATGATTAATAAGTAAAGGAACAACAATCAGCAGAAGCCATGGCATCATGTCATTGGATCTTGATATCTTCAAGGTCCTCCATCTTCAATAACTAGGGACCCGAACTGGCAGGCAGGTAGCAGGCGTCACAGGATGCCAGGCGAACACTCTTAAAGCTGAGCAGAGAACTCAGCAGAGTATTGACACTGAAGAGTACTGATATTTCTTTAATTATCATTTTTTTTTTCACTGAAATAACCAGGCTAAAAAGAATTAACCAAATAAACTTTATGATACTCCAGTGTGAGGCCAGATTTAATTAGCGTATTAAAATGGCAGTTGACTTTGGCAGGGAATTCAGGCTGGTTTCAAAGCAATTAAGTGAGAATTTATAGTGGATGATGCCTTCTGATGTTATCAAGGTTGCCCTAAGGACACCACCACCACCAAGGTGACTTTTTAAATAGGGACTATTACTCAGAATTTACTTTTTTTCTTTCTAAATACAAAGAAATAGATGTCAACTGTGGAAAATTTAGAGAAGGCTGACATTAAAATAATTCACAATGTTAAATTTCACATACGTAACCCCACTACTAAAGTTTTATTGTACTACATTCTAGTCTTAATATATATGCTATAACAAGCGTATATACAAAATTGATTTGTATATGTATATAATTACAGGTATAAAATTATTATACATGCATATATATAAATATATACATATATGTGTACATGTATATATAAATGAGAGAGAAACTGAGACAGAAATAGAGAGAGACATTACATTTCATGTTTTTCCCCCTCACATAACAACTGTAAACATTGTTTTACATTATTGCGTTAGCATCACCTCTTTCAAGGGTCACTTTCTGCAGAGGACGCTGTGCCAAGGACAGCTTGGCAGGCAATTGTCTCTAGGTCAGTTCATTTTGCAAATGCTTCCTCTTGCACATGCTTGCTGCCCCCTGATGCTTCTCTTCCCTCCATAGAAGTTCAATCACTAGAAATCCAGACAAATCTCTCTTGACCCAAAGAGGCCACCACTGTGCTGACCTCCTCAAAGGAGTCATGTGGGAAAAGGCATACTTCCCAATAGCCCATCTATGACTTTTCCTTCACACCACAAAAAGAAGACTGTACATGTACAATTTACTTTACTAGAGGATGGAAAACAACCAGAGGTGATTTAGATTCTGAGATCATGGTGTGGAGTGGAAGCAACCTGCATACTGAATATGGTAATCCTGAATTCCAAGGCAAAGAAGAAAAAATTGAAACCTGCCCTCTTCTATCATTGCCTTAATTCCTGCACTCACCTGAGGTGTGCTCTCCATGTCCAGCTACTCCCCCAAAATGACACAGTACCTTAAGGCATGATATTTCCCAAAGTCTGAGACAATTACTTTCAGAAATACACAGACAGAAGTGGGAAGAAGGATCAGATAGAGAAGGGCGAGTGTGTATTTCTCAGAAGACCAGTCCATCCTGGAGGTCCTAAGGTTCTAGGTCTATCTCTTAAGTCTTTGCCTGAAACAGGAGATGATTATTGTTTTCTTTCCTCATCTTTTTCCAGTATTCACTTGAGAGTCTATCAGATCAGCTTCACCTATATGAACACACATGCATATATACCTGCATATGTATACACAGTACAAATAATAATTCTTACCTAGAGGACAACTGGTTATTTTATGAGAGGCATTTGTTTGCATAATGCCAATTATGCATGGAGTTTTCACTATTAACAGGTAGAAAGAGTTTTCTGTGGCTTTGTAGGAAAATATCAGATATGGTTTCCTTTTTGTACATCCTCCTCCACTTCAAGAGAGCTTACTGATTCATGAGAAATTCACTCTAATTACCATACTCTTGAAGCAATAGAACATTTCTTAAAATTGCAGTTTTCCTTTACCTTGATATAGAAAACTGTCTTGAGCATAAAGTATTTTTTCCTAATTTATATAATCTCTCACCAATTATTGACTACATTATTTTCATTTGTCTTGTTTATAAGTATATCAACCTTTAAAGATTCTTTCAGTAGCTTCACAAAGAAACAAACATGTCAGAGTTAATAATGAACTAAACAGCAAAAGCAATGAACACATTTTCTAAAAGCAAAGTTCTGTTATTCACTATTTCATTAATGATCTGAGGAATGTTGGATACAGTACTTAGACTTTATGTACTTTAGTGTCTTCTTTTTCAAAAATATGATGACAAGCAGAACAGTCTTCAGGATCCCTTCATAGTCAAACATATTTAAACATATTAAACCTATTTAATCATATTTAAATCAGTAATTCTTATGAGTCAAGGTATCTACAAATACCTTAAGCTATCAATGACATCAATCAAATAATCATCAGACACACAGCTAATTGTGTTTGATTTTAAGTATAATTTTATAAGTCTTTCATAGTCATTTGGGATGAATTATTATTATGTTTTGAATGAAGACAGGGTAATCCTTCGATAGCTGGTACTCCTGGATCATCATTCAGGCCTCTTCTAAGCATTCCATCATTTAACATTCATTATTCAGCTCTTACTATGAGCTATGCACTGTTTTAAGAAAAAGGGATAGAGCAGTGACAGAACAAAAAGAAACAAAGAGGCAAGTAAAAATCCAAGAAATTCTAGATTTAATGAACCAATATGGAAACATTAAGACTCGTATCAATGCCAAACTAGAAAGGGTCTGCACCCTCTGTTGTTCATGGGGAGGAGTGAGAGTTTGATATTTACATAAATGTTGGAGTAAGGGAAGGTCAAGAAATGAAAGAGGAAATTATATCTGTTAAAGTAAAATAACCCAAAAGCTCTTCAGTCCACATCCCAATAACTTGTATTTCTTGATCCTTAAAGGTAAGGTATCTTATCTGAATAATTTCACATTTTTAGATACCTATAAGCTGCTGAAAATTTTGCCCACATCTTGAAATGTTGACTAAAGAATTTTGGCAGTTGATCTTTTCTTTAAAAGCTTTCTGGTAAGTTCTCAGATTTTGTTCTGAGAGATGTAATGACAAAAGTCGCCAACATGCTAACATTCATTTCTGGCTTCTATATTTCCCCTAATCATTGCCTAAGTATAGGTTGCATAAATTTCGATATTCATGTTGGTATCTTGATAATAGATATTTCAAACCAAAGTATTGGCATGCTGCCCTTTCCATCCACCATTAAATGATATCCAGACCACCCATCACCCTCTCTGAACTACTACAGTGGAAATAATAGAAGCAATAAGTTAAAGCTAGAATAATTTAGGTTAGGATTGAGAAAAAGATGCTGGCCACACACTTGTAATCTCCAGCCTCTTGAAAGACTGAGGCAGACAGATCACAATTTAGAGGCCAGTTTTAAAAACTGAGTGAGGCTCTGTCTTAAAGTAAAAAGTGCTGTAGATGTAGTCCAGGGGTAGATCAACCCTGGGTTCAATCCCCAGGGACACACAACACACACACACACACACACACACACACACACACTCACACAGCGGCGGGGGTGCTAAGAGAAATCAGTATTTTCAAAGAAGTACAATGAAATAAAAATATGATGAAAGGGAAATAAAACGGGCTCAGATTCTCATATCAAGGCAATTAATGATACTATAAGTTGGGTTAAGCATGTTACATCTTGGAACATTTTAGCTATCTTCAGCTATAAAATGGAAGAGTTGGATCAGAGAATCTGATAAATGTATCTTTCTGGTATGGATTAAGCAGTCTTATTGATCCCTGAACTTCTCCACAGCTACAGTGCTCTAATTCTACATCTCCTGATATATTTTTATATTAGATACAAGAAAGATAAGATGGTATCTAATCACTTTATATTTTAAGGATAAGAAGTTCATATAAAATACATGCAGTTTTCTTTTTTCTTTTTCTCAAAAGGTGAGTCATGGAACAAGGAAAACATGACCTAAAATTTTGAGGCAGGAATGCCTTGACTCTTAGAAAAAAGAAAATTACTATTATGAGAGTTTTCTAAGAAGATAATAGATAATGCTTTTAAGTAGTTCTTATTCATCTAATTTAAAGGCAGGGAATTTCTAGAGGTTTTAAAAATATATCCAAAAAGTGTTTGACACTCTTACCTTTAGAAATAAAATATGGCAGATTTATGGTACATTTCCCTGAAAATAGGTCAGAGAAAGGCTAAGCCTTCTTTCTCTCTCTCTCTCTCTCTCTCTCTTTCTCGCTCTCGCTCTCTCTTCCACCACTTATTTTAAAGGAAACCACCTTCTATGTCAAAAGCTACACTAGGAATAGGTACATGTGATGAGGTCCTGAGGATGTTTTTGTCCAGTAACCAGTGAGAACCTGTGGCCAACATTCAGTGAGGAATGGAAGTTTACCTCCCAGCAGCCATGTGACTACTCATGGAATAGGACTGCCCTCCCATCAAGCTTTCATCTGGACTGTATTCTAAGCTGAAAATTTGACTATAAACCCTATGAGAAACATTGTATACAAATCATTAACCTAAGCCACTTGCAGATTGCTGACTCTCAGAATATAAGAAATTTATATAAAAATATATAGCATATATATTTATATAAATTTATATATGTATATATTTATATAACTTACATATAAATTTATATATAATTTTAAAAATAATTTTTCTGAATATCCATGCCACTGCCTGAATGTTATGCATAGATATATACTCACAGATATATATATATATATATATATATATATATATATATATATATATATATAAATTATATATATAAGTTTTATTCATTTATTTATATTTTAAAATTTTATTTATTCAGTTATTTTTTACATTTGAATCAGATGGGATATGATTTCTCATTTTTCTGAGTGTACAGGTTGCAGAATTACATTGGTCATGCAGTCACATATATACCCACAGAAATAATACTGTCTATTTTATTCTGCTGTCCTTCCATATATATATGCATATATATAAATTATATATATGTTTTATTTATTTATTTATATTTTTAATATATATTTTTTTTAGTTATATTTGGACACAATGCCTTTATTTCACTTATTTATTTTTATGTGGTGCTGAGGATGGAACGCAGGGTGCCAGGTGAGCATTCTACTGCTGAGCTACAATCCCAGTCTCTCTCTCTCTCTATATATATATATAATTGGAGCAATTTATTATGCAGAAGTAGATAAGTGATACAGCAGTGAAGCTCAGACCCTCTCAAAAACCTCATTCATTTCTTTGCTATTTTGACTTGCTAAAAGGTAAAATAATTGCAATCTAACCTCCAAAGTTCATTTCAACCTCTTGATGGAATGATGCTTTCAACTTCTGGGATATTTTTTGTGGTTTTCTTGGGATTAAGAGCAAAAGCAAAATATAAAACCCTTTCCATCAAACTTTTCATAATTCAAAGTACATCTAATTTTCACTACACACAGCATCTAACACATTGGGTCTGTCTTAAATTTAAATTGTTTTTGTATTTTTTAAAAAATTTTTATTTATTTATTTTATTTAGGTATATATGACAGCAGAATGCATTTTGATTCATTGTACACAACTGCTGTACAACTTTTCATTTCTCTGGTTGTCTTAAATTTAAATTTAAGTTTAGAGTTTAGCTTTGCTTATCGAATGTTTTGTGATCTCAGGCAAGAGACATCCTTAAGTCTAAAATATATGGATAATATTTGCTTACATGAAAGAATCTATGTATGAGTTTAAATATAGTACATGAATTACAATAGTGTCTGTGTTAGTCAGCTTCTCATTTTTGTGACCAAATATCAGACAAGAATAATTTAGAGAAGGAAATGTTTAATTTGAGCCCACAGTTTCAGTTTAAATCATTTCCATTGCTCTGGACTCAAGGTAAGGCCAAACATCATAGTAGAAGGGGTGGCAGAGGAAAATTGTTCAACTCATGGCAGCCAAGAAGCAGAGAGGGAAAGCAAAACTACAGGGAAAAAACATAAACCCCAAAGATATGGCCCCAATGATCTACTTCCAGTCACACTCTACCTGCTTACAGGTATCATCTAGTACATTAAAACTTCAAATTATTAATCCATCAGATGGATTAACCCACTGTTACGTTATAGCTATCGTAATCCAATAATTTCACCTCTGAACATTCCTGCATTGTCTTACACAAAGCTTTTAGATGACACAAAGGCTTGATTCCGTGCCCCAGTAAAAATTAAAAGCAAATTATATATATCTAATATACAATTGCAAAATGTAAACATTTCCAGTCCCCAAAGAAGAAGTAAGAACATAGAAAGAGGGGATGTGATCCAAACAAGACTAAAACCCAGCTGGACAAACATTAGGGCCTATGGCTCTATGTCCAACATCTGGGGCATGTGGTGACACGCTGTTATTTCCAAAGGGCTCAGGCAGCCCTGTCTCTAATGACCTTCCTGTTTACAGCCTGCATGGCCTCTCCTTTACTTTGGCTCTGTCTCTAGTGAGCAGCTTTCCTCAGAAGACATTCCACATTACTGGCATCTCTTAAATTGGTGGTTCTCCATGCCAGCTTTGGTTTTATTCTCATAACTTCATGCATCACCCTTTCAGGGGCTACCCGCAGAGATTCCAACCCTACTCAGTAAAAGTCTTCATGACACCTTAACTCCAACCTGAAGAACCAGCACCATGTGGGTGACACCAGGGTGTTTAAATGATGACTGCAGTGGCCTCTGAGTAACTAGGGGGATGAGCATGAAAAAATGACTTCCTAAGCCTCTTTATATGAGCAGGGTGCCCCTGTGGTATCTTCTCGAATGAGTTTTTACTTCACATCATTGAACCTGTGATGGGTAGTCTTGCAGATTCCTGAGATGCCCTCAAGGCATCTTTCCTGTTTTCTCTTTGCCAAGTATTTAGCTTCTGCTTAATGGCACTAATCTCAGCAATAGATTCTTCCTTGCTCCCAATTTTACATGTGCTTACTGCCTAGTCAAACTGCAAGGTTTTCAAATATTTTTTCTCTGCTTACTCCCCTGACTTTCACAGTAAACCTGACTAAGAGTTACCAGCAATATCCAAGCCACTGCCTGAATGTTGTGCTGCCTTGGATTTTCCTCTGTCAGATTAATCAGTCCCTCACTTTTAAATTTGGTCTCACACACAAAGTCTTACAACACGTGCAAAATGTAGACAAGTTCTTTGCCAGAATGGAACTCGTGGCCTGTAGTTCAACTTCCAAATGACTCTTTGCTCTTATCTGAAACATGAACTCAGTCCTTCCAGTTCACATTCCTCTCTACATCTGAGCCTCTGAACTCCCACCAGAATCTATCATTTAGCTCTACTTACAGCAATCTAAGGCTTCTTCAGCCTATGTCTCCAAAATTTTTGAAACTTTTCTCACAAATCAATTCCAAAGTCTTCTGAACCCCATGCTGAGATTAGTTGCACCAATAATCCCAATTCGTTTACCAATTTCTGTGCTAGTCAATTTTTCATCACTGTAAACTAAATACCTGAGAAGAACAATTTATAGGAGGAAAAGGTTATTTTGGACTCACAATGCTAGAGGTTTTGTCCATGGTTGGCCATCTTCTTTGCTCTGGGTTCATGGTGAAGCAGAACATCATGACAAAAGGGCACATAACAGTGTTCCACATGCAAGCATTGAAAAACTATTTCTTCTTTATAATTATTCTTTTTCTCATTGTGCACGGAGGTTTTTTGTGTTTACTTAATTCAAATACAATCCCTTCCTTTTGAAATCCAAATGTACATTTTTTTGTTCAACTCTAAGGACACATACTATATTCTTATCATCATTATTTTTATCACTCATTAATTTTATGTAGGGATAATATATTATTTCTTTATTCCTTAAAATGTCTGGCCTATAGTAACTTTAGGTAACTGACTTCATAGATGTTTGTTGAATTGAGCTGAATCTTAAGATTTTAAAAGCTGTATTTGATTGACTCCTAGGTTTCTTTTTTTTTTTTTTTTTTTTTTTGAGGCTATTGTGAATGGAGTAGTTTTCCTAATTTCTCTTTCAGTGGATTCTTTGATGATGTATAGGAATGCGTTTGATTTATGGGTGTTGATCTTATATCCTGCTACTTTGCTGAATTTATTTATTAGTTCTAGAAGTTTTCTGGTAGAATTTTTTGGATCTTCTAGATATAGAATCATGTCATCAGCAAATAGTGATAATTTGAGTTCTTCTTTACCTATTTGTATCCTTTCAAATTCTTTCTGTTGTCTACTTGCTCTGGCTAGAGTTTCAAGAATGATGTTGAATAAAAGTGGATATTAAAACAAAAGAAATTTAAAAAGAGTTAAATAAGGGTTGGGTTGTGGCTCAGTGGTAGAGTGCTTATCTAGTACGTGTGAGGCTCTGGGTTCGATCCTTAGCACCACATAAAAATAAATAAAAATAAATAAAGGCATTGTGTCCAACAACAACTAAAGAATAAATATTTAAAAAAGAGTTAAAAGAAAGCTATATTGGCTCCTAAATTATTTTTACTTCTTTCTAACTATCACACCACTGTACATGAGTAGGTGCTTGCCATATTTTAAGATCTCAATTGAAAGATTTCTCTATTGTTATCAAGATAAATGAGCACTTAGGTTCTATGTTAGACTCCAACATTATTTGACTTTGTGAGAAGTCAACTCATTCTACTACTTGAACTCAGCTTCTTCAACTTTCATTTCAGGTAAAGACATTTAAATTCCCTTTCAATTCTGACTTCTGAAAGTCACACTATCCTTATGTAACACCTATCTTTTGCTTAGGTTAAACTAAAATAGACAAAGAGACTGGCTTTTTTTAGTACTTTACTCATTTTATACCTTTCTGGTCTAAATTACAAGAAATCATTTCCTTGTGGGCCAAATAAAATTGACTTTTTTAAATGCTCAATTTCGTCTCCTTCCTTTGATTTTACAACACAAGCAGTCTGACATGTGGATTTAATGATTCAGATAAAATCCTAGTGTATTCACACAAAAACTACTTTTATGTGTGTCCTGGTTCCTGAGAAGACTGAAAGCTATATGCTAGTTTGAGAAACAAAGGCAAGAAGTGGATATTTAAAAGGTAATAAAGGTTGATTTTATGTCCTGAAGTCAATTATGTTGCTAGCTGTGATTACCTTAAAATCTTTGTATGTATCTCTATCTACATATATATCTCTCTATATATACACACATAATTCATAAATTATATATATAAATGATAGATAATAAAAGCAAAGAAAAATGTTTTTGTCCTTAGAAAAATTGTGTTGTTTATTAGCCACACAGGTTTATTGATTAAATATATTAAAATCATAAATTTTTGGAGAGTGAGAAGAGAGCTTGGGGACTAGCTTATGTAATGATTCCTAATTTAGAGTTTCTGGAGGGATATTTTCAAATTTTTTAAAGGTTGGTATAAATTATACATAGAACTATGATATAAATACACACAAAAAAAGATTCATAGAAAGTTCAGACAAGAGCATTTGGAATAATAGAAGATGTTTGACTTGTATTTTTTGGCATGTCCTTTATATAAAAGGAGATTCAATCAAAGTCTTTTGGTTATTTTTTCTAGGTGACTTAGGATGTTGGTTTCAGGACTCATATATAAGATATTTGCTTATTTCTATTTGTATTATTTTTACCCTATCTTGTCTAGACCATCCTGAGACTGAGATGATTCTTTGTAGCCTGAGCCTTATCCTTTATCCATGGATCATAGTGCCCAGGTGAAAGCTTTTAGAGAAGTGAACTTTTATTTCAATTGCTGGCCTTGTGCTACTATGTTTGTAACTCTCTAATGGCTACTGCCATGACTACTTTTGGCCTATATTATATCTGTAATATATCTTTGTTTCCAGCCTGTCTCGTTTTTTCACATTCAAGGTTATCATTGTTCTTGCTATTATATTAATAGTAACATATTCACCAAATACTTACTGTATACTATGCATTTTATCAAATGCTTCAGGGGCCTACTTCATTCAAAACTAGTGACAGTTACATCAAGCTCCAGGCTCGTGCAGAACTGCACACCTTTTATTGTATTTAAACATGCTATAATTTTTCATCAATGAGATTATTTTATTTTTGTTTTATATATGCATTATTTCATTTGATCCTCTAACAAAGAGGTTGGTGGGTTCACCATTGCCATTTTTTAAAATGAGGAAAATAAATCTCAGAGGAATATTAAATATATTTGTGATAAAAATGCAGTTACTGATATACCTTGAGAATATGACCACATCTCTTAAATATTCACACGTGCCTCACTGCAGGACTCTACTTAGCTTAGTCACAGAGTAAAACCAAGCAAAACTAGAGTCCTAGAAAAGACAGTGTGCATGTAATGAGAACCTAGATTTAGTCTTAGCATTGTTGCTAACTAGATCTGCAACTTTATTCAAAAAAAGTTATCTGAATGTCATCTTCTTCACTTGAAAAAATAAAATGGAAGAGAAAAGAATGTTTAAATTTCTTTAGTCCCTTCTATATCTGACAGTCTGTTTTTCTTTGACTGTATTCCTTGGCTGGATGAGAAGGTGGCAATGATCAGGCAGGATGTGTGAGTGATCCCATCCTGCTCTTTGGGTAAAGCAGTTGTACTTCTTTGAAGGAAAGAAGGAAAATCTCCTGCAGAACATGCTTCCAGTTCTCATTCTAGCTTGGGGGTCCTCCGTCCCTATGCATAACAGTGTTCGGCTTTTCAGGGAACAAAGGGAGCCGATTGACTGGGAGCAGGATTCTGACACGCCTGTCTTCGCCCATCCCTGCTAAACTGCTGATGCTATTTCTCTATGTGAATCATTCCGCACTCACTCAGTTGTGCCATCGCCAACTGCTCTTGTTGGCAGGGCCCTCTGAGGGCTTCACAGGCCACTGCTTATGGAACAGTGCCAAATGGATTGTGGGATGGATGATTGACGATCAAATAAGCATCCTGCCTTGTGGCAACACAAAACTAACTGTTATTATTACTTATGGAGGCTTTCAAAACACCATGTTAAATAGTCCATGTGAAAGGAAATTAACACCAAATTACTATTAGAAGCTGCTTTTAAAACAGATGAATTGAGGGGCCAAGGATACTCCCTTCTAATCCATCACAAAGGTTTTTCTAATCTCTCTCTCATGCCTTGCTTGGTTCATCTCATCATTTAGCCATTCATTTGTTGCAAGAGCCTCCTAACTGGACTTTTTTTGCTCTTGAGCTTGTCCTTTTAAATTTATTTTCCACATTACTGCATATTTCTAAAAGGTTCCCTATATCCTTCAAAATAAAATCCAATTTACTTGGCATTATATAAAATGTTTCTGTTGAGATAGATCATTCTACATGCTCTGGCTTCATCCTTTACCTCTTAATTGCTCACCTTATACATAATTCTATCAGCTATTGGTCGTGTGTTTGTCAACCTTCAGTCGTTATAGCACCTGAGATAATTAATTAAGGAGGGGAAAAGATTTTGTTGGCTTGAAGTTTTGAAGGTTTCTTTACAGGACCAGGTAGGTCCATTGCTTTGGGCCTCTGATGGGCATGGCAGATGGAAATCAGGAAGCATGTAGTGGAGCAAATTGCTTCTTTCAAAAGCTAGGAAGCAAAAAGGAGGAAGCTGGTGTCCCACAATCCCCTTCAAAATCATTCCTCCAATGACCTCAGGGCTTCCTACCAGGCCTCCTTTTGTAAAGGTTCTACCACCTCCAAGTAGGGTACCCTGAGGACTATGCTTTGAACAAGTGTAAGTTTAGGGACATTTAACATGCAAACAATAGCAGTTTATATGCAATTTGCAATTAAAATGAATAATTAAAGGCAAATTTTTAACAAAACTAATTATCAACCTTGCAGTTTTGAGTTAGATATTTGTAGGATAGCTAATTTTTGAATGAGTGTGAATATTATATCTATATTTATATCTGTGTCTATGTGCATATATGTTCATGGCCTAATTCCCCAAATCTACAAATATTATCTTGTTGCAAGAGTGAGTTTTTAAATATGTCTCAGTCAGTTTGGGCTTCTAAAATAAAATATTGAGACTGGGCCCCTTAAACAACAGGAATTAATTTTTCACAGTTCTAGAGGTTAGAAAATGTTAAGATGTTGCCAGCAGGTACCCTGTCTGGTGAGGACACTCTTCCTGGTTTTCAAATAGCTGCTTTCCCATTGTGTCCTCACATAGTAGAGAGCGGAAAGAAAAAATGCACGCTCATGTTTCTTCTCATAAGGCAACAGGTATAATTTAAATGTGTGGTCCCCAAAATTCTTATTAAATCTAACCACTACGACAATGGCATTAGGAGGGAGAGGCTTGTGGGAAGTGACTTTGTCACAGAACCAAAGCCCTCATGAATGGGACCAGCATTGTAATGAAAGAGACATCACAGAGCTGCCTTGCCCTTTCCATCATGAGAGCAAACAGAATACAGAGATTGGAGTAATGTCACAAGACACAGAATTCCTAGAGCCACCAGAAGGTATAAGAGGTAAAAAATGGATTCTCCCCTGCAGCCTTCAGAAAAAGCATGGCTCTGTTGACCCCTTGATTTCCTGCTATGGCTTTCAGTATTGTAAAAAAATAAATTTGCTTTAAGCCACAAAATTTGTTGGATTTTGCTACAGCACATAGGAAATCAATACGAGCACTTTGGTGAGAAGCTTAGATAACTAGGAGGTCACAGAATCAAGTAGGTGGGATCAGCTGAAGACTTGCAAAGGGTCTAGACAATTTGCATAATGCCAAATTATTATCCTTACATTAAAGATAGCTTAGAGATAATTTAATCACACATTTTGCTTGAAATAAAAATCCAAAGACCATTGAAGTTTAGCGGCTTCCCAGACTTGTATGTGTGGTGAGTGACAAAACTGTGGTGACAGGTGAGGTCTCCTGAAGTCCCCAAGGTGATCTGCAACTGACTACATTGCTGCTTAGTTAAAAATGCCTCTCTTGTTCTACCTAACTCGATTTGTAATCGTGAAATGTTAAAATATAAGCAAGTCTCCAACCATACAAATTTGATTTTGATGAGTTCATGTTACATCCAAATAATGGAATAACTGGTAGCTTTTAAGATATCCCTCCATCATTCACATGGATATTATGAAAACTGAAGAAAATCAACTAACAATATTTTGTTAGAGAAAACAAGCAGTTGACAAAAGATACTCCTTGGTATGATTTCATTTCTACAATGAACTTATAAAAGAAAAATGTAAAATATAGTTTTGAAAGATCATATGCAAGAGTGTTCATTGTAGTTATTTGTGATCACAAGGATTATAGATGATTTTTATTTTTCTGTATGTTGTTTCATATTGTAATTCTTCATAATAAATGCATATTAATTTTATAATAAAAAGCTATGTTTTCCTTACATTTCAAAGAGTACTGACTATGTGCCTATCCTTCATGTGCTGATCAGAAGAAACTATGCAGACATTTAATCTGCATTCTAATTAAGCGATTACATTGCAGGGCAGGGATTCAGTGCTATCACAAGGCAGGAGATGTAATAAGAGGGATAATGCAGAAACAAAAATAAATATGGCTGGCAGGTGGAGAAAGGTGATGCAGATACACTGGCAATTGCATGGTAAATTTAGTAAGACACCTTGACATCTTTCCTGTTAGCTGGCTATATATTTTAGTATGTGTTGCCATTATTAATTCTAACAAACAGATTATTTTGAGGACCTAAAGTTTTTCTCTAAGTCAGATCTCAGAAATGTCTGTGGAATATGCAGGTGGTACAGGCTGGGTGGCATGGAGATAAGCCTTCCATTAAGATTGTAGTTTGATGATACCCACCTTGCTAGGGAGGGAAGGTCTGGCAAGGGCAGTGAGGAGTTAAGAGGGGTTTGACCTGAGAATGGAAGAGAATTCAGTGAAGAAGCAAAAGTGTGTGCAAATCTATACCTGTATTTGTGTGAACTTCTGTCTTTTTATTACCGAAGTGACCTTAGAAATGTAGTGAGGTTAACTTTTCAGTGACCATTGGCTTTTGAACAATAGAGAAAAATGAATAGGTGTTCTGAGGCTCAAATAATAGAAAAGTAAATCTCTTAATTTCTGATGTTTTATTGAAGCAAGTTCTAGCTGTCTGTATAGCTAAAATAAATCATCATTCATAGCACCCTTTGAAGAGTATAAATTGATATAAACTTTCTGGGAAATAATTTGTTATATTTAGTAATTTTTCTTGAAATCTTGAGGAAATGATTCAAAAGGCATGTAAATATGCCATCTTGTAATATTTATAATACTGAAAATAGAGGAACAAATTAAATGTCCATATTTGATAGCTGATTACATAATATATGATGCTTACATATAATGGACTATTCTGAAGATATTTAGAATGATGTTTATAAGAAATCCAGTGAAAAAGGTAAGATATTAAATTGTACATAAAACATTATGTTACCTATAAATAATTCATAGACATATATAATGAAAATGCTTTGATGGGCATCCTTTCTACTGTAAATTTTTAAAAATGGAGTTATGCATGCTACTTTTCAAGAATGTATCTAGGGCTGGAGTTATAGCTCAGTGGTAGAGCACTTGCCTTGCAAGTGTGAGGCACTGGATTAGATCCCAGCACCATGTAAAAACAAATAAAGGTACTGAGTCCATACACAACTAAAAGAAAATATTTTTTTACAAATGTATCAATATTAGTACTGTCACATGCATTTTTCTCCTTGTAAGGTAATAAATATCTTATTTTTCTATATCAAAATATGAATTATATTTAACATAGACTAGTTGATTAGCTTGAAGTCTACTTTATTTGATATGAGGGTGGAAACCCCTGCTTGCTTCCTCAGTCCATATAAGTGGTATGATTTTTCCCAATCCTTCACCTTCAGTCTGTGGATGTCTTTTCTTATGAGATGAGTCTCTTGGAGGCAATATATTGTTAGGTCTTTTTTTTTTTTAAATTCAATTTGCTAGTCTATGTCTTTTGATTAGTGAGTTTAGGCCATTAACATTCAGGGTTATTATTGAGACATGATTTTTATTCCCAGACATTTTTTTTTTAAATTTTTGCTATTAAGTGATTTGGTTTCTCCTCTCCTCTGATTAGATTTTCCTTTAGTGTACTACTTCCCTCTGCTGCTTTTCATCACTGTTTTTCATTTCCTCTTCATGGAATATTTTTCTGAGCATGTTCTATAGTGCAGCCTTTCTAGTTATAAATTCTTTTAACTTGTGTTTATCATGGAAGGTTTTTTATTTCATAATCTAAAGCTTAATTTTGCTGGATATAAGATTCTTGGTTGGCATCCATTTTCTTTAAGAGCTTGGTATATGATCCATGATCTCTTGGTTTTGAGGGTCTGGGTTGAAAAATCTGCTGAGATACTAATTGGTCTACCCCATATGTGATCTGATTCTTCTCTCTTGCAGCTTTTAAGATTCTATCCTTATTCTGTATGCTAGGCATTTTCATTATAATGTGACTTGGTGTGGATTTGTTGCAATTTTGTACATTTGGTGTGCTGTAAGCCTCTTGCATTTGGTTTTCCAATTCATCCTTCATGCTTCGGAAATTTTCTGATATTATCTCTTTAAAGAGATTGTTCATTCCTTTGGTTTTAAACTCTCTGCCTTCCTCTATCTCAATAAGTCTTAGATTTGGCCTTTTGATGCTGTTTCATATTTCTTGGATGTTCTGTTCATGGTTTTTACTATCTTCACTGTGTGATCAACTTTATTTTCCAAATTATATACTTTATCTGAAATTCTTTCTTCCAAGTGATCTAGTCAGTTGGTTATGCTTTCTATTGAGTTTTTAAATTTGGTTTATTGTATCCTTTATTTCAAGGATTTCTTTCTTTTTTTTTTTTTTCTGGAGTTTCTGTCTCTTGAAGTAATCGTTTGCTACCTGTATTTGCTCTCTTATCTTTTTGTTAGAGTTATCCATTTCTGCCTGTATTTGCTCATTTAGGTCATTCTTTAATTCACAGATCATTTAATTGTGAACTTTCTGAACTCCTTCTCTGACATTTCATCAACTTTACTGTACATGGGTTCTGTTATTGTAGTATCTTGGTTTGGTTGGGGCACTTTCCTCCCTTGTTTTTTCATGTTGTCTATGTGTCTTCCTTTCTTGTGGCATGGATCTGAGATATTACAGTTTCTACCCTATATTCTTGTAGTACCCCTGCAGATTGTCTGTACCTCACCTTGATGTTGGGCTTCCAGACCCTGCTGGTGTCCCTCAATGTATGCTACTGCAACTAAAGGTGGTGGCAGCAATAGCAAGGAAACTCGAGGTAACAGTGGAGGTGCCCCAAGACTAATGCAAGGTCTTACAGAGATGGGGGCTGAAAGGGTAGGCCTTATACTCTCTTTGGGATGCCTTCTCTGAGATGCAGCTGCTTCTGGGCCCTGTCTGTTGTCAAAAAGGTAGACTAATTGAAAAAGTGGGGAAGAGAAAATATTAGAGCAACATATACTTTTTTCATTTTAAAAGAATGGCATATACAAATAGAACTTATTTGTTACCTCTGTTTTAACAACACCTTGCATATTTAGTGAAGTCACAAATGATCATTTCTAGTAATTCTTTGAATGTTAGTTGTTTTAAGTTTTTGGTAAAAGAAGATGCAGAATATAAAATATACAATGTAGCTGATATCCCTTAGAGATGTGCTTTTGATATTCACACACGAAGTGGGATAGGCTCACACAAAGAAGAATCAACATTGCAATTCCCTGCTTTTCAAAGGACAATGTGCATCTACCTTTATATTCTCAGGAGTCTGTCAGACTAGCAGGGAAGTAACTAGCATACAGAGGATGTAGCGGCAGTTGTTGGTAACTTACTCAAAAGCCATATTCTCCATTTCCCTCCCCTAGACCAGCTTCTTCCTGCTAAGACTACTCTGATGTTGTCAAATATCCACTCTCTTCCACTAGGCTATGTACACTTTTAGAAAGACTGGGCCAGAGAGGGGAAAAAAAGCACCATTTGTCTAAATCAGTCATTATAACAATGTTCCCCTTACCAATGACACAATGACAGGTGATCCAATTTTGATCAAGGAGAAGTGCAGGTGATTCTGCCAATGTTGCTTCTGGGATGATTCTTAGCTTTTAAGTTATCAACAAAAGAATAGTATCTTTTCTTTCATATGAATAAAGATATGAGGAGATGCGATATCATAGCCAATTTGCAACCAAAATGCAGCTACTCAAACATTAAGGGTTGCAAAGTGAAATATCAAGACTTCAAGATCTATAAACAAATTAATCAATGTTAACAGGTGGATATACTAAACCAAGCAGGAACCAGCCTTGAGTCATCCTGCCTCATATTCCTTGTTAATGTAAATTAATAAAACCTTATTGATGGTTTAAATTCTTTAGGTCTGGATTTTCTATTACCCCAAACTGGAATTGTTCAACTTATACAGAAGAAAAAAAATGTTTGTTGAGTTGACTTCAAATAGATGTTTTTATTTGAGGTCTATGATGTATAAGTAGACACAAGGAGCTGGAAAATAAGTTAGAGACAGGGAGCTGGGCATGCAGGGAGAACTGGTCATAGAGGGAGAACTCTTCTTTAGAACTTCTCTTTCTAGAATATGACATGCATTGAAGCTTTGAAGTGATGAGACACCTTTAGGGGATTAAAATAAAGAAAGGATGAAATTTGATCCTGCCGCTTTTCATTATTTTTGCTATTGTTGTCCCTCCAAATTTGTTTTTTTTTTTCTAGCCTATATGGTGTTAATTTTTCATTTGTTTGTAAAGCCGTTTGTTTCCATTCTTCCTAACTTTCCCTTAGCCATTGTCTTGTTATTGATCTCTTACAAGTCTTATGATCTTACATTAATGCTTAATGCTATTAATCTAGCTCTGGACTTTTGACCTTGTTCTTCTGTTTTTTTGTTTTTTTTTTTTTCATTTGCCCTTTGCTTTGGAGATGCTTTTCAGAGCTTTTAGTCTCTACAAATATAAGTGTCTTTTAAAAGCATGGGGTCAGGGTGAGTCTGCATATACCAAAGTGATTGTGAATGTAACTGAAAAATCCCCTTGCCAATTAAATAATTAGTTGAAACAATCTTTCCTGTAAATTGGGTTTTAATACTTAGGATTGCTTTTTAGAAAGACCACCTTCCAAATGAATGTGTTGCTTCCCATTTTGAGTTGTATTGTTCTCTTTTTCCATAATTTAAAATTTGTAGATTCTTCTCTGAAGACTTTGCTACTCTTACAGTTGAGTGAAATTTGGAGTTTAGGTGACATGCAATGTATTTAAAACAGAGCTGCTTTTTCCCTTTTCCTGTAATTTTCAATTACATTGTTTTCTATTACATATTCTCTGAAATGTGTCAGCTTAAACACTTACAACAATGTTTATCAAAGACCTTTTAGATTCCATTACTTTCAATAATTAAAATAGAACAGTCTGTATCACAGGGGCATCCGGTTTCAAACTTGTTCGCTGTTCTACTACATTGGGGCAATTGCAAAGTTGAGTATCAGTTTAATTATAGAACATTTAATTAGCTTACTGATGTTGTAATATCTGTGGGAACAAAGGTTCCTTTTTGTTAAGACTTTGATTTACTTAAAGGTCAGTGACTTGATTAAGAAATGAGACGTGGGAAGCAATGACCTGCCTTTCAATGGACTTAGCAGTACCTGCTATTCTCAGGAGACCTCATTCTCCCTTTCTGAGCATGAGTTTTTAGCAGTGTCCATGTCTGAAGTCATAGAGGGAGAACTCTTCTTTAGAACTTCTCTTTCTAGAGTGGGAAAATTCAAAAAAGATTTCTCTTCTCTTCCTGTGTTAAGGACTATAAATTATCTTCATTTGTTTTATCCAAGTCATCTAGAAGGCATAAGACTGTGATATGTTTTCTAAATTGAATTATATATTCTCTGCCCAAGCAAATGCCTATACATTGATGGTAAGAATTTTCCATATTTTCTATGGAAAGCACCAAGTACACTTGGGTTACTTCAACAACACTAGCTACATTTACTTACTTGTTTGGCACACTTTATACTCATTATGTAAGAGATCCTTTGATACATTTCAAAGTACCTAATTCATTTTTCATAATCACATACAAAATAAACTCCTCTAGTAATTACTCCCATTTAACAGATTAAGAAATTGGGACAGAGAGGTTGAAACTTGCCTAAAATTATATGACTTATTTAGACATTTAAGACCATTTACACTGAAACAAGTAAATATCAAGTGGTAGCTTTAGAAGAACAGAATTGAAGGATTAGTAAATCAAATTGAAGAGATAAAATGGGGGACAAAAGCAAATCCCATTGGAAAATTGATTTGATTTTCTTGCTATGTTGTGGCTCATGCAGGAGCTTTTCCAAGAGCCTCTATCCTCCAGGCAGTACTATTTTCTGCTAAGAGCAAAAGGTGCTCTCAGGAATTCTATGCGTACAGTTTTCATTTACCACTTATGTGCGCTGACCTTAGATCACATTTGTCCAACTGTGTGCCCAGGTTGCAGCTGGGACTTTTTATTATCTAGCTTTTTTTTCCTATCATGTATCTATCTCATTTCATCTTGCACTGAGTTGTCAAATAAAGTGATTACAAATCGAACATCTGAAATGCTATCTATTCCCTTGACCTCCAAGTGTTGCTGGTTCCAGATTCTCTTTGTTCTGTTCCCATGGTAAGGCATCCGGTTAATCTATTTTAGACTCATGGGTTTTCATTTTACCTGAAGGTGACCAGATATTGTATTACCACTTGAACACATGTCCTTATTTGTCTGATTGCTTTGTCTTTTTGAACTCTTGTGCCATGGCTTGAATATGAAGTAAACCCTTCCCACTCAAAGCTTCTGTGTTAATGCAGGAAAGTTCAGAGGTGAAATGTTATGAGAGCTGTAAGCTAATCAGTGGATTAATCCATCATTGAATTAAAACTTTGAATGTATTGAGTAGTAACTATAGGCAGGTCAGACATTGCTGGAGGAGGTAGGTCACTGGGAGTGTACCTTGGAGATTATACATTTTATCCCCTTTCTCTCTTCTTCCCTGCCACAGTGAGCTGGGTAGCTATTCTTTTGCTACCACACTCTTTTGCTGTTATATTCTGCCTCATATTGGACCCAGAACAACTGAGTTGGCTGCACATGGACTGAGCCTCTGAAACCATGAGCAAAAATAAACTTTTCCTCCTGTAAGAATTTTTTGTTGAATATTTTGGTCACAGCAATGCAAACCTAACAAAAACATGCTTCTTTATGAATTTCTCCAAGATCTTTGTTTTCCTCTCATAATCATGGGTGTTTAAGTATGAAATCATCTCTCCTTACTCTCTACTCAATTATATTTTTAAATAATCAAAAAAACATAGCTTGACATATTTTATGGTTAAGATATTTCTTAGTGATGTATTCTAAAGAATTTTTATGATCTTGACCATTTTACTTTTTCTTGCAATTTATATTTAGCAAGCCTCACATTCATTTGGAATTTATTTTAGTCTGATGGATGTTATGGTTTGTGCTCATACGCATACTATCATCTTTCCAATGTTGGCAGCATCTCCTTGTGCATAATCAGAGCATAAACACTCAATCATATTTCAAGTCAGTTCTCTGAGTGACCTTGGACCAATCCAATCTTGCCTTTTCTCACTTGCAGTTCTTAAGAATAACTGTAAAATTATGCTGGGAATGCAATATCCTGAGATAGGGAAGGAATAACTGGAATAGCTGGGTTCTGTTCCATCTGCCTGCTTTGAAACATTATGTCCTTCAGTGCTTTATCCCAGGGAACCTGTATCACCCATAATATGAAAACCAGGGTAGGCAGGAATTTTGAGGTCCTTTAGCAGTGGTGCAAGTATTTTATGTACAGATGAGACTCTACCCATGCTCGGTAGCTTTTTGAGGCATTGGGGAGTATCTCCTAATGAATGCTAAGCTTCTGTTTAAACTTGCTACTTACCTGTAAGTAATAAACCTAGTTAATGTAACATATGTGCATCAGTGTTCTGTCACACTCTATCCAGACAATTGGATAACTAGTACATTGTTGAGAGCCATCCGTGAACTATGCATGAGGACGTTTTCAGCATTGTAGTCAGTGAGTGGGAAAGTCTGATATTGGGAACTTACAGTGGCACTCCTGCTGTTAAGATGGCCCAAACACATGGGAACTCCCCTTCAGCTCTGCTCAAAAAGGTCCCACATAGCACCAGAGATGGGATGACCAACTATAGTAACACATCCTCTCTGAGATGGGTGTAACCTACCAAGATGCCAATCATCCTGTTAACTACAAGACTTCATGAAGCAAGACTTCACCCCAGAAACCTTATCCCTGCCTTTAATGTGCCCCCTTATGTACAAACCACGGGAGCCATTTTCTAATTGTTTAGCTCCAGCTTCTGTGTGGATTGGACCTATCAGGAGCTCCAAGGTCCCTTTAAAGTATGATTTTGACTTTGCTTCTTATTTCTTCACTAATTATTTCAGACTTTAATTTTCTTTTATGACTTATAACCTCCTGAGCAGGAAAAAGGACCCCTGGTGAGGTATTGAAAGCTTCATGATAGTACATGGTAAAACAGCTTCACATATATATTCATAAACAAAACAGAAATTCTTTTATGGTCAAATTGGGTTTATTCACATTATATATAGGTACATATATATATGTACCTATATATAGGTACATTTTTACCCACTAATTTTTATATGTACACATAGCTCTTTGTACCTTTATCACATAAGAACTCTTATCTAACCATCAATAAAATCAAGGCACTCAACTGTACCATAACAGAATTTCTCTGTACTACTCCTTTATAGTTATATTCACCTCCAAATTCATGCTCTCTGTCTAAAATTCTGTGACTTCATGAGTATTACATAAATAAAAACATGTAATATGTATTCCACAAAAAATTGTATTTTCACTCAGCATAATTTTTCTGGAAATTCATAAAGTTGTTGTACATATCAAAAGTTTGTTTGTGGCTGAATAGTATCCTATTGGACAAATTATCACAGTTTATGTAGCAATTTGTTCTTTAAAGGAAATTTGGATAGTTCCCATGTTTCAGTTATAACGAGTGAAGCTGCTAGAAATGTTTAAGTACCCATATAAAAATAAATTTTCCCTCTCTGGAATAAACACTCAAGACTGTAATGGCAGGGCCATGTGATACATGAATTTTTAATTTTGAAAGAAACTTCCAAAATATTTTCCAAGCTGGCTATACCATTTATAACCTCCCCAGCAATGTGCGAGTGACCAAGTTTCTCTACATCCTTTCCAGCATTTGTTATTATCACCATTTGCATGTTAATTTATTAATTCTTATTTAGCACCATTTGTTTTCTCATTGTGGCTGTAATATGCAGTTGTGTAATGGATAATGATATTAAATATCTTTTCATACTTTCATTTTCCAACTGTAGCTAGTTCTTGGTAAAATATTTGCATGTTTCTTCTCATTCTAATTTGATTACCATTTTAAAGGTGAATCTTGAGAATTCTCACTCTATTCTATATATAAGACCTTCCTTGTTTATGTAGATTACAGATATTTTCTTTCAGTTTGAAATCTTTTTTTTTTCCCATCCTTTTCACAGGATTTTGTTTCTATTTGATTTTTGGTTTTCTGCAAAGAAAACATAATTTTGATGAAGTCCAGTTTATTAATTTTTACTCTTATTAATCATTATTTTTGTGTCAAGATTTAGAACTCTTTCCCTAGTCTTGGGTAGTATTTTCCTCTATGTTCTTTCCTATAAGTGTTTTTGTTGTTGTTGTTCTACTTTTTTGCATTTTTTGTTTGTTTGATTGTTGTTTTGGTATTTGAACTGAACCCAGGGGTGCTTCACAAAGGAACTACATCTCCAGTCTTTTAAAATTTTATTTATTTTTAGTTTTATTTATTTTTTTAAACATTTATTTTTTAGTTGTAGATGGAGACAATAATTTCATTTTATTTCTATGTGGTGCTGAGTATTGAACCTAGTCCCTCATGAATGCTAGGGAAGTGCTTTACCTCTGAGCCACAACCCTAGCTCTGTTTTTTACTTTATATTTTGAGAGAGGACCTCAGTAAATTACCCAAGGCTATTCTAGACTTTGCAATTCTCCACCATCAGGCTTCCCAGTCACTGAGATTATAGGTATGTACCACCATGCCCAGCTGCTAGACGTTGTTTTTTTAAATTAACTAATTAATTTTTAAAAATTTATATATGACAGCGGAATACATTACAATTCTTATTACACATATGGAGCACACTTTTTCATATCTCTGGTTGTATAGTATATTCACATCAATTTGTGTATTTATACACGTACTTTGTATAATAATGTCCCTCACTTTCCACCACCATTTCTAACCCCATACCCTCTCCCTTCCCCTCCAACCCCTCTGCCCTATCTAGAGTTTGTCTATTCCTCCCACACTCTCCCTGCCTATCCCACTATGAATCAGCCTCTTATATCACAGAAAAGATTCAGCATTTGTTTTTTTGTTTTTTTTTTTGGGTGGGGGGATTGACTGACTTCACTTAGCATTATCTTCTCTAACTCCATCATTAACCTGCAAATGCCATGATTTTATTCTCTTTTATTGCTGAGTAATATTCCAATATGTATATATGCCACCTTTTTTTAATCCGTTCATCTATTGAAGGGCATCTAGGTTGGTTCCACAGTTTAGCTATTGTGAATTGTCCTGCTATAAACATTGATGTGGCTGTGTCCCTGTAGTATGCTGTTTTTAAGTACTTTGGGTATAGTCCAAGGAGAGGGATAGTTGGGCCAAATGGGGTTCCATTCCCAGATTTCCAAGGAATCTCCATATTGCCTTCTATATTGGCTGCACCAATTTGCAGTCCCACAAACAGTATATGATTGTGCCTTTTCCCCACATCCTTGCTGACACTTATTTTTGTTTGTCTTCATAATAGCTGCCATTCTGACTGGAGTGAGATAAAATCTTAAAGCATTTTTGATTTGCATTTCTCTAATTGCTAGTGATGATGAACATTTTTTAATATATTTGTTTACTGATTGTATATCATCTTCTGAAGTGTCTGATTAGGTCTTTGGCAAATTTATTGATTGGGTTATCTGTTTTTTGGTTTTTATATTTTTTATTTCTTTATATACCCTAGAGATTAGTGCTGAAAAAGGAATTATGAAATTCATTTGGAAAAATAAGAGACCCAGAATAGCTAAAGCAATTCTTAACAGGAAAAGTGAAATAGGTGACATCATTATACCAGACCTTACACTATACTACAGAGCAATAGTTACAAAAACAGAATGATATTGGCACCAAAACAGACTGGTAGACCAATAGTACAGAATAGAGGACACAGAGATTAACCCACAAAACTACAATTATCTTATATTAGACAAAGGTGCCAAGAACATGCATTAGAGAAAAGATAACCTCTTCAACAAATGGTGCTAGAAAAACTGGAAGTCCATATGCAACAAAATGAAATGAAACCCCTATCTCTCACTATGCACAAAACTCAACTCAAAATGGATCAAGGATTTAGGAATAAAACCAAAGAAGAAAAAGTAGGCCCTAATCTCCATCATGTGGAATTAGGCCCCAAATTCCTTATTAAGATTCCTGTGGTGCAAGAATAAAAATCAAGAATCAATAAATGGGAGGACTCAAACTAAAAAGTTTCTTCTCAGTAAAAGAAACAGTCTGTGAGGTGAACAGAGAGCCGACATCTTGGGAGCACTTCTAAAAGTTTTATAGTTTCAGATTTTTCAATTTTACTTTTGAGTCTGTGATTATTCTCTATAAAGTTTTGTGTAAGGTATGTGGTTCAAGTCAAGGTAATTTTTTTTCTGATGGATTTGAACTTTTTCTAGGACTGTTTATTGAAAAGGTTGTATTTATTAAATTGCTTTTGCACTTTTCAAAAATTAATTCAACCTATTTGGACATATTTGTTCATACACATTATTATCAGTATATGGTAAGATCTAACATGGATAAGAATGATTCTTCTTATTTTATTCTTTGAAAATTATTTTGCCCATTGCAGAATTTTCTGTTTCCAAATAAATTTCATAATGCTTATGCATATATACGCAAAAAATTGTTGAAGTTTTTATGGAAATTATATTAAATCTAAAGATCAATTTAGATGAGATTGACATTCTTACAATAAGAAACTTACAAACCATGAACACACTATTTTGTCTCATTAATTTAGGGTTTCATTGATTTCTTTTATTACCGTATTTTAAAATTTTCGTCATACAGATCCTAAACATATACTCATAGATCTATGCCTTTTCATTCGTTTTGTGTTTTTAAATTTTTATTTCCAATTTTTCATGTGGGTATGGGATTGGTTTTATGCGTGATATTGTATCCTGTAATGTTACTGAACAAATTTTAAGCTTTTGATAGTTTTCATTCTGTTTTCCATGTATATGAAAATGTTGTCTAGAAATAGAGATGGATTTATTTTTCATATCATCTACATACATCTATGATTATCATTTGTTTTTTTGTTGCCCTATTACAGTGGCTGGAAAATTTAGTATTGTGTTTAAAATCAGTGATGAGAATAAATAACTTTATAATGTTCCTGATAGCAGAAAGAGAGCACTAAGTCTTTTATTATTAATATATTTGTGTTGGTTCTATGTGGAGGGTCTTCATCAAGTTCATATAGTCTATCAAGTTACTATATTTCTACCTTGCTGAAATGTCTGTTATACTTTGGGAAAGCCTTTTTTTCTGTATAAATTGATATGATCATGGGATTTTCTTTCTTCTTTAGTCTAATCAAAGGGTAGATTACAATGACTAATTCGTATAAATGTTTTAATAGCTTCATACACCTTGAAATTCTATTAAATAACATCTATTCTATTAAATAACATCTATTCTATTAAATAATGTCTCCTTGGTGCATACACATTTTGAATTCTATCTATTTCTGGTGGATTGATCAGTTTATCATCATATAATGCCCTCTTGTTCCTAATAATTTTCTTTGGTCTGCGCCCTACTTTATCTAATGTTAAAATAGTTAAAATGTATAAAATAATTATATTTGCTTACAATGTATAACTATTTTATTCATTTCTAAGTTTGCTTTCCTAATATTTTTGTGCTAAGTTTATGTGAGATATTGTTATGTAATTTCTTTTTTATGATGAATGGTCTGATTTGGAAGTCAGGATAATACTCTTATGCAGGTTGGGAAATGTTCTTTCTACCTTCTCAAGGAGATTGTATGAAATTATTATTAGTTTTTTGAATATGTAAGAGAAACTGGGCATGGTGATTTCCTTTTCCAAAATTTTAAATTGCATACCGAATTTCTTTCATTTTTGTAGGACTAGTCAAGTTACCTATTTCATCTTGGCTAAGTTTTGGTAGTTTACAATTTTTATAAAACTTGTGAGTATAGTTTTCATATTTCCTTATCTTTTTAATGTTTGCAGGAATTGTTATGATATCTTACTAATATATTGGTAATACTAGGTGCTTGTTAATATGATTGATTTTTTGAATAACCAACCAACTTTCTGGTTCATTAGTTTTCTGGTTTTGTATTTTCAGTTCCATTGATTTCTACTTTTATCCTTATTATTTTCTTCCTTTTGCCTGGTTTATGTTTACTGTGTTCTTTACTTCCTAGGCTTTTGAGGTGGGAGGTTAGATTATTAATTTGAGAATTTCAAACCTATTTAATACTTTAAGTCAGTGTAAATTTCCCTCCCAACACTGTTTTAGCTGGCCACACACAATTTGGCATGCCATTTCAATTTTTATTCAGATCAATGTATTATTTGATTTTCTTCAAGTCACTTTGGAAAAATTTTGTTTTATAACTCAATATATGATTTATCTTAGAGAATGTTCTCTGGGCCCTTCAGAGTAAATGTTTATTCTACTGTTGTCAGGTGAAGTATTCTCCAATGTCCATTAGATCTTGCTGTAATGGCACCGTTGCCTCCTTTTATATTCAAGCTGATTTTCTCTCTAATATGTCTACCAGTTGTCAAGAGTGGGATAGTAATTTCCCTAATTACAGGTGTGGATTTATCTATTTCTCCTTTCTTTCTATCAGTTTTTATGTCATAAATTTGGAATTTCAGTTGCTTGGTGCATGCACATTTGGAATTCTATCTATTCCTGGTAGATTCATCAGTTTATCATCATATAATGCCTTGCTTGTTCCTAATAATTTTCTTTGGTCTGAAGTCTACTTTATTTAGTATTAATATGAAAATTTCTGCTTTTTTGATAAATCTCTCATTATTTTTTATTTTGAACCTACTTTGTCCTAATGTTTGATATGAGTTTCTTATAAGGAATGTGGTTTTTACATTTTTATACTCATTAAATTTCACTCTGTCAATCTCTGGCGTCTTCTAATGGGTTTATTTTAATCCAAGTTTAAATTTAACTAGGTGGCTTAAACAACAGATATTTATTTCATCACCATTCTAGGGGTCTGAAGTCCAAGATCAAGATGTCAGAAAGTTAGTTTATTCACTTTCCTTCCTTTTGTTGATATTAACAATGGGGTCAAACTAGGGGCTCACAAATACTGACAGACACCCTCAAACTCCAAAATCTCACATTTCTCACAGGTGTGATGTGGTCTCACTTCAGCAATTTCCCTTATTCACGACTTCATATGGACTGCCAAACCCTGCTTCTAGAACAACCATTTACAGCCACTAAGCAAGTTTATCATGTTTTCTACAAATGGAGCTTGATGTGATGTCTTTGTCTATTCTCTTTCCCTCATTTCTACAAGTTTGGTTGACTTCCCAATTATAATAAAGCATAACATCCCATAACACTGCAATAAAATGACATCATCTCACAAGGGTCAGTTCCTACAGTTGTGTTTTGATTTTCCAGGAACATGATCCTAGTGAATTGGGGTGGCTCATGGAAGTTAAGATACTGTAAGGGCAAAGGGTCAATCTTCAGAAAGCCAGTATATTAGAAAACACTATACAATACCCAAACTGTGATTGGCAGCAGCCATTCTTGCATAGGTACAGATTGAAGAATCTGAAGAAGCTCTTGTTCTGAATGAACTAGTTGGTTCTTTAGAGAAGGATTTTATAAATTCTCTGAATAAAAGAGGAAAAAAAATGTGTGGTCATTGCTGTGAAAATTACGGCAAACCCTTTCTCCAGGGAGAAACCAATTTCTTTAAATTTTTATTCAGCCCTGAGTAAATTATGGGTATTAAGTTACATAATTGCTAATAACATAAAATAGAGTCATGGTATTTTACTCTGTTCTCCTCCCAATCTATTCTCCAGAGCCAGAATTATACCATGTATAAAAAAAGCAAATAATTATTGTTTCATTCCATTGTCTAAATTTCTTTCAGGATGAAGAGAGATGAAACCCTCACATAAATAGGCCAATGAGGTTTTATCCTAATTTTCTCGTCACATCACAGACCCGTTGTTTCCTCTTTTCTACCCCAGAATGCTGGTCTCCCCTACTCACCACGCTCCCACTTGCCACAGGGCTGATTCCCACGCTCCTCTTGCTGCTGGAAACATGTAGCACCATCTGTCGCCCCCAGGCCTAGTAAGGGGTGCTAGTCTTTCATATGCCAACTCAATCCTCATGTCTTCAGGGGAGATCCTGACCTCTTCAACTAAGTTAAGCCTCCTATTATAGATAATATTCACACCTCATAACTCTCCTTTATAGCACTGAATATAGTCCCAATTTAAAAATGACAAATATAGTTCACTGTTATCTTTCTCCCTGAACAGACCACCGGAGAGGAGCGTCAGAGCTGTTTGAGTAAAATTGTATCCCCAGAGCTTAATGCAGTAATTGACAGGGAGTTAGTGCTCAGAAAATGTTTCCTTAATGTATACACAAATGGTTTGGTTCGTTGTGTTGATTTCTGAGGGGCAAACAAATAATGCTGAATAGAGTGTGTTACACACAACAGGAGGTCAAAAATATTAAGTAAGTAAATGAATACATGCATAAATGAATGTTGAGTTATCTGTGAGTGAGTCAGCTGCTAGTGAATTTATGGATCATTTACTATTTTAGTTTGACTTTGGGGGGCCACATATTTACTGAGATAGAGTTCCTCTTTTCTTCCACGGATGGCTGAAACAAGTAATTTCTATTATTTATCTATAAAACCCAATGATTTCTATTAGTAGCAACACAGGATATACAATAAAATAAACTACACAATAAGTACCAAATATAAAGCTCAGCCACATAAAGAATGTCTATCTTTTGTTGGCCTGATTCCATCCCCATTTTTTAAAATTATATTTATTTGATTTTTTTTGATACTGGGGATTGAACTCAGGGGCACTTGACCACTGAGCCACATCCCCAGCCCTATTTTGTATTCTATTTAGAGACAGGGTCTCACTGAGTTGCTTAGTGCCTTGCTTTTTCTGAAGCTGGCTTTGAACTTGGGATCCTCCTGCCTTAGCCTGTGGAGCCAATGGGATTACAGGCGTCCACCACTCAGCCCAGCTATCCCCATTTAATACGATCAGAGAGGGGAAGGATTTGACTAACCCAAAGCCACAATCTGTGATTCAGTGTTGATGTGCACTCTTGAGTCCATAGTTCATGGTTGTTTTCAACTTGCTAGACATCTCTTCAGCCATGGAACTCTAACAGTGCTTTTATTTCTCATTTTATCTCTTCTACATAAAAATATACAGTGTAATTGCTATAAATCCAGCACTTCTCACCAGCAATAAATATAACACTTTTGGCAAACTCGCCTTACTTGACACTTTCACCTCAAATCTGATGCGCTTACCTGAGGAGAGTGACTTTCAGCAGCGTGACTTCTGGCTTCCGGCACTCTACTTGCCTCACCCAGGATGGGAAGCAAACAGCTCTCATATTTCATATGTTTGAAAGAGTCACTGTGGATCTCTCCCAGAAACCATATTTTTCATTTTATTTATTCACCTGTTTTAATTATACCTCTGGAGAAAGCGGAGTGATACCCAAATTGCAACACAGACTGTCTGCGGAATAAATCATTGTTGTGATTTTAGTGGGCATACTGAATATATCAGAACACTTTATTTCATTTTAATTTTTTAAAAGACTTTTCAACTGGAACTGGGAGATATAATAATGACCTATAAGTCATTTTTAACAAATTGGGGTGTCTGGAGTTGCTAACCTCTCATGGGGCTGATATTGTCACATCTTCGTTCCTTCTGCTTCTTCCATGAGAGACGATAAAACATTAAAGGGTCAGTAGCACCATGGTCACTACCACTTTGGTTTTTGGCCTATTAAGCCCCCACAGGGCAGTCAAGGGCACTTGAAAGGATAGCTAGAATGAAGGTCAGGCCTGACTGACCTCATGTGCCTGGAGACTCACAAGCCTCTGATCCTGTGTGCTCACCTCTAGGAAACTGAGCTATTATAATGTATATGGTTTCCTGATTCACTATTTATTATTCAGTGTATCTTTTTTACAGGTACAGGTTCATAACTATAAAGTATTTAAAAAGTAAATAGGATAAATCATACTGACATTATTGTTAAGACTTTACACAAGTTTTTTTATAAGCTGAAATGTTTTGATTTATTGATGTGATTTTTCTCCATAAAAATTAATGATTTAGACCCATCTTTTTGAAGGGAGATAGCTACACTAGGGGATGTATAAAAAGGTTAATAAGAGATGGAGCGTGACTGAAGCTTAGGTATGAAAAGAATTGGGCATAGTATATCCAAGTGAGTTTTGTGTAACACCACCCTTACCTTTACCCTACTTTGGTGGTTGGAATTCACTTATTTCCTTAAGTAATGCTTTCATCGTTTTCACCCTGAAAACTCACATGCTCCTTGTCTCACCACAGGCTTCTCTGCTTAGTTTTTAAAAGTAGCTACTAAATCATATGATGCATTTATTTGTGAATGCAAATTTTGGATGCCGCATTTCCTGTGTTGAAGGATGACTAGAGGATCGATAAAGCTCTGTGAGTGTGTTTCCAGAGAAGACTGGTCTATGGAGTAGTGCTATGATAAGTGTCCCTCCCAGGTCTATGTGTTAAAGACTTGATCCCTAACCCATGGCACTGTTGGGAGGTGATTGAACCTATAGGAGGTAGCACTTAGTTAGGTCTGTAGTTCTCTGGGGTCACAACTTTATGGCATAATGGGACCCTACCTCCTTCCTCTTCCTTTCTGTGCTCAGCTTGAGGGGAGTGGTTTTGCTCTGCCATGCAATCCCATAGCGAATGCCTTATCACAGACCTAGAAGCAACAGGATCAACTAATTATAGACTGGAACCTTTAAAACTGTGAGTCAAAATAAACGTACTATCTTTAGGAGCTGGTTGTTTGAAATATTCATTACAGAATCAACACATTGGGTGGAGAAGATTCTCCATGAATGTGGGTACTACCACCCAATAGGCTTGGGGCCTAGAGAGAACAAAAAAGGAGAAAGTCACTTATTCTTTCTCTTGCTTTAACTTTTGGTCTTTTTCTTCCTTCCAGAATGGGCACATTTTCTACTGCAGCCACAATTAAACACGAGAGTCCAAGATCTTCAGCCTTTGGACTTGGACTTTCACCAGTGTCCTTCTTGATGTGGGGAGAACTTTGCCAAGATGGGGGTTTATCATTGATCTCTTTCTTTTTCTGAGGCTTCCAACTTCTTGGACTGAGCTGCTACTGACGACCCTTGCCTCTCCAGCCTGCACATATCAACTGTGAAACTTCTCAAGCTCTATGATTGTGCAAGCCAATCTAATAAAGCCAATTGCATATAAATATGTGTTTTATTGGTTCTGTTTCTCTGGAAATTGTAATAGAGATTTTAGAGAAAATTGGTATGTGGAGTGGGGAAGATACTGTAAGATAAATAAGAGTGTTTTAGAATTGGTTGATAAGAAGTAGTTCTAAGAGTTTAGAGAAACAGATGAGAAAATGCATCAGATGCTAAAATAGAGCATTATGTGGCAATGCCTAGGAGAGCTGTGGGAGTGAAGCCAGAAAGGCAGAGGTGCAGCAATGTGTAACACCTACTAGAAAAAATGCAGGTCGTATGCAAAAACAGCTTCAGAGAGCAGCCACGGGGCCTACAACCAGCAAAGCCATAGAGATGAGGTTTCCCAAAGCCCCAGAGATTTATCATCCATGGACGGCATGCCCAGGAAGCTGGATCTGGAGCTTTAGATTTTAATGTTTTTCATGCTGGGCTTTCCTTCATTTTGTTTATCTTGTGCTTGCCCTACATTGTATCTTGTAAGTATATAGCTTGCATTTTGATTTTTATAGGCTCACAGCTAAGAGTTTGACTTGAATTTCTGAAAAAAACCTCTCGAGTTGGACTTCTGAGCAGCGCTAGAACAGTTAAGATGTTTGGACTCTTGGAATGGATGGGATACATTTTTTGCACTGTATGACCGACATGGACTTTGGGGGGCTAGGGACAGAATGCTACTGCATAAATATGGTTTGTGTTACCTCAAAGGGCCACATGTTGGAAATATGGATTCACGGATAAAGCTGTTGGGAGATGGTAGAAGCTTTGAGAAGTGGAAGATCCTTAGGTCTTGGGGTCGTTCTTACATGACCTCTTGAGTTCTCATAAGAGAGTTATTATAAAAGGAGCAGCCTTGGCCTGTTGCACCTTCTGTCTCTTCCTATTTCAAAATATAGTCACTTGCTCGCTTTTGTGTGCACTCCCACCATGGCTATGTATATTAAGCAATGATTTAGAAAAGGAACAAAGACCACTATAGAACTTGCACTATGCTGTTTGAACTTTGAACCTCCAAAACTATGAGCTAAATAAACTTTTTATTTCTCATAACCAGTCTGTCAAGTATTTTCTTATATTGATGGAAAGCTGATGAATATAGTATTTATATAGTTAATATTTTAATGAGATAGGTAAAATTCCTACTTTCTTACATTTACATTTAATGATGGTTAAGTGGTCAGAAAGAATGACTTTTTTTGTTTGTTTGTTTGTTTTTTGTTTTATTGTTGTTGTTATTTTTCCATATAAGCCCAGATTGAAATTCTAAATGGAAAACTTGAGATCAGGTAGAAGAATTTAAGTGAAAGCTGAAAATAGAACTTAGGCTAGGTAGGATTTGTGTCTTCTTCTTTTATTATGTAAAGATCCAAACCAGAAGAACTACAGCCTTAATTTTTATAAAGGTGGTCAGAAAGCCTGGCCTTAGATACATGTATAATAATGATCACACACTTTCGTATGTTTTCTTATATATTTCTGTAGTTTTATATTTTTCTTGATCCATGTATTTCAGTCTTTTTACAAAATATATGATGTTTTTATTGAGATGAGTTTTCATGTTTTGATGCTATGGTGGAGGAACAGAAGCCCCTAAATCAAGGAAGTCATCACTATCTTGCATGATCTAATTCTCTTTTATTTTCACTTTTTTGTTTTGGTGCCAGCATATTGTTATAGGATTACAGAAAAGGAAAAGCATGTAGGCTACCCCTCTTTCAGGAGGTGACTTGAAGAGAGACGTTAAAGAAAGCAAAGGGTTACTACCTAGGATATTCTTATTCATTACCTACCCTAGCCCTTCAGACTGAATATTGATATGAGGCTGATTATCAACAACCATAGGGAAGTTTGAGAACACTGTGGCTACTGATCAACTTCCCCACGGTAATGGTTGTTGGTACACTTAGTGTTTCAAGCTAACCTCCCTTTTGCTTGGGCTATACTTGTGTGTCATGTTGCCAAGGGACTTGGATCAGCTCTATTCTTGGAGGTCCCACAGGAGCTAGATTGAGGTGGTGGCAGAGAACTGGAGTAACTTCATTGAGGCAGAGTTCAGGAATCCACACATCCTCTTTGTGTCACACAAGTGATCTCAAAGGAGGCAGGGGCTCTGGAGGAGGTAGACTAGAAAGACCTAGGGTCAGAATAAAGAGACTATATTGGGTGGACTCCAGACCCAAGGCAAAGGGGGAAAGTTCACAGACTCTAGTAGGGAGTGCCTGCTTACCATGACACACTTGATAAACAGAGTCAACCAATGCATTAAACAGAATCAGGCCAGCCTCTTGGCTTAACAGATCAGAGAAGAAACAGAGTGTAATGCAGGGCTTAGAAGATAAAAGGAAGAAAAAACTGCCCTGAAATCACCTGGGCCACACCTTACCTTGTAACCCAGAGATAATTTTGAATCAGAGAGTACACGGGGCATAGCTTTGAATGATAAAATTTTGACATATGCAACCAAGTAGAGATTGTACAATTTAGGAGGGTTCTTAAATTAATGCCTCAGATTAGCACTAAATTACTAGAATAAACTAAAATTTAGTAGGCCCCCTCCCAGCTATCCATTAGTCTAAGGCTCATGAGGAAGAAAAAATGAACTATAGAGAAATGAAGTAGTTATCTTTTGCTTGAACATCTGACACAATATGTATGATGCTTATTCCAACTGCCCAGGATTTATCCCTACTAGTATTTTCTACAGAAGTTCCCAGGCTGAAGTAGTGGCTATTGAACAAAAAATATGATATCTTAGACTTGCATTTGTGTCTGGTCTGACAAATTATTTTATCATGGCCAACTATAGGATAAGTTAATGAAAATTACTCTAAAATAGGGAGAGGGTCCATTTGAGGATGAAATAAATCATATTCAGGATTGCTTAGTTCCTTCCCATGGAATATACTCACACAAACACATATACTCATGTAGTAACTGGAGAAGTGTTTGTTACATATTTAGGCACTTATTCACAATTTGTTAACTTCTCTTGGATGACTACACATTCATCTATTCTGTACATCTATGCATATTGGCTAAAAATCTTGATACTCACTGGGCAATGCATATGTAATATACATTATAATTTCTGAGCTTTTGGAATCACTTAGATGTCCTAGAACTGGTTAGAAATTTTCAAGAACAAGATCCTGACATTTTGGTCTTATATCAAAGGGGGCAATTTAATATCCCTTGGGCAAAGATATCTAGGGTTTTAATGGAATATTTCCTTCTAGTCCAGTCTTCTATAAGAAAGATTGGTTGAAAATAATGTTTGGAATTTGTCTGTGACTCTACTGGGGATAACTATCTCGGATATTTCCAACATGAAGGAGATGATCTGCAGACTCCCTCCCTAAAATTCCATAAAATGGTTGGATGTGGCAACTGCTCCCCACGTCAAAACTCAAAGAGAATTTTTAAGTTAAAATAATTGTTTATCATAAATTATTAATAACTATTAAATGATTTTAAGTTATAGAAATTATTTATTTAAGCATTATAATGAAAGAGATGGAATAAAATGAGATACAAAACTTTAAGGCCAAAGGCAGAGGAATTATCAATTAAAGATAAAAAAAATTTACAAAGACTCGGCTGTGTTAGAAAATGCACCAAACAATGTCATTTATGGGTAAGGGAATCATGAAGTTTACAAAAATGCAGATTGAACACAGAAAAATTAGTGCCAATTATTGTTTTTTGAATTTCTTCTTCTGGCAAACAGGGAGTAACTGTTGGAGTGTAACATTCTCAGGCTTGGAAGGATTCCAGGGTCAGGGACTGTAAGAAGCAAAGAGCCTACTGAAGGTGAATGAGCTAATTTAAAGGGACAAATGCAAAGAATTAAACATTCCAAAACAAAGGAAGAAGTCAAAAATTAGTTTGAACGCTTAAGATTATCTTGTATCACATGAACCCATTTATATGCATAATTTTTATGTGTCAATTTGAAATAAATTTAATTTTTAAAAAATCTTGTGATTTTATATCAACTTTATTTTATTTTATTTTGGCTTTTCATCTTAATTGTGAACATGAGTTACAATGAAGAAGTATTACGCATTTAGTTTTAGGGGAAATTCAGGATGGAGAAAACTGCGATAAGTCCATGCATCAGTGCATAAACTACTTGGTTTCAGTAAAGCCTAAAGGACAGAGTAGTAGAAATTACTAACAAAAGATAAGTACCTTCTAGCTTCCTTGATGGGAAGGCCTAGGAGTAAGAACAGAGGGCTCTAGGTGGGTTTGAAAAAGGTCCCTGGCTCCAGTCTGTAAAAGAACCCACAAGTGTAATATTCTGAAAGATTGATCTTGATCAACAGGTAAGAACTGATAACCTATAAATTCCCTTTTATTTGTATCTATAGTACATGTAAAGTAATGCATGTGGACTGAATCTCACAGATAAAGAATTCAGGGCCTAAGACTGAGTAATTCATATCTATATTCTCAAAGTTTACCAAATGCCAGAGACATTGTGGATAAAAGGAAGAATTAGTGATGAAATACTGAAGGACACTATTGTCCTCTTCCCTTTATAACCTAATTTATGCTAAAACTGTCCCCTCAATCCGTGAACATTGTTTTGTTGAATTCATGCTTAACTTATAGTTTTCCTAAATGCTTCTCTATTAAACATTCAGAGCTATCCCTTTTAGTAGTTTCTTACCTTGAATTTAAATAAGCCAATTCACACAATGGGAAAACAATGAACGACAGATGACTTCATTTTACATGATGACCCATTGTAACAAAAACAAGTACAAAGCATCTAACTGGTGGTGTCTCATCACATTTCATGTAAAATGAGAGAAAAGATTTTAGCAATATGACAAGGTTGAGTCAGTTGGGTTACCAAAACTCATCACCTACATATATGTATATGCAGATGAAGGAGTTCTAAGAGATTACTCCCTGAGAGGGAGCACAAGATCCTTTTATAAGTATATGAATCACCAAATTCACAACTACTAGTGTCTTCTCATTACATAGACAATATTCTTTTGCCACAGCCCTATGGCTTCACTGTGATAATTTCACACAAGTGAAAAGGGGGCAGAACACTGTAAATAAGGGTATCTTTCATTTTGGCTTTTTAATGACCCATACCAGTTCCCATTATAAATAATTTCTCTGACATTCATTTCTGAAGCATTCAAGAAGTAGTATGGTGACTTTTACACTTAAGGAAAGACCAGGATGCAGATTCCTATTCTGAAATTATTTCCCAAGCTGCTTCATTATTTACAGAGATTCCTGAAATGCAAACAACCAGTGTTATCAGGCAAAGGCAGATCCCTTGAGCCTTTTATCATTCTGCTTGCAATTTTGCATATTTCCTTATAACCAGACAGCATACCAAATGAAGCTAGACTCTTTAAAGGGAAATGAGGCAATTGGAATGTCAATTTTATTTAGTAATATATTGTAAAAACTAAACAGCATATCCGGCTGATTGACAAAATCCATCCAACTGTTAAAGGCAAAACAAAACTATCTCAAGAGGTACAGTTATGCAGATCTAACTTCTACCTAAAGGCAGATATATAGAGAGGAAAAGAGAATACTGAAGCAGAATTGTCCAACTGATAAAATTCAGAGAGACAGAGAGGGACTCAACAGCAAGATCATGCCATGGCTTCTCTCTTTTTCTTCAGGGAGCCTTTCAGCTTCTTCCAGAGGCTGCCTTTTCTCTTCAGTTTCTTTTCCATGGATGATGGCATGGACTCCTTCTTGCGAATTTCCCTCACTAAGCCGTGAAAGGCATCATCAATACAGAATCTAAGGGCTGCGGAGGTCTCAAAAAAAGCACAGTTATATTCTCTGGCAAGACTCAAGCCTTCTTCTGTAGAGACCTAGGAAAAAAATAAATAATATTAAAAATAGAGAAAGGCTCTAAAATAAAAAATATGTTCTCTATTAGGGCCTATGGGCCTGTTTCATTGAAAAAAAAAAGAATAAAGCAAAAGATGAGAATTTTTTTTTGAGGAAGAATGTTAAAATTTTTGAACTTGAAAGACAAATAGGAAGTCAGCATTCCTGAAAAAAAATAACAAATTAAAATTGTTTAAAGAATATAACTAGAAATTGGAGCCGGGGTTGTGGCTTAGTGGTAGAGTGCTTGCCTAGCATGTGCGAGGCTCTGGGTTTTATCCTCAGTACCACATAAAAGCATAAAAGTAAATAAATAAAAATAAAGTATTGTGTCCAACTACAACTAGAAAGTAAATATTTTTTTTTAAAAAATAGAACTAGAATTAAGCTCTCCAAACTTCAAAACAAGCAACAGCATAATGAACCAAACCAAGGGTTTAGAGTCAATCTACTTAATTGCCAATCCCAACCCAAATATCTATTAGTTTTGCAAAAGTGGGTAAATTTCTTAATGGTTTGGTTTTGATTTTCTCATCTAGAACATAAAAATAATAGCACCAAACTTAAAAAACAACAACAACAACAACAAAAAAAACCTGTTAGGATTAAATGAGATAATCTGTAAGAGGGATATGGATGTGCTGGGTATACATTTAAAGCTTCAAAAATGTTAGTTGTTATTATAGTTCATAGCTTTCATTTAAGACTAAGAGACAGAATAAAGTTGTCATGAGAATTAAAGAAATTATTCACTGACAAAGAGAACAGGCAGGGTTAGGGTATAGTGGTAAGACATTTCTCCAGCATGCAGAGGCTCTGGGTTTGAAGGGGGTGGAGGGGAAAAAGAAAACAAGAAGAAAAACACCACAAATATATAATAAATAAGACTGTCTCTAATTGAGTGCTTTAGAACAGGCTCTAAACTTCACGAGTCCTTTGTGGCACTTACGCCTGCTGTGGTTGATGCTATTGTACTGGATCTTCTAGAGAATATACAGGACTGAAATCAGGCAGTTGGCTTTATTTATCAGTCCTTTAATATCTACCAAAGCTTCTGGTGCTTAAGTGACCAATAGAGGTTTTACAGGAATTAAAGAATCATCAGTAAGACTACTCAAGGTTTAGTAAGTCTTAACTAAGATGTTAACGTAAATTATGCACATATACTTGCACACAAGGTTTTGTTACTATAGCTGTGATTAACTTTCTTACTCAAAATTTAGTGCTCCTATAAAGCTCTCTCAGATGTCCATCTGGGACCCTGAGTACTGGGATAGGACTACAGTGAGTATAGCTCCCAGCCCTCCCGTGTTGGAGATGTGGCATAACTCTGAAAAAAAAAAAAAAATTGTTCTTCTAAGCAACTGACATTCTGTAATTGTTTTTAATCAGAGCAGAAACCAGCTTTCTTAGCCGATACATCACACCATATGGCTAGTACGTGGCTGAGTTGAAGTGTAAAAATCTACCAAGTCTGTTTGATTCCAAAGATACATCTTTCCCTTGAGTCTGTAGTAGATTGGCTTCACCAAGGGCTATAAAATGGAGAAAAGTAATTGCCATGTTTTAACCTCAAGACCCAGAGTGTCTGGATTTTTTTCCTCCCTCCTTTTATTCCTGATGGCAAACACATCAATCCTTTTTGGAGACCATTTCTATCATGTAAGAACTTAGGAAATGTAGCTGAAAACAATCAATTAAAGCTATTAGCATTTGATTTTGCTAATAATTAAGCAAAGTTATAAATACACTAAGTAACTAGTCTGATTTTCAAGTTATCACAAGTGATAACCATACTGTTTTGACACTGCATACCATGGGTTACTATTTATTTTTCAGTCACCTGTAAGCATTTTCCCTATCTAGAAGTCACTGACATATATTTTACATATCTGTAGAAATGCTACATTTCTGGAAACTTTTTTTTTTATTAATCAGCTTTCATCAGATTAATTGTTGTATAGTAAATTAATAGTTGTATAGTAAAAGAGCCTCAATAGCTCTGTGTTTTGAAAAAAATTGTTCTTTGATCACACTGTTTCTTAGCAGCTGGGAGTAAACTGTGGCAACCTAGCTTCAGGCTATTGACTGGGTTCTAGTCTCCTAATTATTTTTCTGAGACTCAGGCTAAAAGAACAACTATTATTTGGCATATGGTTTATCCATGATAAAGGGAAGACATGTTAAAGAGGTTGACATAATTTTATCCATGTCCTAGTGTTCAAAAGACACAGGAAAACCAAAAGCCAGTGAGGCTGATTGTATAATAGGCTTACACTGAAGAATGGCCAGAGTAGAAAACTCTAGCACAATCAAGTATATATAAGTAGAGTGCATTCTCCAATTAAAAAACAAAAAAACAGTAATAGTCAGTTCTAATTTTTGAAAAAAAAAAAATCACTTGTAGTTGCAACATCTTACCTGTAAGAATCTAGTCTAGAAACAATGAAATCTGAGTGGAAACATATACAAAGAGAAATTTAATGCAGTGGCAAAAATATCAAAGTAAAAAATGAGCATTACTAGAGTTACAGGAAAATATTTTATAATTGTAAAAATATCAATCAGGAAGATATTAAATATTTGTATGAACTAAAAATTGCAAGCCTCAGTTTATATCAAGAAAGAATTGATATCTCTAAAATTCAAAATTATAGTAAATTTTTAAAGGTTTATCTTTTTTGTTTTTATTTCTTAGTTGTAGTTGGACACACTGCCTTTATTTTATTTATTTTTTATGTGATGCTGAGGAGCGAACTCAGCGCCTCATACGTGCTAGATGAGCGCTGTACCACTGAACCACAACCCCAGCCCTATAGTAAATATGTTTTTTTGAGAGAGAGAGAGAGAGAGAGAGAGAGAGAATTTTAATATTTATTTTTTAGTTTTCAGCGGACACAACAACTTTGTTTGTATGTGGTGCTGAAGATCGAACCCGGGCCGCATGCATGCCAGGCGAGCGCGCTACCGCTTGAGCCACATCCCCAGCCCAATATAGTAAATATTTTTAACAAGTCTCATTTAGCAATTGAAAGCATAGAGGCAAAAATTCAATAAGAACATGAGATTCGAAGGAAATAATGGATATGACTTAATTTACATACTTAAGATGCTATGCCCAATTAATAAAAAAAGTTACATTATCTTCAAGAAATTTATTTCCTGCTAAACCAAGCCTCAAAACACTGAAAAGAATAATTAGTACCTCATATTCCCATATCAGATTAAAGTAGAAATTAATAAAAAAAGATAAATAGAAATCCCCAAGAATTTGGGGAAAATATATTTTTAAATAGTCAACAAAGAAATTATATGAAAATTAGAAAATATTGGGAAATGAATAATGAAAGGAAAATAAAAGTATAAATATCGAAACTTGCAGGATTACCTAAAGCTTTATTTAGATGGTTGTAGCATTACATGCATGTTTTATAAAAGTATGAAGAGTCAGATTTGATGATTAAGGTATGAACTTCAACAGAGAATCCTAGCCAGATTCAGGCAGCTTTTTTTCTAAGTTAAGGGTTAGAAAAATAGCCTAATACTAGAAAGATTAGCATATATATGGGGGTTTGATGTATTTGTGGGGTGGCATTTCAAATTATTGGAGGAGTGAAGATGTCCTCAAGAGTGCTCTGACATTAAATTATCACTTTGGATTATTTTTGAACAGCACAGGAAGGTAATTTTTAAAAATACTTTTGTTTATTTATATGTGGTGCTGAGAATCGAACCCAGTGCCTCACATGTGCAAGGCAAGTGCTCTACCCCTGACCCACAACCCACAAAGGTAATTTTTGAGAGGAGAGAACAGAAGTAGAAAGGTTGGAGTTAAGTCTTTAAGGTCTATACTTTTTTTTTTTTTACATGTTTGAAAATACTTATGTTTATGCATATATGTATGTATTACACATATGTATGCATTGTAAATATGTATTTGTATATACATCTCTTCATATATAATCTCATATTTCATAAAATATTTCCTAATTATATAAATATAAGCATCACAAATTATCACAGAAATCAAACTTCATTTAGAATTTTGATGTAACAATCAAACTCAATCTAAAATAAAATCAGGAAGCAAACTCTGTGCCCAAATACTTATTGGAAATATACACAGCAAAACAGTACCTTTAATACATGATATAACCACATATTTTTAGCAAGTTGAAGTATATTTAAATCTGTGATCACTCATTACTTAGTAAGAACCCTCTCAATATGTGAAATCTATAGTTGCAAACATTTTTAGATTTATTATCAGATATAAATTCCATGTTATATAATTGAGACTACCTCTGTATTTTTTTTCCACATTCATTATAGTGAAAAAAAAATGTTAGGAAAAATAAGTCTTAACAAACGTTATTTTTTAAGGATCTCTGTGTTTTATGGTTAGTAAATACAGTCAGTTATTGCAACAGTATCATAGGAAATACTTTCTAGGAATCTAATCATCCACAAATAGTGTTTTGACTAGTTTAGAACCAGAGTGTGTGATAATAAGTAACAGCTTTCCTATTAGAATTTAAAAAAACTAAGGTAATTAACATATTCTTCTAATATCTTGTCTATCCAAATTTTAAATAAAATTAAATATTTTAAATCACCAATATGTATTCACAGGTTATGGTTAACCGCTAAGGACGAACCGGAGTGTTAAGGGGAATTACATTTTCTTATTTTCTGAATCAGGAGTTTCATACCAGAAAGGTTAAGCAGTGGTTAAGAAATGGTTCAAGGTCACCCATCCAATTAAGGAGAAAATCTGTCCAGTTGTCTTCTTTTCCATCAATTATTGTCTCCAGTCCTTCTTCCTGTTTCTCCTGGGACCTTTCTTATTCCTCTCACTAGCATTCCATGTTTATTAAGAATGATGCCAGTATGAAGATTTGATATGATGTTTAAATACTACATAAGTGGCACACAATATTTTATATAACATTTATATAAAAATCAAATTTTCAATAAGTACAGAAATATAGGAGGGGAAACACATGTTGTAGAAACACTGTTTTAGGGGAGGGGAGCAATTGTTGAAGATACCCTATTACTACTGTGCCCCTCAGTTGCAAAGAAGGGAAGTTTGTGATTCAATGTGCCACCTGGAGGACCAACAAGGCAATGGCAGAAGAAGAGAGAATCAAGAAAAATGTTTCATACAAGTAATAGAAAATTTCAATAACCCAGGGGGGCCATCTTTTTAATATATATGACCTTTTTCACCAAGGAAGATCACCGTGTAATAGGCCAGGTACTCCCTGAAATGCCATTACCCATCTGCTGGAGGAGGCATTAGCACACAGCCACAGCTGCACCGGGGGCTGATGTGCCTGCAGGGGCCCAAGGCAAGCAGAGCCTCTTCTAGAGCAGGCCCAGCGGCAAGCACATGTCCAATTAGAGTTCCAGTCCCAACCATTTGCTGACTTCGGGAGTTTCATATCTCTTTACATACCTTTGTCTTCTATAAAAGTAAAATAAATTAAATTAAATTAAATTATTGTAAAGGTAGTCAGAGAAATAGTGTTTGCCTAGTAAACTTTGTAATTCTTAATAGCACACAAGAAAACTCTGATACTACTCTGCTAGAATTGCTAACCTCGAGTGAAAAAAGAGTGGGACTTGCTTTTCCAGCAGAAGCTGTACCAGCAAAAATCTCTTTATGGATAACTCTACTGGGCATTGTTAAAATGTTGAGGGCACACAGAGAACTCATTGGGATTTGTTCTACATTTTAAAAATATTTCATCATCTGTGTTGAGCTCTATTCTTGCCTATGAAGCAATTCATATTCATTATATAACACACATCATCAAGATAGCAGGAACCATACTTTCCTGACTTGTTTGGGACCAAAATATCCAATTTGTTAAATTGAAGGGAAAGCATCCCAAAACTTATATATTTTTTTTCAATTTTCACTTTTAGATACTATTTGATTTGGGTCAGTTTTAACGTAGTTTCCTTGACTGGTTCCAATGAAAGTGCTTTTGATCTATTTAACCTGATTTATTTACATATTTCATCTGAGACAGACATTGCCATTCAAAGTAAGTGGTCAGATGTTATCTCAAACTCACTAGCAAGATGCCCTACCTTCAGATGCACTCAGCCCATGGGAAACTCATTCTCGATGGATCAGAGAGTGGGTGTGTGGATGTTCATCCCACTGTATTTGTTTACTCCAATTTTCTTTTCTAGATGGGTAAACAAATCTGCAACCAAAGCAGATGCTCAACTGGAGAAGAGGTGTCACCCTCTTTAGTAGGTCCTCCTAACTTTTTGGAGCTTCCTTTCCTTGTTCTATGACAAAGGAGAGTAAACAACTCCCTATCTTTCTCCATGGTAGGGAGAAGGAAAAGCACTCTGATTTAGAATCAAGATTCCAGATTCCAGCCTGAGTCTCTAGAATGGGAAGGGTGAGGATGAGGGAGAAATAAAAGCAGGAGTGCACCATGTCTCATGGCATATTTGTCTGTGGCTCTTTGGACTGTGGAGTACCTTTCACACCTTAGTGATCACAGCTCTTCTTATGGTATGGATATGAGGTATCCATCAAAAGTTCCTGTGTTAATATCGGAATATTCAGAGATGAAATCTTTACACTGTGAGAAGTCTAGCCTAATCAGTCCACCTTAGTTTGAACTCCCTGAGTTGGTAACTCTAGGAAGGTATCATGTGGCTAGAGGAAGTGGGTAACTGGGAGTGTGTCTTTCTGCCATCCCTCCTCACTTTTCTCTGTTTCCAGACTAGGCCATGAGCTAAGCGGCTTTCCTCTGCTGGGCCCTCCCTCCATGATGTATTGCCTCACCTTGGGCCCAGAACTATGGAGTTGGCATGTATGGGCTGAGAACTCTGAAACCATGAGCCCCAAATACACTTTCCTCCCTGTAAGGTGGTTTTGATGGATATTTTGGTTACAGCAACACAAATCTGACTAACACAGCAACTCTGGAGGAATTTTTCCATTTTTCATGCCTTTGCATGTTGCTTTTTCTCTTCTATAAACTTTCTCTTTTTCTCTTTTTTTTTTTTTTTACTTTTTCCAGATCTGCTCACATCTCCATAGACCCAGCCGAACTGCAGTGGTTTTGTTGGTCTCAGTTTGCTGTGCAATTTATTATTCCTAAGGGGAGTTTCTAGGTCTTACACTTTGTAGTTATCACTCAGTATCTAGGCGGGGGGGATCTGGTTGCAGAATCCCCATGATACCAAACTCCAAGGATGCTCAAGTCCCTTATTTAAAAGTGGCATAGTATGCTCATGTCCTCTGCTATACTTTAATCGCCTCTAGATTACTTATAACACCTGATATAATAAATGATATGTGACCAGTTATTATGATGCATCTATCACTTAAGGGGTAGTTATAAGAAAAAATGTCTGTGCATGTTCAGCACAAATACAATTTTTTTTCCTGAATATTTTTTATCCAAAGTTGTTTGTATTCTGTGTTGCAGACCCCATAGAGACAAAGGACAAACTGTAGTTGTTTTATCTCATCAGCCAAAATGCAATACAGCTGAACAGAAACCATATTTTGTCCTTCTTGTAATCCTCATTGTGCTCAGCCACAAACATTGCAGGTGGCAGATGCTCATTAAATATTTACTCTTGATGATGGTGATAATGGCAGACCATAAGCAGTCACTGATGACCACAGAGTCCATTATAATGAGTCGATCAAGCTGCAATTCTAGAGGCCAAGATATTATTTCCAAATTTATTTTTACTATAGTGTGGGCTTTAGCAAGATACTCGACAAAATCTTACCACACTGTCTAAAAGTTTATCTTCTGGAATCAGATTCTCAGGATTTGTATTCTGGTGATACATTTCCTACCCATGGGCTTCAATTTACTTCTGTGCTTCAATTTACTCATCAATGAAATCCTACATCATAGAATTGATAATAAGATTCAATGAGATATTTTATGAAAAGAAATTATCGTGGCTCCTGCCATATTATGTATATGCAATAAATGACACCTTTATGTTTCTGATGTTTCCAAAGAAGTTCAGAGGAAATTTTCAACTGCTTTGAATCACATTTGGACCCCATTTAAAAATTTGCTGTTTCTCACCATGACATAAAAATGTTACCCTACGTAGTCTCGATTTCCTCATACCACCTTGTGCACTCTGCTTTCCATGCTATACATCCACCATATATACTTCCACATGTGCCTGGGCAATCTTCCTGCTTATAAGTATCTACATTGACTGTTTCTAAGATGTGCTCCCGAGTTCTCCTCCTGGTTGTTTTCTTGGTGCCCCAGTTTAAGTTTTATCTCACCTGAGGTGCTTTGCATAACTGTCCTCTCCAAAGCACTTTTAACATCCTAGTAATGCCATTTCACTAGGCTGCCTTATTTCTTTTTGGGCAGTGAAATATTCTTGGAGATCATTTTATTAATTTTTATATGTTTATTTTGTTTCCCTACAGTTAAGATTAAGCTTATTTATTACAGAAAACTTTTTTCATTCACCATTGACTAGCACTTAGTAGGCACCCAAGTTTGTAGAATAACACCACTGAAACCCAGGGCCATGGGAATACAGCTGGGATTACAATAAATAGAGGAGCTTGTTGTCAATTGGGGAAATTAAGTCAATTAAAAAAATTAAAAGGAAATTTCAGATCAATGATAGTGGCTAGCACAGGACACTGTGGTTGCAGTCACCCTACCCTATCTAAAGAAGGGAGCCTTAATCTGAATGGATTTAACCTGAGTGACAAGTAGTAACTACACAGGCTGGTGGGGGGAGAGGTAGCCAGGGAAAGGCACTAACAAAGGCCTAAATGGTGCTTTTCTGGAATCAACAGTAGTTAATGTGGTTTAGACCAGAGCACAAGGGAGTGAATGAATGAGAGTACAATCAGAGGGAATTAATGCGCTTAACTGCCTAATTTACTTAGAACTATCTGAAATTTGTTTGGAATGCAACTGAGTAATTAAAACAAAACAAAAACTATTTTTGAGAGCCTACTTTGTGCAAAGAAATGTAATAGGTTTTTCTCTCTCCCGGTGTTCTGGAGTAATATTGATTGAGTGGAGAGAGAAAAGCAGGACATAATAAATTAAATGGTTGTAGCCAGTCATTGAGGCACAGGATGATAATGGCTCTAGGGTAAAGGGTTTAGACTGCTTTGTACAAGAGACATTTGAAGTCTCCAAGGCCTTGTGCTTTTCATCCTAGAAACTGTGGTGTGCTGGGGGAAAGTGTTGCCATGGTAGCCAGTAGTTGCTATGAAGGGAAAAAAAGAGAAGGTTAATGCTAAATATTTTGCTAGCAGCTATGTCTGGCTTCTTCTTTGAATTTTCTCCTAAGGACATTACTTTTAAAATATCTTGTTAAAATTATAAATCAATAGAATTAGGCAGTATGTGTAATATATATATGCAGGAATATGTGCGGGTAAAACATATATATATATATGCATGCCTAAGGATATCTTTACATATTTGCCCTAACAAATAAAAGCATGTTTTCGATTTACATTAAATCAATGGTTCTTTGAACATTCAGGGAATTAGTTATTATGAACAGCTAAGCTTAAAAGTGGCCAATAATTTTATTCTTTAAATATCAAAAGTGTTTTAATAGATAATTTATTGCTTTAATAAATTCATATTAGGCAAAAATGGAAAGAGGAAAATTATATTTGTAATGCACATAACAATTTAATATAAGTATCATATTTTAATAGATACAATTATAATTAAGTAATAAATTGTATAACTGTATAATATCTGAATCCCTGCAGAATACCATGATGGTAAAGGACATCACATTCTCCATAATACGCAAATGCTTTGTCCATGAACCAATTCAAAAAACATCTGTCCCATATCTTCATTGCAATGCCAAGGAGGAACCAAACAATTACTATGGTTGAAATTCTCCATGAATTAACTAGAGAACTCATTAGCTGGAATTTCAAATGATTTGCTGAAGGTTTTAAGTTCTTTTCCATTAAAATGTTCCTGCAACTAATTTCAAACATCATAAATGCATGATTACATATGCTTTCAGTATGAATGCATGTCCCACAGAATCTCTAAAGAGAGAAAGAAGAAGAAAAAGCAAAGCAGGGTTACAATGCTTGCTTGAATCAGGTCTGGGGATCACAGTGGCAGATGATTCTGATGAGGATCAAATGAAAGTCTAAGACTTCACACAGTTATCAGGACTCCTCTGAGCTCACTCTCAACCTATGTATCAAATTGGATTGCATTTGTAAAAGAAATTTCATAAAAAGATATATGAATTTAGGATGAGTTTGATATGACTTCTAAACTTGGAATCTGCAAAAATAAGCCATATTCTTTATTTTCTGACTTCATATTCACACCTGGGAATATTTGGGAAAATTTAAGTGCCTGTGCTTATTGGCACCACCATAAATTAAGTTTTCAATCTTAGCAGAGCCATCAATGCTCTTGTCAATCATTTTACTTATTATTAGCAAGAGCCCTTTCCGATTCCTCATTTAGTTCTTCAGAATCTGCACTCCTTGTCTCAGATCTCTGACCTTATCCTCATTTTTTATTAGATGGCCTTGCCCTCTTATTTCACCTCAGAAAGAAAATAAAAGCATCAAAAAGAATGACTTTGCCATCTTGGACAGTACCTAGAAATTCATCTGAATCATTAGACATCTTATCTTATACTTCCCAACCTCAGAAAATGAGAAGTTGCTGATTTCTGTGAAGTCTAATACCTGTATATCTGGAGGGCTCTGAGGTCCCTTTTAGATCTATATCAATCCTGCACCATTAGTTGTCTTTCCTTTGTTCTATATTTTCAGCCTTCTTCTCTAATAGTCGCCTTTGTCTCAGAAAAAATATGTGATTTTCTTTTTTAAGAGTCTAATTTTAGTTACTTTCTTATTTCTGTCACTCCATTTCCACTCAAATATAAATTATTTGAGAAAAATATTTGTACAAGGTGAAAAATACAAAAGATGGAGTTGAGACACAAAAGTGATTGGGAGAAGGTTGCACATTTTAAAAAGTCCTTGTACATTTATGTGCTGGTTTCTCTCAATCACTTCTGATTTGCACATTAATATCCACAATCTGAATTCTGTCCCCACCTCATTCTCCTAACATGTTATGCAAAGGTATAAATATTATTCTTGCTGCCAATCCCAAGAACTGTTTGCAGTGATCTTTAACCTTTTGCAAATTTGTGACTCCCTTTAAAAAAATTCTTCTCCCTTGGATTGATAACCTGTATCCAGTCTAGAAATTCAGATTTACAACTCTTCACTCACTCAGAATTATGTGCCCATGGATTCTTTCATTGACTTTCATTATTTCTGTGCTCATTTGCCATTTCCTCCTTTGCTACTTCTAGCCATTTTCATAGACTTAGTCATCATCAGAGTGCTCACAAATCTGAGACCAATATCTTCAAATCTCCACTCTCAGTTGAAGTCCAGAATCATATGTATAGCTCCCCAGTGAAAAATTCTTTTGGAAGGTCCAACAGGCATGTCAATATCTCTAGCAGTACAGGTGAGATCTTTTGAGACCATTCTACATTCCTCTTTCTTTCACATGTCTAAATCCTGTTGTGAACCAAGTTGTTCCATGTGTATCCCTCTATTATTTTATTCTTCCATCTTCTCTCTCCATCTGTGATCACTGATTTCATTTAAGCTCTTGTTAACTTATACCCTGGAATATTCTTCTCACCTTTAAAGTCATTTCTCTTAAATGTATCCTTCCCACTAAGCAGAGGAAGAGTTCCACAGAATGAAGGCACCTCTATTGCTCTCCAGTTTATTTCTGTGATCTCTCTTTATAGGGCATGCGATGAGTATTACATTACATAAAAAGGATGTTATTCTTATAGCTATTGTTATAAATAAAGTTATTTTGTCTGTTTCTTTGGAAAAGATTGCCTCATCAATGTGTGTGAGCATCATCCAATCTATTGAAGGTGTAAAGGAAAAGGCAGAGAAAGAATGAATTTGCCCTCAAATTGAGCTGGGATTATATACCTTCTCCTGCCCTCAGTCATTGACTCCTCTTTTTTTTAGGCTTTGGACTATAACCACAATCTATACCATCAGTTTTCTTAATGTTAAAGCCTTTGGGTTTGGACTAGAACTATGCCTCTGGTTTTCCTGGCTTCCAGCTTTCAGATGGCAGATTGTAGGACTTCTCAGTCTTTATAAAAATGTGAGTCAACCTCTCAAAATCTCTCTCTCTTTATATATATATATATATATATATATATTCCATATATGTATATATAAAAAACATATAGGTATACACATACATATACACACATTGGTTTTGTTCCTCTGGAGAATTCACACACAGTACTAAATACAAAAGTAATTCAGGATTGTAATTGTGATAGCTTTAGGACCATCCTGATGTTACCAAGTCATCAACTGTGACCCTACACCTCATCTCTCTCAATAACTATCTTGTTTCTACAAGTATATATTTATTGCACATTCCTATGTTAAATGCCCATGTCTGTCCAATTTTCTTATACTTCAAAGATAATTTAAATTTCAGCGATTATTCCTGGGTATCATGCACTCCAAAGTCTGTCTTATAGGAAGTACACACGAACAGTTTTGGGATATCTAAATTCCAAGCTAATATATTAGAGTTGGTACTGACATCCAGGCTTTTCTTCTTGCAGTTTTATCTTCCTTTTCACCAAGAACACAAATAAAATGGTGCTAAAGTGATGGTGCAGGAGACAAGTGCATTTTGGTAAAGAGAAAAATGGGAAACAAATGTTCAGAAAAGACGATGCCTGGGGCAATCAAGCTTGCCTTGGTTGGGGATAGCAGGAGTAAGATGCCTTTTACCATGCTTAGTCAGAGAGCAGTTAAGGACCCTGCACTTCTGGAGCTTGGGTTTTCACTTTGTGAAATTCAAGTTTGTATTTTTAAAATTTATATTCTTTAATATTTTATAATAAAATGCATCCACAAGTTCCCTCCCTTTGGATGTGGAAGATATTATATGTAGATTCAAGTGGCTGCACAGATGACAGCTGTTAACTCTTAGAGGAATCCCCTCTGTGGCCTTGGAAACTCCTTGCATTTGTTGCTTCCTAAGCCCAGTTGCCCGATCAATCCCTGGGTGGACGGAATGACCTGCCTCAATGGCTGGGTGCACAGCGTGCCAGCAAAGGCAGGCGATCTTGACAAGTCTGTTAAGAAGCAGCAGCCTGAGACCGCATCTCCACGTCAGTGACACCTGTTTTCACTTCCAGATTCTGGTCGTGTCAGAGCACCTGGCAAACAACACTATCACTGCAATGACTTGTCAGCTCACTGACATTATCTGTGCTCTGTCCTCTGCGGAGGTAGCTGAGGACATTGTCTGTGTTAGTTAAACAGCAGGTCTCACTGAGATACAAAGAGAAAAGTACTCCATTTAAGAAAATGGGTTTTGAAAACAAATGGCCCGGGTCCTATTCCCAGATCTGATGCTTATTAACTGAGTGACATTAATTGATTTACTTACCCTTATACTCCATATTCCCATTTTGAGATTAATAAAAGCCCTATTTGATAACCCTAATGTCTTTTTGCTTATTACATAGTCAATGTAATATTATTTGGAACTTTCTGTTTATTCATTTAAAGATGTGGCTGACTTCTCTGACACATATCATGCAACCTGATATAAGTGAACTGTCTGATTCTTGGCTTTATGACCACCAGAGGATGAGGTAGGAAACTTTTACTCATCAGATATTCAGGTAGAGTTGACTCCATTACCATACCTATCCTCACAATTTTTGACTTCTCCTTAGAGTATAATTCTTGACTGTTTTCTTGGAGTATATATATTGAGTAAGACAGAAAAGCATTTTGTTAAAATCACAAGTCTTTTCTGTGATCACAGGTCTGTGGGGTGACTTCTGTCTCCAACATTCAGTGATTTCTTGAACATGTTTTTCTTATTCTGTCTCCATGTCTGCTATTTCCTGGTCTTGAACCAGTCATCTTATGCCCTGTTTCCAGGAATAGAACCAACATTCACCCAGATGCCACCCACACCCAGTCCTCTTCACACCCTGACTACTTAAAAGTACATGCACATTCCAAAATGTAGCATGACCTCTTCCTAGATCCAACTACCAGAAATATATCTCACCCCTGGTAAGTCACACCTCTATTGTCTTTGAAGTGAAGCATTTTCACCTCTTCCCATATATTTTTCCAGGCACTTTATCATTAGATGTTTCCTTTTACTCCTTAAGAGTACTTCTTTAAGGTAGAAACTATCCCGTTCACTTTTTTTTATTATTATTATTCCAAGAATTTAACCTTAGCAAAGATTTGGCAAATATTTGTTGAATTCACAAATAAGCTCACAACATCACTCGCATTATTCTTTCCTCTACAGACTTCAATAAAGGATTGTTGTAAAGATTTCCTACTAACCTTCTTATTTCACTAAGGATGTTCCATCTCTGAGAAAGCTATGAAGTATTAGCATAAATAATTAAAACAAAAGCTTACTTACTGAACTAATTTGTGATGCAGTTTTATTTAGTTTATAGTGTTTACTTGCTAGCTGATTTAAGAAATTTGAAAGTCCATTTTTCTAGATATCTTGAAAAGTCATCATTGCCTTAATATTTACAGGCATTCAGTCTAGCCTTTTCAGTCAGCTTTCCTGAGCCTATATTTTCTTCTCAATGGGGGGACATCCATTAATTTTGCCATTACTTTCTGTATCTGATGCTCAGAATGCATAATGAAAGCATTTGTAAATTAGTGGGGTGAATATTCTGCAATTACAGAAACAATTAATATTTTGGTTTTGTCAGAAGAAAATAAATATTTGAGAACCAGACATGCAGTAACAAGAAATGTATGCCAGGGCTTTTTCTGCAACTATATGTAGAGAGAATCATTTCAGAATAGTAATGCAAATGACTCAATTCATGGACAATTTAAAGACAATAAGCTTTCACTTGGAACACGTCTTCATCTTCTCTGAGACCATTTGACATACAGCCTGTCCTCATGAAAAAGGAAATATTTACTGTCTCCAAAGGTAGTTTACAACATTAAAATTCTGTTTGTGGCTTTTGTAAACCTCCCCCGGAAAATTACAAGTGAGATTAAAAGGAACTCCGACAGTCTGGGGAGAAATTGATAGATGACCTGCCATATTTAAGACAGCCGACTTTCTGCTAAGGTCAGCCCTCACACACCAAGAGGACAAAAGCAAAATGCAAGGTCTAGGGAGCTCAGGGAGGCTGCAAGAACAAAGCATGTCAAAATCAGTGATCTCATGCCCTAACTTAAGGGGAGAGACTACTCTTTTATGTATGTGTGTATATATAAATACGAAAATGTTGACTTGCCTATTTTCTTTTTCCATAGACATATGTATATATATATATATATATATATATATATATATATATATATATGTGTGTGTGTGTGTGTGTGTGTGTGTTGCATATGTCAAGAATATGTATATGTGTATATATAGCTAATATGGTATGTAATATATATATATATATATATATATATATATATATATATATATATATATATATATATCCCCTTATTAGAATAAAAAAAAATGAGTTGTTATTCCATGTCCTGACTTATCCTAACAGTAGATTTCTGCTTCTCACTCTCATTAACTGATCTAGTTGAGTTGGTATATTTACCTTCCTGAATGAGTTTGTCAGAATAGTAGTGGGATCAGCCAAGATAGATTTAGGTGAAGAGTTACCATTAACAAAATCATCTCAATCCAGACTGCAAGCCCAAGTGGTGGTCTTGAGGCAGCCTAGCGATAAATTGCCCTCTGGGTGCCAGAGCCTGCCAAACACCAGACATTAGAAGTTCAAGGTTTCCATGGATACCTCATCCTGGGACAGGTGAAATGATGACCCTTCAGAAGCTCTTTGCACAAATACAATGACTGGGGGTTCAGTGGAGGTTAGCCTAATTAGTTATCAGAGGGAAATGGGTTTTTATGAATAGCTTCCAAAGGCCACTTTAATTAAAGAATAAAAAGAATAAAGGAATGAAATTGTGAATGGCAGTAAAGTTTTAAAATTTGTATGTGATTTTATTGCTTTTTTAATAATATTGACTAGTTTCCTATTGCTTAAAGGAGGAATTCCCAGATTTCTCCTTTTTTCCTTTGTGTGTGTGTGTGTGTGTGTGTGTGTGTGTGTGTGTGTACATGCACGCATGTGGATAAGCTACTTTTTAAAATTGAGGGTGACATGTGTTGGTTTCTGTAGATATTTCAATGATAGGCATATGTTATGTTTCACTACCCAGTAGATTTTTCTCTCCCTTTTTGAAATATTTCAATTTTTTCTTGGAAACATTTATATTTTTCATTTCTTAAATATTCAGTGATTTTGATAAGATCCATCCAATTTCTGGCTCCAATGATATACAGTAACCCAGGCCTGGGTCTTTAAGGAACTGTCTCTTTTCATCCAGATGTTGATTGTAAGGTTAGCATATGACCCAAAGAGACTCATGAGACTCTCCCTGGAAATTTCACTAGCACTCTTGGGAAACAATACTATTCTTTCCAGAAGTAAGTTAGTAAAAATGCAAGTGTCTACTTAAGAATAAAGTCAATAGAAAGGTAAGAAAAGCAAGGAGACAGACATACTCTCATGATATTGTTAGGAGCTCTAAATCTATTTAGTTATTCCTGAAGCCAACCAAATTGGGTTTCCTAGTAATAGTAGCTAATACTTTTTGTTTGTTTGTTTGTTTCAATTTTTCTGTTTGTTTAAACTAGCATATGTGAGGTTTTCTAACAACCAAATGGGTTCTAACTAATATAGTTGTTGAGTCTTTATTTCAGCAGTATTATACAATGATGTAAAGCATTGCCTGAGACTCTCAGTCCCCGGAGGTTGTCAACTACTAGAGGAATTGCTGTAGAAAGACCCTGAATCTGGAAACAAGGAAGGAAAATTTCAAATCGCTAGATTGATCAAGAGCCTGATTCTTGATGCTAATTCTGTATATTTTGCACTACACTTCAAGAACTGGATAAGTATCATTTAAACCATAAATATTTTAGAACAGGCTAAAAGGAAAAAAAAATAGACTTTTTTGTTTTGGCAAGCCAGAAACTGAAAGCAGTATACTATTACCTCCCTTCCTTATCTCTTGGGACGTAGTGAGCCATAATCTGTGTGGGTGCTTATATAATATGATCATAGCTGTCAGGAGGGAATTCCATTTCCTAGATGAAGACTGGATGCTTTCTGATGTGTAAGCTATGTCACAGATCCACTGCACTCTGGAAAGAAACAGTAGAGTAAGGACACAGTAACATTGAAACCAATATAGGTTTCCACAGCTCCAAGGCAGTCATGGGATTCCTAAGTTTTCTTATTGCATAGGATAGGTTTGAGAGAAAAAAAAAGGTGAAATTACTCACTGGTCACCCAGAGATTGCCCCAGCAGGTCAAGGATTAGTGCCGTCCTTTATTTTTCCAGTCAGCCAAAGATAAATGGGTGAATAAAGGAAAGAGTGAAACCTCCTTGAGGAATTTCCATTATTAGAAATCTTTTTGTAGCCAAGTACTGAACTACATCCTAGAGTAGCACAAATAATTTAGGGCATTCTTAATGCCAACGATAAGCTGGCAGGGTACCATTAGCATCCAGTGCCAGCAGAGAGGTTACAATGACCTAGAAGGAGAGCTTCTATGTGAATAGAAACAGATAGCAATTGCGTCTCCACAGCACCCTTCATTACTACACACATCTACTCATACACCTTTTGCAATAAGAGAAAGTTGATGGGATAGGAAAGGAGAGAAGGGGAGGATAGGGAATTGCCTTGAGTCTCATTCTGGTTTTCTGTGAAAATTCAGCCCAAATTCTTGAGGATGGATGACAAATGATAACACTTAAACTTGGCTAAATATTTACCAGAAGTAAATCTTTCCTCCAATATGAGCAATATGAATTGCCAGGTGTGGTGGTGCTTGCCTGTATTCCCAGTAACTCAAGAGGTTCAGCAGCAGGATAACAAGTTCAAAGTCAGTTTCAGTAATTTAGGGAGACCCTGAACAACTGAGCAAGAACTTGTCTCAGAATAAAAACAATTAAAGGTCTGGGTATGCAGCTCAGTGGTAAAGCACTTTTGTGTTAAATCCTTAGCAAAACAAAATTAGCAATATGCTTGTAGAAAAAATATTTGAATTAACTTTTCAAGTAAATCAGGAATAAGAAACACTGACACATTGCCCTTTGCAATCTCTTAGATGGATGTCAATCCACAAATGATGTGTTGATATTTTAGTTATTGTAGATTTAAAAAGATACAAAACAACCAAAATAAATACTAAATTGTGATGATAGGAGTAATTCAATATTGCTTCTTGACTTGCCAAAAAAAGGTTGGTTAGAACATTATAGACAGAAGGAAAGTTGTGAGTTACACAATTATAGGACTTGGAGTGTCTAGAAGCTAAGTGGCTCACTCTAGGTCACACAGTAAACTAATGATAGAGCTGACATGAGCCTCCAAGTCTTCCAATATTATGCTTAACACTTGATGGTACTCTAGATTAACATGGTGTTTCCTGTTTCTTCTGAATTGCTCCTTGGAGTTCATTCATTTGGATGCAGAAAATACAGGTACAAATTTTCTTCTTGTCCTCAATGGAGAGTTTTTGACCTAGCATGCCATTTCTTCCTAAATTTACCTCCCTCCATTTCAAACTTGAACTTCTTGTTTTAACCATACAGACTCTCTCAGCAGCATTCACCATTCTCAAGCTTTTTGTTCTTCAGTGCATAAATCTGACAAATCTCTTAGCCTTCTTGAAGTATTTGAGTTTGGCTTGTGATATTGTGGCATGAGTCACACTGAACAAATATTAGGGTGCAGAGGCCCTAAAACCCTTTTAATTTTCCAAACAACATGGAATCTTGGTGCATCATTTGATGCCATATTTGGTCTTTGACCTTGGTTCCTGATACAGAGGTCCTGATATCTTTGAAATTTTGGGGGTAATAAATATGCCCTTTGTTTTAAGGAGGGAATTATTGGTAGGTGTTTACATAGGATCTGGTCATCAAAATGACCAATCCATGGTTGGAAGCTTGGAACTTCTAGCCCCACCCTTCATTCTTTTAGAAGGAGAGAGGGGTTGGAGTAATTGAAATGATTTTCATTACCTTTGAAAAACTCTCTCTCTCTCTCTCTCTCTCTCTCTCTCTCTCTCTCTCTCTCTATATATATATATATATATATATATATATATATATATATATATATATATTTGCCACACACTAGATCTAGTGAGATCATGGCTATCCATGGGTCTGGGAGAAGAGTTGTGAATGAGAAGTAGACGTGTATATTTAACATTCTCCTTGGGTTTTATACAACATACCCTGCAATGAGAGTCACAGCCTTCAGGAGCATTAAAAAGACCTGTTTCTTTACATCCTGTAAATACCTGTTCATCCAAGGAAAAATAAAATTGTTTTTAACCTCCTTCTATGTTTTCTAATATCTGTTTTCTTAATAAATATTTATGCACATGTAAATAAATTAAAATCTTTAAAATTCCAGATATTTATGAACCGATTGTAATGTTTGATGCGGATCTGACATTTCTGAGTCACTGAGAGAATCAGATTGAAAGGAAATCAATTCAAACCAAAAATAATGGAAGGGAGCTCTTAGGATATGCTTTGAATAAATGATTGAAATGGAATCATAGCATTGGAAAAAAATTTAAAGTAAGAATATCAGGAATACAAATGGTGAACTGAAAAGGCTTACTTTCCAGACCTTGAATGGGACACTCTAAGCTATTAACAGCAGTGGACTTCCATAGCTAGTCCGTGTACAGACCAGAAGACTAATATATACCTTTATGTAATGAAATTTGTTTTAAATGTTTTATTTGTTGTCAGGCCTCTACTATATTCTGGAAGAGGAAAATTAAATATAATCTCTGTCCTCAGTGATTCTATATTTTAGTAATTAAACATAGTAATTAGTTACTCAATTGAATATGAAATAGCAGTTATGATAAATGTTACAAAAGATAATTGCATGAAGCATTAATGAATGTAAAACTATGAATATATCCAGTCAAGTAAGTCAAGAAAGGTGCCTGAGGATGTAATAATTGAGCAGAGAGAGATGACAGAAGAGTTGGCATTAACTAGATTTACCATGTCTATCTCTTTAATGCAAAAGCCCAGTTGTTCCTATAGTTCATTCTTTAAAATAACAAATATTTAAAACTTGGTTTTTCCTCTAAGTTCTAAGAGTTATACAAAAGAATCTAGAGAAAATGTTAGCTCTGGTATGTATGAGAATACTGAAATTGATAGTCCGACCAATGTTGTGAAAAGCAATTAATCAGTGTCACTAGGAGCCCATAAGTTAAATCTTTATTTAAACAAACTTAAAAAAAGTCTCAAAACCCATAAAAGGTAGCAGAAATAAAGTAATTCAGACCATTTGCAAAATATTTTCTCTCTTCTGAGTCTCAATTCAATTTTATTTCAGTGTCTACATATTTAAACTCAAAGGCTGTTTCTTTCCATTTTTCTTTTCTTTGTTTGTTTTCATTATATTCCTTTCCCTTCCTTCTAACTACATGGGAGACTAAGCTGAGTCATTTCTTCAGATAGTGCAAAGTAATTTGATTGTGGGGGCAAAATTGCTCAGAGGTTAGAAAGAGGTTTTTCTCTCCCCTCTCTGAGTAGCCTACTGTTTTCCTACCCCACAAATTGACAATATTAGTGTCAATGTGTGTGGATGATTTCTGCTTACCTTAGAAGATAAAACACAGAAACACCACAATTATCTTTTCCATAGACAGTAACTGCTTGGCAAAGAGACATCTGGTCAAACAGCAAGCCAAATGTGTGTGTGTTTGTTTTTTTTTTTTTGCATGGCATCAAATGTTTTTTGGTGCCCTCTCCAAAAAAAATAATTTGACACCATTGAGAGATTGCCTTACTCAATTCATTTATCCATTTTAAATATCATTTATCCATTATAAAATATCGGAAAACTAGTTTTACTCATAGTTTTCTCAAAAGTAAAATGAGAGGCTTAGACTAAGACTTTGAAGTTACATGATCTGTAATATTCAATGACTGAAATACAAGCACCACCATGACCATATGTATGTTCTAATAATGACACTATATATGCAAAATTATGACAGCAGTGAAAAATACTCAAAGTTGTATTTTTTTTTTGACCACAAGACAAATTATTGCTTATGCTTTTCTCATTGCAAAAGAAATAAGGGAAGTCTTACTTTATGTAAAGTAATTGAGCATCGCCAGATTTAGGTGTATGGTGGAACATAATACTGACACAAGTCCCCCTGTGGATATCAAGGGGTAAAGATATACCTGTATCTATATCACACACATATTCATCTATGTCCTTTCCTACTTACTTTTCTGCTTTCCAGTTTTATTCAGTGGAAAAAAATAAATAAGATAAGCATAACACCTAAGGTAATATATTGATGTGACGAAAACATAAGAGATATTTTGGAAGCTCATAGGTGAGTTTGACTACTTTTCATAACAAAAATGGACAGGTATCACTGGTCTTACTTTTGGGTTTAGAGTAAAACAGTATAGGAAGGTGGGATGAACATGGAGGAGAGTAATGGATTCCGAAGAAAATTATTTCCAGGGCTGAGACAAATGAATATATATAAATAGATAGAAAAGAGAAAATCAAGGGACAAAAATACCTGAGGGTAAGAACAGATGACAGTGTTTATTATACTCATTCACTTCTTCATTCATTAAACATTTACTTAATGACACCCTGCATATGGTACCTCTGTGCCTGGTTCTGGATACAGAATATGCCAGATAAACCCAACTCCTCTCTTCATGGAGTTCTCACTCAAGGAGGAATCATTAACATTAGCATAATTATTATCATAATTTAAACCTTCATTAAGTACTTACTACAGCTCATGAACTCACTGAGCACTTAAATGTTCTTTATTAAATACCTTATTTAATTCTCATAACAAACAACCTTAGGAGATAGTACTAGAATCCTGGCCCTTTATGTACAAGTCTTAAAGAGCAATTTGCAGAAAGTTCTCCAGTAGAGAACTCAGATTTCCAACACTGTGTCTCACATTTTCAATTACTACACTGAGGGGAAAGTATACATAAGTCCGATGCAGGATTTTTAGTGGAATAAGCAGCCAAGGAGGAAATTGAGAAGGGAAATGACATTGTCAAAATTATATTTTCCGAACATAATGATCAACATGCAAGTAGAAAAGACTTTAGGGACCCTAGAATAGAAGAAAAAGGGGCAAAGGGGAATTTATTTAGAAATTTTATAATAGCAGTTTGGAGAAGAAGTAGATGGGATAGAGAAGAAAGGTAAGACTCAGGACCTATTTGAAAGATATTTCCCACAAAGGGCATATGGGCTGAAGAAAAGGGGAGAAGAGGAATATTCCTAGGTTTGTGACAGATCAACTGGATGAATAGTTTACTTCTTGTTGAGAAAAAAACATGTAAAGAGATCTTTGAGGGGAAGAGAAATTCAAATGGCAACCTGAAGAATGTGGAATCCTGGCAACCTAATGAGGAATAAATCTAATTTCACGGGAAATAGATTATATGTTTGAACTGTCACTGATAGGTTAAGTAAGATGGGAGTTGTATAAGATGGAATTCATTGGCAATCTCACTATTATCATTTAGGTAGAGGTTACTTACTATCTTTGATATGTTGGAAAAAATTTAGAAGCAAAACCATATTCCATAATATTATTCTACCTACAAAATCCAAACAAAAATAGAACTTTTAAGGTTTCCTCCATTGAAGAGGCTCTTAAAATCATGTTCTTAATTTAACTAGTCAGTCCCAGATAAGCACTGAAGTCTAGTTATAGAGTAAATGTTATAAGATTAGATTTAATACATATTAAAGATAAGCTAGAGTGTAGGAATAAAATCAAACTCTAGTCTGTAGTATATGGGCATTACAATGTAACTATTTTAGGTCTTATGAACTATATGACTATAAAAAATAATCATAGATTTTTAAGAATGTATTTTATAACATGATTAATAATAAAGGGAGAAGAGTGGCACCATTGTAACACCAACTATGGATCCTCACTTGCAAATTTATTTTTAGGAAAACCTTGTCTGCCCTATAACTCTCATCAGGAACTTTTCTTTGCAAGCTCTCATAATGCTGGTGGCTGACCACTGTGCTTTTAGGGCAAACGCACAGAGAAAGATCAAAGTACCCACACACTCTAAAATCATGTCATTAAAAATTTCATCTAATTAGGTCTGGACTGCTCCCTTCTCCAGTCAGAACAGGAATTATATGCTCATTTCCTCTCTTATAGTGTCTTCAAAAGAAAAAAAAACATCTTTATAGAAAATATAGCAACTCCAGATGGTGACTTGCCATCAATTAAGTGAACAGATAATTTCAGTTAACCCTTGGAAAACTTACTGTTGAGTCTTTTTTTCTCCTCTTTTTTTTTAAATAAAAGGATTTATTAACTCTATAAATGATCTTCACATGTGATTATATCTGAATACCCATCAAAATATAAGGATCTTTTCTCAGTATAAAGCATATCCAAAATATAAAACTCACACTTAAAATCAAGACATCCTAAGGAGCACTTGAAATATACTTTGAAAGAAAAAATTGCAACCTACGTTATCTGTCCCTGGTAGAGAGCATTCTCATCTTTAGTTTCCCCATTAGTTGGCCATTGATTCTCCTATCATCATTACCAGGTCTTCTGTTACTCTGACTTGATGCCTCCCTCCCTTCTTAAGTCTTAGATGCAAGAGAGTACATGTGGATTGACATACTTCTAATTCCAAGTCTGAATAGTCAACTTCTTATTTTATGTGGTTTCCTTAGATATTTTGTGGATATCTTAATGCTCATGAGCACTTTCACTAAATCATAGATGGAAATGTCATGCATACAAGAAGTGGCAATACAGTTGACTGCTTGTCAGTCATAGCACTGAACCCAACCCTGCCAGGAAAAGAGAGTATTTCTCAAACTTAGTGATTTATTGTAAACTCTTTTTTATTTCCTCATATAATCTCCTATCTCCCTTTCAAATGTTAATTGAACCAATATACATTGTAAAAATATGAAGTTTGACTGAGATCTTTTTGTTTCTAGAAAGAATTTAGTGTAGGACACCACGTTTTTCATGTTTATCAAGACTGCCTTAATGTCCACTGAGCTTGACTATGCTTTTGACTGTTTTTTTTTTCCTACCACAGTCCTCTGACTTCTCTTTTCATAGAATATTTACATTAGAAAACTTGTAATTATAAATTCTTTCTCTGCCCCTTTGAGATATAAATTTTACATAGCCCAAAATGTCATTCTCAAGGACTCCTGAATCACCCCTTTGAAATACAATCAAAAGAAAGATAGAGTCCCAGTATCTCTGTGGAAGGATGGGAACCTAACTTCAGTAAGTGACAATTATTCAATGTATGTGAAAAGCTTAAGTAATTAGCAAATTCATCACCTCACACATTTAAAAAATTATCAAAAAATTTAAGTGACAATTAGCAAACATACATGAACCAACCACACTGAACAAATTTCTCCCTAACATCTTAATATAGTTTTCTACTAGCTTACCCAAGTGTTTAAAAATCCCCCCAGCCTTTGTTGCAGGGAAATTGAGTTCAACATCTCACTTTTATTGCAAGCCTTGACCCCCTACAGTAAAAGTCTTGAATAAAATATTCTTTTTCATTTTTAACAAGTGCCCAGTGCAATCTTTCTTTTACAGCATCTTAGCAGGGACTGTGAAAAATGTGGTATAACTATAAATATAGTTTTCATCCTACAGAGCCCACAATCTGTTCAGTAAATAGAAATAAAAATACACAAAAGCATTAGTGAAAAAGTAAGAATAGCACGTTCTGTGCAAGAAGAAAATGCGATTTGGATGCAGTCTATGAACCATTAGTTACCACCTCTATGAACCCAATGGGAAAAATGGTAAAGAGCAGTTTTCACTTGGTCTTTGACAATTTTGTGACTTTGAGCTTGATTCTTGCTCCATGAAATGGGGAGAATACCTGATTTAACTATGTGATATGACCTAAATATATCTGAGGATGTTTAATAATTATGAGGTGGAGGTTATAAAGTTCTAAATAATTTATATATATTAAGTCATTCCATTTTACTGTGGTACTACTTCCATCCCTATTGTATACATGAGGAACTTGAGACAAAGCATGAATAACTTGTTCAAGGTTATGGCTTAATGACTGTCTGACCTACAATGAAAATGCAAGCACTCTGCTTTACAGCTTACTCCCTTAAAATATTTGAAGACGAGTTTTCAAATTGAAAAAATCAAATACACTGAAAATAAATATAAAAGGGAGTGAATATTCACTGAAAAAACTGAAATATAGTTGACTTCTGAAATTTATGATTTTCCTAATTTTGACATATGGGAAACAATACACATAAATTCTGTAAATTATATTATCCTCATGATCCTTCCAGAGTCTACATTTTAAAAGATTACTGCTTTTTCTCTTTCTTACTTACTGGAAAACTCTGTTTAGAGATCTACATTTTTGGATCAGAAGCACAATCTCTTGATGAATGTTTTTCTTCACAATGCTAAGAAGGACAGATGGAAATTTGTGCCTTCTCTCCACTGAAAAGCAAGGGGGAAAAAACCTGTGAACCATTCCTTGTGTTTATTCTGCCTGGCCACCCGCCCGTAGCAGCCTCTCATATCTCTCCCTGGGAGTCTCAGCAGCAACAATTCTGAAGGTCAAGTCTGTGCTCCACACATCTGTCACTATATTCTTCATGATTTTTAGGCATTACAACCCAAAGGGATGATAGAATCAGGCTGGATTATTGATAAATATTGATAGTGTGCATGAAAATATACTAGCGCAGATTGGCTGGATCTGCTGTGTGGGGATTTCTATTCTCTTGACTGAACTCTCTTGACCATTGCTTATCTGTCATTTGCATACAGTTATCTCTACTTATTCACAGGAATAGATTTCAAGGCTCCCAGTGGTTACCTGATATCATGGACAGTGTATGTGTGTGTATGTGCATGTATGCATGTGCGTTTATACACTATCCTTTTTCCTATACATATATACACATAATAAAATATAAATTATTCAGAGTGAGAGATTAGCAACCATAACCTAATGACAAAACCAACAATTATAACAAGGTATCATAATAAAAAATGTGTGAATGTGGTCTCTCCATTTTGAAAATATCTTTTTGTACTCTACTCACACTTCTTGTGATAAGGTGAGATTATGCAGTGTCCGCATGACAAGATGAAGATAAATGAATAATTCAGGCCTTTAGATGCAGTATTAGGCTATAGGATTATTTGAACATAAGTGCTGCTGATCTGATAATGAAGACTGCTACTAAGTGACTAATGGGTGGGTGGTCTACTCAGTGTGAACCTACTGAACAAAGGGATGATTAATATCCTAAGCAGATGGAGGAGAGTGTGAGATTTCACCATACTGTTCAGAATGTATATAATTGTTATATTATGATTTTTTTTATTTATGGGATTCTTCATTTAATATTTTTTACACTGCAGATAACTGAAATCATTGAAAGTAAAGCCATAGGGAAGAGGGAACTACTATACTTGTAAACACATGTCCTTGAGGACAATAAAAGATAGAACAAGGAGAGTTATACAAACTTCAATGAATCCATTCAGTTATAGTTATAAGTAAAGATCTGATGGGCCAGCACTAGAAATGATGAGCATCTGACTTTTGATGTTTGTTTGTATAACAAGAGGTGATTTTTCCCTCTTTTTATATTATGGTATCATTGGCATATTTTTAAACTAATGAGCAAGTTTTTCTTTCATCTTAGTGCACAAATAATTATTCCTAATAACACCTTGAAAATATGCTAAAATATTAGCTTCCAGTTTTGGAAAATGTTCAGTATCTTTACATGTTCAGTTGCTTTCAAAACACAGGTAAAGTTTCTTTGTGTATTCACTGTTAATTTTATCTGGATTCAAGCATTAAATTACCTCTAGGACTCTGTAAGACAGCTTTTTAACCATCCATCCAGCATGCATTAAGTCAGGCTATTCCAAAGTTTCTCATTCTCCTATAAATTATTAGTAACATTATAAGTTAGGAATTGTTGCTTATATATTTTAGATCAAAAATACTTATTGAGTACCCAATATGTTCCTATGACCGAGTGCATGTGATGTGTTATTTGGCTCTATTTAAGTAAATTCTTATACTGCATGATAGGCAGCAAGATTATTCACTTTTTTTAAAAAAGTATAGACATTTTTATATGTAATTCCTTATTTATCTCATATATAGTTGTCTGGATGGATGATGGATGGATGGATAGATAGATAAAATGAATATAAAACACTAGTGCTATGTAACTATAAGACAATTCAGACGAAAAAGTAGTATACGAAATCAAAGAGTAGTATACAATACATACTATACAGGATAGAACATAAATGTATTAATGATAATAAAGATTTCTGGAAGTCAGTATTCATAAAGAGAATCTCAGGATTTGAAAAGCAGGTAAACTCTAACAACTATAGTTTTTATTGGCTCAAGCACAATGGTGGGGAATCTAAATACCTCAATTACAAATCAGAGAACAATAAACATGGGACAAAAAGGAGTGAATCTTATATCTGCTGGGAAATTTTTGAGTAAAGAACCAGAGGCAGACAAAGAATGAGCAAGATTATTTCTTGGGATCCTGGAAAGTTAATGATTGTAAGAAGTCAATGACAGAGTAACACAGAAAGGCAGTTTCTGATAGGTATAGTCACATAAGTGGTAGTAAGTTAATGATCAGCCAAATTATTCCAAGAACTCAATTTTTGTAAATGCTGTGTTTTAAACACTCAAGTCCCAGTTGTTGTTGTTGTTTTGTTCTAGGTATTAGTGTCTTGCCTAACAAATACTTGGGCAGATGCTAACACTATTATTGGAATTGTGTGACAAATGTACATGTAGTAAAGAAGTTGAGAGATAATTGAAGGCAGTGAAAACTCAAACGGCCAGGGAAATTTTTATGCAGGAAATATAACAGAAGTTGGTCATTGATACTTGGGCAGAAATGGACAAGAATAAAGCTGTGAAAAATAAATTAGGAAAAGAATTGCAGAAGTAAAGGTGCAGGAGAAGAAAAAGATAAGTACAAAGAAATAAAGACCTTTACATAAGTTGGTCCAAATTATATTTGGGCTGTGAAATTTTATATGTGCTTCTGAATTCTAATGTTAAGAGTAATAATAATTTTGTAGTTCAAGTGAAACAACTAAATTGTTTTCTTATTTCAAATAAAGGGCACATTGCCATTGAACTACATCACCAGTCTCTCTCTCTCTCTCTCTCTCTCTCTCTCTCTCTCTCTCTATATATATATATATATATATATATATATATATATATATATATATATATATATAATTTAAATACATATTTAAATTGTAGATAGACACAATACCTTTATTATTTATTTATTTATTTATTCATTTTTTTTGTGGTGCTGAGGATCAAACCCAATGCCTCATACATGCCAGACAAGTGCACTACCACTGAGCCACAACCCCAGCACCTCTGTCCTTTTTATTATCTGTTTTGAGACACAGTCTCTCAGAATTCCCTAAGTTGGCCTTAATGTTTCCAACCTTCAGCTTAAACCTCCTGAGCTAATACAATTACAGGCATGCAGTACTGCACCCAGCTCTGATTTTTTTTTTTTAATTTACTGAGGCTAGACAAAGCACATATATTTGCATGTGAAATGCTTGTGTTCACAAGTACATTCAGTGTAAAATATCTGATGGGCAACTGTGAACAGTGAGTTGGGAGGAGTAAGAAAAGAGCATACTTTTGCTCACTTTGCCTGGATATTCTCAAACTTCAGGCAAGTATCCTAGAATAAGATACTTTATTTTTCAGGGCTGATGTCATGTTCAAAACAATTTGTGAATATGTGGCAGAAAGAGATAAAAGAACTGGATTGAACTGTTTGGGGTGAACTCCTGGTAACGCGGTATAGTTCAGCATATATACTCAGAAGTCTAAAGAAAACTTTCAATGAAAGACAAGTCCCAAGAATTAGCAATGATGAAGCCACATTTTTCTTGTTTGCTAATAAACTGGGTCAAGTCTGGTTGTGAGCAATTCCCATTCTCCTACCACATACAGTTTTTCCATATTTATATTTTATTCATATTATCATATTTTCTCATCTCACTTTTGTACATCTAATGTGTGCCTATCTTTCAAAGCTAAACTCAAATATAGTCCCTGCATGAAACTTCCTTGGCAATTCTAGTCTTCACTCATATCTCCGTCTCCCTTGAACTCTTTGTTTTGCTTTGTTTCATTTTTATTTTGTTTCACCCTAAAAGTGGAAATAAAGGAAACTGGAAGCTATGCTATGGTTTATAAACTCAGGTGGTGGATGTGGACATATTCAGGTTTGGAGCATTCTTCTGCTCTTTTCTTTAAGCTCTCAAGAATATTCTTCTTTTCCCGCCCCCTCTGTTTAAATGAGATTAATAGAAACCCTTAAAATCGTTCTATGAATTGAATGAAATCATTTTTCAATATGCTTTGCATGGTACTTTCCTGTAAACTCTCAATAAATGTAAGATATTTTTGGTAATAAAATATTAAAATTACTATTAGTCTACCAAAACTGAAACTTTGAGGAGAGAAATGGCTCTATTTGTGATGTTCACTCAGAGTGTAATGCTTTTTCTGTCAATAAAAATTCTAACTACCCTCAATACTCAGTTCCAATATTACATCTATCATTAAGCTTCTCTCAAACACCTCACTAATCATTACCCTCCTTTGAATTATGCTATTAGTCCCAGGGAGGTACATAAAACTTTTACAATATGACTTGTAGAATATAGACCATGCCTTGAATTCAAACTTAAGTCTGAATTCCTTCTATTACTTCCTGACTATGCGACATTAGCCAAGTAAATATAACTGGTCCAATATGAGAAACTTGCAAAATTTCAAATGAAGATACACAAAAGAAGTGTAGAGTTTTTAAACTCTGTGTCACATATTAACTTATAATATTTAATTTAAGATGTAGGTAAAATTTAGAAGCATTTGTTAAAATATATTCATTTAGATACAGTAGTCTTTCTCATGTTTAATAAAAAATATTTATTCATAATCATCTTTGATAACATTATCTTATAAATAAGTAATTTTGAGTGACATCAAATATGTTTTTACCTGAACTGGTGAGATACTACACTTTTTGAATTTCTGAAAAATTCTATTCTTCAAGTCTCAAGTTATTTTTTTGTATAACGTTGGTACAGTTGATACTTTTTTTAACCGTGATCCTAATGATTTGCAGTTTAGGATTTTTAAATGATCTTCAAAGTGTTGTTGATAATCATCCTCCACATATGGAATTGTGTGATATGAATCATTAAATCTGTTATATGTCTTGGCCTTTTAAAACTATTTAAGCCAATTCTATGTCTATAAAATTTCAATATCAGCTATGACTGAGTTTGTTTTCAAAATAGGGTGTCTTTCTCTTATATAATTTTATTCTATAATGGTGATTAAGAGAATTCCCTGAATCTTGAGCACTAATGAAGAACTTAATTGTAATAGACCATCATGGAATTTTGAAGGAAAATGGGTTGGTATCTAATAGATCATGAAATTTATAGATCGAAAATCTTCCCTACAGAAATTTCAATGATTAGTCTATACAAATAATACAATAAATATCAAATATACAAAAAGCCTATTAGGTATTAAAAGAAGCAAGTGTATAAAATTTACCCTTGAGATTTTTTCAAATGTGACTTACTAGCATAAGATTCATTCATTCTGTGCCAAGTCATTAGGTAACTTTCACATTTTTAATCATAAAAATGAATATATCATCTTCCTGACTAAGTTATGGACCTCTAGGAGATAAAATTATGTCTTTCATACACTATTTTTAATCACTGTTTCTCATAGTCTGAACACCAGTAAAACCTTTAATATTTATTAAAAAACAAATTCGTATAAAGAAGTAATTTTCTAATTTTTGATCTCAGGAGGATTCTATTCTGAAAAAACATTGAGAATCATGCCTTTTATTTATTGTATTTATACATTACTCTTTACAAATTAGAAATTAAGACTGAGATGTTTACTGTGTAGTGATCAATGATAAAATGGTCACTAGTAGAACAAGGCACTACTATGTGACTGATTCTAAGGCACCAGAAGTTTTTCCAGCCATAATTTTTGTGTTATTAGTACAAACGTCAACACTTTCAAAAGTTAAAATATTATTTTACTTTTATTATAAATGGTGTTTTGACACTGCGAATTCTCTGAATATGTTTAAGCATCCCCACAGATCCATGGACGACATTGAGAATGACTGGTAAACATTTTATCTCTATGGGACCACAAATGCCATTATTTTGCCCAAAATATTGTTTTCATAGCCAATAGTAGTTACAATGATCAAAATAATGTGTCCTTTTCTACCTTCAGAAAATAATAATCTCCTTTCCTTAGAACCAGTAATTTGATTTGTAAGGAATTCTTTTAGCAGAAGTTTCCCTAGTGTTTGCAATTCTATTCCACATCCTTTACTCATCCAGAACTACTAGCTGAGCTAGGATCAAGTACGGACTTATAAATTGAGAAGCACTAATGACTATTATCTTGCTGTACTCCTCTGTTCTGTGGAAGCACTTTGACTCTCGACAATCAAAATGCTTTCTCAAAATACTTCATTTGTTTTGGAAATTCGGAGGACATATGTCATAAATACATTTTAAACCTTACTACTGCTTTTCTTATTTTAAAAGATTATTTATAAACCATGACTTTCTGATAAGGAACATAATCTTCACTCAAACAAGAAAGGAAACAGAAGGACAACATAATGATCAGTAGAACACATTAACCTACTTGATAGTCAATAGTAGGATATTTCAAATGCATATGTAGAATAAACAAAATGTTTAGGAGTAGAGATGAAGACAATTTCTCATTTGAGTGAAAGTAGTCCTTATTCTAAACAGTGTTCAAGAAGAAGAAAATAAACAAAAGCACAACCCTCTTCTCAAACATCGTAACTGTGTTTACTGTGTAGTGATCAATGATAAAATAGTCACTAGTAGAACTGGGCACATCTTGAGGAAACCATTTACTTTGTTAATATCTAAACTAGCCCAAAGATGAACTATAGATTTCTCATTTTATTTTTATGGGTCATGAACTTAATAATTAATGTAATGATAGTAATATTTCCTTAGATAAAAGAGATGAGAGAGAAGGGAGGTTAAAATTTATTATTTAATTTAGGAGGCTAAATGGTATATTTGACATAAATAATGTGATGAATCCTTCTCAGTAGATTCACCAGATAAGATGCTTCAGTCACTATATTTTCTTAGTTGGAACCATAGTTTGAAAAACAAAATATATTCAGGAAAACGCTATCAGTCTTCAAATTCTTATGGGAGGTGTGTCATTGTCTTTTACACTTTTTTGTGTGAGAATTTTGCTATGACAGATGTTAATTTATTTTAAATAATTCTTTTCTGTTTCTCTAGATTCAAAGACCATTGTCATATGCATTAAGGGAATGAAAAGTCAGATATAGTTTCTAAAGCTTACTGGGTTTGTGAGCCAAAATATTAAACAATTTTATTTTCACTATGAAAAGACAATTTTGCTTATAATGTTAATATATGACCAAAAGGGTGAAGTTGCTTTGAAATTCAATTCTTTCATATACAGAAACTCTTTGCCAGCTATGATTATTTACAAATCCACAATTTCATACACCTTAGCCTTACCCTATACATTTATAATTTTCCTGTAATTTGAAACCCCTCAATTTAGATATGTTGAGATATCATTAACCTTTCCTCTTGTGCTTCTGGTTCAAGTAAAACTGAACTTACAAATGAACCAACAGGAGCCTGCATTTTTCCCTTAGACACATGCATCTCCAGCCTATTTTAATGATTCAGGTTTCTCTTGCAGAAAAAAAAAATGTAATCTGATCAGAAGAGCAACTTACATCAAATCTTAGAAAAAACAGACTTGTTCACCATAATACAATGCAATGTACAATGTCAGGGGAATAAACAGGTCAGTGAGACACCAAAAGATGATGATAAATTCTTGTACAATGCACATATTGAAAAGTTGTACTGCAGAAGCATAATATGAATTCATTAACATACAAGTAATATATTACTAAAACTATTAACAAAAGATTCACTACCCATGGTCTACATAGTAGTGTGGTACCACAAATCACCAAATTAGGTGTACATTCTTTACATTTCCATATAATTTTAATATTGAAAGTGATTTGTGGTACCACACTACTGACATTGTACATTGCATTGTATTATGGTGAACAAGTCTGTTTTTTCTAAGATTATTATGTCTTAATCCTAAAATGTTAGGATTAGACATAGTAAATACAAATGCATTTTATTGACAAGTCAGTTTTTATTGCTTTAACACACATTTGTAATAAACATTTGCTGATTTCTGTTCTTTCAATCTATTACTGTTTCTTTCTATCTGTAGGAGAACCCTATTTTCCTCAATGGTCCAATTTCCCTTTTATACTTGGCCTATGTCATTATGGTGCTATTGATTCCAGTTCTGATTCAAGGGGTGTTCATCCTACATTGGTATGACCAATCAGAATACTGCCTTCCACTGGCCATAGTAATTTGTTCACGGAAAAGAATGTGACCCAATCATAGCTAATAAAACACTATTAGGATTTTGATGGATTGTTGTAGAAGAGAGATGTGCTATTTGTCACTGGCAATGAACTTGAAAGGATGGCTGTAGATCTATTTTAGTTGTATTGATATCAAGATGGGAAAATCTATCTGAAGATGGAACCATAACATAGATAGCCCCAATGGATATAGAGAAAATAAACATGGTGGTGTATATTTAAACTTGAATGAAACTATACCAAAAAAAAAACCCACTCTATATTTGTACTTCAGTTATTAATTCAAATAATTCACCTCTCTTATTTTTTCTTTGCTTTAATCCTTCTTCATTTTGGTATTCTTTGATTTGTAGCTGACTTAATGCACATCTGGAGAAATCTGTGGTAGTTATGATATAAATGCTTAATGACATCAAAGTCTAGTCCAAGGAGAAAAATTAAACCACAATTTAGTCAACTTAATTCACTTCTTATTCTGCATAGCATTAGTCATCTTGACACAACTAGGCTCAAATCTCAATTCTGATGCTATTTTCTAATTTCTCTAATCAGCTTGTACACAATATTACTTATAATAATAGCAATATCTAAACTTTTTTTTTAATATTTATTTTTTTTTAGTTTTCGGCGGACACAACATCTTTGTTTGTATGTGGTGCTGAGGATCGAACCCGGGCCGCACGCATGCCAGGCAAGCACGCTACCACTTGAGCCACATCCCCAGCCCCAACATCTAAACTTTCACTTTCCATTTTCCTTTTGTTTTATATACATCAATATGCCTTTTATATTCATTATATTAATTCAGAGACAATTCAATAAAACAGGGAAGTTACCATTTATATTTTCCCAATGAGAACAACAAAAAAAGATAATGATTACCCTCTATAATTAAGTTCAAGTACCAAATCCATAAAGAATCCATACAAATCCCAATTTCTAATTGAAGACCCTTTTTATTACATTGCCAAAGATTACCCTTTTTTGCACCATAAATTTTCAAAATAAATACAAACATACCCTGAATTAATTTCATATTAATAATATGACATTGAATATTGTCTCATTAATGTTGACTTTTATTAAGTGATTTAGTTCTACTCTTTATATCCTCCTGTAGAAAACCATAGTAAAATTCATGTCTTGTTAACTATATTTTTTCTCCAAAATAATAACTGATTTATGAGTATTTTTATTGTAGGGACAGAAATGAAGTGATTCCCCCTCCACCCACCCCCACCCCCTGTAATAAGATGTGGTTGTGGTTGAAACTTCTTATAACAAAAGACAGATTAACAAGAGAAAAATGTAGCAGATATACTTAATCAAAGTTTTATGTAACGCAGACACCTTTAGATTGAAGACACAAAGATATAGGGAAATCTATTGAGTTTTATGCTTGGGTTCTGTAAAGCAGGGGCAGTTGTATAAAAATGTGATTGGACAAAAATGGTATGGTTTTGGTGTGCATTGTCTAACTTGGGGAAGAGGAATTCTAATTTCTGTGGCTTGCTTCAGGAGAGGAGGGAATGAGAGACAGGAGGACAAGAGAAGGTCAGAAAGAAACTTGGCTTCTGAGGGCTTTATTTGGGGGTATTGTTTTCTGATTTTCAACATTATCTAGATACCAAAAGAAAATTTGAAGTATAGGAAATGCTTGCTTCCCACAAGCATCTTTTTTGTTAACCTAGAATGTGTGTTTTGGGACTCCTGTTTTTCAATTACTTTCCAACTCTTAGAATAAGTCGTATTGACTGTAGTATCAAACCAACTACGTGATACTAGTGGCTCTTTTAAATATGTAGGTTATTAGGAGAGAGAACAGCTATATCTAAACTAAAAGTTCATCTCCTGAGTTTAATTTTATCCATAAAATGATTCTAATAAATTTTCTAAGGTCTGTTCTCTCTGATGTCCATCACTCACTCTCCACTTAATCTTGACTATTTTATTTCTTGGCCTATTGAGCGAAACACAGACATTTTTAACTATTTCTGGCTAACTTCACATACCCTTCCTCTCTGTTTAAAATCCTAGTCCATCATTCAAAACCGGTTTAAATTCCCCATAGCTACTCTATGAAGCTTATTCTTACTTCTCAAATCAAATCATCTTTTTTTCATCTGAAATCTTCATTCTTATTTAAGGGAGAAGTCTCAAGAGAGGAAAGCAACTTTTGCAAGTGCAGCATATCAATGTTAAATAAAGTCATGAGACTAAATGAGATCACCTACTAATTGAATGACATTAGAACAGAGAAGGGGGGTGGGACGTGGTGGCGCACAAGAGAGAGAAAAGAAATCTGAGACCTGAGTTTCTCTCAATTTATGAGCTGGAGACATAAGGACACATCCAAGGAAATAAGACTAGCAAAGAACAGATGGAAGGTTCGAAGCAAAAATTCAAGTGAAAAAAAAAAGTATTTCAAGGAGGAGAATGAAGAGTTGTGTGAAATACTGCTGATGGATCAAGATTCGTTTTTACCCCTATGCTCTTTATTAGCTGACAGAGGAACAGTAACCAAAAGATTTCTTGATTTTTTTTTCATTTTACATTTTTCTGGGACAGCCTGATCACTTTGATGAAAATCCTTTCTCATATCTAAACTCCTTTGAATTTCTCATTTTCACTCTATAATTGGGACTTTTTTTTTTTTCGATACTCTCATATACTTCAATTGTCAATGCTCCTAAGTTAAACACTTGGAATGTAAGAAAGGAAACAGAAATCTCATGAGCATGTATTGTAGCACTTTCCAAGGAAGCAGTTATTCTTGATGAAGGTGAACCCAGGTGCTCCTATTTGTCTCTTCCCTGGATGCCTGTCACACACTGCCACTCAGACACTGCAGCTTGCCCAGAGTCCAGCATCCTGAGTATGGCCCTTATACTGTCTTAGCATCAGGCAAGACACCTGATCTTTTAAAATACTAGATTCTTCAACTTTCAAGCAGAAATAGCTAAGTCAAATAAAATTAGTCATTCATAAGATGTTATACTGAAAAGTAGAGATCACTGCATAATCTTTGTTGTGAAAAATAACAGTTTAAACTAATAAGCTACCTAATTTACATAAATAACAATGCTTGCTTCTATATTACTTCTTCCAAAATTCTCCTAACAGTTCTCTTAATTGTAAGGGGTGGAAGTGCAAGAAAACATGGGCTTGATTTTTTTTTTTTTTAGAAGATTAGAACAGTTTAATCTTAGAGACAATTCATATCTCTGATTTCTACTAATGCTTCTTTTTCTTCTTCTTTTCCTGGATGTCTGTGCAAAAGCAGCTCAAATAAAATTCCAAAATCCAATAAAGGTGATGGAATTGTTGTGAGGTGCATTTTTATTATAGGAAACAGTTCATGTTGTATAGTAAAAACTGATTCATATCATGTAATTTATCAAAGGAGGAGTGGGAAATCTTTGAGATCTGCCTTGCTAACTGGGGAGAATGAAGTTTTTCTTTCAACCTTAAAATAAGAAGTACATAATAAAAAATGATGAGAATAACTGTCAGGTACATTGAGAATGGAGAGAGGCACACAGTTTACTGATGGGATTCCTTTTTCCACCGAAAATGCTTTAATATGTCCAAATCAGTAGAATTTGACATTTACATTTTAGAGTTTCTTTGCTTAAAAGTCAGGAGAGAATGAGCAAGAGCACCTATCTTAGTCTCTGATGACAGTGAGCTGGATGCTGTGCACAGGTTTTGGTGAGGATTCTCACTGGCCATCTCTCTTCAGGCATCCCTGTGAGGTGTCTGTTGTCAACCTTGTTTCTCCAACACAAGGCTGAGTTCACAAAGTATGTGAGAAGATTTGTGAAGTTAATATACAAAATTTACCCCATTTAAAACTGAAAGTATTTCTAGCAGCAAGAGTCCCTGTCTTATTTTCTTAAGCATTAGAATTACATATCTTTGATGAAAGCTAATTTACTTTAATTTGATATCCAATTGTTTATTACAATATTGTCTTTCCTTCTCTAAATAGTCTATTGAGCTAAAATAAAGTATTGTAAAAGTGCAGCATATAACCAAGAGATATTAAACCAAGAAGACAATAAGGGATTTTTAATCAGATTGTCCATTCTGATAGGACCAGAGGAAAGCAAACTTTCAGGACACATACAATTGTACCCTATATTCTCTTTTGGCACACTACCCCCAATCCCTGCTCTCCACCTCTGGCACCTATCCAATTAATGGCTATACCACAGGTTGAATATTTTGTTGCCACTGATTTCTAGATAGTTGCTTCAGAAAAGTTTTTTGTCTTTATTCATAAAGACTTAATTGAAAATCTCCTGTCCTTCTGTTGGAGGGAGCCTGGTGATAACTTGGATGCAGATGGAACCATAAAGAATCCTTCCCTCGGGATCACAGCATGCTGGAGACTCATTCTGGAGGATTTTCACAGGTCTTTAATCATGTTCAATCCAAGGAGATGCAGCCAGTCTCATTGCATAAACTGTTTATTTTAGTTTTAGTGTTTGTTTGTAATTACTTGTTATCCTCAACCACTGTCACACTGTCAACATATTAACTTCCGCAGTTATCAGGAGGGGAATTAAGTATTCTGAAAAATAAATAAATAGGTCACCTCTGTCAGGCCTTCAGAGGTAGAAAACAGAAAACAGAGTAAACCAAATAAAATTCGATGTTCCAACCTCGAAATCCTCAGTAGGGTTGGGTTAATGAATTAAAAGGTAACTCTTTCATGCAAAATAAGTGGGTTATAAGTGTCAAAGAATAATAACGTCATAGAAATTCTTAGAATCAGCAATAGAAAAATCTAGGCAAACTCATTATCCAAAGTAGAATTTCACACTAAACTACTGCATTTCTCATAGTAACTATCTTTTATATTCATTTGAAATCTAAAAGAAGTCTAAAAATATGCTGAATTCACTTATTATCCTCACCAATATTACCATATCCCATGCTTCCAGTATTTCTCAATTGAACTATTGCAATATCCTCAATTATTACTGCCTTATTCTCTATGAGTCCCATTAATTTATTTTCCTGTCAGCAAATACAGTGGTGTTTTTCAATGATCACTTTTTTGATATTAAAGTTAAGGCTGAAATCTCACAGAACCCAATGACCTGGATCTTTCAAAATCCAACTCCATTTCAGAAAGTGCTTCCCCATGTTTCATGTTTGCATCCATACTGACTTTCTTAGAACTTCCTATTTACAACGAGCAACACTTGTACTTAGTACACTGCTGTTGTGTTTTCATAACTTTTAATCTAACAATCTTCTCAGCTAGAACAACAACTCCACAAAGTAGCCTTCCCAGAATCTCTCAGACTAACCTAATTTCTCCTACTAGATGTTACTAGATATTGAATTTGTCTTTTATTGGGTTTATCATAAATAGAAATTTAAATAAGTATTTGTGGGCTGGGGATGTGGCTCAAGCGGTGGCGCGCTCGCCTGGCACGCGTGCGGCCCGGGTTCGATCCTCAGCGCCACGTACAAACAAAGATGTTGTGCCTGCCGAAAAACTAAAAAATAAATATTAAAAAATTCTCTCTCACTCTCTTTCTCCACTCTCTCTTTAAAAAAAAAATAAGTATTTGTATATAGATTTTACATGTTTCCCCTTACTAGGTTATAAACTCCATGAATTTGGGTAATGTGACTTCCTAGAAACCCCTACATCCCTGGAACTTTGAAAAGTGGTCTGGCTCCATAAGCATTGGTCATCAGGAGTATGACCAAACAATATTTATTTATAAAAATCTTTACCAGCTACTACTTTGTGGGATTGGTCATCCCATTAATGAAACGACAACTTCCATCCTTCCTATTTATCTGGGTTCTGTGGAACTGTACATGACTATATTTATGCTATATATGAATGTATTTGGAGACTGTGCCTTCACATCAAGTAGTTATCATTATTATTCAAGCTAACCTTCATTAGGAACCTTATCTACTTCACATTGGATCTGTTTTCAAACATAGGATTCTAGATGTCTGTGTTCTTTCAAGGGCTTACATTTAAACCATTACGCATATTGACTTGGATCTGCCTAAATTGCATGAGTAGATAAATTTGAGGGCTGACCCACTCTTACATAATTGTTCCTCTGTTTGTCTTCAGGAATATTGCTCTTTTACTTCTCTCCATACTGTCTCATGTTTGCCCCTCCTTTACAATATAGGATATTTTGCCTCTGACTATTGCCTATTTTTTGACAATTTCCCCAATCCTCTTTTCTACTTTATTAGAATTTGCATGCACTTACTTCAACAATGTCATCTTCTCCCTTAGGATTCACTAGCAATTCTTATCTGTGATTCTTTCCATAGCCTCAATTACTTATTAAACCATTTTTGTTTGAATTATAAAAAGATTTTGCAACAAGCATGTAAACAAAGCAAAAAAAAAATGTGAAGGTCAAATGTAGAATACATGAAATATCAGAGTAAAAATGAACAGAGTTGAAAATAGGGTCAAAACTAAAAGGATGAATTTTAATTAGGATTATAATTAGGATGAATGTTAAGTTTTATACTTGGGTTCAAATAATCATGAAAAATGCAAAAATGTGTGAGCTCTTATTTAGAAATCAGGTCACACAGAATAAAAGAACAGTTTACTACACTGCACATGTAATATGATCAAACGCTTATATAGTCTAATCAAAAAAAGTAAATGCACTTGTAGGCTAAATAACAGGGAAACACTAAAAATAAGAAAGTCAGAAGCCATATTGTTATTGAAGCTTGTAAGATTATGTTTGTAGTCTTGTATGCAGTTTTAGACACTGTGTTTTAAGGGAAATAGTTGTGGAAATATACAATGAACATATTTCCTAGAATCATTTTTGAATAATGATAAGATAAAAACCAAAATGTGGCTAAAGAGTTTAAGGGCTAAAAGGATGGAGGCAATAGTAATTTGTAAACACTTTCTGGCATGTAAGATAAATAAAACAGCTCTTCAAACCAACATGGAGGATCTTCTTACTCTTAAGTTATTCATGGTGAATAAGCCATTTTGTAGGTGTTTTCATATTCCCTAGTTTTCTCTATATTGGTGTTCTATAATCCCAGATCTGTTTCTTCATTTATGGTGACTGATTTTCTACTTCTCAAATGGTCCTATTCTAATAATAGATTTTAGTATTTACTTGTGAATCATATTGAAGTTTGTGATGCTGAGACTTGAAATAAGTTATCTTTTTTTTTTTTTTGAGAGAGGGTGGGAGGGAGGGAGAGAGAGAGAGAGAGAGAGAGAGAGAGAGAGAGAGAGAGAGAAGTTTAATATTTATTTTTTAGTTATTGGCAAACACAACATCTTTGTTTGTATGTGGTGCTGAGGATTGAACCCGGGCCGCACACATGCCAGGCGAGCACGCTACCGCTTGAGCCACATCCCCAGCCAGAAATAAGTTATCTTTTTACACCATGTACCACTTCATTAAAACTTTTCCTGAAATTATCTAAATTTATTCCAATTATCTAATATGATTCCTAAGACCTTGAACCTAAAAGAGATATTCAAAGGGATTATAGTAGTAATTTTCATTATGTATATTGGTGGTGAGCAACAGCGGTAGAAATTAAGTTATTAATATATGTGGATTAAAAAGTATAAAAACAACTCTGTAGGCAATTGAATTGAATAGCATTATGAGGGTACAAAATTGATGTCATTTAAAAGTGAAACAGAGCAAGTCAAGAAATGTAAAAATAGAGACTTGGTTAAAAACAAAAACATCTCTAAATTTTCAGTCAGCTTTTAAGTATAATTTGTTACCTTGCTCTTTTTCTGAGGTGATTAAGCACTATTTAAGTTAGACTGAAGAGAGGTACTGATTTCATTGATAGTGGAAGATTGATCTTTCAGTCATTTGGAACTTTTATATTGGTCTGAAATATCTGGTGTGGAGTGATCTATAAACAATACTATTTGTTACTGAACACTGCATGGCAGCATTTGCAGTCAAGTGTAAACAATGAGAACTCTTCCGAGCAGCTTCTCTGTTAGCTTTCCATGAGTGGAGCAGGAATTGAGTAAGCCTTCTTTTAGCCATTGTGGTATTATAGGATGCAAAGGTTGCCTAGGCAACTCCACCTCATTTAAGTAATAAGCCATAAGAGAGGATGTTTTATGGGGCAATTAATACATGATATGGTACATTTCAACCTGGAACTATTTTCTGCCCAAGCTATTTATTAATAGTCCTCTAAAGCATTTGAAAACAGCATTACTTTGATAAAAATAAAAACATTAATTTTAAAAATCCAATTTCAGGAATAACTCTTGTTTTAATTTCTTTTCAAGAAGTGTTTCCATTTTAAGAATCTCTGATGTTAGCTAGCATGGGACTGAACCCCATCAAGTATTGTAATGTTGAGTTCTTGTGATATTTTTTAAAAAACAGCCAATTAACATCACAAATTTTTGTTACATTTAGGACTAAAGGGAGAGCAAAAGCCAGAAGGGCTTAAAAATGCTTTCTGGTCAGCAAGTGAACCAAGCCACTCATAAGAAAATTGAAGAACAGAGTCTCAGATGAGGTACTACATTAACACAAAGATGAGAATATTTTTTTTTAAAGACAGAATGTCACAAGGAGAGTTTCTACATCAGAAATTTCAGGATAACAAAACATAGATCAAGCATAAATTGCACAAGAAAAAATACTCAGTTCACTATGGATCAGGGATACATGTCTTCTATGTTTTCCTAAGCTTTTTTTTTTTTTTTTTTTTTTTTTTTTTTTAAGAGAGAGGGAGAGAGGGAGGGGGAGAGAGAGAGAGAGAGAATTTTTAATATTTTTTATTCTTTAGTTTTTGGCGGACACAACATCTTTGTATGTGGTGCTGAGGATCGAACCCGGGCCGCACGCATTCCAGGAGAGCGCGCTACCGCTTGAGCCACATCCCCAGCCCTTTCCTAAGCTTTTAATGATATCTTACAAGACATGAAGTATATCTATCAGAGCCCAACATGACCTGGGATAATGGTTTCCACTGACATCACCAGCAGATCGAGCGGATCACTTCTCATTTCTGTTAAGAATAAGGATGTTGTTAGGTCAGACTTGGTTCCCTGTTTTTCTAGATGTGCCTGAATCAGGAAAGGGACAGAGGATATAGTGGTCTTGGGTAATGTAAGATATCAGAAAGGAAAGTGGGGTTTCCTAAAGGAGAGGCTTGATGATTCTTGAGGCTAGGTTCACTAGCGGGAAAAGCACACACAAATTTGAAGGGGAAAATACAACATCTACCTTTCTCTGAATTTAAAACTGTGAGAGTATGGATCAAGTTTCTAGAACACTGGTTCTCAATGGCTTATGTGAGTTATATATATTGATTTTTATCTTATTAGAAAACAGTATTTTTATCCTATTTATTCATTTCAAAGTAACAATGATAAGTCTGTTACATGTCAGCATAAATAAGTTTCACTGAAAAATGCATTTTCTAAAACAAAACAAATTTGTGAAATGGTATTGCTTTACATTTCTATAATTTCATTAATGCCTGGCCAAATGTAAGTAAATTAGAGTTTGATGTCTTTTCTTATGTAATATGTTACAATATATCATTCCGTTAACAAATATGAAAACTACCTGAGCTCACGAAGTTGAAACTGGAAAGAGTATTTTAATTATCTTTTCAGGTAGTTGTGGGACTTTTTCTTTAGTTTTCAACGAAACTTGACAAAATGTTTGCTGCAGTGTGAAATCTGAAATAACATGAATAAACATCACATACTCGCTACTATTTAATCCCTTTGTCTATCTTGAAGTGTGAATGGATATTGTGCTTAAGTCTATTTTGTAATATCACATATTGATTATTTGAAAAATATTATTCATTGATTATGCTAATCTGACAGATGTTAACACATTGATTGTTAAAATATCAAAAGAATTACATTTATTGCTATCATTACCCATCTTATAAAGCGAAACCTTTATAGCTCTTGTATAAAAAAGCTACAAAATTTGGGGGCAGATACAAGCTTTCCCTTACTCAAACATTAGCATTAACTACACATATTGTCGCTGCTTTCCTTTGAAGGGACAGGTTTGTCTTATATGTTTTTGAGAAATTATCAACCTCCTTCCCAAGTCTAGATACCCCTAGATTGTGTTGGTCATGATTTCATGTAAAATAGCATTCCATGAAGAAAATCACTCTTCCACTCATGACTCAATCACACAAATTCTTGTTCCCAAGGTTACTATGTACTTCTTTTTTGTCACAGAATTACTTTATGTGAGCTTCCTATTACATCCACAGAATAATGAATAAAAGGGTGTATACTTGAAGGTGCGAATTTAATAAAATAAATAATTTAATTGGTTAATCAAGGATATCCTTATGTATTATTTAGTTCTTAAATTTTAATTTTACTCTTTAAAAGAGATTTTTTTTTTTTTTTTTTTTTTGCCTGCATGACCAGGAAGAACACATGTCAGCTAACGCAATTAGTGTCAGTGTTTTGATTTGTACTAAAGGGTCAGCAATAGCTATCATTCTGACTGTAGTTAGATGGTACCTTAGAGTAGTTTTGATTTGCATTTCTCTAATTGCTAGAGATGATGAACATTTTTTCATATATTTGTTGATTGCCTGAATATCCTCTTCTGAGAAGTGTCTATTCTGGTCCTTGGCCCATTTATTGACTGGGTTATTTGGTTTTTTGGTGTTTAACTTTTTGAGTTCTTTATATTCCCTAGAGATTAGTGCTCTATCTGATGTGTGAGGGGTAAAAATTTGTTCTCAAGATTTAGGCTCTCTATTCACCTCACAGATGGTTTCTTTTGCAAAGAAGAAACTTTTTAGTACAATAAGTGTTGGCAAGGATATGGGGGAAAAGGCACACTCATACATTGGTGCAGTCAGTATGGAAAGCAGTATGGAGATTCCTTGGAAATCTGGGAATGGAACCACCATTTGACCCAGCTATCCCTCTCCTCAGTCTATACCCAAAGGACTTAAAAACAGCACACTACAGGGACACAGCCACATCAATGTTTATAGCAGCACAATTCACAATAGCTAAACTGTGGAGCCAACCTAGAAGCTCTTCAGTGGATGAATGGGTTAAAAAAAGTGGCATATATACACAAAATGGAATTATACTCAGCAATAAAAGAGAATAAAATCATAGCATTTGCAGGTAAATAGATGGCATTGGAGAAGATAATGCTAAGTGAAGTTAGCTTATCCCCCCAAAATAAAAGGCAAATGTTTTCTCTGATATAAGGAGGCTGACTCCTAGTGGGGTAGGGAGGGGGAGCTTGGGAGGAATAGATGAATTCTAGATAGGGCAGAAGGGTGGGAGGGAAAAGGAGGGGGCAGGGGATTAGCAAGGATGGTGGAATGTGATAAACATCATTATCCAAAGTACATGTATGAAGAAATGAACTGTTGTGAACATACTTTATGTACAAAGAGAGGTATGAAAAATTGTTATATATGTGTAATAAGAATTGTGATGCATTCTGCTGTCATGTATTTAAAAAATAAAGACAAATAATAAATAAATAAATGGTCAGCAAATTTACCCACATTTGCATACACATCATCAGTGGAATTTAAGCACAGTAAAAGAAAGTAGAAGCCGGGCTCAGGCATGCATGCCTGTAATCCCAGCGGCTTGGGAGGCTTCCGCAGGAGGATCACAAGTTCAAAGGCAGCCTCAGCAATTTAGCGAGGCCCTAAATAACTCTGTGAGATGCTGTCTCTAAGTAAAATATAAAAAACGGGCTGGGGATGTGGCTCAGTGGTTAAGTGCCCCTGGGTTCAATCCCCAGTACAAAAAAAGAAAAAAAAAGAAAGAAAAAGAAAAGAAAAAAGAAAAGAAAGTAGGAACAACTAAGTATTATTATGAAAACAGTTTTTACCTAATGAGATCTCAGACATCTATGGACCACATCTTGATTACAGACACTGTAGATGAGCAGTTCAGAGAAAAGTTGGCTTAAATTTACTTGATTTTTGAAAGCAAATGACTTCTGCATATAAATACAATCTTATAAAAATGTTAATACTTTTCTGATACAGGAAATATAAAGCAATACTGTTAAGATGCAGGACAGTTGACAGTAAATAGGAATTATTAGCCTGAGCAAGTAAAAATAATTATTCTTCCTCGAAAGTAATCATTTTTTTTCATGATAATTTTAAAAGATGATTCTATGATGTGTTTATGAAAGGTATGTGGCTTTAAATTATGAATTATATTGGTTGTAACTATTCATATTTTCTTCCTTTTCTGTGTGGATTTAATTATCCCTATGGTATTGGTCTTCCAAATCATGTGTCTTTGAATCTCTTGATTTATAAATATATTATCTTAAATTTTCAAAATGAAGACATTTCACGCTGAGAGTCATCTCTTTTTTACAATTTTCTTGACAAGACCCAGATCTTACGCTCTTCTGTTTTCTTTGAGAATGGATCATGCATTTCATACATTTTAAGCAGTCTTGAATAAAGTGTTCATGTTCTGAGAACACAGCTGATATTTTAAAACATCATTTCTGAAAACTGTATCATGGATTCTGAGTCAAAATAAAATAAAACAAAGCATTTCTAGTCCTTAAGCTTTTGCTATTTATGGAAACCATGGTCCCTTAGAAGCAAAAAGGCCAGAGGCAAGATTATTTTAATATAAAGTGAACATATATACCTCATCAGAAAGTAAATAAATTAGATGTGAGTTTGCTTAGGAGCTTGAGGATGTATCACTGTAGGTAACAGTCGATGCTAAAGATATTAAGGAAAAGGTTTTTGATTATGTTTCCCTCTAAAGAAGTGAAAAGCAACTCAAGGGTGGTTCTTTCTGCATAAGTGGATGATGTGTTAGGAAGAGCTCAGCTGACCCTAATGAGCTGTCAGTGGTCACGCTAGTCAGAATTCTTAGTATGCCAGAATAAATATGAACAAAAGATACATGAATTCCTGGAAGACTTTAGCATGGCATCTCTCAAGGTTGTTTTGCTCAACAGAGCAAAGGCAAAATAATTTAGCTTCTATGCTCTTGCCTCAGAGTTGTCTGAACTGACCAAAGAGAATGAATTATTGCTGGGAAAAACTAAAATATTAACACAAAGGTTTACATCACAGATGCTGCATATTTAGTGTGCTTGTAAGTCTGCATTCTGCTAAAACATATCAAGAGATTTTTTAAAATGTTGTACTTCATGAAAAAGAGACATTATGCATTCATGCAAATAACACATGTAGAGGACATATAAAACTCAAAATTTTAGGGGAGATTTTTCTACCATGTTATTGGTGAAGGAAAGGAACTATGGTTCTCTCTCTAATGAGAAAAAATTGTTCTGTATCTTATTCCAGCATAGATGCCATGATGAAATATGTACATTTGAACAAATATAAGTGCACAACATTTATATTGAAAAATTGGCAAAAAGAAAGAAATGAAAAGGAGAAGGAAAAAGAAAACCTCAAAATGGAATTCTGTATCAATATCTTCTTTTCTGGTGTTATGCTTTAGATATGTGGTGTCCCCCAAAAGCTCATTTATGAGATAATGCAAGGTTTAGAGGTGAGATGTTTGCATTATGACAGCCTTAACCCCAATCGGTGAATTAATCCACTGATAGGGATTCATTGAGTGGTAACCTTAGGCTGGTAGGGTGTGGTTAGAGGAGGTTGTCAATGGGGGATGTGCCTTTAGGGTTTATATTTTGTCATGGTGAGAAAAGTGTCCCCTCCAATTCCTTCTATGTGGCCAAGACTTGACCTGCCTTCCTCTGCCACATTATTCCACCACGATGTTCAGCTTCACTTCAAGCTAGCTGTCTATGGACTGCGACCTCTGAAACTGTGAGTCCCCAAATAAATTTTTCTTCCTCAAAATTATTCTTCTTGTCAGATCTTTTGGTCATGCCAGTGTAAAAGCTGACTAAAACACCTGGTGAGTAAGAGGAAAAGAGCTACTTTAACAACTATCATTTAAAAGCATGATTAAACTGAAAACTAGGTCAGGCTTGTTTAATAGAGTTCCCTCTTTTACTTTCGGCCTATTTTGTAAACACCAGAAAGAATGATAATTTGTTCTTGTAAATCATCATTGTGTGTAAAAATTCATCAAGGACTGGGATTAATAAATAATCTTAACAATTCTAGCAGTAACCAAAGTACAATGCTGCTGTCCTCTTTAACCAGGTTCTTTATGAGTACCAGTTATTAGGTTTAAAATAATATTTATACTACCAGAAATGCTAGCCTCAAGCTTTACAGGAAAGATCTGGATTTACCAAGCTTTAGAGCAATAGTGTAATAAGTAGAAACCTTTATTTAGATGGTTTTCTCATTGTAAGGAGATTTGAATTAGATTGATCTTGCTTCCAAGAATTTGGTAATGCTTAAAATAGACAAAACAAAAAGTATAGGTCTTATATACTTACTACATTGTCTAGTAGAAACATTAATTTCAAGAAAGAATTATGATTGTGTGTAAATAGACTCCGAGTCCTAAGATTTAAGTGCTAAAAAGAACTTGAACAAAAATATCAACCAAATCTATTAGTCAGATGACAAAAGTAGGGATGAAATTAAATGACTTGACCCAAGTTCTGTAACTAGAGACAGACTTACATTTAAGTTTTCTAAATCCAAGTATTATTTTCTATCTTTCACACTAAGCTGCCCAATCATATGTCATATGGACTTTTATCAAAGAAGGCTTCATTTTGAGCTGTGAAACTAGAAAACTTCAAATAAATTTAAAATCCACTTTGAATTGTCACTGAGTCATTAAAAGATGGTTTTAAATGAAATCCTGTAGATCTCATCCACTGGGATAATTGTTCCACCTTCAATTCTCACCTGTAGTAGACCACTTTGTAGAACCAATCATTATATGACCTGAAAAACGTTGTGCATGAATCTCTATGTAAGAGAATAACTGCCTAAGGAAAGAAAGAGGAGAATTAAGGAATTTTTGGCGAACTTTTAATGAGGTGTTTGGGGGCCATCTCAATAGATAATGGGGTTCATTATTGTGGGTTTTTACAAATACTCCTGTCAAAATTACTAACTCACAGAAAAGAAATCATTGCCTGCTTTTGTAGTACAACTGCTCTAGTGTGCTCTCAATGTAATCTAAGAAAGACATGCTCATTAGTGGCTCATTACTTAGCTGGATAATTGCTGTTCATATCAGCAACACAAATCACAGAAAAAACTTATTAAAGTAACCTATTAATTTTTTTCAGACGAGCTTCATTATACAGTATCTTCTCCTAATTAATGTAATCAGTACCATAAAAATACAAGATGAAAAAGAACTATGAGGTCATCTGCACGCAACTACCTGGAAAGAGAGAGGCTATTCTCTGCAATGACCAGTCCATTAATCTCAAGCAAGGAATCCCATTGACCTCACTATAAATAATGGCTTCCCTTTTAAAAGCCCTAACTATGATGGTTAAATCGCTTTACTTCTCAGAATATTCCTTAGATTGCCTTAAGAAGAGAACAGGTGATAAAATTTAGAGCAATTACTGTATATGAAAAGTATACCATCTTTTCACTAACTCCACTATGAAGCCTCGAAACCTAAAGGTATAGAAGCTGAACTTCTTACCTTGCAAGGCCTTAAGCACTATAACACCAAACTATTTTTCTAGTTTCAATTTCCTAGCATCATTGCCTGCTTTCTTCTTTTGAATATCAATCTTCAGATCAACTGTAATGTTACCTTTCCAAGCAGATTTACAATACTCCGTGACTTTACCTTAGTATAATGCCATTCTTTCAGACTGGAAAAAATAAACACATATTATAAAAAATGATTTCCATATCAAGACAGTTTACCATGCAATGATGCTCCTATCATAATTACCATACTAACCTGCATGCTTCCAGGGCTTTGAGTTTTCTTCTGCTTGCCAAGCTTATAGGCCCAGGGCTTCCATATTTATGTAGAATACGGGAAACTTATATTTACTTTATTTGTTAATTGCTTGCCTGAAATAACTTCTAGTCTTGCATTTTTTGGAAAATGCAAGTTTTTGTAATATTTTTTCATTTTTCTTCTTTATTATACATGATGTCTTGATATGTGATGCCTTTTAAGTGGTTATTTATCCAAAATATTAACACCTTGCCATGCAAGCTGCCATGCAAAATAAATCATTCCATTCTGGTTACATTTTTCAATTAAAGTGTGACAATGTGTGAATTTTAAATATTTATCATTATTTGTTTTCTGTATATCATTTTACTTATTTTTAAATTTGTATATTATTTAAGTGATAAAAAATGTTTAGACTCAATATTACGGAGTTAAACACAAAGTTCAACTTTTAGACTGTGCATAAATTTTTAAACTGTGATATCTTTATGGTGTGGGTGATTTGTAAAGAAGCATTCAATATTAGCCCAGCTCTTTGTTTTTTGACTTGGTCTCCATTAAACAATTCCTGCTTTACATGTCCTGAAACTCCATGTCTCCTATAAATATGCCTTCATGGAGAAGAATTTGTGAACTTTCAAAAATATTTTCTCTTATTGGGTACATGGTGTTATCATTTAATATCCAATGGGAAATTACATAGACTATGTAAGAGTCAAGGGTAACATTTACATTTTTTTCATGTCTGTGCGAATCATCTCTTTTTAGATCTTCTGTTTGGTCTGTAGTATAATGTTAGACAATTCCTCATGGATTACTAAGAAAATAATAATAATAATAATACCCAAGAACTGGAGAAGGATTAAAGGTCATCTATTTCAACTTCCCAGCCAAGATTAAGATTCCCATACATTTTTAAGGTAGAGGAAAGAATCTGGCATTCAAATCTGAGAGATGACATTAAACTAAGGGAAAGTCACAGAGCACTGTAAAACCTCTTAGAGAGAGGTTAAACTTCCCACTTCCAGGACATAGTTCTGGGTTCTACATTATGGCCATCTTTGTAAATATTTGTGATCAAGTAACTTGCTTTGGAAGTAAGCAGACATTTGAAGAACAAGTACACAAGCCTCTATATTCCAATTTTCCTGCCTTTACAATTGTGAAGTCCAGATCTGGAGCATCCCTGAGGTTGGTTCTCTTAGTGTGAAACATGTCAAGTACAACTCTCTACCAATTTAAGACCGGCAAGAGTATGGCCAAGAAATAAATTTTGTTGCTTTAAGTCATTGAAATTTGAAAGAAATCTTCAACATAAACTATTCATCTTGAATGATAAACCATCTTGAATGATAAAATCATGTCATGGCCTGAGAAGATCTGTTAAAATATCCCTGTTTTTTTTTTTTTTTTTAACTTCTGTTGTACAGTAACAAAACAAATAATTTAATGTGAAAGTTCTATTCCTTACAATTTTACTTCCTCAAGTACAGGATACATATATTCCTTATTTTGTAACTCCAGAGTCTAGCATAACATTTGTCATTTTGCAAGATCACAAATTCATTTTTGTGGAAGAGAGAGAGGAAAAAAAAGAAAAAAGAAAGAAAAGATTGGAGCAAGAGTCTCAGGTGTTTCGTGATGGTTTCGTAGATTGATTTATTCCAGAGGGTTTAAGCCTTAGTAATTGGGGACATGATGGTTACTAAATTTTATTGGACACATTAATGCATGTTTAGAACCTCAAAAACATCCATGATAGCAGAGGAAATACATAAATGCCAAAATAAACTACAGATTTAATGTAATTGTTGAATAGGGGGAGACAGACAGTTGAAAGACACTTTCCAGAATACAGTCCACCCAGAGAGCATGAAGGCTCAATCTCTTTCCAGCCACCAATTGAACTTTGATCCTTGAATCAGTTGAATCCTCTTCTGGAAATAGCAATATAATAGGAGAGTGGGATGCTTGTAAAAAAAAATTAATAATCAGATCTCCAGGTAAAGAAAGTCTGATTTGTAGAGTTGCCAGTTTCCATGCCATAAACATCTTCAGCATGGCTGGTTAAAACTAACATGAAGACGTCACTCAACAGAGCTGGGGAGTGAAGTGTGTACATAATTGACTCTCATGAATTGGTTTAAGCTAATATTTGCCAACTACTGCATGCCACTGAGTCAGAGACACTTAACATGTTCAAAATGGTCTGTGGGAATCCACCAAATTGGTTCCACTGCCCCTGCTTCAAGAAAAAGTTGATTACCAGCTAAAGCAGTTTAGTAAAGTCGTGTACTTTAATGTGCACAAAATAAGCTGGGGATCTTGTTAAAATGAAGATTCTGAGACCTTCAGAGGTGGGATCTGAATCTGTATTGCCAACAGGTTTCCAGAAAGTGCTATATGAACTCTGAGGGCCTGATTTCAAAAGCAGGGATCTCAATTTAAGTAAAAGTCTATTTATTTATTTATTTTTTTTAATTTTTAAATTGTTCCTCACCCTATAGTCTGACTCTGAAGAAAGAAAAACTCAAGTGAGCATCCTTTTCTAACCTCTTCAAGCTGATTGATATCAGCTGGAGAGACAGCCTGAATACACTTGATTGCCTCAGGGATGACTAATTCCTGGACACTCACAGGCATCAGGTAGGAGAGCTGAAGGGAGAGGAGAGTGATTTGAATCACCTCTGCTTTCCTCACAGGTTGGAACTCACTTTGGTAAGTAGAATGTGCTCATTTCAGGTAAGGCTAAATTGATCATTGGATTCACTGTGTTCCTGAGGTTGGTTCTCTTTGAATACTTTCTATTTAGTTAAATAGTTGCGTGGAATAAAAGACAATGGATTAGATTTAAAGAGTTTTGTTCACATAATAGAAAAGAAAATCCATTTTGTAACCAGTCTGATATGTAATAATTAGTTTCACGATTATTATCCAACAATGTCTTTGAATAATTAATTGGATAATGTTCATGTAGGTTTGAAATTACTTCCATCAAAAGGTTAACATTTATTAGGTGTCATAATTATGATATGTACTAGCACTGAAGGAGTTTAAAATAACAGATTAGCATAGCTTTTGAAGGCAATTGCATGCAATGGAAGCAAAACTGCATTGAAATTGAAAATACATCTTCTTTAGAGTTTTTGAGGAGTTTTAACTTATCTTTAAATAGGGAGTGAGAAATGATCTTTTAACCTGTGAGAAGAGGGAAGACTTTAGAAACATTGAAATCTGGGTTTAAAATGTTGAGACAAACCACATAATTTCCCTGAACTTCAATTTCCTGATATATTAAATAGGGATAGTAATGCTGTGATAGTAAGAAATTATATTTATAATTTACCTAATTAAGTGCACAAAATAAGTATCAATGACCTGTCATTTACAATAAATAATCATTTTCATGGTTATGATAGAAAATTTATATTATCTTCTATGCTACATTTTCTATTAAATAATATCTAAGTAATTTATTTTAATATGAAGTTTATACTTATTTATAAAATATAGTAATATATTTATCATGTTAATATTTCACAAGTTGAATTTTCATTAGAAATAGTAATCAGCACTGCCAATGAAATGTGGAGTTAACATGATCAATTGTTTATGTAAAAGGAGATATTATGTGTGAAACATTTTTGAGAAAATATAAATTATGATATAAATGTGAGTTATTAACTTTTCAACCAAAATGAATTCCCACTCACTACCTCATACACATGTACTGATTCCTAGAGTAGACTAAACCAGGAGAAGTTGACCTATTAGGAAACTGCATTATTATGCTTTTTCCTGTTGATATTATGTATACTTTTCCTTGACAAAATGAATAATACGATTCATTTTGTCAAGAAAAAGTATATGAAACAAATGATATGAAACAAAGTGCCATGATAACATGCCTATCTTAAGAGCTCATAAATTAGATTATCAAGTGATATAATATAGGGTTTTAACACTTTGCAAAGATAAATGTTCAGAAAAGAATGAATTCTTGATATGGTAGGGTTATCCCATAAGACTTTTTGGTGGTTGTAGAATCAAGCTTTTGACCTGGAATGATCCATTGGATTTGGAAACATAGTTTCATGGAGCAATAAATCTGCCAATTAATTTAGCTAAGGATGCTGAGAAATAAAAACACTGGACTATGGGCTGTAAGCACAGAACACTGTAGACATGCTACTAATAATATTGAAAAGTGGATCCTTAGAAGACATGGTCAATATAGCTGGTAAATAGGATAGAGCAGGTTAAGGAGTATCTGGAGAATACTTAGACCAAGGTGATATAGGCAGACCAGTGACATAATAAAGTCAGTACATTGTATCAACAAGTAGGATAGCTCTATGCAAAAAGATTGGAAGAAAGGATTTTAGTAGATGAAAATTCAAGTCAGAGAGGCTAAAGGTTTATAAATATTGAGTCTTTAAAATATTCCAATTCCTCATCTCTATTCTAGGGACTAAATGTCATGCAAATATTGAACATAATTGAGGAGAGGACAGAAAACCATATCAATGCTATATCAATGCAGAGATCAAAGAAATCACTTGTTAAAAAAAATGACATACAAAGAAAAACCGAGTGGTGAGGAATTCAGATCATGAACAGAATGGAGAAACTCTTATCTAAAATAAGTACTCTCTTTCTGCCTTGTATGTGGAGATGATACAGATGAAATTAGAGAAAGGGGTAGCATCCAAATCATGGGAGTTACCAAATTTGTATTCACCAGGTAATAAGATTATGCAAAAACAATGTAAATGCCACAATCCTTGCATTTGTATTCCAACACTTAATGCTGAAAACCCTTAGTTCCATTTCATTAAAATCACTGGAGATTTGAAATACCATGTAAGCAATATGTCAAACACAGAAAATATTGCAATTCATAAACTGTTTATTCCCAAAGAATACCTTGTTGAATTCTTATTTTCTTAGGTGTGGTTTTGTTGTTTTTCTTCTCATGAAGCAAAACTGTGCTTTTTAAGGTATTGGCAAAGTGGGCTGTTAGTGTATGTTTTTATATTTAAATAAAGAACATCTTTATGCATAACTCATTGTACTCCACAAATATCAATTAATTCACCTTATTCATGCTATCCCCAGGTGTTAAAAGATGGGATGTCTGTTTTACATTACAGAGGAAAACAATTACTTTACAAACACTTACAACCTGCATGTCTGAATTCATTGTTCAATCCCATCCACCTGCTCAATTCTTTGAAGTCATCAGAGAATTCAGTCAAAACATTGAAAATGAAATACAATATATACAAAAGAAAAACATGACAAATAACAAACCCCAAATGACTGTTTAGGTCACTAATTTTCTAAGCAAATTACCTGAAGAGTTTAGTGTAATTGGATGCCTTCTGTGTTTCTAGCATGAGTAGAGTATTAAATTACATTTTCATTTCACCATTGGTAATTACTGCTAGTTCAGCATTGATCAACGAATATTCATTCATTTGTTCACTACCTTTTAAACATCACACACCATCCTATGAGCTACATTTAAAACTGAGCATTATCTGACCTTAAACAGAAACTGTTTAGTGCAGTTGGTAGAAACAAACTCTTTTAAGACACAGTGGAAAATGAGGGTTATTAGAAAAGGAATGCATGAAAGGGGGCCTAGATTTATTCAGGAGTGAAGGATGCAGGAATTATTCTGTTAGGATGAAATGACACATGTACGTCTTGAATGACAAGTAGGAGTTTTCCACCCAGGCACTTGGAGAATGTTTCAGAAAACATGAACAGTATAAGCAAAAGATTCGGCAAACTTGGTGTGTTTGAAGATGAAAAGGCAATGCAGTTAACAAACTGTAAAGTGCAAGCCAAGACAAAAATGGGAAATTATACAGGTGTGCTTGGTAGCAGCAAAATCATATATAAAGAAACTAAAGAGCTCTGAGATGGGTTATGAAACAAAGTGCCATGATAACATATCTATCTTAAGAGATCATAAATGACAGTTTGGAGAATGCTTGAGAGTAGGATACCCCTGGAAGACTGATATCAATTAGCAGTGTGTATTCCATATCAACCATGTAGCTTTTTTATTGTACAAAGTAATAAGATGTAGTTACTCCATTGGTATTTTACACATTCATGTCTCACTTCTTTCAGGACTGATAATCAGCTAAACAACACTTGACGATTACCATGTCCATATCAGGTGGTAGAAAGCCTTGAGATCCACAAGTATTTTCCATTTGCTGTTCCAGTTATTTTATATTTCTATTTCAAGATTTCAAACACCCCACCAAGAGCTTCTGAAGATACAGAGGGGAAACTGGAGGAAGCTCTCTAAATCTGAGGCATTCTCACTTCTGGTAGGTGAGATTCCAAACTGTACAGATTGTTAAAGCCTTTGAATGTCATCTCTCCTCACTTTCTGCCTCTCATTTTACACAAGTCCCCAGCTTTTTCTTGGCCTGTGGATCTTTCTTTCATTTATCTTCTTGCTCTTTGGACTTGATATTTGCATTGTCTCGCTAGCTACTGACTTTTTAGCTCTACCCTATGGTCTTGCTTGTAGTCATTTGACATTTGCTTTGGACTAACTTGTTATTACTGTTGACTTCTCGGAACCACTTGCAAGATGTGGCTTAAAATGAAAGAATAGACTTCAAATACTTTTTATCAACTCAGACAAGAAGGACTTCTGACAACAGATAAGGCAAAGATGATGGATTATGGAGAGCACATGGCAGTAAGGATGAGATATAATAGACAGATCTGAACACTGCTTAGGAGAAAACTACAATAGATCTGTGAAGAACCATTAAAGGTAGATGATTAGAAAGAGAACTGGGCTATTGGTTCATAGTATTATTTTGAGATTTTGTTTTTGATGATTTTAAATAATTCTGTGCTGCTCTCATTCACATAAAAAGCAGAAGGAAATGCTTCTGGACAAATTAAACTTACTTCAGACATTCAAATTCAATTCCCTTAAATTGCATAAAGTTGTGTCCCTGACTGAGAGATAAAAATTCATGTAACTGATGAGAATTGAGACCACGCTCTGTAGGAAGAAGAGAATTTGAGAAAGTAAAGTAGAATAAGAGGGACATTTAACAAAGGACAATAAACAAAAATACTGCCTTAAACTATGGCACTAGGATGGTATAGGTGGATTTGCATGGCTGCAAATAGTTCAGTTTTGATAGACCGGACATTTCATATTTTGAAAATACAGAAAATATCCAGGTGTGTTGATGCACTTACAGTGACTCATGAGACTGAGGCAGGAGAACTGCAAGTTCAAAGCCAGCCTCAGTAACTTATCCAGGCCCTATCTCAAAAAATAAAAAGGTGTGGGGATGTGACTCAGTGGTAAAGAACTTCTATTTTCAATACCTAGTATGAGAAAAAAAAAAGGAAGAAGAAGAAGAAGAAGGAGGAGGAGGAGGAGGAGGAGGAGGAGGAGGAGGAGGAGGAGGAGGAGGAGAAGTCGTCTTTAATTATTACTTTAAAGCAGTAACCACTGCCAACCAGGGGTAATTTTTGCCTCCATGAGATACTTGGCAATATCTGTAGACATTTTTGGTTGCCAAGACTACAGGAGAGTCAGGGAGGTTATAGTGGCATTGATTGAGTAGAAGTCAGGAAGCTACTAAGCACCCTACAATATACAGATAGCACCCTACAACAAGACTCACTGAGTTTAAAATGTTAACAGTGCCCTGGCTCAAAAACCCTACGAACAGTCAGTTTTGGAGCATATTCGTCATAGGGCATCTTGAACTGCTTCTCCTTCCATAAAATGGTTCACATTCACTCAGCAAATACTGACTATATATCATTTGCACAGCACAGTGTGAAACACGGGGTACAATAACATAGAAAAAGAAACACAGTTGCTAAGCTTAGAATAAACTTGGGAAAGAATACACCAATAAAATAAAAAAAACTCAAATAACAGTAAAATAAAAATTGTGTGAGGGTAGCCAGTGAAAATATAAGAACTGAAAATGTGCAGTGGGGAGGAAGTTGATCTCACCAATGAGATCAGTAGGAATTAAGTAGGGCAGGGATGAAGTGGAATGCAGACATACAGAACATTTGCAGAGGTTGAATATGTGAGGAGGTGGCTGACTCCATTCAAGTATGCATTCAATTGCAAAGTATATAATTCCCTTGCTAGAGTATTTTTGCTTTTATGATTGCCTTTTAAACTGATTTCTTTACAACTAGAGGGTAGTTTGTTCTAAATTAAGAACTGTTTTCTGGTCCTGGTCCGTGTGTGTGTGTGTGTGTGTGTGTGTGTGTGTGTGTAGTGCTGGGGATTGAACCCAGCACTATACACACATACATACACAGTAGGCAAGGGCTCCACTACTGAGCTACAGTCCCCAACCCAAGTTTCTTATTCCTTTTAATGCCTGCACATCAATGGAGAATGTTTCAAGTCTAATCATGTACATAACCCTGGATCCAAAATTTAGATTCTGGTGTTACCTGCCAGTTTGCTTTTTATTAAAGAACATTTGCACATGTTGTTGGAGAGAGTTGAGGGTGGCAGTTTAAATACAAGTTGACTCAAGTCTCTTTAGAGTTTATACTTGAGCCGATTTCATCTGCAATGCTTGCTTCCAGTACATTGCTAAAGACACACTTCCCCAATCTGCCACACCTGGGGAAAGCACACCAAAGTGAGTGGCTGAGGACCTGAAACTTACCTCTAGTTCTGCTGTAATTACACCTTGATAGTTAGAAACTTTCCAAAATTCTCATCTGGTGCTAGTGGTTGACTAATAATATCCTTACACTAATTTTTTTTTTAAGGAAACAATGTCACCATATCTTTGAAACTACTCTAATATGTGCAAAGTAGAATATATATATATATATATATATATATATATATATATATATATATATACATAATAATCAGAAAACAAGAACTGTGAACTCAGAGCTTTAAAAGTATCCACATGGCATTCAAAACACAAAACATTGGCCAACATTCAACGAAAATAACAACTATAATAATATCAGCAAGGTGGACATTTACCCTTGATTGGACAGTTTGGTAGGAGAAAGAAACTCAGTGATACCTACTGTCAAGACTGATCCCTTGAAGGCGATGGTGAGAAACCCATTGGCAGAACATCACAAGAGCTGCTAGTAAAGCAACTGACATTGAATAAATAACAAATTGACATTGAGGTCCTGATGGGGCAGATGTAATGATAGTCTCAAATCAGTTAAAGACAAAATATACCCACTTTCATCTTTATTCAGAAAAAAATTTCATGAATATGAACACTCTTTCTAAGTACTATCCCAAAGAAATAGGAGTCTGCAAAATTTAAATATAAGAACATTTTGTCAGGAAATGATTCATATACATGCTTCAAAATTATGGAAATAAATATGGCCAGTAATCATTTCTGGTTAATATTTGGGTTTGCTTCTTTCACAGTGAGAGTCAGTAAGAGGAAAATGAACTTGTTATTTCCTTGCAATTTCACAAGCATTTATCAAAAGCATATTTTGTGCATGGCATCTAGATAAAATAAACTTGGGAATAAATATCATATGATCAAATAATTGTGAACACAACATAGCATACTTTGGTGTAAATATCATTGAGGAGAGTGAAGAGATCAAGCTTCTATATTTAGGTTCTACTTGATAAGTGTGTGTCTGAGGTGCCAGGTATTTCTGAATACCTATTTTCCTAATTGTTAAAGAAGAATGTGGATTATAATGGTAAACACATCTATGTTTTATTAGGTACCTATCAAGCATTGGCCTGTACCAAAAGTTTTTATAGTCATTATCTTATTTAATGTTCATAGAAAATGTTTGAGATAGATGTTCACATTTAATGGATAAGAAAACTGGGAACCAATTCATGGAGTCAAGTTTTCAAAATGAGCAAGAGGTAAAGCTGGAACTGAAACCCATGTTTTCCCATCACTATCTCATTTCCCCACATTGATAACAGGAAACTTGGATAGAACCTGTTATCTCAAAGGATTCTGAATGCACAGCACATTCACATATTAGTCATAATCTCCTCAGATGGAGCATTTTGCTTCATCATGATATAATCTCCACTCAGTTTCTTACCTATTTGCATGAAATGGTTATTCAATAAATGTTAAAAAAAATCATGAGAACATAGTAATTTGACCTTTACCAATGGCATCTAGATTCATGAGATAATGTATGGTGAGAATGACTGGAAATTTCAACTCTCTTCTTCAACCTGTTGCATATTTTTAACCTTGAACATTATACACTGAAAGAAGAGAAAGTAGAGTGGATAAATTCTCTTGTTTTAATTTTGCACATTCACAATTTAAAAGCCAAAGAATGGGTGGAAGTTCATCATTGACATAGTAAGTCAATTAGAGTTTCACAAAGATTTGTCATGAGCAAGAAATGACTTATGAAGATGTGTGCCACTTTCATTACTGCTGTCCCTTCTTTCTTGAAATTAAGTCAATACAAGAGTGCAATATTCACAGCTATGCTTGACAGTACATTTACAATTGCACCAGTAGATACAAAATTCATATCCTTGCTACTTTTCAACCTTTTTTTCTCAAAGATGCATAAAATTATATGGTAATCTAAGTATTAAGCAGAAGAGATGATAACTGACATTTCAGATCTAATAATGTATGGTTATAAATCAGATAATTTTATATCTCTGCAGATATATTAATCTAAAAATCCATTTGAAGCAGTGCAATTTTAGTAATGATATTCATATCAAATTATTCTCCTAGGTGAATCTCTACCTATAGCAAGCTTAAATCTTCCTGTTGTTTGTTTTCCTCTTCTTTTTTTTCTTTTCTTTTCATTATAAGGAGAAAGAATTAAGGAGAAAAATTCTAAGATAGAAGAAAAATGCAGAGCACATACTGTCAGGTTTGCTCGTGAAATTTCAACAAGTTTTATCTGTGCCTGATAGAAGGTCATGTTCAGACAGCCATATTCATGAAACTGAATTAACTTTCATTTCCAGGCTAAAAAGAGAAATATTGGATTGGACCAGTCTCATCAATTGCATTAATTGCAAGAATTTGACATTTTGCACATACAATCAGTTCTACAATTTTAACTGAATTCATTAGTCTGTTTAGTCAAATAATTTGATGATTTAGTCAAACTTCTATTATTCTAGTTAATGAAAAATAATGGTCACTTCAGGATTTTCAAATAACTGGTAAAAGTGATTTCCATAAATATACATAATTTATCAACACAAAATAAATGTTAATATAAGTATATAGAAAATGGGACAAAGGAAAGATTAAGAAAAATATATGAAGTCAAAATTACTCTATAATGTCTTAAACCTACAGTAGAAACAGATTGTGAATTTAGCTCTAAATTTGTAACAAGCAGTGCTAACAGGGAGACATGGCCAGCCATGTAATTCAATGTTGTTATGATAGAAATTAATTGATTGTTCAATGAAAACCAAATGTTTCTAGTATTGGAACCAATGAAAAATTTTTCTTAAAGGAGTAATGCATTGAACAATGTTCCTTAAAATGTCCATAACATAATCATCATTGATACATTATGACAAGCACTAGATAGAATATATTTCCAAAAACATATGCTGGAAAGCTTTCTGTAGAAAAGTATAGCACAATTTTTTGTATGTGCATAGATGTAAAAATATGACATAAGAGTAAGACAATTCTATAAATGTATAAAATAATAGTAATATTGTTAATGGTAGCAAAGATAGCTTATATTTGATAACTTATACTAATCTATATATATCATATATGCGTCTGCATGTGTATACATATAGCTATGTGTGTATATATCCCTGTGTATGTATATATTTGTCTACACACACACACGCGCACAAACACACACACACAAAACACTATTGTTTGAATCATGAATGTCCCTAAAAGGGCCATGTGTTAAAAGCTTAGTCCCTGACTTGGTGATATTGGGAGGTGATGGAAAGCTTTAAAGGCCCAGTGGAAGGTCTAGGTTATTAGGGACATTTCTTTGAATGGGATAATAGGACACACCTTTTTTTTCTCTCTCTTCTTTCATTTCCTGGTCATGAGGTGAGCAGCTGGCCCCTCCATGCCTTCACTGACGTGATACATTGCCTTTCCAATAGATCACAGCCTGACACCTCCAAGCTATGAGCCAAATAAACCATTCCTCTTTTTGAATGTCTTATCTCAGGTATTTTGTTTCCTCTTGTTAAGTGTCTTACCTCACATATTTATAGTTCATAAATATATAAAATCAGTAAGCACTGATTTACCCAGAAAGAGCATCAAGATCATAATAAGGCCACTTGTATAGTAAGTGGTACGGATGATTTCTGCAATCAGGATTCTTAGATCTAGCCTAACATTTTGGTATCCATGATTGTAATTGATACAGAAATGTATTGAGAGAACATTTATTTATCACAAGAAATATATAAAGAACCTTCATAAAATTTTTGATCACATCTTTCCACACCAACCAACCAACAGGCCAAATAAACAAATGATAAAGAAACCAATCTCTTGGCAACCTGATTTAAAAAGGTTGCTGATTAAAGTGATGCTTTGGAGTTAGAATCACTAATCTGTATCCCTTCTTGTTTGCAGAAATTAATTAATAATCATGTAAAAATAATTAATTATGATAGAAATTAATTGTTCAGTTGGCTTTTAAAGAAATTAAGTTTGTAGAGTTACTATAAGGGAAACTGAGTAGATGATGATAGGCCAAAATCTTTCATGAGATGAAAACTGAGCCATGGCTGTAACTTGAAAGGGGGAGAAATATGGGAAGTTAATGGAATTGTCATCATAGTCTGGAACGTGAAGATTGACAGCATCTTGTTTCCCCATTGAAATCAGACAGAGGACTGATAAGCCTAGACTCAGCCTCATCATGTTGACTAAAAACTAAATTCATGTTCTATAAATTAAAATAACAACCCTTCTCCTTAGGTTGGAGAAAGCTGGAGGAATCATCTGCCATGTTGAAATAAGTATATTAGAGACAGAGTGATGTCAGAAACCTTATTTTTCTCCTAAGAGGATCCCTTCACTAGTGCTCACATTCTATATCTTTTTTTTTTTTTTTTTCAGAAAAATTAGTCATGGCAGGGGTGGGTAGTAGAGAGCAAAGAGGGCACTATTTGAGAAGACTTCCTGTTTTTTGTTTGTTTGTTTGTTTGTTTAGTTTTATTGTTCACCGATACAATTTAGTTCGACCCATTTCTCTCTCTCTCTCTCTCTCTCTCTCTCTCTCTCTCTCTCTCACACACACACACACACACACACAATTTACTTCAATTTGGCCTTTTGAAAAACAACTCTCTATCTTTGGATCGAAATCTGAATTCAACACAATCTTTCTGGCAGAACTTCTCAAAACACAGGGGAAATTGAAGGAAAACTATTGAATGACATAAAATAGAGGGAATGAAAGCTCTGTTTGAGGTAAGGAGATATGAATTGCTTTGGTCACAAAGTGAAAACGCAATTTAGAGGAGGAAAATTTATTTGAGGCTCATGGTCTCAGTGGTCTCAGTCCATAGATGGCTACCTTCTTTGCTCTGGGCTCAAGGTGAGGGAGCACATTATGGAGGAAGGGCACAGCCTATGAAAACTGCTCAGCCCATAGCCGGGTCAGGAAGCACAGAAAGAGGGGAGAAGAAACCACAGAGAAGATGCACCCTTTTGGGTCCCACCCCCAGTGACCCATCTCCTACAGTCAAGTTCCAATAGTCACTACCCAGGGAGTCCTAGTCAAACTGGGATGGACTGACTAGGTTTCAGCTCTTATAATCTAATCATTTTACCCTCAAAGATTTCTGCATTAACAAAAGCTTTTGGGGGGACATCTAATATCCAAAATATAACAGGGATTTAAAAAGTAACTAAAATAGGAATATAAGTCACAAGAGGAAAAAAAATATTAAGAGACATTTTTTTTTTTTATCTACAGGATTCAAACACTAGAAAATAAAAATATGGTAAAATTGAAATTTAAAAAATATACATAAAATTAAAAGGGTTTAAGGATGTCAAGAATTAATAAGTAATAAAATAAAGAAGAATGAAAGCTGTGAGATTTAAACGATAATTGAGACAGGGAGAAGATGAGAGACAGATGAGAAAAATGAGGCGGGCAGGAATAAAGGAAAATTACTAGAAACTATGCAGGCATGAGAATTCTGAGAACCATTCAGTTTTTCTTCTTGACAGACACTCTCACTCCCATGTGATCATCATGGGAAGAATTTAGGAACCATAACTTGGCAGCTGTACTTACTCTACTGTCACTTTTTATGAGTCAAGCTCCTAAAGCCACTGTCTGAAATGGTCAGAGCCTGTTTTTTTATCACATAATTATAGGTACCCTTTCTGGGTTATGAAAGCAAAAGAAAACATCACAGTTTGGTATTCCTGGACCATTGTTTTCTAGTAACTAAAATAATCTGGAATAGCAGTTTGAACTCCTCTCATTGATAAGATGGCCAAACAGCAATGATTTCACATGTTCAATGTCAATGGCTACCAGTGACAACTTCTATAATGATTTCACCCAGTTTTGAAGAATTTTCGAGTGAAGAGCTTCCATGAATGGCCCAGGGGAAATTATACACTAACCGGTCAACAAAATTATTGGAATAAGGAGAATATTTTTATATTTATGTAGTTTATTAGTCTAAGATCTATTGAAAACTAAATAAAGACTAAAATGTGCTATCACATGGATCTGAAAAGAGGGCTCTCTAATGAGATTAGAACTCGGGTCCTCTGACGTCACTTGCCCATCTTGTCTCATGGACTCATGAGGGTAAAAATCAAAGGTACTACAGGAATTTGAGGCAAGATAATAAGCAAATTCTGCTTTTATTATAAATGGGTTTATAATAAGTGTTCTTTGGTGATAATCTCTTAGGTTTTTTCTTTCTTACTATTACATGAATTGAGGCTGGTCAAGATTTTAACTTAAAAACAGAATCATTCAGTCACCAATTTTGCTTTCTTTCAGAAATAATTGGTAGTAACGGATTCTTCTTCCCATAGTGTTTTCTAATTTACTCTTCTAAATAAGGGCACAGAACAAAGACATAGGACCTGAAAGTGCTTTTTCCTTATTGCATAATGAAATTCAAGTGTACTGACCTTCTGACCATGATGTACAAGCCTAATGATTTTAAAATTACGTTTGCCTGCTGAGTTGTATATTCTAGCCTGGGAGTAGCCAATTATCATTTTAAACTGAACAGATTATGTAAATTAGTCTGCTTGATAGTTTATTCCTGTCTTTGTATATACTATAAAAGGCAGGAACAGTTTCTCAAATAAAATGAATTAAACGTCTGTGCTGAGGATAATCTCAGTGTTCAAACACTTGCTTTCTCATAAAGCTAGTTTTACATCTAGACAAGCAAGGGCTTCAGAGGAAGATGGTAGGAAACTATCGTTCTTTGTTGTTGTTATTTTCTTTTCTTACAGATGTGCCCTTTAGAGTTAAGAACGATCCTCTTCCACTCTTTTGCAAAATTTAAGTCCACTAGTAATTTGGACACCTTTTCCTTGGGAGGGATGGATTATTATATCCTTTCTTCTAATTGACAAGAACACAGAGGTATGCTCTGTGTAGGATGTGCATAGGGTGCATTTGAGGCCTTAAAGAAGAATCCCAGAGAACAGAAAATGCCACAGAGCGGGGACAGAGATGACCAAGAACTGGAGACAGCAAGAAGAACTTTACTCAGAGTTTTATTTGTGAACAATAAGACTTATATTCAACTAATTCTTGCGCATGCAGAATACAGATGTATAAAATACAAACTAAACTTAGAAATGGAATGTCAAGTAGGGACAACCATTTTTTCTTTCCCACTACCCACTATCGTACATGGCTGATGGTCAGGGATACCATCTGATTGATGAACCTGCTCCTATTCCTCACTGCCAACTGCCTTCACTGCAGTAGCCATGACCCTGCATTTATTTCCTGGCTTCTCAACCATTTACTTAAAAGACCAGACTCAATATCCACCCCATTTTCCTACAACACTTGGATAATGATGGGATACAAAGTTTCATGTTTTCATGTTTTCCATTTTTTTTTTTTTTTTACTTGACATTCTTCTTCTAGGTTAGAGGTAGATTCATAAGAGAAAGCTTCAGGGAAGGCAACCATCAGGGGAACAGTTTTACAGGAAATGGTGAAAATGGGAAAGGAATGAGGATCCCAGAAGCAGGTTGGTGAGGAGGTAGTTCATGGTATGATGCCATACTGGCCCTTAATCATTTAGTATTTTGTCCAAATAAGAATGAAGCCCACAATCAGGTTTAATCTTGACTCAGAGGCAATAGCAAATAGCCCATTATCAGAATAAATATGTGACTTGTATTAGTCTATTTTCTGTGACAATAACAAAATGCCTGAAACCTGGTACTATGCACAGAAAATAAGCTTATTTAGTTGACAATTTTGGAGGTCTAAAAGCAGTGCTGCAATCTGCTTGGTTCTGATGAGAACTTTCTAGCTACATCTCATGGTAGATGGCATCATGGTAGAAGGTTGAGAAGGACAGAAAGCAAAAGTCCAGGCTTGCTATTTTTAGAACAAGTTATTCTCCCTGGAAACTACTACAAGGCCCAACCCACTCCATTATTTCCTTCAAGTGGATGAAGTCTCTGATCTAATTACCTTGCATTAGGTCCCACCTCTTAAAGATCTCACCACCTCAACACTGCCACTCTTGGGACCAAACTTGCAGCACATGAAACTTCTGGAGACACACTTAAACTACATCTAAATTGTGGCATAATGAAAAGTTTTCAAAAAAATGTACATACAAAATGGAGTGTTAATGGAATAAATTTATATGCTCTTTACTTCAACACCTCATCCTCCAAGTGCAATTCTTAGGTTATTTGACTAAAAAATGGATCCACAAGTATTCCCATTGTCAGGACCTTGTTTAAGTGCACTCCTAGTAAATGGTGCTTTAAAAAGGGCTTGAATGCAAATGGTTTCTTAAGACAGTATAAACTTTCTTATCAATAAAGCTAATTTAATGCATGCAGCATTTTACAGTACACATATTAACATATACTGTTTTTTGTAACTATAAAATCCAAATAAATTATACCTATCACATAGCTTATAAATCAGAAATGGGCTGAAACTGATTAACTTAAGTCAAAATCCCAAGTTACCTCGATGTCAAATTAAACCAATGGAGTAAATTATTCAATGTGTTCTTATCGACTCATTCAGCTCAAGTTTATCAATATAATTTTAAAAAAATATTGAATATCAATTTATTTCCAAATATTGTAGACAGTATTGGTAGGAAGGGAAAAAGAATAAGGAACATTATACATAGTATTATTTTCAGGACATACTGTCATGTAGTGAAAGGCATGTGTTTGAGAAAATGAGGAAGGGGAAGATACTATGTTGTTCTTAGTTAAGGCTAGGTATGGAACTATCTATTCCAATCATTACAATAATCACTAAATATATATTGCTTCTATTTTACATAGAGAAACCATAAAAAGAAGTTAAATAATTTGTTCTAACCAAGCTGATGTAAGGTGAACTCCATCAGTCCAAAGTCTTAACCCTACTGTGCTGTGCTCTTTCCCAAGGATTATAAAAAATGAAAGACAAAAACATTTTTTTACTATGAAAGTTCACAGGGCAGAGAGAATAGGATTGCATGTTTTGTGCAAGTTTCCTCCCTGGGTTTTTAATGGTACAGTTGAATGATTTCTAGTTTAAGCTTCAAGATATCTGCAATAAGATTTACATTTCCTTTAAACTCTTTATGTGGACTTGCTCACTGCATATATACTGCATGGACCTTTATGTTCCCACCTATGAAAGCAAAGGTTGGATTGGACAAACCCAAAGGTCCATTTTATTTCTAAAATAATATTTTAACTGAATTTGACCTGTCTAAATTAATTATATCACTAAATACTGGCAACTACACTATATGTGAAATGAACAGGTGGAATTATTAATTCATTCTTTCTTTCTTCCTTTCTCGTTAGCATGCATATACATGAACACATACACTTATATTATGGTTTTAGGTGGGTTTTAAGTGTTTTATCAATAAAATAGGATTATCTATATATGAATTAATTACTACTATTTAACTAAGGAAAGATGGAATTACATGAATTAATTTTAAAACAGTTGAAATACATTTAAATATATAATTATGCAACATAAAACTATAATGTGTTCTCAAAATTCATACTCTAATAGCTATACTCAATATTTTGTCCAATTAAATATGTACTTACAATTAAGTTAAAAGCTATTGGTGCCACAGCAAATTCATTGCATCCTTTAGAAAGTTCTTGACATAATTGACACAAATTAATCCCATAATAGACATGATTGTTAAACTATTTAAACACAAAACAAAATTTGTCTAATTTTGCTGAATCAGCTGGTCAAATGTCCTCACTTTACCATCAGACCTAAGAAGTCAAATGATTCTTCTTGAAGAATCATGTAATTACAACCTGTGAAGCTTACAGTTACAATCTCTTGCTTTTAGCTATTTCTCATTAGAGTAAATTTCAGGTCAAAATATCTCTGGGAATCCATCTTCTATATTGGCCACACTAAGAAGAATAGAGAATTTTCTCTAACACTTACATTAGTTGACCTCACACATAATCTCTTTTAAAAACTTCTGCTCCTACTTATTTATTCAAAGGATTCTACTCAAGATTAAATAGATATGACAGTAGGACATGTACAAATATTTGGAGAAATACACCAGGACATTTATAAATACTTGTCTGGAGAAATAAACATAAAGTTATAATAATATCTCAGAATGATAATTATTCAAGTCTTCAATGTGAAAAAGTACTTCCAAATGTAGAAACCTACTTTATGGACATAGAATCTAGATACTCTGAGAATTATTGGAGATTAATAAAGAATTATAAATTAATGGGTAACATATTGCCCCAGACAGAATATTTGTTATTTTCTTAAGAAAGTATTATCTAAATAAAATTAATAAATTAATATTCAATAAAATATGAAACACTTTATTTCATTAGCAAAAGCAATACAATAATTTGTGGAAAAAATATTCAAATCATTTCACTTCTTAAGGCTTTTGTTTTCTACTTTGTAAAATGTCATTGGAAAACTAGGTGATCTTTAAAATACTTTTCTATGAATGATCCTTATTTATTATTGAATAGCTTACTTATTTTTTTACTTTCTTCCCATTCTCATTTTGAGGTTGGCAGAAAGGAAACTGGGACAGTGAGGATCTATAAGCGCATATCTCCACAAACTAACCAAACCACATCAAAAACAAAAGAGAAAACCTCTTTCTCACACTTGATCACATTATTTTTTTTTTCAATTGTTCTTAGAGGATATAGCTGGTTCAGTGTTCCCTGGAATATGTAGCCATTATTTAGACATAGGTTCATCTATGTTTGAGTGAAACTAAAGGAAACTACACAGGATGGGTTGGGCAGAATATAGCTGAATTTCTCTACTTCGAGTTGGGAGCTGCATCTAAGGAATAGTTATTGAGACCAGAAAGCAGTGTGAGAGTCCTGGTTTCAGAAGAACAGAAATTAAGTAGAGTGGAGTAAAGAAAGCAAGGAGGTAAAATTAGCATACTTAATTTTCTTCAGAGCTAGATTTCAAAATGAAATTAAGAAGAGTTGTTTATCTGGAGATGACTTTTCCAGTATTGAGCTAATAAGCACACACAAAAAAAGAAAAGAAAAATCAAATTCCATAGAAATTATATGAACCAAAATAAGAAAGAAAAATACCACCCTTTTAGGTTTACTGAAGAATAGCATTGTGCTGGTAATGTTCACTTTGCTTTGAGATTACAAAAACATTCTGAGATGATGGATCACTCTTTAAGCCATCCACACCCCAAAGAGAAGAGAATCAAGATTTGAGAACCTCACAGTTTGTAAGTTGCTCTCTGAATTGTATAAGGATTTGATTAAACCTTTCTTCAATATCAAGAGTCTCGAGACTGCTGATCCTGATGTCAGGAACTCTAACTGTGCTGACCACCTTAGACCCACTGAATTCACTAATTTGGGGTTTTCAAACTCCCTGAGGGGAGGGCCATTGCTTCTTACTTTTGTTATTTTTTTCCAAGTGTCATACATGGATATACAGTCTGTGTACCGTGCATGTCCATCAACTAGCTCAAGCCATGGCAACTTGCCACACACGAATTCAGTTACATCTAAACTGATCTACAATCTCTTCCATGAAGCTGTCTCTGGTAGGGTGGGTTTTTGTGCTCTCCAACAGAATAATCTGACAAAGGTATAACTTGGATAAAAATGAGTCTCTTCACTTTTTATGCTGGAGCATGTGGGAAACAGAAATCTCTGCATGATTAAGTAAAGGACAAAGATGTTCAGCTGTTATGGCATCTACACAGTAGGTGGGGACCCAATTTTTTGATGTGATGTCATCACATTCCTGCCCTTTTCCTCATGCCTCCTCACATGACACAGAATTCATTACCATCTTACGTCTCCACTGCAGGGCAGGGGTGTGTGTTTTACAATGCTAATAAGACAAAGGTACAGGTACCTGCACATTACTTTTATGACTATTTTAAGTATCTGTTTGCTCTCTACTACCTGAAATCATTCCTTATCATCTGCAACAGTTCCTAACATTATTTCCAGAACATGAAAGACTATCATCCTGTTCTCAGTAGGTTGAATTCTAGTGACCTTGTCCTATCTGGCTCTGGCTTCTTGTTTTTTTCTGCTGACCCACATAGTCTCAGAAGGTTGAGCTGATTTCCCAACCTCCTGTCTCCTAGTGTGTATCTCAATTCCACAACCTTGAAGACTGATTCACATTTTAACCCTGAATTTCTAGGTATGTCAGTTAACCCCATAAATTTTGAGAGCTAGTTTGACTGTCTTAAACCAATTTGATTGATCAGGCCTTTGAATATTGTGGCAAAGTTAAACTGCTGTAAATATTTCTAAACAACTTACTCTCAAGTCCTATATAATTAGACTTGGACCAGAACCTGCCCCTTGAGATTATTTTGAGCAGAAATAATACTCAAAGGTAAAACTTGGCTTGCAAATTAATTTAGTCAGTTTCCCAATATCAAGATTCTCCACAGTAGAACATAAAATTATGAAAGAAGTTGAACAAAGAATATGCTGGAATTTGTGGCAAATTATGGTCTTTCTTTCTATAGTTCTAATTTGAGCAATTCAATCATTTTCCCCAGGTTTTGTTGTTTTTGTTGCCATGATTTTATTAACATGTGCACTTTTAAAAAATTAACTGACATTAAACTAAGCATTTGGATCAGGTTTATTTCTACACAATGTCCACAAAATTGAATGCATATAGGGAAATAACAACAAAATATTACACAGAAAAATAAATGAAGAACATTACTAAGTAATTTCCAGGAAGGAAAACACTCGAATAAATTTGGGTGGAAATAAAGAAAAGAAGAGTGAAGATGTCATGGTGTTATCAAAGCCTGACTAACTGATTGCTGAGGAATTTCTTCTCTTAGGTGCCTGAGATTTCCTAGATGACCCCACATAGCAGCTTCTTGATTATACACTTGACTGTATTAACATTATTTTACATATTTGAGTCTCTTTATTTATTTTTCTTCAAGCAGATTAGCAGCTCACCAAAGGCTAGGATCCTGAAACACATCCTTTTTCTGTGACTCCATGCAACGCTTGTGCGAAGTACTGCTCCATAAGGAAGAGTAACATTCCTGGGAGTAGTCCTTCTATTATGTCAGACTTTTGGAAGTATTCTCTCCAAAGTTTATTCTGTAATATCCTTTGTGATGAGAAAACATGGTTGCTGGGGCCCTGATGAATATTTAAAATGACTTCTGGTAATTCTTGATCTTCTATTATTAATATTAGAATGTCAATATTGATGCCAAGACTCTGAGCTATGTGTTGTTTCATACTACCTCTAATCTTTCATGGAAATTAAGGGGTTTTCTGTTATGTTTATAGATAAGAAAACTGAAATTCAAAGAGGTCAGACCTATTTCACTGTTCACATAGATTCTATGTGGCAGTGTTAATACCAAGTATTAAAATAGCTTTGTCTCAGCTCAAAGCTCCTTTTCTTCAATTTGCCTTGCTTTTCCTATATAAAGTATAACCTTTTATGCTCATGATATCTTTTTTATGTTGTTAAAAGTCTCAGAATGAGACTATGGTTTGAAAACCTATGGTTTCACTTCAATACCCTAAAGCCCATGAGTTCTGATTAAATACCAGAGAGATTGCTTCAGTTGTTCTTTATGAACAAAAGGAAGAAGAATTAGAAACGGCTACAGATAGTATTGAAACTGGCATGTCCAACTTCCTCTCTCTTGAGAAGGATCTGCCAGAGCTAGAACACATCTCACCTTTTTAGAGCAAGTTCCTGAAACAAGGTGCTTTAGCCAGAGAGGGGTCCTGGAAAAGTTCATCGCATCACCCAGCCCATAATGACAAATGAGGTGCTAACCTGAGAAAACAGCCCAACTAATAAACATTAAAAATTTTCACTCACCCCACACCATTTCTTTGCACACTGCAAAATGAGCAAAATCCCAATAAACCAAATTAACAAAAATCAAGAAAGGGCCAAGCTCATGACTGACTTCAGCTGACCCCCATTAGAAGGCTTTCCTTCAGGATCAATATCCTTAATGCAAAACTATAGACACCCACCAATCAATGGAAAGTGATAAAGGAAGCAGAATCAATAAACATTAGAAGGGCTAGAGAGAGTGAAGAAAGAAAAGAATTTAGTGAGAACACTGTACAGGAGTTTGCTGAAGTGAGAGGTATGGGAATTGCTTGAAGGCCTTGTGTTTTCTCACTCATATAAGCTATTTCCTTCTGCTGAAAAAGCTTATGTCCTGAACTGAGTTGACATTCTGTGCAGATTGCTACTACAGAATAACTTGAGAACTTGGCTTTAAAAGTTTCCTTAATAAAATTCCATGATTTGGAAGTAAATCCCGAAAGAATGCCTTTGCCACATTAAAATATTGGGTCTTCAACATTCTCATAAAATAGAATTGCTTTTGTAAGGCTAATACATGTCTTGTCATAATCATTGTAACATTAGTTACACAGCATCTAACTTAGCAAGTAATGAATATTAGTGTTGGTAGATAAAATTGAGAGCACTATGTTGTACTGAGGTTGAGAGATTGGATATACAAACACACAGTGGCCAGATCACACATAAAATAAAATTGACTTTTGGAAATCTTCCCAGATAACCAAATTCTTATCTACAATAGTTCAGGAAGCCAGAGTGCTATCAGTCACACTTGCAGGAAGCCAAATTGCTATGTCTAGTAACAACTCCCTAACTTTGATTCTCTACCTACACAGTGCAAGTGATAGTGGCTGACTCTCTTGTTGTAAATAAATAACTCTTTACTTGTTCTAAAGTCCTGGTCTTTATTTATATCCATAGAATATTCTTATACCATGTTATGGTTTAGATATGAGGTGTCCACCAAAAACTCACGGGTGAGACAATACAAGAAGATATAGAGGTGAAATGATCGCATTATGAGAGCCTTAACTCAATCAGAGAACTAGTCCCCTGATAGAGATTAACTGAGTAGTAACTGAAAGAATGTAAGGTAGTGCTGGATGAGGTGGGTCATTGGGGCCTTTGAGATAAAAATGTTCTTCTTTTAGAGCAGAGCTTCTCTCCTTCTTGGTGGTCCTGTCTGAAGCTACTTTCTTCCACCACAGTCTTTCACCATGATTTGCTGCCTCACCTCAGGCCTTAGGAATGAAGTCAGCAGTCTATGGACCAATACCTCTGAAATTTTGAGCACCCAAATAAACTTATCCTCCTCTAGTTGTTCTTATTAGGTCTTTTTATAGAAGTTGCAAAAAAGCTGACTAAAACACACCAAAAAATAATAACTGTCTCTAATATAAACTTAACTGTGCATTCTGTATTTTTATTAGCTAATTCTGGCAACCCTACTTACTATATGCCAAGAACTACTGTAAGAGTTAGACAAATATTGCTTTTAACTCTTACAGTATTCTGAAGTTGATATAGTTCCCAAATGGGTCAGCTGTGGCTTAGAGACATTTTGCAATTTGCACGAATGCTAGCAGGAGAGATTCAAAATCACTTCTGTTGGATGGCAAAGCTCATATAACTTTTACCACTAGGTTACTTTCCAAGGTTAAGACTGGCAATTCTACAATAAAATTGCACAACATTCTTGATTAACAAAACCTGAAGCTAACCTGCAAAGTGAAGAGCAGACAGAAATTAATACCTCAGGATCCTAAGCATGAGGAACACAGATCATATGCTAGATTAGGAGGAGGAAAGACAGGAGAGTAAAGAAATTGTGCCAAAGGCATGTTTCAATAAATGCTCTGATGAAAACCTCATTTAAAACATTCAAGTTATAAGCATGATCGTTATGATAGACATTTCAGAGAAGCTCATACATATTGTATTTTCCTTTCTCTCTCATCTCATGTTCACTGTAAATTTGTACAAATACAGGCTCCAATTGGCACTATAGCATCTTCTCATACATAAAGCCAAAATTAATCTTGAGAATTGTTCAGGAAAATGTGCATAATTGAAGTTATAAAATGATAAGATCCTACCATTTCTAATTCTCTTTCTTTAAGGAGTTATCATGATGAATTTTGGTAAAATGTGATTGCCAGAAAAAATATCTCTTGCTCCTGATAGTTTTTTTTAATCTAACAATGAATTTATCCACCCATAATTTTTGATAGTTTATTCTATAAACTTGAAATCAGAGTCAGTTTTAGGACATCAAACTCTGGTTTCCAGTTTGTATACCCTAAGCTTACTTCAAAACCTGATCTTCACTGCATATTTCAATAGCTATCATTCAATACCTATATTACACCAATGGAATAAGTATATTAAAGTTGTGTCATATTATTTGTCTTTCTTCTTGTAGTTTTAATTTTTACTTTTAATATTATGAAATACATATGTGTCCATGAATGTACTTGAGAATCATCTCCTTATTTTAATTAACCCAACCCCAATTATTACAATCTTTGAAGCAACTGATATTTACTATACATCATACTATGAATCTGCTCACTCCACCCTCCACAGATTTGTTATAAAGCTAATGTCACCTAAGTGTCACACATCCTGAATGCATGATGTCTTTCTATAGAATATTTTTTAAATATAAATTTAAGTCTTCACATTTTTCCCATAAAGTTTCATTTCTATGCTTTTTTTTTCATTATTTCTGGAAACCTCTAGCAAAATTAAGACTGATAAAAGCTCTATTTCCTGGGGTCTAATATGAAGCTAATTTCCTATGCACAAAATTTCTCTCTAGAGGATAGTATTTCTTCAAGACTTTACCGGTTCACCTTCTGCTGTGATACAGGCCTGATTGCTATTTGTTAATTTTATTTGCATTTGCTGATCCATTAATATATATCACTCACAACTCAACTTAGTTTCCATCTGGTGGAAATTATACAAGGATGTTATCAAACTGTCTAGGAGATAAAATAGCCTCGGGTCTTCTGTTATCAAAGTTTGTCATCCTCTAACAGAAACATATAAATTATCTAGTCATAAATAGAAGATGCAAGTATAAATTAATGATAAAAATAATTGATTTTCCCCAAACCATCATTTTATTGAATATAATAAATGTATCAATGTACTTTTCTGTGTTGAAGATTAATGTATGTATTTGTACATCATAGGAGATGGGGTGACTAGAAGTCTTAAAATATATCACTTGAGTGTTTATGAAACACAATAAGCAGAGCAGAGGCTTTATGAGAACCCTGATCTACTAAATCTTCCCACTTCAAGTTAGGATATATTTTCAATCACTCATTGAAGGATGAACTGTATCATCACTTTGTGAAGAAAGTTCTCAGTTCTGATTGTTTGCACAATGGCAAAACCAACTCCACCCAAAATCATAAGCAGCTCAATTAGAAAACAAGCTAATGAACATGTAGTTAATGCATAGTGAATATCCAGTATTGGTTTTTAGATTAAGAGGGGTCAAAGGTGTATACACAGGTAAAACTTTTAAATGATACAAACTAATGAATCCTAAATGAGAGACAATTTGAAACATACAAATTATAATACTGGTTGGGATTCTAAACATAAAGATTCCACATTCATTAGATGGCCTAATTTCCCTCCAAATATTACAGTTTCATATGATACATTTGATATAGGTAGCATGAGTGTTCATGACAACATTCCTTGTATTGAGATTTTTGAGGTAATTTTTTTCAACCTACACATTGTCCATCTCTTCTTAGGTTAACAACAAAAGTTCTCATTAAAAATTACCTTATTATCCATTTATGTGGTTTGAGAAGCTATTTGTTTTATGTTGCTGTAACAAAATACCTGAAGTTTGGCATTTTATAAAGATATTTACTTAGATCAAAGTTTATAAAGTCTAAGAACATGTCACTGGCATATGCTCAGCTCTGGTGAGGGCCTTCTTGTTATCTCATCATGTAGTGGGTGGCATTATGACAGCATGCATGCATGCAGGAGAAATCACAATGAAAGACAGGATACCAGAAATTAGTCATGACCATTGAATTTGCTGTGTAAGAACCTATCCTTGGGAGAACTATTCCATTCTGTGAGACCAGCATTACTCCCTCCAAGGAGTGGTGAAGATCCAATCATCTTCCACTATATCCCACATTTTAAAGCCTCTACCATCTCAACACTGTCATTCTGGGGACAAAACTTGCAGTAAAAGATACTCTGGGGAACACACTCAAACCATATCCTAGCCCTAGCAACTATTCAGTTCAGATAAGAACACGTGACCCAGGCCATAGGCAATCAGTGGATTCATTTCTCCTCAGAATTGTGATGATAGCCGGAATGACTACTTTTCAGGTAAATGGGAGTAAGGTACAAAACTTTTATTCAAACTACTAAGAAGGAGAAAATCTCTTTCCTGATAATGTGATCCTTGAGATGTACTGCTGGAGACCCCTGATGAGCCTTGAGAAGTGATTAGATAGAGAACAGAGTCATCCCATGGAAAATATGGTCAAGAAATAGGACCAGCTTCTCTTGATTTCAATTGAGCCTCTACAATTATAGCCTGTTGACAAAGAGGAAAACAGTTGGAATAAGCTCTTGAGATATTATTTTAAGGAAGAGAAAACTGAAAACTCAAAAATGTCTGATGACTTTATCAGATTCTCATTGATTTCTAAGCCAATGATATTTCTATTATCCCTTTGTATTTGTTGAAATCAATTAAATTCAATATATTTAGTACCTAACAGCAATCGATATTCTAAGTATGTGGGACACAATGGAAATAATGTTCAAACTCTAATCAAATAGCTGTTGCTAGAGATCAAGACAATTTGGTGATAGGCAATTCCACAGAGTGTGGTAAGAGTTATGGATGAGTTAATCCAGGTCTATGGGAACTCCAAGTTAAGTAAGTATATTCATCTTGTGGGGAAAAGTAAGAAAACACAACACATATGAACTTAAAACATTCCCACACAGATTCTTTTTTTATGTAGTTGTAGATGGACAGTATGCCTTTATTTGGTTTATTGTTATGTGGTGCTAAGGATTGAACCCAGTGCCTGACATGTGCTAGGCAGGTGCTCTGCCACTGAGCTATATCCCCAACCCCACAAAGATTCTTTCTATTAATGTGTACATACCTAAAACCCATGAACTTTAAAATCTGCTATTTTCACCTTTCAAAATATCCCTAGCTGATTACAGGTTTCTCCAAAATGCCACTCTTGTTCCCCAAATAATTAGATATCAAAAGAGAATGATGAATGTTAATTTCATAATTATAATTAGGAGATTATTAAGTAATTTTTAAAAACTTTTAGGTTCTGGCCAAGATTTCTTCTAGGGCATGACTACCTGTCTGGAAACCTGGTGCACAGAACTCAGGCACATAATGCACAAAAGAAAAGAGCTGAAGTAAGATATTTTATATATATATCTCCAGAGCTCCAGATTCCAATACAATTCTCTTCATTTATCATTTCATTGGCAACAGTGACATTGGAATAAAGCAAGCAAGCTCAGGGCTTTCTCAATTTAGAAAGTTATTGTGACCTATTTCTATGGAACTTTGGCAGATATATAACTGAGACTTAGATATCAGAAAATCATTGAGCTTTATAGCAATGACTGCAGAGACAATGATGAAACAGTCTTTCATCCAAGCAGTCTCAGAATACAGATTAAGTTTCCCAAATGCACTGATGTCTAAAGTGTAATCCAAATGACAATTAGAAGTTACTTTAGTAAAGATAAAGAATAGGAACATACATGCAAGAGGAAATGCATTACTTGTGGCAGGGATAGAAGGATTAAAATGTCTTAAGACATGTTAAAGAGAATCTAGCCAATAATGAGAACACTGTCGGGAGCCACATGTGGTTGTACATGCCTGTAAAACCTAAGAGGCTGAGGCAGAAAGGATCACAATTTTAAGGTCATCTCAGCAACTTAGTGAGGTGCTCTCCCAAAGTAAAAAGAGCTGGGAGCTGGACTTGGTGGCGTATGCCTGTAATCCCACCAACCCTAGAAGCAGAGACAGGAGCCTCAGCAACTCAGCAAGGCCCTAAGAAACTCAGAAAAACGCTGTTTCTAAATAAAATACAAAAAAATGGCTGGGGATGTAGCTCAGAGGTAAACCATGCCTGGGTTCAATTCCTCATAACAAAAAAAACAATACTGTCATCTGACATGAGACATACAATGAAAATATGTGATTATTAATGGTATGAGTGATGTCATCAGGGTGACATTAAAGTTTGAGATAGGGCATCTTAGTTGGCATTGCTGACTTTTCACAAAAACCTGAGAAAGTTGAGTGACCATAATGGGGTCAGGTTTTAATACCTTGACTTTCATGTAATTTATCAAATTTAAGGAGCTAGATAAATAAAATTATAAGTTGATAATTGTCTTATGGTATTATAGATATAGTGGTCAGCATTTTGAAGACCAACTGGAAAAATGAGAGGGGAAGAGATTGCTCAGGGATCACGTGAAGAGAAAAACAAAAGGAATTGAAGACGAAACTCCACCAGGAAGTAAAAATTAAAGGTCAATGTGAAACGATTCTCCAGAAGGACAAGTATTGAACTTTTAAAAATGGCAGGAAACCATTTTATGAATGGTTTACAGTCCATCAAATTTGACCACTCTTCCCAAAACTAGAGAAATCCAAACTTTGGATATAACAAAGTAAATTAGCAATAAATTAAATATCAATATTAGGAAATTACCAAATCAGAAATGGGAGCAAAATAATGTAGTAGGTGGTAGGAAGGAAATAACAAACATAAGAGCAGAAATTAATCTAATAAAAATTAAACTTTAAAAAGCTGTTAAAAATTAATAAAGTTAAACCATAGATTAATCTCTGGACATACTGAACAAGGTAAGAGAGAAAAGAACATGAAGAAAAACATTTTTTAAAAGACATCATTTATTATGTGAAAAATACTTAAACTAGGGGTAAAAGGGAACTTCTTTGACTATAAGAGGTATCTACAAAAAGTCCATAGCAAACATCATAATTAAATTTAAATGCTGAAGCTTTTTCTTTGAGTTTAGGAAAATGTTGTGAATAGCCGCTGAAAGAATATAAAATAATATTTCACCTGATTCCTTGCAAGACTTGGTGTTTGGAACTGGATTATGATCTTTTTTTTAAAAAAGAGAGAGATAATTTTTTAATATTTATTTTTTAATTTTCGGTGGACACAACATCTTTATTTTATTTTTATGTAGTGCTTAGGATCGAACCCAGTGCCCTGCGCATACCCGGCGAGCACCCTACCACTTGAGCCACATCCCCAGCACAATGATCTTTTGATATTTACTCTGGGATGACCATTGAGTTGTTCATTTATATTTTCACTTTACTATATGTGAGTTACACATCCCTCATTCTCCTGACTCTACTGACTGTAATAAATTACTACTTTTTGCTGTGCAGTAACAGGTTCAAATGTCTATCTTGGGGAGGGATTGAGGACATAATTCAGAAGTAGAGCACTTGTCTAGCATGTGCAAGCCCTGGGCTCAGTCTCTGGTACTGCAAAACAAAACAATGACAACAAACCAGGCTATTGGACTATTCCTGATAGAGGAAGGTGGTCAGTGCTTTGAACAAATATGACAACAATCATGGTTTGTAGACATGTTAACTTAGGGATAAAAGAGAGAAGCCTGGTATTAAGGGAGGTTCCCTTAGAGGGGCAATTTACTGAATATCCTATGGGAAATAACAGAAGTTTAGGAAAGGTATCCTGAGGTCTCCAGCTGTGATTCAAGGACTAGTGCTTTTTTTAATGCTCTTCCTGAGGAGGTCCCTTCCCTGGGATCACTGTGGATCTTAAACAATATTCTGATCTTAAACAATATTCTTTATCATTGAAGCAGATGCCAAAAGGTCATTTTCATTTATAAAAAAAAATGACACAATTTCTCTCAGTTTAAAGATAGTTTTCTGATCCAGAGAAATTCTAGGGAGTTTCTATAATAAATTCTCATGCACATAAAGATAGCTAAGTCACACTTGGGCCTCCAGTCCACATAATCATAATTTCTAGACATAATATATAATTATTCTAAACATTTTATATTAAGGAGATTTAAGTCTGGAGCATCATATTTTCCCTGTTGGAGAGAGAGCTGGAATTATTTATAACTATGTTCTTGGGCTTTGGAAGAGTAATAATTACAGTCTGAAGTATGATTTCCAGTGTTCTAAGAAGCAAAATATAACATACGTATATTCTTAAAATAAGTCAAGAGTAAGAGCATTAAAATTTGATTTGTTTGAGCGATGTTTTTTAGGTGGTTAACTAACAGGACCAAATAAAATAACTAACTCTGTCATCAGACTGGCTATAAGAGTTATAGAGTTAGTTCCTTATCACTTTATGAAGTACTGTGATAGCCACTGTGATCTGGCACCTAGCTGCCCTGTAATGGAGGACTCATTACCCAGCTGCTGGGAGTGTGGCAAGCAGATAATCTTCAGGTGTCAGCTCCTTTGGACATTGCTTCTCCTAACTCATTCTCCTTCACAGGGAGGCTGTCATCCTAAATGTATCAATGCTGAAGTATAAGAGTCTGTCCACCTGACTTTATCAGGATAAAGGCAATTCTAGCTGCAGAACCCCAAATGGGATTGGCTGACATAGTTAGAAAATACAGATGTTAGAAGTAACTTTTTGGTGCTTAGTATTGTCTGATTTTAAGAGAAACAAAATTGTTGATTATTATTATTTTTCTATGATAGGTCTACAAGCCATAATCACTATTTCTAAGCCTCCTCTCCTCTTGTAATTATGAAAGTAGATTATGAGAAACCAAAAAGAACAGTTCTCAAAGTGCCATTACATGTAAGCGTATTTTAGAATCAGATCACTGGGATTCAAATCCAGGTAACCACACTTATGAGCTTTAAAACCGTTCACAATTTATAACCATATGCTTAGTCTTAGTTCTCCTATGGGTAAAAATTGATTTCTTTCAGGCTAAATGTGAAGAATAAATGTGAAAACTAAATGTTCTGCATAGTTTGTGTAAATAATAAATACCCAATATATTTATTGTTATTACTGATATTTATATTAGTACTGTGGAAGTACCAAATTATTTTTGAGCTTGAGAGTAGACTTCAATATCAAGAAAAATAAAAAAAACCTTCCTTTATGCACAATTCTTCAAATAATAAAGAAAATCATGGGACATTATCTATCACTACCTCATAAATCTAAGCAGGATAATATCCGTCAATTATCCAGCCGCCCAATGAAGTATGATGAAGTGTAAATCTCCAGGAAGAAAGATAGAATGCTGGTTTGCACCTCATTCAATAATGACTTTTCTGAACTGGGACAAACCACTTAACCCTCTTGGTACCCAATTATTTTATATAATTAGGCCTGTACTAGATGAGTTCTAAGTTTCCTTTAAACTATAATAGATAATAAATCTTAGGCTAATTATTCTAAAACTAAGATCCAAAATTTCTTTCCCTTCCATTCCTTAAATATTCTAGAAAGTGGATTCTTAAGTTTGGAATGAAACACCTCATATATTTCTACATGTGTATATATGTGTGCACATGTGTGCAAATACATGTGAGAACAAACATACCAAAATGAGTAAATTGTTAATGAATCCACTTGGAGTTGCACAAGGATATTTAGGAAGAAAGATCCCTGGCAACGAGAATTCTTTGGAATGTTCCACCTTTTACCTCTTTATATTTAATTTCCTATCAAAACAATGACTTAACATCTGGCCAGAAAATTCAAAATGCCACCAATTTTGAATGATTTTGCCCTGGGGCATGGCTATCACTCAGTTTCACCATTACCCACATTACCTAAATTGCTTGAACATGTTTATGCACAGTTAATGGATTGTATTGTGAAGAGTAAGGTTGGTCTGGACATAAATCTGGTGGCAGAACACATTTGATAACTGTGTTAATGGTTTTTATGCATGAATTCCATTTACACACCAAAAGGACTCACTGGCCAAGGTACTGCTAGAAGATGAAGTGATTGCAAAGATTTGGGGGCAGATTATTGAGAATAGATGAAAAATAGTTACATTCTCATATTCTAATCAGAAAATCGAAAGTTTAGGGGAAAAATGAAGATAAAGAATATGCAAAAAAATCATGGAAGAAATGTGTAGAATATTTAATATTTACTTTGATTTTACTTTGATTCTCATGCAAAGTCAATTAAAGTTGTTTTCTTCACAGCTTGGCTTAGGGCCCTACCTATTTTTTCATGCTGGCTGTAACTACTACTTTTTGCTGAATGTGTCCTTAATTCCCTGCTCTGATAACCAATGTCACTGTTGTGATAACCTAGTAGGCATTTCTCTAAGGCTCTGTCCTGTCACCATTGAATGCATTGTTTCCAATTACTCTATAGTTCTCAGAAGCCAGGAACCAGATCTTATGTTCTTTTGAATCCTCTCCTTTCCCTATTACAATAATATGTATGGACAAGGTTCTCATGAGCAAGGAAATGAAAAACTGAATGATTCAATGTATCATTGAACTGATTAGTAATGCTAATGAGCAAATAAAACTTTATCTAATCTTGTTAAATTGATTCCCCTGTTTTATTCAATGTTTTAAAGTCCAGCCAAATTAGACTGTTTGTTACTTAGATATCTCAAGAATTTTGAGGCACTCTCTCCTACTTCTACAAAGCCATCTGCTTATCTTACCATTTTAAGATGTACTTTCAAATACAGAATATTGTTTAGTCTTGATGATAAACCAGGAGTATATTTAAAAGTCTTAATTTTGTCTGTGGGTTGTTATAGAATCTGATTTCTACACAATAGACCATTAGAAGGTTTTTGTCTTTTAGAAGCAAAACTAATGAAAACAGCATAATAAAAAAGAAGGGATTCTCAAAAATCCTAGCAAAGATATTGCTAGGCACTGCAAAGGCTTCGCAGTGTCTATCAATTTCTAGAATTAATTATATAGGCAGAAAAACTGAAAGGTGGCCAGTTTTTTATATGAATTTTTACCTCTACCCTCTTGCAAGGCACATACAGGTCTCACAGCAAGGATCTCTAATTCCCATGGATACTGTATGTTCCATGAGGCAGCTGCAGAGATGCAATGGCTGCAGAATGCGCATGATCCCACTGATACCTACCAAGTCATTCACATACCAAAGCGGCGACTCTGATCTTCAGTTAGGAAAATACACCAAGAGGGCATAATAGTGCTGGTCATCATCTCAATCTCAACTCTGCAACATGAAATTCTATTCTATGAATTAAGTCATTAAGTCTTGAAGATAGCGATTAAAATACAAAGTGTACCTTAAGACAGTAAAATCACAGCATATTATAATACCATTCTTTCTCATTTATAGCTTAATACACTTAGATGAGTTAGTTAATTAAGGTCCCAGCTGCTGCTTAAAATCTATGAACATTCCTCTAAAACTTAAGAAAGGTCAGTTTTGATAAAAACTGAATGTAGTACAAAAGACGATAATGAATTTAGAATGCAGAGGATTAGAGTTAAATGTCCTAGTGAACTAGGATATATGATAAAATATTAATAAGGTCCTGAACAGTTGAACAGATATAGCTAAAGAGGGGATTTGAGATAGGTTTAAATAATGGGAATCTCTGATGATATTCAGGCTCCTGGATTCCATTCTCACTTCCAATTTGTTGCTTCAAAATATTGTTGAGGAACAGAGTAAAGTTAATCTTCTATGGTAATAGAAGTCCATTGCAGTTTTTTTTTTTCTCCTAAAGATTTACCGCATTTTATGATCACATGCCCTCTGCAACCATGTTACCTCTGTCTTTAATGTTTATAATTTATCTTTCTTTCTAAAACTAAGTGAACTCAGTTCTCTTTTAAGACTATCTTTTAAGAGTTCTGTAGTGACTTGAAATAAATCTGTGATACCTGTATTGAATATATTTTTTAATATTAGCTAGTTAAACTTTCATAGTGATAAAATAATGATCAAGAAATAGATTTATCCACTGAATCATTTCAGGAGTTGATGTTGAGTTTTCCTAATTGAATCTTCTTTACTACATGTAGTTGTGACCACATTCAGAGTTACATCCTGGTCAGTTAACTCAGTCTGTATGTAAACAGCAAAGGATTCATAATTTGGAAAAAAAATATAAAACTTCATGCTCTATACTTTTATTTTTATACTTTTTATTTTTTTATTTACTTTTATACTTTTTATTCCTTATAACGAGTATTTAACCTTTGAATATTGAAAACATGAAACCTGCAGTGAGGAAACAGTCTTTTGTGCAGTTTACAAGTGTTGGGGGATCTATTTTCAGACCTATAACTTTATATTTTTGTTTCCTCACCTCAGACATTAAGCTACTGTTATAACCTTAATTCTGCCTCTGTAGAATTGCTAGAATATGAGCATTTTCTCGTATAGATCTTTATCCCCTATTGAGGCTAGTAAAGCCCTGTGTACATTCTCAATAATTTTAACTGGGGCTTTCTAGTTCTTTATGATTCTACAAAAATGAACCTCAACTATTTCTTCCTAAATTTCTGACTCGTGTGTTTAAACATAGGTTGCAATAAATGCTTAGAGAAAACTCTTGGCTTATATTCTGATCAAAGGACTAAATTAATTTCATACAAAAAATACTTATTTGTAATTTTTTTAATTTGTTAATTTCTTGTAAATTGTTTAAACTAAATCAAAAAGAAACATCCTATTCAGTCTCTACCTTCTCTTAATTTACTTGACTGGTGGCTGATTGCATTGCTTAGTTCTTTAACTGCCTTATAACATTAGTAATTTATTCTTCAACTTTTCTTTCTTTTATATTCTGAATATTTCTCCAGTTTTATACTTAGGCTGTGAATTTTTTGAGGGCCAGGGTCATGTTGTCACTATTTGGGCTTCCCACATTCTATAGCCCAACCCTTAGCACCAAGCAGTTTGAGTGCATATACTTTTATTTCTGATTAATAAGGGCCCTGATTCTCCAATCACTAGGACAAATAAGATGATATAAGTTTTGCCTGATTGACAAGGTTCTTGTCTTACTCAAAATGTTTTATTCTCAAAGTTAGTTCCTTTAGTAAATGTAGCAATTTTCTTTTAGTCTAAGAAATAACATACATTTACTTAATAGTAATCCTACATTTACTTCAATTAAATGCACTAAACTTCCTTCAGTCTTGGTAGAAACTGTAAATTCAAACTGGCCTTTGAGACTTAACCGAACAATTTTCTTTTCCTGAATTTCTGGGATCAGGCATATTTTTTTTTTTTTTTGTCAATGGGATCAAGAATAGAGTTAAGTAATATTGAGAATAAACAAAATAACTAAATTACTTGCTCTAGGGAATATTTGCTCCTAGAATATAAGACCATGTGACCCAATTAAAACAATGTAATAGGATGACTAAAAGCTTGCTTATAAAAGTTGACATTAAGACCTTCACCTTGCTATATCAACCTTCAACATCCCACAACCCAAGTTCCAAATCCTACAGCCACTTTCTTCTGACTTCCTCCTTTTGAGACACTAAGTGAGTCTATCAAAGTGGTATTCTCCCTTACTACAGTTCGCATAATTACCTTAGGTTTTCATTAATAATGTGTTCTTATAGAGAAATTTTGGGAGAGTCAACAGTGAACAACCTCCTAGAATATATATAATTCAGCCATCAAAATCACAAATTGTAAGTATCCTCATCTCTGAAAAACAGGAAAACATTTTGCACAGCTAAAATATGTCGCCATTGGATGTTATTATATGGGATTTTGAAATACTTTTTATATTTGTTAGGTAGCAATATGTGATGGGAGTTTTCTTTTGGTAGAGACTAGATTATTGTGTAGAGACTTTCTTCATCAGGAAAATACTCTCTTCTACCCTTCTAATACTTTCATTTAAACATTACCACCTTGAAATTTATGTAGAGATTAAGAGGTAAATTTTTATTTCAGAAGCACTTGGAAAGGGCAGAATAGTCACTCAAGATATACAATTATAAGAGAGGTTAACCATCTTCTGTTCACTGCTATAATTCACCAAATGTATCACACGATAAAATTCTGTGATAACTCACTTTTCCTGACAAAACCTGTAATGAGAACAGAAAATGGAATAAATTCATCTATTCACTTGACCCAATATGCAAGTACAGAGAGTGGAAATGCCATGGAATTACATCTTCTTAAAGTCACCATTCCACTGTAATCTCAGGGTTTCCTTAGATTACTTAGCTATTATCTTTTATATGCAAGACTCACCTTTCTTTCATCTTAATACATTCACACAATCTAGGCTATGTTATAGATAATAGCTATGGAGTTTAAGCTACAAAAATATGTTGAGTCCTGTTTTGCTATTTTTATTTCATATAGTTTTCTAGCTTGCTTCAAAGCTATTAGTTATATCAAAGGCTACTAAAAAAAGATGACCAGCAGACATTTGATAAATACTGAACAATATGTAGATCACTATTCTAATCTAATGATAAAATCAGTGAAATCCGTGCACTTCTTTCAAGATTGAGCATGTGTTTTCTGTCTTTATTGAGGATAATACCCAGTAAGAATACTAAATAAAAAGTGGCATCACATTTTTAATTAGATTTTGCTTTAAGTTCCATGTGACCAAGAGCAATCCACCTACAATTTCAATCTAAATTTCCCTTCTGAAAATGAAGGAATGTGATGAAAAAAGTGGATTGAAGGGGAATGGTTTTTGTTCTCTTCTTGAATAAGACACGCAGCAATGTCTGTAGACATTTTCAATTGTCATAGCTGAGAAGGGGGGAGCTCAGAGATGCAGTTAAACATCCCACAGCACACAGGACCATCCTCTATAGCAAACAATTACACATTCCAAAATGTCAGCTATGGTTGAGTTACAATGGACTCAAGCATCTCTCAAACATTCCTTCAACTTTTCTAGGTCTTCTCCTAATTTCTTTGTCCCTATGATTATCTTTATCTCATTTTTATGAGATGCACATTTGTGAAACAACAGCACTGAGTTGTTGGTTGTAAAATAAGATTTCTCATTACCCCGGTGTTATCTTTTTTATGACCTACTTAAAGAGATTCTTGGCACAAGATGTTTATTTGAATACACTAAAAATAATACTACAAATGAATCACCAGATTAAGCATACATTATAATGGAACAAGATAGAAGAGGACATTTTAGATGAAGGAATTCAAACCTGTAAGTGTCATTTACAACTATTTCCCACAGGAATCAGACAGCTCCTGGAAAAGACTTTGGTCTCTAACAAGTGAGGACTGCACAAAGAAGTCACCATGGAAGTTTTTACATCTCTTTATTTGAATGGGATATTTTCTGCAACTGTGTGTAGGGGCCTTGTTTAGGGGCAGGTTGCACAGCAAAGAGATGTATGGAGAAGATTGTCAGGTACCTTTTAATACTTGAGACTGTGGCACCAGGGCAGAGTCCATGGTTAGATAAGTAGGAGCAAAAGATGATGTGATAACATCCATTAGAGATTGCAAATTTGGGGGTATAAGTAGAACTGCTTTTGACCTCAGGTGACAAATGTTAGACAGATATAGAAAAAGGACATCATCCTGCTTTTCTTTGATACCTATCCTGCTCTGGAATCAAAGAATCCTCAGGAGTGGAAGCATTGGCACTCTCAGAGTAGGCCCTAATAACAGAGGGCTTTTAAGGGGCCTTCATCAAAATGATGTATGATTCAGCATAAGAAAAGGGAAGGAGAATCTCACAGAAAACAAGCAGGTACAGCCGCTCATTACTCAACAGAATATCCCATATCTAAGAAACCATTGTCTGCCTCTGAGTTTTATAGTTTTATCTCCTATATGTGAATCTATGATGCATATTGAGTTAATCCATAATTATTTGCATTTTTATATTGCTTAAGTGATTTTTTTTTCTATTGTGAACAAATGACCTGACAAGAACAATATAGAGAATATATAGAAGTTGATTTGACTCACAGTTTCAGAGGTCTCAGTCTATGAACAACTGACTCTGCTGCTCTGGGCCCTAGGTGAGGCAAAACATCAAGGTGGAAGGGAGAGGCAGAGGAAAGCAGCTCAGAACATGGCACCAGGAAGCAGAGAAATGGAGCTCCACTCACCAGGGACAAAATACAAACCCAAAGGGCATAACCCCAGTGACCTGTCTTCTCCATTCATACCCTCCCTGCCTACAGTTGCCACCCAGTTAAACCATTCATTTGGATTAAAAGACTATTTAGGTTGAGGCTCTCATAACTTAATCATTTCATCTCTTAACTTTTTTGTATTGCTCCACACATGAACTTTTGGGGGACACCTCATATCTAAACCATAACATTTATGGCATGAGGCTGGAATTCAAATTATTATTATTTTTGGTATATAGATACCCAGTTGAGATAACATTTTATTGAAAAAAATCAATTTGTTGTCATTGAGTTGTTTTTCTATACCTTTGTCAACAGTTAACCAGAGGTGAAAGGATTTGTTTCTATGCACTCATTTCTATTCCACTGATCTGTATGACTACCCTCATGACAATATTACACAGTTTCAGATGCTATGGATTTTTGTGGTAAGGTTTGAAATGGAAAGTGAGTTCTTCACATTTATTCTTATTCAACTTGGCTATTCTGGTTCCACTGAATTTCCATATGAATTTCAGAATGTCAATTTCTACTAGGAAGGTATCAGGGATGTTCACAAGGGTTATGTCAAATATTTAAATCAGTTCACAGACTATTGGCATCTTAAGATACTAAATCATCTGATTCTTGAGCAAGATATCTCCATTTATTTATGTCCTCTCTAGTTTCTATCTATGGTATTTGACAGTCTTCAGTATGCAAATAGTGATAGTTTCCAGTATGCAAATATTGAGCTTCTTTTGTTTGATTTATTACTAAGCACTATGTTCCTATGATAACATTAAAATAAAATTATTTTCTTAATTTAATTTGCAGAGTGTTAATTCCTAGCATATAGAAATACAACTCATTTTTGTATGTTGAATTAGTATTCCACCACCTTGCTGAATTTTATTATTATTTTAATAGTTTTGTTTTCAATTTCTTAGGATGTTTTGTATATAAGAACATGTCAGACTCAGAAAAAAATGGGTGAGATGTTTTATCTCATATGCAGAAACTAGTATAAAATGAGGGGGGAAAGTGGGGAAAATCAGATATTAAAGATACAGAGAAGATCAGTGGATAAGAAGAAGGAGGTCAAGACAGAGGAAGGAGGGACAGGAAATGAAAGGAAATGCAGAATGACTTTAACAAAATTACACTTGGTGAATCTATAAATGTATCACAGCGAATTCTACATTTATGTATATATGTATATAAAGCACCAATCAAAAATAAAAAAAAAATAAATGAGTGACAGGAAGACCAGTAGAGTAGAGAAAGGAGAAATGAGTGAGGGGGACAGCAAGGACTGAAATAGAGTAAATCAAATTCCATGCATGTATGATTTTGTCAAAATGAACTCAACTGTTGTTTAATGGTGTGCACTAGTAAAAGACAAAAAAAAATTAAAAAGGCTGTCATGACCTAAAACAACAACAAAAAATGTCATTGAAGAATATAGTTTTACTTCCTCTACAAACTGGATGACTTTCTTATTTTTTAATTTTTTTCTTGCCTATTTCCCTGACTAGAACCTCTAGATAGTGCAAGAGGAGATAGCCTGGACTTTTTCTTGATCTTGAAAGAAAGACTTTCTATCTTTCAGCATTATATACATTATTAACTATGGATAATTTATAGATGCTCTTTATTATGGAAGAGTTCCATTGATCTTCTCTGTATCTTTATAATATCTGATTCCCCCACTTTCCCTTCTGAGTCTGACATGTTCATATATACAAAACACCCTAAAACATCAACAACAGAACTATTAAAATAACAATAAAGTTCAGCAGGGTTGCAGAATACAAATTCAATATACAAGTTCCTTTCCATCCCTAGTGTGCTGAGTATTTTTGCTAGAGCAGGGTATTGGATTTTGTAAAATATTTCATGTCTATTGCCATATTTTTAATTTTTTTTGGTCTTTTATTCTCATGAATGATTTTCATATGCTATGCCAAACTAGGATTCTAGGGGAATATTCCACTTGGCAATTAGTTATAATCCTTTATATAAGATGCTGAAATTGCTTTGCTAGTTATTTTCCTGTGCATTTTTTATCTATTATTCATAAAGAATATTGGATACTATATTCTTCTCTTTTTGTGTCTAATTGACCTCGAAAAATTATTTGAACAGTGATTTTTCTTGTTTGTATTTTTAAAAAGAATTTGTAAGTTTTTTGTATCTATTCTCGCTTCATCTTTTGGGAAAGTTTGTTGGTGAAACCATGAGATTTTCTTGTGATTAATTTTAAATTGTTAATTCAAACTCTTTACTGTCTTTAAGTCTTTTTTAATATTCTATTTCTTTTTTCAGTTAATTCCAATAGTCCATGTTTTTCTAGAAATATGTCCTTACATGTAGGCTACCTAATTTACTGAAATAAAGTTATGCAGAGTATTTCATTATTGTACATTCTATCTCTGTAAGTTTATTTGTGATGCCTTTTATTGATTAATTTCTCATTTTATCAATTTGAACTTTTATTGCTCTTATTGTTGTCAGTATAATTATTGATTTTGTTAATCTTTCAAAGAGCCAAATTTCAGTTTTAATGTTTTCCTCTATTGAGTTTTTACTTTTTTGATTTATTCTTTCCCTAATCTTTATTGTTTCCTTCTTTCATGTATTTCAGTTTTATTTTGTTCTTCTTTTCCTACTGTCTAAAATTCCAAGTTTTAATTATGAATTTGAGATATTTCAAACATGAGCTTTGATAACTATAAATTTCTCAATAATCACTACAATAGCTACATATTATAAATTTTGATGTTAATTTCAAATTTTCTTTATGATTTCTTCTTTGATCTCTTATTTATTTATACTTGTGTTATTGTAAAATACAGATATTGGTGAATTTCCAAATATCCTACTTTTACCAATCTTTCACTTAATTCCATCATGGTCATATAAAATGCTTTTCATTATTTCAATCATGAGAAATGTATTGAGGATTGTTTTGATTACTCTACATGACAGTAGAGTCTATTTTGATATATTTATACAAACATGGAGTATAGCTTATTCTAACTAGGATCCCAGTCCTGTGGATGTGCATAATGTTGAGATTCACTGTCATGTATCCTTATGTGTACATAGGAAAGTTGGGTCAGTTTATTTGCAATGTCTTTCTTAATCCTATCCTTCCTCTGTTCCCTTCATTCCCCTTTGTCTACTCCAATGAACTTCTATTCTTCCCCCACCTTGTGTGATAGCATCCACATATCAAAGAGACCATTCAACCTTTGTTTGTTTGTTTGTTTTTGCAATTGGCTTGTTTTATTTAGTATAATAGTCTCCAGATCCTCCATTTACCGGCAAATGCCATAATTTCATTCTTCTTTAAGGCTGGTTATATCCCATTGTATAAAGATACCACATTTCGTTTGTCATTTCATCTGTTGAAGTCACCTAGGTTGGTTCCATAGCTTAGCTATTGTAAATTTAGCTGCTATAAACATTGCTGTGCCTGCATCACTGTAAAATGCTGATTTTAAATCCTTTGGATATATACCAAGGAGTGAGATAACCTGGTCAAATGGTGGTTCCATTCCCAGTTTTTTGAGGAATCTCCAAACTGCTTTCCAGAGTAGTTGCACCAATTTATGGTCCTACCAGCAATGTACAAGTATATGCTTTTCCCCATATCCTTGCCAACATTTATTGTTACTAGTATTCTTAATAATTGCATTCTGACTAGAAAAAGATGAAATCTCAATGCAGTTTTAATTTGCATTTCTCTAATTGCTAGAGATGTTGAACGTTTTTTCATGTATTTGTTGACCTTCTATATTTCTTCTTTTGAGATTATCTTTTAGTTTTTTGCCCATTTATTGATTGGATGATGATGATGATGATAATGATGATGATGGTGTTAAGCTTTTGGAGTTCTTTGCATATTCTGGAAAATAATACCCGAGGTGTGGGTGGCAAAGGTTTTCTCCCATTCTGTAGGCTTTCTCTTCATGACCTTGATTATTTCCTTTGCTGTGAACAAGCTTTTTAGTTTGATACCATCCCATTTACTGATTCTTGATTTTACTTCTTGTGCTTTAGGAGTCTTGTTGAGGAATTCAGTTCCTAAGCTGACATGATGGAGAATTGGACCTGCTTTTTATTCTAGTAAGCATAAGGTCTCTGGTATAATGCCTAAGTCCTGGATCCACTTTGAGTTGAGTTTTGTTCAGGGTGAGAGTGGTTTAATTTCATTTAATTACTTATGGATTCCCAGTTTTCCCAGCACCATTTGTTCAAGAGGCTATCTTTTCCCCAATGTATGTTTATGGTGCCATTGTCTAGTATGGGCAACTATTTATGTAGGTTGGTTTTTGGTCTTCTATTCTATACCATTCATTAGTTTTCATGTTTGTTTTGGTGATAATACCAAGCAGTTTTTGTTAGTATAGCTCTGTCATATAATTTAAGGTCTGGTATTGTGATGCCTCCTGCTTCAATTTTGTCACTAAAGATTGTTTTGTTCATTCTGGGACTTTTGTTTTTTTTTGCAAATGAATTTCATGACTGCTTTTTTCTATTTCTATGAAAGACCTCACTGGAATTCTAATAGGAATCACACTAAATCTGTATAGCACTTTTGGTAGTATGGGGATTTCCTCACATCAGTATAAACATCCTTGTCTCTAGTAACAAATTTCTCTTTAAATCAATATTGCATGATATTACTGTAACCACTCCAGCTCTGTTACCATTTCAACAATACATTTTTTTTCATCCTTCCACTTTAAACTATTTGAGTCTTTGAATCTAAAATTTAACTTTTTTATGTCTGGGATCCTGCTCTTTGTCTTTCATGTTTTTTTTTCCCATAATTCTTCTATTAGTGCCTCATTTTGTGTTAAATAGGTATGATTTTATGTTATTCATTTCTTTTACCACTTTCTTTTAAAGTATTAGTGGTGTTTCTGGGGATTATTCCTACCATCAATTTATAAAACGTTCCATTCAATAGCAACTTCAAGAACATTTAAAACCTTACTCTTATGTAGCTCTCTTTCTAACCTCCATTATGTTGTTATTTCCACAAATTGCCTTTATAATTGTGTATACATCAGCTCAGATTTTGTTTATTACATGTGCATCATTATTTGAATCAATAGGACAAAAACATTAAAAAATAACAGAATATGCTTTTAAAATAATTATTATGTTGTTACTATGTAATTACTATGTTATTTTTGTGAATTTGGTTTTTCTAATGTCTTTATGGACTCCCTTTTGTATTTTTTTGTAACATAGTTCTGCTGCTGACCAACTGTCATTTTTGTCTCATAATGTCTTAATCTTTTATATTTTTTGAAGAATAGTTTGAACACATTGGTTATTTGACAGTTTATTTTCATTTAGCATTTAAATATGTTACTTTATTGCCTTCTTATCTCCCTAGCTTCTAGTGATACATCAGCTGTTAATCATATTGATGATTCCTTATACATTATGAGCCACATCTCTCATTTCTGCTTTCAGAATGTTCTCATAGTCTCTGGCTTTTAACAGTTTATGATCTATCTAGGTGTGGCTGTCTTTGAATTTATTCTACTTGGAGATAGTTGAGCTGATTAGATTTGTATATTAATATTTTTCATAAATTTATGGAGTTTTCAGACATTAACTTTTAAAATATCATTTCTATGTAACCTCTTCTTCTGGAACTATCATTATGTATATGGTGGTATGCTTGTGGTGTGTCACATATCTCTAGGGTTCCACTCTTTTTCTTTCTTTCTTTTTTTTTTTTTTTACCTCAGTTTGGACAATCTTAACTAATCTATCTTCAAGTCTACAGATTCTTCTATCTAGTCAATAGTCTTTTGAGATATTCCAATAATTTATTTTTTCATTTTTGTACTCTCCATTTCTAGAATTTCTTCTTCATTTTTATAATTATCTATTATTGATATTTTCAATTTGGTAAGATATTTTCTTCAAACTTTCCTTTAGTTTTACATGCTTGCTTGGTTTCCTTTAGTTCTTTGAACACGTTCAAGATATCTACTTAAAATTTACTGTAAATCAAAAACCCAGTTTGATTGGCTTTGTTTTGCTTAAGTATCCTTTTCTGTCTCTTTCCATGTTTAATTTTTGTTGTTGTTAATAACTGGACATAATTTGAAAAATCAGGAAATTATTATTGATGGCAATTCCTTTTCTGTCCATGGTTCATTGTTTTTATTGAAACTATTTGTTGGATGAATGACTTTCCTGGATTAAGTATATAAAATCTGTGTTCTTTGTTACATGTAATCTCCCCAAATCTATGCTTGTTTAGGGTAGTGAGCACAAATATCTTGAAATACCTTGAGTGGACAGAATTGCTTAAACACCTTTGATCAATACTCCTCTTATGGCTCACGACTCTGCTTATCCTTCACTTCCTGCTTGCTCAAAACCTCAATTTCAGCAATATTTAGTGTTTAGGGACTACTCAGGCTTTTCTGGGTCATGTGATCTGTCCTTCCTTCATTCACATGCGTTATGTCAGAGCCCTTATGCATATTTTATTTCTAAAATTTCCTTTCAATATTTTTTAACTACCATCTTTTTTTTGTTCTGTCTGGTGTTGCAACTTTAGAGAGCTGCTAGTTTTGTTGTTGTTGCTGTTGTTGATTTGTTTTGTTTGTTTTTAACAAATGTTTTAGGGATGCATCTTCTTTCACTGATTAGTTCCAAGTGACAACAAATACATTAAAAACCTTGTTATTGGAACTCTTCCAGGGAACACTCAGAGAAGTTGTGCAGTACACTAAAGATTAGTTTCCTGGGAGATTTTCATTCTGTGCTTTCCCATGCTGGTGGCTAACCACAGGTTTTCACAGACACTGTGATTCCAAGGCCATTGCCATTCAGTGCTACTCTGGAACTTGGAAGAGGGAGATGGGAATGGAACAGGTTAAAACACTACCAAGATCAATGCTCTTACTGAGATTCAGATATTTTTCTTTCATAAATCCTCATATAATTACAGCAATTACTTAGTTAATTTTCAGATTTTTAGGAAAGTTAATTTTGACCATTTTTGTTAGTATCCTCATTAAATTGTGCAGAAAGAGATTTATACATCTTTTTTTCCACCATTCCAGAAGTGCTTTTCTGTCCCATTAGAATTTGAACAAAAAGTATCATGTGGGTTCCTTTGATCTCTACTTGGGAAGAGATGAGGAAAATGGAGTGAGAATGCCCTGCCCATAGGGAGTGCTATCTCTTTTGAGGCATAGAAAACCTTCTGCCAGCCTCTATGTGGTCCTCAGCAGGCTGCACAGGGCTTCACAATAAGCCTTGATTTTAATGTGTTCTTTATCCTAGTAGACAAGCCCGTAGGCAGAATTTGAAAGACAGGAGATGAACCAAAGTGAAAAATAACCCCACTCTACGCAGCCTGCTCAGAGGATGAAAGCATCTGTGCAGGTAATACTTTGTATAAGGAAATAATGTTTCTTTATTAAAATTACCTGTCTCTGAAAATTAATCCTTATTTTTATTAAGTAGGAATAGGTATGCATATACTCAAATGTACAGGGAAGTTGTAGTGTTTTTTTTTTTGTCTATAACTGTTCTGATATTTATAATACAATTTATAATTATGTGTAGTGAGGAAATAAATGAAACAACTATCCTTGAGCAATTTGCTTTAAAATTTGTTAGGATGCAATAATTCAGTCTACATAGGTTTGCTATTTACTTGATAGTCCACATTCATCTCTGTCCCTTTAGCCACTGTCAAATGGTTTATCCGCATGGGGAAGGAGTTTGAGTAACACAGTGACAGTTAATGAAACGAGATTCCCTTGCCTCCCTCTCTTGTAAGTCAGGCATCTATTTTAATAAGCACTTATTTCAGAACCTCTAATCTATATCTCTGTGGTAAAATTATCAAATACCTGACCACAGTATGCTCCATGGCAGACAGGCTGATTCTCAATGCAATGTTCGTGTAATAGCATGGTTAAATCTAATAGATACAAAGGAGAATCTGTCTATCTGACCATGCTGTTCCACCTGATCAGTAAGTTGACCCTCTTCCTAGGGTGATTTGGTGTAATTTTCTTGCGTAATTTTGCAGAGAACATTCTACTATAGCTTCTAAAAGTATGTATGCCAAGAATCTCTGTGTCCTCTATTTCTATCATTTTATTCAAATACATTCCTCCCTCTTCCATAAGCCCATGATAAACAGGGCCTAAAAAAAAAAAAAATTAGAAAGAATGGCGTGTGGCATGATGCTCCATGGTAGAGTGATTGCCTGATACACCAGGGTCATGGCTCAATATATGGCACAGCAAAAAAGGAAGAAAAAGAAGGAAAGGAAAAAAGAAAAAAAAGAAAAGAAAGAGGAAATATATATTTTTTAAAAATGGCTGGCTTTTAATATTATAACCTTAAAGTGTAATATCATTTTAAATAATACAAGTACTTTTTCCTCTCTGTAGTCCTACTCCCACAATCCTGGTTTCATCTTTTCACCTAGAAGCTGGATATTTAAGCCTAATGGGGGACAAAATTAGACATTCCAAAAAGAGAAAAAAAGAAAGAAAGAAAGAAAAAACAGCAGACAGCATATTATCCTTCCTTTTCTCTTTTCTCTTTTTTAAAAAAATCATTACATACATCTGTAATATGATCCAGAAAGTCAAAAAGAAGACTTTTGATGCCAACATACTTCATTATTTAAATGACATCTACTGAAAATTTATCAAAAAGCAGAAACCAACAGTTTCCAGCCATTGGTTTCAAATTTAAAATTTCAAAATTAAACTTGTGAATTTGTACTGGTAATTCAATACTTTGTACGTCAGTTAAAATATGATTTACTTCTCACAAGCTCTCCATTTACACAGTTTTCATGAATGCCTTGTTGTATATTATACACAAAGGACTAAGCTCTACAAATGAATATCCAAACTGCCTGAACTCAAGTACACACCTGTCAACTCTAGCATTCAGTCCTGTGACCAGATATCACTTTACATTGTCACTTAACTCTCTGTTATAGGCTTATCTAGCTTTCCTAATAAGATTTTGAAATTTTTGAGAACTAAAGACAAATCTCTTAATTCTTTATATGTTCAATGATACACATGATTAGGTTATGAATAATTCTATGGGGCAGAAAATGTATACTGAATAATCTAAAAATCATGAAAAAACTATAATTTCTACAAAGATACCATTTTAGAGTCATATACTTCTTGATTTTCTGTTTCTGGTGCTTTGGGAAAAATATAAATGTATGTATTTATTTTTTTTTAAAAGAAAACCATTTTTTTCAGTTGTTGATAAACCTTTACTTTATTTATTCATTTATATGCAGTGCTGAGAATCAAACCCAGTGCTTTACATGTGCAAAGCACCACTGAGCTACAACTCCAGCCCCCAAGAGGCATATTTTTTAAAATGAAGTATTCCATGTAATAAATTGAGAAACCTCAATCTGAGTCACTATAGACTGTGATCATCCTTTGGGCAAGAAGTAAAGAATTTACTGTGCTGAGACACCAGTGAAATAAACTCTCCACTGTAGCTGAAATTTTTCACAGATATATACTGTTTGGTACAATCTTCCTCCTGTCTACATTTGGGATTCAAGAGTATGTATGTGTGAATATATATGTATGTGTATTTACTTTAAGCTTACCATTCAAAAGGCCACTTTGAAAAAAATACTTGTTGTGAATTCCTGATACCTAGAGAGACTTCTGCACTTCATAATCCCAAGGAATACTTATTATATTCCACCCCAAATATATTGAACCAGAATCAAACTGAGTACTAGAAAATCCAGTTTGCTTTTAGAAACCAAACAATTCTTCATAGTGCTTTCTGGATGAAAAGAAATTTTTAGGCTAGTAATTATAACTGTGTGCTTTTTATTTGTTTGTTTTTTGTTCTTGTTTTTGGACATCTATGGTGCTGCTCTGAATTAAGCAAATTTTAAAAGAATATAAAGCATCAATCCAGTGTTGCCCATAATATAGGCAGTCTACCAGTTCAGATCAACTCTTATTGAAGTTTGACAAAATTAGGAGAGCCTTAACTCTACTTGTCATTGTTTATCTCTATCTTACTGTCTCTTTAAATATGTTAATATTTAACCATCTTGATTTTCTTAGGGTGTTTTAACAAACAGAAAATTTTTCCTTTATATTTTTTCCTGGTTTCTATAGTTCATTAAAGAAAAATGGTCTGAATGACAGTAACAAAGAATTTTACGGGGCCTCTTAGATAGCAGTAAGGCAGATATTTCTAAGTTCAATTTGGAAGCCAAATAAGCTTCTTGAGAATTCCAAATAATGCACTCTTCCTTGGAATTAACTTCTAGAATATTCAGTGGGACTTTTCCCATTTTCTCAACCTGTTTCACTCATGCTAGGTGAGTTACTACCCCAGTGAAAAAAACTTGACTGTGTTGGCAGAATACCTCAGTCCTGACCTCAGGTCATGTTACAGAAAATTCTACTTAATCCTTCAAATTCTCAACAAAGAATATGTATTTCAAGAATGAATCTAAATAAATTTGGGCAAACAGAAAAAAAAAACAATTGATATTTATGAGCTGTAAAACTAAATTAATCAGATACAGGATCCATAGGAAAAGAACAGACAATGATGAAATATCATTAAAAAATTGTTCCAGGGAACTAGAAACTCCATTCGCAGATTGCATAACAAGACTGTTTGAGGAAATGGAGAAAAACTGTACGAAGGTGACACTGTTAAATAGAATCAATCAGCCCTTTCAATAACTTCCTGACCCAGAACACACTAAATAAGAGTCTCCAATCAATCACTTATGCCTGCCTGTGGGTTGCCATGCTGTCTCTGTTCTACTGAGAAGTCCTAAGTCATCACAGAAGAGGCTGAACCTGGTATCAACACTTGAAGTACTTAACATCAATAATGAGATTTTTCAATTTTCTTTTCAATTTCATATTTTTCCACATTATGCCCCTGAATAATTGAAAAACAGTTTTATAAATTACAAATCCATCAAGAGCTTTGTAGGGTTTTGAACAACCAATAAAAAAATAAAAATAAAAAAAAAAATAAATTACAAATCCACATGAAACCCCTGTGTACAATAATCATGTAATTATCCAAACCTTTCTTCTGTTTTTATCATACAGGTGGAGCAACTAACATTTCCAATGCATGCTCTGCTCTCTGGTACACTCTGAAGGGAAGTTTGAGCCATACCACTTGTTCATAGAATCTAACAGATATTCAGAACTTGTATCCAAATTAATGAAGCATAGGAAGGGAATCAGAGATTCTTTCTTAAGCCAGTTGAACACTCTTAATTTCAATCATATTGAAATTCTTGGTCTATTTATAAGGGGAAATTTTGTGCTATTTACAACATGTCAATCTATCTCCTATTGCATCTATCCATTGTATAGAATTCTTTTCACAGAGCCTATGATCATACCACTGTCTTCATTCCTGGCTACCTAGAAATTCCAGTGACTTTAACAGACTGCCTCATATCTCCCAGCCTTCCACTAAGGCTTCTCAAGACAGGTTATTTCTTAGGAGCCTCCATACTTTATACACACTGACGCATGGTATTGCCATAAAAAACAGGTTACTATGTGACCATAGCCTTTGCTTATTTATGAGAAATTTTGCCCAGTATGAAGTCCAAAACTCCTAGTTTATTTACTAGATGAACCCACAACTCCTGGAATCCTAAGTACCATTGGGAATTGCTGACTGACTGGAGTCTTGATCTTGTGATTCATTGTTAGCCTCCGTTCCCAAGAAGTTGAACTCAACTTCAGGGCATGTACAGTCGGTCCTCAAAACTTATATTGAATGAGAATCACCATTGGTATGCTAAATTCTAATATGAGTCTTCAGGAAGAATGGATAATAATGCTTATATCTCAAGTGGTATACAGAGTTTGTAACTGGGCTATGCCTGGCTCTGGATATGAAATTGAACCTAATTCTTCTGTCCAGTTGAGGCTCTGTGCCCTTTGACCATGATGTCTGCTTTAGTTCGTTAATTCTTCATTAAGCCACCTTTACTGGACTCCAGTGCCTCTCTGCTCTGACTCATCTACAAATTAGGCAGGAACTTCCATTATCTACCTGGAGACTGGCATGTTCTTTCTCCATGTCCCCAGTCTTGTGTCTTGGTAATTGATCCTCAGTGCCATTCAAGTTTTCAATTATTTCAATATTTATTTTGTACTGGTAAAAGAAGGACAAAGAAAATACCCTCTTCACCTGGGTCACTGTCTCCTTTCAGATAATATATAAATCAATATAGGGAGCAGTTTGTAAAACATATATCCCATTATTTTGTTCTTAATATTTGCTCACAGTATTATTTAGCTCATTAAATAATAAGTTGGTTCATTTATTTAATGTATTTGTTTTCTTTAAGGTTTAAATATATGGAGACAACTCAAAATGCTCTTTCTATAGTCACAATTCTGATATTGTTCTTACCCTTCTTTTGCCTTATGTTGATTATTGTATTTGATTCTAATATTCTATAACCAAAGGGTATTTTTGTATTTGGGATATTGGGTGGTTGTAGTTAACCAGCTTCTTCAGCAGAAACTTTTCCTTTTTGGTTTGATTGGCATCAAAGATACATCTCAGTCACCATTAGATGTTCAGGCTGTACTCCTGTAGCACTTTCAGGAAAGGGAGAGCAAGATAAGGCCAGACACAGTCAGGGGTCACATGAGTACTTGATTCATTCTTAAAAGTTTAGGGGATGTTTCTCTTTTATTATACTTGAATTCAATTCAGATCAGCCACTAAGTACTTCTTTCAAGAAGAGAGTTTAAGCTATTCATATATTCATAAGACTTTGTTGTTGTTGTTGTTACTGAAGAACTAACTCAGGTATGCTTTGCCACTGAGCTACAGCCCTAGGCCCCCTCCTTTTTTCCTTCCTTCAGACAGTCTCACTAAGTTGCTTAAGGCCTCATTAAATTGCAGAGGTTAGCCTTGAACATATGATCCTCATGTCTTATCCTCCTAAGCTACTGAGATTAGAGGTTCCCAGCTATATAAGATATTTTAAATATTTTTATTGGTGCATTGGTGAAATTCATTGTTATGTATTAGAACATACACATGACATAACAATGTAATTTTGCCAATATAATGAGCTTTTTAAGGTGCATTGATGTTGCATCTATGGTAAAATGACCTTGTCTCCAGAGCAATCATAGGTTTCCTTGTCATAGATTAATGTAATCCCCTATCCAATTTACATTATATTGCCAAATTACACATAGTGTTTGCCCTATGAGATATCTCAGTGGACCTCTGGCCATCTTGTTATGCCTCTTATAGTATACTACAGGCACTTATTCTGATTCTTACTACCTTAAGTTTAACACCTTCAAAACTTGAATAAACTTTAAAAAATTCTATGTTTTCTTTTGGTAAAATTGAGCTGTAATTTGTTCAACTGTAATTATTCTTTAATGTAGTTCATAAGACTGTTCTTTGTCATAATTGAGAAGGATGCTTCTTTGTGATTTCCCACTGATTTTGCTATTTTTAGCACTGCCAACTCTACCATCATGAGAACATTAATTAAATGTGGCTGGTGACAAGAGGCTTTGTGGGGATTCTTTAAAATTCATATGTAGCTCGCAGCTGAGAACACATTAGAATCATCTAAGCAAAGCAAAATTTTCTGGACCCCACCCCCACACCTCTGATTTAGTCAGCTGGGCTTGCTCCCAAAAGTTGTACAGAATGAGTATCCCTTATCCAAAATGGTCAGGGCCAGAAATGCTTCAGATTTTGGAGATATTTTTATTTAAGATGATTGGCATAGACTTTACCAGTTGAATATACTTAATCCCCAAATCCAAGATACAAAACTTTTTGAGCATTGACAAAATGACAAAATTTCATGTTAGAAATGTTTAATCTGTATTTTAAAATGTTACCAACAGATTTAACTGAGAGGCAGGATCAATAGAATGCAGTCTCATTAGGCTCTAAGTATTTATTTCAATAGACAATTAATCAACATCCTAAAGAGTGCAGGTGAGATTTAGAACAGTGCTATTGCTACCTCCATAGTTCTCAGAATGGCAGTATATCAGAATTACCCTGGGAACGCTAATATCTCTGGATTCCTAGATGAATCAAATCAGAATTTCTAGGATTGGAGCTCAGGCATTAGAAGTGAAACTCCATAAGAGTTTCCAATTTATCCCTGGCATTGAGAGACACCACTGTCTTGCACAGGTGCTAAATTAATTTGCTACATTTTCACTTAGGGATGAAGTGTGTGTGGGGGGGTTATTTGTTTTTTGGGGGGGTTTGTTTTTGTTTTTTTTCCCCACAGGTAAGTGAAAATCAGCAGATTTGAAAGTAAAAGGGCAAGAGAGAGTTTTTCTTATCAATTTACAGTACGTGATTTCCCAATCTGAAAAATAGATGCATGTAGATTTTTTATATGCTTTTTTAAACCACTAAGTCCATCAATTCCCCTGCCCAAACATGCAAATTGAGAAATGTTATCTAAATTGATGGTCTATTCAATTGTGTATTCTGATCTTTCCATCCTCAATGGTATCTCTTATAATTGCCTCTAAATTTCTATGTCCATATTTGATAAATTATTGAAAATCACAGCTAATATGTTGTTGGTCCTGTGAGGGAGGATAAATAAAAAGGCTAGGTTCTGCTTTGAAAATCCAGTTTTAAAGAAATTGAGGAAACTAATACTGGCCTAAAACATAATTTGCTGAAAGTCTTATACAAAGTAAAAAATATAACAACACACATTATTTCTAATTTAATATATCCTTTTACAAAAACATTATTAAATTAAGCACTTGCTATTTACTAGTCAACTAGAGAGGTAATATGAATTTCTTAATGATATTAAATCAATAAATATATGTTGAATAATGCTCAACTATATGGAAGTAGAATATACGTAAGATTCATGAAGACATAGCTCTACTTTGTTAGCATTCAAACTAATGGATTAGACAGCATAGGTTCACCAATGACGTTAGATGTTAGTATTTATGAGGTTGCCTCTATTTCATTTGTTTTTGATATTATTCTATTGGAAATTGGAATATAACACAATTATCATAGAATCAGTAATTGTAATGGCTATTTTTTTCAGCCTTCTTCTGAGTTTTGTATATCCATTTATAAACATCTATGACAGGTGATAATGTCTTGAACACCTTGAATGAAGGGACTCTCACTTCTTTGCTGGTAAGTTCCACTCATTTCTTTGCTGGAAGTTTTAGTCAATGAATTCTCCCCCAAAGGAAGCCCCAAATAAATAGTTATTCTTTCTTCTATGTGGTATTTCAATTCTAACTTCTTAGATAATAATGGTTCAGGGAGTATTTGCCTCGATACTTGATACTTTACTAAATATTAGAAAATACTCTTTTCCTCCATATAAATTTTATTATCTAGTCATATATTTACTTAATGCATTTTCAACCTTGGCATATATTTTTAGGTCTGATCATCAGTTGCTGGAAACCCAGTTACACCCTGTCACCTTTGATCTAGTTAAATCTTTATATCTCTGGGGAGTGTGATATACCATTTTACTTCCTTATTCCACAAACTCAAAAACCAGCACATCCCATGATTTCTGATCCCAAAGTAAATTCTAGTGGTGACCACGAGAGTCACATAAATAAGATGGTTCCCCTTTGTACATGTATTGTTAACCAACCCCCAAGTTTGAGGGGAAGCCTGAGGAATAACACCCATGAGCCCCTCTCTCACTTCTTATCACACCCAAACTTCCTCTTGACCCCCATCTACAACCCTTTTTTTCTCTGAGATCTGTAAGTAATACATTTCATCAGTTTAATTTATTTTGGTTTTATCTCCTCATTGTGTGTTACCTGAATGATACACCTATACCTAGCTTTCTTCCAGATCAGGATCCTCCTAGAGAGTGGCTATCTTGACTTGTGGCCACTGTTGATAGATCCCTCAACATCAAATAAGAGGAAAATCACATTGTATCTAGTTCAGATTTACATATAATATATGTAAGGAAGATCTCATATATGATGAAATTCTGGACAGGAAAACAAACAATTGGTAGACCAAGAAGCAAGGTCATATTATGATATTCCATGTGAATGGATCCCTGTAAAGTTGGGCAATATAGAAATGCTGCTAAGAGAATCAAAATATTCACTAATATGGGGGGACACCTGATATCTAGAACAGCAAACATGATATTTTATCTGGGAAATATCAAATTGCATATTCAACTTTTTGTAGAAGTCGTAGTCATTTATTTCATCATGTAAAAGTCATTTACATGTGATGTAAATTGTTCCAATAATTTCTTGCTGATTAATTTAACATATTTTATATCTGATGATGACAAAATAAAATTGAATCAGTGCATTATCTGATTATTACAAATAAACTATAAAGTAGCACCTAGATACTTAATAAATTCATACTAAATTTGTTTCATCCATGTGTTATTTTTATTATTTTATACAACCAAATGTGTAGAGTGCATATTACTGAGGGAAAACTTACAAAGCAGAGAAGTACAAGAGCAATCACAGATTCCCAAACACATTATTCCTCAACCTAAGCCCACTAGGTATAGGTGTTATATATGCATAATGGTCAAAGGTATAGTAGGGCAGGCTCTGCTCTGGCCAGCAGCTGTATTTGCAAGTGAAGAAACTTCCAGGGAGATAGTGAGTTCTGTACCTTTACTGTACAAAACATTTATGGTGTCTAAGTAACAGTTTCTGTAAGTAACAGGACCTATGCCAAATGATCTATGCACCCAGAAGCTCTGGAAGGGAGTACATTCAGAAGCCATGGAAATATCCTTAATTTCAGAAATGTGGACACTAACCAATGGCCTTGTCTCAGACTTACTCAGTTGCATTCCTTAATTGGTGATAATATGGGGGAAGGTAAGTAGCATCCAGGACAATCCTATTGCCTCTCATCATAGCACTTAAAACAAAAATGACCCCTCCATATCTCAATTTTATTATTAAATAAAAATAAAACAGCAATTGAAAGATCTTTTGTTTTGTTTTTTAATTGAACACCTTAAATTAGTTACAAGTGATAGAAACTTTCTAACTGGCTAGACCACTCCAGGTTTGATAGGCTCACATAGCTTAAAATCTAGAGACAGGACTAGATTCATATGTTTCTTACTTCATTATTCAGATGCCTCCAAGACCCCAATTTCCCTCTTTCTACCTCTTGCTCCATTACATTGGCTTCATCTTCAAGATCTACATTGCAGACCTATGCTGATTCATATCCTACTTTGTAATCACAACATTTTTGCCAGATGGGGGAAGATCTCTCCACAGCAGTTGAATAGAACCACAGGCTGGACTTGCATCTTGTGCCTAACCCTGAATCATTTGCCATAGTCCAGAGGATCCCAAACTCTCCGTTCACAGAAACTTGAGTTTTAATAGTTCTTTCCTGGTTCTCTAGGGCAAAGAAAACACTTAACAGTTGCATGTTTAGGTCCAAATAATTTAATGAGCATTTATGGCTCAAATACAGAGTAAGTGTTCAAAAATGATACACATAAATTAAAAGAAAAGCTATTTTTATTTTTTAAGTAACCACAATAACTAAGAGGATGCATGGGACATTGTACAATTTCTCGAATGTTGAAATCAGATTGAACAAATTTGCTCTTATTTCTAGTTTCATATTCATTTTTTGTCTCTTACTTGTTATTTCTATCATGGTAATCACTGCCAAACTGAAAACAACCTTCACAAGTAGAAGATGTCATTTGAAAAATTACACAATCTGACATCATCTGTGGTGTTCTACAAAAGTTAAGTATCGCCATGGTTTTCTTGATAATTGACAGTATCTTATGGTTTCCAGTTTGAGAGCCATGGGTGTTATCAGGATAATAAAAGTTGCTTCTTGAGCTTAGCTGGTTATAACTCAACCCCTGACCTTAGGGTGAGGCTGACCACTGGGGATAGGTGCTTTTCCAAGTAGCATTCCAGGAGTTTTTTAATTAAAAAAAAAAAAAAAAAAAAAAGAAGAAGAAGAAGAAAATTTAAAAAGTTGGGAGTGTTTGCTGAGAAATAAGATGCCCATTATATCCAGTTTGCTTCTCTTTATTATTGAAATATAACCATTTATTCACTTCTGAATAAAGAATCTCTCAAAGTTTCTATAATTGTAACAGTTACATTTAAAATCTCTATTTTTCATGCATTAAAGCCTGTTAGGTTCATGTTTCGATTACCCTCTGTGAGTAGGAAGTGCTGATCACATAATAAATGATGTTTAATAAATGATTATTGAGAAGAATTACTGAAAGTGAAAACACAGAAAGCAAACTAAGAAATATTTTTATCCTAAATAATATGTTCCATATTTTCTTGACATAGCTTTGTTTTAAGCTTACCATACAGTTATAATAGTTTTATTTTCTTTTGTTCTTCTCCTAACTGCTTCTTGGTAATATTTTAATTAAAAAAGAGAACATTATGGAGAAATAACCTTTTTTTTTCTGTTGAACAGAAAGTACATTCAAGATGATAAAAACAGATAACAGAAACTCTTTAAAACAAGCTTTCTTCAGAAAAAAAAAGAACACTGCATTCCTAAATGTAATTTATTTTCAGGAAAGAGGGGAGACATTTTCTAAGCTAATAAAGAAAATTAACTTTTCTGTCCTTGGCAAGGGTTTCAATGCAGCTACATGGCATAGTACAAACCAGAACCAAAATGGGAATCAGAGGATGCAGCGATGAATGAGCTAGGAGCCCTGGGAGAACACAATGTCACTTTCTTGCTGATAATTGCTGAGTTTGACTTGGAAGGCATAGCTTTAGATACAAAATGGGAAATGAAGACTGATTCTATATCACAGCATCCTTCCACTGAGAGATGGACAGGAGCAAATTATGAATCAACATAACCCTGGTCCCATCTCTGAATTATTGAGTGTGAAGCTAAAACCTTGGAGAGGCTTAAACAATCTATCAGCTGCTAAGCTTTCCTTAGAAAATTAGCTCGTGATATGTAATGGTCTTTCTTATACATTTTAATTCCTTTTAACAGTTTAAATAGAATTTGAGTAATAGCTTCTTAATGTTCACTACAGAAGGTAACTAAATCTTTAATGGACTCCTGCTGCAGCCTGCTTAATATTGTAATTTAATTGAGGCCTATGTAAAAGAAGTTTTCTCTCTTTTTTAATATTTATGATTGCAGATTTGTTGAGGATCCATGTTTTACTGAAACTGTTTTGCATAAACACAACTAATATTTACATCTGATTAAAATGGGAATTGTTACAATAGAAGTAAACTTACAATTTTTGTTCTGTTAAAACTCTTAGTTTTAAAAAGTATTAGATTTTAACTGAAAAGAAATGTTTGTCTAAATGCTTAAATTTTCATTCATTTATTTCATGTACCTGTCTCATGTTTCCAGCTCTGGCACTGTGAAACTACCTTTTGCCTATGCCTAATGTATAATGCGTTTCTCTGTTTAATCAGATCCAGGTTTCAGAATCTTTATTATATTAGGTTATGAATCACAAAAACAATTGGAAAACTTCTCTTTACTAGGGGTTTAAATTTTCTTAGGTGGCAAAACATTAAACTGAAGTTTTGATGGTAGAAACTTTCACACCAATCCATAGTTGGGAGAAAAGACAGGAATCTCTCTGGAGTCCCATTTGCAAGGGAAAAGAAAAGGCTCTGGTAGGGCTGCCTGGTGCCCTAAGAATCTTATCATTAAGGAATCTAGTCCAGCAAAGTTGATCTGATTATGCACAGGCAGCATGTGGTTTAGTAGTATATTGGGCTGCCTGGTGCCCTAAGAATCATATCATTGAGGAATCTAGTCCAGCAAAGTTGATCTGATTTTGCACAGGCAGCATGTGGTTTAGTAGTATATTCACCTAGTTTAAATCTAGAGAAGTGTTAGAACCACAAGAATCAGCATGGAGACTGTGGCCTGAAACCCTATCTCTTCTGCCCATTGCTTCCTGTCTCAGCTGTCTTCCTATCTGACACCTGTTTTCCACTTATTGAATCTTTCTCACTCTTCTCAAAGTTTCCTTTCTTCTCTCTGCACTTTTTGCATGTCATATTTGATTTTTGAGTCAAGCGACAATAGTGAAAGTCTTTGTTTTCCATTTTGTTTCAAATTTTGACTCTCATCTTTGGGAATATAAATTTAGTCTCCCTAAGCTTCCAAGTACCTTTTTCTCCTTTTTACTTTTTAATTTTCTTTCTTCCTTTTTTTTTTTTTTTTTTTTTTTTTTGTTTGAGAGGTGCTTCATAGGGATGTTATGAGGCTTTGCTGAGAGAATTTACAGAGTAAGCATATAAACTTGACCTACTGTAGTGTATGAGTACAGAGTGTTGTGTTGTTGCTGATAGTTTTATTTCTCCATGAATAACAAACCCTTGTATAGGTAGAAACATGAAGATACTTGGCAGTATGCAGATGGCATCTTTAGTTGATACCAATTCTGTATTCCTTATACAATATATTCATTGCATGGAGCTCCAGTATTGTTTAAAAAGATATTTTAGGAGTTTTGTAAAAAGAATATAATTGGAAAACAGCATGATACTTATACCATTACAAATAGTTTAGGAAACATGAAAAAAAAAAGATAGACCTTATCACTGAGACCATCCATTTTGGTTTCCTTTATTCATTTCCACCAAAATGTTATTATCCATGTTTTTTCTTGATTTCCCTTTTGGTGAAGACAGTGTTTTTATCCACAATATTTATGGGAATTTAGGGATACAAAACATTGCTGGACTCTGCTCTGTGCATTTGAAAAGAGCATAACAGGGAAAGAAGAAAGCTTTATACCAATGGCCCAATCTTAATCATTTGTCAGGGATCTTGAAAAGGAGCTAGCGTGGCCAGGAGGTCTCTTGATCTGTGGAACTTCCTGGAGCATCAACAGATGACAAAGGACAAATTACATTTTAAAAATCCGTCACTGAATTATATTAGAGTCAAAACCTTTATAGCTGGGCAGTTTATTAGATACCATTTGGTGGTTCAGTGCTCTAACTTGCAGTATAGAAATTAGGTCTCTGAGAAGTAACTAATACATCTCTCAATACCAATATTAGGTATCAGCTCTTTTGTCTTGCCCTACAGGTTCTTTTTGTTACATATTAACATACTCATAATTCATTTTAAAACCCCAAATTAATTGAACTGTCTATGTTTTTGTTTTCTGAAAACTAGACTTATTTGGTGAGAAACTATGTTCACACGAGTTATTATTTCAGGGAGTATAAAGGGAGTATCTAGGATGAGACAGAAATGGAATGAGGTCTTAAATTAACTTTGTTTTCAATTTCATGCCTCTTTGCTCTCCTTGGTTACCACCATTTGTGAGAAAAGTAATCACAAGGGGAGGAAAAAGAAAGAGCAAAAGCCTGAATAACATTATTACTGAATATGGCAACATTAGTAAATAATGCTGGAAAGCACATTCCCAGGTAATTTTGAGAAATGTATCCTTCATGTTTATTTATTTAAAGATCCATATTTATTTGGGTACAGAATTTTTTCTAATAAGTAACAGCCAATGGTCCAGGAAATACATTGTTAAATGGCAGGACTGTACCATTATGTTTTTTAACAGGAGTATTAAAATCTTTATTATAAAATTTAATATCTTGGGAAAATTAGCTACTTGTCACATACATTAAAATATTTGAAGGTCATTCATATGAAATTTAGTGATTTAGATTTTCTAAATTCTACTATCTTTGGCAAGAGCAGTGGAAAATGCAAGCCCTTTGAGATATATACCTCACAGTCTTAAACTTCATTTTCATTAGATTGACTACTCCCTATACTAAAGAGTGGCATGGAACATTAGCCATGGTGGAAATTTATTCCAGTTTGCAATGTCTTTTTCTTTCACAAATTGTCTTAGGGGCTCTAATTTTTCCAGGGCACCCAAGGAGTAAATAATAATTCTTTCTCCTTCACCTTTCACTACCCATGGGAAGTATAATTTTTAGGATTTCACTTTCTATGATAAAGATAGACACTTTTGAAGCAAAAGAAGAAAACGGCAAATTATTAAAAGAATCAAGACAATTCAGATAAAGTACAAGATACAACACAGATGCATATAAACAAACACCATAAAGTGAATGTGACTTTCTTAATACTACATTTTGTTTTGATTAAAGTTCTATTCCCATTCTATTTTAGATCTGAGAGATTTTTGAATTTTAAGATAACATTGAAACCGCATGTATTATTGCCAATTTTTTTGTGATTATCTTTAAGAAGGTAACTTTGCTTTTCTTATTGCTATAGTTATTTTCCCATCAAAGAGCACTTTTAAGCGTCACTATATAACAAACTCTGCTTTACATGTTGACCATACATGAATAAATAATTAGAAAAAAACCCTTACTTCTTGGTTTGTTTGTGTGTGTGCATGTCAAAACTGATATGTACCTATATGTATAGATATATGCAAGTTTGTGTAGAAACATACATATAAATATAGATATGTGTATATATATATGTGCAATGTGTTTGTCTATATATCTGTATATATGTATACAATTGCACGTATATATCTATATATGCATATATACAAGTATATATACATATATGTTATATATATATAATATATATGTATATATAATGCTACATATAATGTTATATGTTTGAAACACAACTATCTCCTGCTAAGGCTTTTCATGATTCTGCTGCTTGCTCATTGAGTTTCCTCCTCTCCCCTACATGCATGCGGTGTCCCAGCAAATGACTTGAAATTCTTTAAATTAGTCATGCTCGTTTTCTTCTCTGAATATTTTGTTCCCCCTTATGTCTTTCCTTAACTGATGTCAGCTCTTTCTTAAATCTCAACTCATATCTAAGTAGTGTTCTCAGCATGGAATGGCTGCCTCGCTGACCCTTTCTTATACTTCCTATTTATAACTTAGTCTCAGCACTTTCAATGCTATACTCATGATGGCCCATTAGATCTAGAGTTTTCTGAGGCCCTGAATTGTGTCTTATTCACGTCCATTAACTGACACTTAAGGTAGTGGGTGAGGAATGTTAATTGGATTAATGAATGACTGTCTTAAATATTTAATGTATTCCAGATATAGGGATGGGTCATTCAAGAGCACATTGTTCATTTTAATTTAAATACCTTTCTTTCACATTATTTTAAAGATACAATTTTCTTCTGTGCACAGAAAAATAAGCACTTCATGCTTTTATGGAATTAGCCTCTGATTGCCCCTGATACCACCATATTTAAGATGAGAGAAGTCACATTGAAGTTTTGCTTTTAATTTGATTAGTTCTAACTATTTATTTTCTGCCATTCTAGTTTGAGGCTGAGCAGCAAAAAAATATGTTAAATGGACCAGAATTCAAGAATTTGAAGTCATCCAGCTACTGAGGCATTAAAGGTATCAAAGTGAGCATAGAGATGATCTATTCTGTTCTTACCAGGCATCTTTCTGTGAGTGTTTGTAGGTCAGACTGCAAGGTGTCTAGATCTTAGGTTTGCTATGCTGTTGTTTATGAGACTGACAATCTCCCATTCTTTCATATTTCATTTAAAGGTGTGACCTTGCAGTAGTGTTTGTTAAATTCAGTGATGATCAAGTATTTATATCTGGAACTATGGCCACACCCTTCCAGTGCTTTCACATGGAAGGAGTCATCAATCCAGGTAGTTCACATGGACACTTTATATTAATAAAGATACTAGTTGGCTGGTGGAACTGAACAGGGAGCTCAGTCCAAGAAGATGTCAGCAAGAACACACAGGCCAGAAGTTGGTGTCAATGTCACTGGACATAACCATGGACACTTGTTAGCAAGCTTCCTATGGGTCAACATGGAAATTCTAAGCTTTGATTTCTGCTTCAGGCAAATGGGGTAGTCAATGGAAAATGGTCTTCTCCTGAAATGGACTCCAACCTAATGTTGAGCACAGATCCTTATTTGCATAATTAACCCTGGTCCCAAAATTTCTCACCATTTATGGGAATGCTGATTTGTAATTTTAGGAAGCTATGGAGAATTGAGTACATTTTAAAATTTCTGATAAGCCTCTCCATCACACACAAAATTTGTGACAGTGATTATAAAGGATGATAACAAAGAAATATTGTATGACCACCATGTGTTTTGCAGTTAAGTTTCATTGACAGCACAGATTTTACCCCTGGTCTTCCATGCAGGCATATTTCCCAATATAAATCACATTTATTGAACATCTCTTGTGGGCCAGAAACTGATCTAGGCACTAAAAACACGACAATGATAGTATAACATCTTTCCTGAGCTTGCATTTTAAATTGCACATGTGGACATATATGTATATGAGTACTGAGTTTCTCCACACAAAAAGAAACAATAAAAACATAATCATAAACACTAAAAAGTAATATCATTATAACTATATTTTTTAGGAATTTTCTTCCAGTGAAGGAAAATTTTATTTTGGAATTACACATAACTAGTAGTTATGAGTTAGTTTTGCCTAAAACCGTTTTAAACCAAAAAAATGATATCACCCAGGAGGATTTGGATAAAGCCCCATTAAGAAGGAGTGTGATTCTTGAACTAAGAGATGTTTGTACTATTCAAAATTATCTGGAGATGCTATGTAATAGGTATTAAATTTCCAATGTTATTTTTTTTGAGAAACAGAAAAAGCTACTCTAGAAATTGTATGGAATCTCAAAATTGTATAAATACCTCAAAAATACTCAGAATACAAATAACTTTGGAAGAATGCTGTTTCCTGAATTAAAAACATATTAAAAACTATAGTATTTAAAAAAGGAGTGTGATATCAGTCTTTGATAGTATGCTATCCTCTTCCCTGAACAGAGCTCTCTATGAATTTTAATAATTATATACAGTATATATGCATACAATATGATAATATATGAAATTATATATTGTATCCAGTATATATTTTTATTAATAAATTACCTAAGAATTAAGGAAAAGTTTTTCACTGTATGTCTAAATCTCCCTAGTTACAAGTTTGTAATTTATAAAATAAAAGTACCTTTTATAAATAAGTAATTATAAGTTAAAAAAAAAAAGACATAAGAGTTTGAGTGTGTGTGTGTGTGTGTGTGTGTGCGCTTAAATACATTTCAAAACTCCAGGCCGACCTGGTGTACTAGCTTAAGTAAAATTCTGAGCACTACTAAGGCTCAGTTAGTTTTTGTTCCTGAGAGTAATGTCAAGAATGGAGGAAGTTGATGATCTAATATTGCTTAATGGACTATTGTACAGTGCACAATGTCATTGTAATTGCTCTGTAGTTAATTTGAGATACTCTGTATTTGTTCCATCTATGACTATGTTAATTTCCTTGCCAAACATTATCATACTTCATGTGTAAATCCTCTAAGAAATTGGACATTAGATCCTCAGCAGGAGACAGATTCCCGATAGCACTTTTGCAAATTGGCTACTGTAGGTGAATGCTCAGGGTTTCTCAGATTTCCCTTTGCTTTGTCCCACGTGTGAGAAGAACAGCAAATCTTTTCTCTCGGTGGGAAGTCCAAATGCTGTTTTCAGAAATAGATAAATTCGTGAATATGTGAATAATCCTTTGAAGTAACACTTGAAGATTCTAGGCATAGAAAGGGGAAAAAGGTTTTATTCAAATTTTGGGTGATCTGAAATTTCCAGAATATGGACTTCCCAGAGTTCTTCTGTTCCAGTAACTGATTTCTTTCGTTAGTACAATTTCTAAAGAGATGGCCTTTAAAGATCTTGTGTCTATATGTTATTATTTTCTAATTAGAATCCTGGAAGAGTTAAAGGCATCCCTAAAAATAATGCATCTCATTAATAGAGCCGTGTTCTTTCCACCATGTATAAAGCTATGCATTATGGAAATTTGAGAGTTCTTCAGCCTTTAAAAAGCTTATTCTATGTAATAATCTACATAAACCAAAATTATAAATGTCACAACATTAAGAGGTGCCATATCTTAAGAAATAACAGTTTAGCAAAATGTTCTTAAAACTCTGTCAGTTTAAAGACAGAGCACCACCATAAATCTCAAAGGTTTTTCTAAGATGTGGGTAACAAAGGATCTAAGCAGTCACTCCTGGGAGCTGACAACTCTTGAACTTTGTGTATGTTGTGGGGTTGCTAGTCCCCATGGATTGTGAGTTGAATTCTCTCAGCAGAGAAGTTGCAGTCTCTCAAAGGCAATTGCCCTCTCTCTCCTTCTTAATGTCAACTGTTAAGATCATGACTGAGAAACCCAAGACAGTATTAGTCACATGAGAAAAGATCCTTTTGGAAAAATTCATATATAGCTTTGAAATATATCAAAGAATCTTAAGGGTTAACTTTCACCATGGTTGAGAGATTCCTATCGTGTATTTTCCTCATTGTGACTGTGGATGTTATGGGTACCTCTCAGGTTGTGTCATTTTAGAAATGCTGGATGTCTTATTTGTTCTTAATATTCATTCTACAGTCTGACCTCCATTATTAGAGGTGTTCACTTGATCCTGCAGAAGAGTTTTGTCAGTGTATCATTATGTTACCTGGAATAGTAATGGTAACCTGCTATTATCCATAGAGTACAGATTAATTTGTCAGATGAGCAAAATACCACCTGGCAGGCTGAAGGAAACAGAATGCAGAGTAGATGAGACTTTGCTTAAGGAAAGTTAGAGAACTTCAAAACTTAGAGTAACTAGGCCTATTTGTCATAATGTAATCAGTGATTAATACTTAAAATACCTTTAAACTCTACCACTGCTTTATGGTTAAGATTCTCTCAATATTATCTGGGTTATCTGCACTTTCACCTTCTCCACAATAGTTCACTTTTTAACTAAATGCCAGAAACTTCTAAAAAGCTTCCCACTAAGACTGTTATCACTCTGGTTACCAAAGTGATTGACTTGATAGCGATAAGATTATACCATTGAACTGAGTCTTAAATTAGTTGTACTATTAAATTGCTTCTCTTGATACTCCATCTTAAATTGAAATCACAAGTGATTATTAGAAGTATGGTGTCAGTGAAATAAAATGACAGGATTGAAATAAGAGATGGACATAAAAGCTAATAAAGAAACTTTATGTTCTGCTTTTGTAAATACTATACCTTTCAGAGATGACAAATTGCACTCAATGATACCTCTTAAAAAAAACCACCAATCAGAAATATAAGTGATCTAAAGAAAGCACCTCATTAGAAAACAACCACCTAAAGTCCACAATGGAGAATATATTGGAAACATTACAAGTATATTTTCATTGGTCTTTACTACCAGAGGAAAGAGCTAGTAGGTTAGCCGTAATGTCATATTAGTTTTCATTACAGAAGAATTTCCATATGGAAATTAGAGTGCAACAAGCAAAGTAACTTAGAATAAATGAAACAGTTTTTGAGAGATGAGACATTCATTAGCATATATAATTTCTCAGACCCTGGTTCAATAATCAATCTGAGAGCCTTATGGTACAAATGCTTCTTTAAAAAAAAAAAAAAAAAAAAAAAAAGTTACAGATCAGCAAGGAACCAGAGATGGAAGAAAACTGATTACATTAGTTCTGTATGTAATATGAGAACGGAAAGACAGAAGGGTCTGATTGTACACCTCATTGTCTTCTCCTTAGGAAGTGTTTCATTAGTAGCCAGGATGTGTAACTGTATTAATTTAGTGTTTTTTTTCCCTCCCAAATGAACTTTTTAAGTTTTCCTTTAGACAGAATTAAGAAATAAAGAAAAAGCAGTAATCTTTGATCTACTTCTGCCTATGCTTTTTGATGAAAAGCTGCTGATTAAAGTGTACATTTAAAAAGACTAAAGTTTCAAACACATTTTCACTGTTGTGAGTTGCAATATTTGCTTTCCACCAAAGCCATCATGAAAGCACCATCAGATAACAGACGGATGAATATTTTAAACACATTTCAGTTATTTTATTATGAGTAGAATCATAATGAACGTCATAAAAATCATTAGGGTGTACATGGACACATAGACTCTACTAACAAAAGTGATGATAACTACTCCCACAAGAGGTTTTCAATAGGCAAGTTTTACCTAGTATTGTTCTTACTGTTTTACCCTTGGAGGGCAACTTCTGAATATTCATTGGCAAAAAACCCCTGCCACACAGAAGTTGAAACTACGGGGTTTTAGAAAGAGTAGGAAATGAAAAGGCTGAATTGAAAGAGACTTACGAAAGAAACTAGAGTAAGAAACTGAACAGCAGTAGAAAAACCTTGGGCTTTGGAGTCAGGTTGATTTTTTTCTAGAATTAGGCATGCCAATTTACATGTGAGGCTTAGGAGCTAGACCTGGTGGTTACACACCTGTAATCCCAGCAATTCAGGAGGCTGAAGCAGAAAGATTGCAATTTTGAGGTCAGCCTCAACAACTTAATGAAACCCGGTCTCAAAAAATAAAAAGGGAAGGGGTTATGGCTCAGTGGAGAAGTGCCACAGTATCAAAAAACAAAAAAAGACTTGGGAAAGATATTGAATTATCTCCTGTTTTCTCATCTGAAAACCTAAAAAAGATCACACATTTGGTTATTGATATTATTGTTATAGATATGTTTATGTTAATAGATACATTTAGATATTTATATTGATCTACAGGAGTGCTTATTATGCCCACCTTATGGTAACTGCTTTGATTTATACTACTACTATAATAGCTTCAGGCTAACAGATAAGCTATGGGTTTTTTTGTTGTTGTTTTTTAAGGAATTGTCAGGGTACTGAAAATTGAGCCAAGGGTGATTTGACCACTGAGCTATATTCTCAGGCTTTTTATTTTATTTTACTTATTTATTTATTTTGAGGCAGGACTTAAAGTAGTGACTGAGGCTGGCCTTGAACCTGCATTCCTTTTGCCTCAGACTCCCAAGTCACTGGGATTACAGGAGTGCACCACTCTGTCCATCTAAACTATGTTTTTAAACATTTTTACATGTCCCCACTTCCTTAGAGTTAAAACAAAGTTTCTGCACTTGGGATAAGCTTAAAAAAAAAAAAAGTGCCACCTGACATTGGCCATAACAAATGAGATTATGGGGGTATTTAAGGCTTTATTTTTAAAATGAAAATCTGATCAGAGCTGGGGATATAGCTCAGTGGGTAGAGTGCTTGCCTCACATGCACAAGGCCCCAGCACCACACAAAAAAAAAAAAAAAAAAAAAAAAAAAAAAAAAAAAATTCTGATCAGAAGCAACAGCAAGATTCAAATTTGCTTGAAGTTCAGAATCCTTAACTTACTATGTACACATGGGATAGTTAATTTACAAATTTGTGCCATACAATGACTCCCTTAAGAATCCATATTGTCAACATATCTTATAAATAACAATGCATAATTCTGTAGATCTCTGTCTTCTAGGATGATTAATTGTTTGAGATTTATTGATTTTGCAATTTCTCTGAGTTCTATCTGCTATTGCTTTGGTACTAAACAATTGGTGCTATCCAGGTCTTATTTACATAGATGGTATCATATGAAACAAAAGGAAGCCACACCTTTGTGATGCATAATAGTCTTTCCACAAGAAACTTTTTTTCTTTTCAGGCAAGACTTTACTATTCAGAATAATAGAAAACAAAGTATCCATCTGCTCTGAGCCTTATTATCTCTAGGATGTTGAAGAAATATAACAGAATAAAAAAAGAACACTTTTAAAATTGCATCAGGAGCCAATCAGTTCACTGGTTCACTGAAAAGTTTCAATTTTTTCTCATAAAAGTTAATACTGAGCCCAGTGTAGTGGCACATGCCTGTAATCCCAGGGTTTCAGGAGGCTGAGGCAGGGTATTGTGAGTTCAAAGCTAGCCTCAGCTAAAGCTTGGAGAGACCCTGTGTCTAAATAAAATACAAAGCAGAGCTGGGGATGTGGCTCAGTGGTCGAGTCCCCCTGAGTTCAATTCTTGGTATCTCCCAACACCCCCCCACCCCCCCCCCCCCCCCGCCAAAAAAAAAATAATATTGAGAGAACAGATAGTGAGAAAGCAAGGGACTAGGAAACAATTACATAAAAGGACACTAACATGATTTTTTCTTTATAACTGCTAGTAGGTGATGTGTAGGAAGATTCTCTTCTCTTGCATTTTTATATTCTTGAACCTGACCAAAAGCCTGGCATCTCAAGCTGATGATCCCAGTTAATCTTCAGTTTCCCAGTAATTTTTTTTGTGTGATGAAGGGGGAAAATTGAGGGACTAATCAATACTGCCAACTATTCTCATCATATTACAGAGTGGTGATTTACTTAGGTTGGCTTGAAGTCAAATTTGGGGGATACAATTAAACCACATTGGCACATGGATAGCTTAAAAATGATGGAAAGAGAGATAATCCCTAAATTAATTCGTTTTTTAGACAATGGGCAAGATTTAACCTTCTGTCTCAAATTGTAATACTTGATTGTAATGGTGAATTAAACTATAGATTCTGAATTTCTTTCATAGTGAATAGTTGGTTCTGTAAGATGATCCAGTTACATTATCACTATCAAATGAGTGGCTAATCTACTTTGTAAAAATTCAGGAAAATAATTTTTATTTTATATGCTTGTCTAGATCATTCACCCTTATGCAAAACTTATCAAACCAGGCCAGAAACAGAACAAAACAACAACAAAAACAAACAAAAAATTGACTTTACCAGTACCTTACTCATTAACTTAGATGACAAAAAGCTAAAATAAACTAGCACTTAAGTTATTTTAGCTTTCTCTCTAGACCTGAGAATACATGAATGTCCTATCACTGGTTTCATATATGGGGTAAGTTTCTCAGTCTTACTTGGAATGTTCACAGACTACATCATATTTAGGGATATAAAACACACCTGAACACATTTAAAATAATAGAAATGGTATAAAGTATCTTCTTAGACCACAATGGATGTAAACTACAAATCAATATCAGAAACATCAGTGAAAACAAGAGAGGTATTAGAGATTAATTAAATTACATTTATATTCAGAAAATAAACCTCAAGGAATTTTTTAAACAAATTAATGAAAAAACAAAATAGGACTCAAAATTTGGGGGATACAGCAAAAGAAGTGTTTAAAGAAAAATTTGTCTCATTTTTGGTACTAAAGATTGAATCCAAGGGTGCTTTACCACTGAATTACATAACCAGCACTTTTTTTTTTTTTTTTTTTTTTTTTGAGACAGGGTCTTGCTAAGTTGCTGAGGCTTGCCTCAGACTTGTGATCTTCCTGTATCAGCCCTCAGATTTGATAGAATTATAGATATGCACTACTGAGTTCAATTGTAAAGGAAAATTTATAGCATTGGATTTATAGCATATCAGAAAAGAACAATGATCTAACATCAATAATCTATATTTATATCTTAAGAAACTAGAAAAAGAAGAGTGAAATTAAATTTAATGTAAGTAGAAAAAGAGAAAAAAATAAGATTAGAACAGAAATCAGTGAAACTTAAAATAAGAAATCAACAGAGAAACTCAACAAAGCCTTTGAAAAGGAAGATAAAATTGTTAACCCTCTGGCCTGGCTAAGAGAAAAATGAGAACATATAAATTATGAATAATTTTATTTCAGAAATAAAAGATGAAAATTCACTACCAATTTCATGGCCAGTAAAACAATAAAATAAAAAAGTAATCTGAATAACATCATGCCCACCAATTTGATAAACTAATCTATACATTAAATGTCCAAATTCACTACAGAAGATACAATTTGTATAGACCTATATATATGAAAGAAACAGATCAACAATAATTTTCCAAGCAGAAAATACCATATCCAGAAGAGTTTACTAGTAAAAGTTAAGATATTATTAAGAAATAAATTAGCCGATTATCTATAATATCTTACAGAAGACAGAGGGCATACTTCCTATGAATACAGCATTACCCTAATTAAAAAAAAGAAATTTCATGAAAAGAATGAAAGATTAATATTTTTAATGAATCTAGACAAAATATTTTCAGCCATATAATAGCAAATTGAATGTAATAATTTTTGGAACAATTATGTGTCTTGTATACAATTATGTGTATACAAAGCTTCTGACATTTGGAAGTCAAATAATTCCATCATGCCAACAATCTAAAGAAAAATAAATAAATAAATTTATTAATAATAAGAGAAAGCATTTGACAAAATCCAACAAACGTTTGTGATTGAAAAAAAAGCAAGCTAGCAATAGAGGAGAATTTCCTCACTTGATAAAAATATCTTCCTCAAAGTCTATAGGTAATATCATAATTAATGATTAAAAAAAACCCAAAAACAAAAAACCTGAAACTTTCTCACTAGGATAAAAATAAAAGACAAAGTTTCCCTCTCTCACCAGTGTTTTTGACATCATATTGGTTGTCCTAGCTAATGCTATATGACACATATTGAAAGTTGTACAAACTGAGAAAAAAAATAAATAAACATTTATTTGCTCACTGATAACATAACTGGCTTTTAGAAAACCTGAAAGAATCATAAACAACAAAAATTCCTAGAACTAAAAGCAATCATATAGAGTTTGAGAAATATGAAGCAATTGTCATTATTGAAATTCAAAGTTAATAACACATTATGAGTTACAGTAACATGAACCCAAATGGAAAACTTAGGTATAAATTTTACATAATATGTGAAAAAATATATACATATAATAAAAATCAAACAATTTTGAGAAAAGATATAAAAAATGAAGTAATGAGAGAAATTTCATGTTAACAGTGAGGAAGAAGCAAGACTGTCAAAATGTAACTTACTTATAAATCAATCCATATATTCAATATAATGCCAATAAAAAATAAAGAATGTTATTCTGAGAATACCTATAAACTTGTTCAGAAGATTACATGATAATGCAAAAAAGCAAGTATTGGCTTTTTTTTAATAGAAGGAGAATAAAAAGACAGAGAACCAATATTACCCAACATTGTGACTTATGATAGAGCTACAAAAAGTAATGTTATGTGCCATTTGGTGAAAGAATAAATGATCAATGGAACAGAATATGAGAATCCAGAAATAGACAAATACAAATGTAGTCAACTGTCCTGGATAAAGGAGAAAAAGCACGGAGAAAAAAGTCTTTTCAACAAAAGGAACTGAATACAAAATGGATTCCCGCCCCCCCCCCAACACACACACACAGAATCCAAGACTTAAGAGCCTCATAACTTATACCCTTCACAAAAATTAACTCAAAATGAATCATAGACCTAAAAATAGAATAAAAAATTATAAGACTCTTATTAGACAATAAGATTGGAGAAAGCTAAGATGGACCTTGGGTATGGCAACAGCATTTTAGATATAACATCAAAGGCATGATTCATGAAAGAAATAGTTGATAAGCTGAACTTCATTAAAATGATAACAAACTGCCCCATGAAAGACAATGTTAAGAGCATGAGATGAGAAGATGAGGGAGTGAAGATGTTTTCATGATATATCTGATAAAGGAGGATTAATAAGACACTCTCAAAATTCCACAAGAAAATGTATAACCTTGTTTTTTTAAATGGTGATTGATGTACTTGAACAGACACATCACCAAAATCAGTAAAACATGGAAAGATTGTCATTAGACACCTTCAAATTAAATTGCTACGAGACAACTTCAAATTAAAACATGAGATGCTATTGTACACATATCTGAATGGTCAAAATCCCAAACACTGGTGATACCAAATGATAACAAACCAAGTGGTATCAGGATTTCTTTTATTGCTGTGAAAGGGAGGGATGCAACCATTTTGGAAGGCAGTTTGGCAGTTTCTCACAAATCTGAATATACTCTTTCCACATAATCCAGAACATTGTTATTTAGCCCCTCCCCCCAAAAAAACAAAAACTCATGCCCATACCAAATCGTGCACACAGATGTTTATAGGGTCTTTATTCACAACTGTGAAAAGTTGAAAGCAACCAAGTTGTCTTTCAGTAGGTGAATGAATAAACAACCTGTGGTACTTCCAGAGAGCAGAATATTAGTTAGAATTTAAAAGTTAAACACAAAGTCATAAAGTGAGCTACCATATCCTAAACTTTTCCGACTTCATTCCATCCTATATGGATAATACCATTCATGTCATTATAACTGTTGTACAATCTGGATATCTGTGTTGCTTTCAAGAGATGAAATAAAGCAGGTACATTACTTACTATACAACGCTAATATATTTCTTAAACTCCCTCTCATGGTGGATGACCTGTGTTCTTGAATATCTCATTCATAAGGTTTGTTAACAAAAAAAAAAGTACTGCTTTTGCAATGTCCCACAAGGAAAATCTGTGATCCATTCCTTTTACAATAGGTTGGGAAATTTCAAATGTGCCTTAAAGCTAGAAAGAAAAGTCATTCGTGATGGACACATTATTGACAAGCTTCCTTTTAAAAATGTATACTGCCATCAAACATTTATACATATAATTACAGAAGATAAACACACACTCTGTCTCATGTAACATAAGCAGGCATGTGTGGTGGCAACAAAGGGAAAAAGAAATGCAGAATGAGCAATTGATTCCACTGCTATTTATACTCTATTGTATTGAATACTCTCAGGAAAGAACAGGAAACACCACTCTCCTAACCAGATTTGCCCTTGTGCTCTGAATTTGTTTTGTGTGTTTTCCACAAAGGATTTGAAGCTTAAGAGATAAAACCCCTCCAAATAATCAGTCTCTTTTGAAGGATTAAATGCTTTCATACGTTCAGTAGAATAGTGTTATGCATTTTTCTATAAAACAATAAGCGAGTGATTTGGTCATTATTTCTGGGCACCACTAAGTGACCTCATTCAAATGACTTGAATATTCTCAGTATATAAAACAGGGGTTCTAGTGTACCTCTTTATTATACGGCCTTCCCATTCAATGTTCTACATGGAAAAGTAAACAAAGTTAGTCTGTTTGGACAACTTTTTATGATCATAGTATCATAAACAACTTCAAAACAGAAAAATTTTCTTAAAATTTTCAATACAAAAATAGGACCAATGAGAATTTTAGCTATTATCTTATAAGAAAGTTCATTTTAATACTCTTTATAAAACAGCTTGGACCCTATTTATCAAGAAACTTAGTTTGGTAACTCTTTTTAAATGAGAAGGGGGAGGAAGGAATGAAGGAAAGAAGGAAGGAAGGAAAGGAGGAAGGGAGGGGGGAGGGAGGGAAGAAAGGAAGAAGGAAGGACAGTTTTGGGTTTTTTTTAAGAGCCAGAAAAATGTCCAAATATTTTTTTTTCTCTTATATATTTACTATGTAATGGCCAACATCATGAATATAACCTGGTATTTTAGACCCATCTAATTGGTTCTACATTCTTTCTGTCTAATTGGAAAGAAATATGAATGTGAAATTAAATAATAATAAAAATAAATTACCTTACCTTTCCCTTTATTGTCTATAAACAGAGAGCTATATTAAGGAATAGGACATCTGCCTGGAATATAATTTCAGGAATGATCTAAAATTACTAGAAATAGATACATGAAGAAAATCATATTTAGCAGAAGTTATTTTTATGGACTGTTCCATTTATGGTTGGAAGGAAAGTTTAGGTAAGTCTTTTAGGTGAAGGAGAAAGTTGTACCCTCTAGCAGAAATATTCAACTAAAAATAGGTAATCATTGAATGACTGAAAAAGTGGAAATTTTAGATAACTTCAGAACTTGTATCTGGGGCAGAGCTGAACAACATAGCAGAGATCTATTCCTGGTTTAATAATCCTTCTTCCCCATCTTTTCCTGATACTGCACTTAGCCTCAATCCTAAATGAATATTGTGCTAACATTTATTAAATTAGCATTTGAATGTACATTAAGCAATCCAGATTTTTCATTCTTTTGTTGAGTGGTTATGTGTTCTTTCATTTCTGTATTTAAAGTATACAAAATGAATATTAGTATCCATAAGTTACTAAATTTATTAAACTCTTTTCTCTGTATTTACTTTTATGGACTACAAAAACGCTACCAATGTCCATACAAAATGGCCAGATTTTATAGTTAACAATATCTGCAAGTAACCAAGGTATTTTCCCATAGGTGAATGGATATATCCTACTACATCCCTACAATGAAATATTATTTAGTACTAAAAAGAAATAAGATACCAGGACATGAAAAGATATGGAGGAAACTTGAATGAATATAAATAACTATGTGAAAAAATACAACTTGAGAGAGTCATATAGTATCCAATTTCAACTATAGCACATTCTGATAAAAGACAAAACTACGGAGAAAGTTAAAGGTTTAATGGTTGTCAAGGTGTCACAGGAGGGTGGTGAGCTAAAGTTCAGAACCTCAGTTCTTGTGAGTTCTTGTCAGCGTTAGTGTAAGTTAAAGTAGAATAAGGCTCAAGTAAAGTGCACTCAAGGGAGAGAGTGGATTGTCTCTGAGCAGAGAACAACAAAAGCAAACAATTGCTGCTTCCAAGTTTATTACTGTTTAAAGTTTGCCAGAAGAAAGGGGGCTGGAGGGGGTGGTCCACCATCAGCAGTCTTTACCAATCAGATGTTTATCTCCTCCTTCACATTGGGTGGGGAAGTTTTCTACCCTAGTTGGTTTTCTCCAGAACTGTCAGAATGGCCCTCCTATTCAGGGGCCTTTATCTACAGGTTAATTCTATGTTTAGAGGAGTATTGTGATCAGTGACTAGACAGACTGCAGCTTCAGGGCCTGTACTACTATGAAATTTTTCTTCTGAAATACAGTGGGAAACTCGTGGTCAGAAATCCCAACTTCGCAAAAACCTCAGTAGACACTGTCAGGAGTGAGCTCCGTTGATCTTTCTTGACATATTACTTGTTTTCCTTTGTTTCTACCTGTTTATTTTTGTAGAACCCTGTTGTTCCACAAGTTACTTGATTGTTTATTAAAAGCAATCCAAAGAAAGCCTGTGACTCTGCTATGTTATTTGTTTACATTTCACTGCTTATTCCTAAGTACTATATAACAAAGGGTTAAAGGGGTTTTAGGGATGGATAAGAGGAGAACAAAGAATTTTTAGGTTTGTCACCTATTTTGTATGATACTATAGTGATAGGTTCATGTCCTTTTGCATTGTCCAAATCCACAGAATATAACAGCAAGAATCAATCTTAACACTAACCACGAACTTAGGCTAATAATTTTGTGTTGATGAAGGTTCATTGATAATGACAGATGTATTTCTGAGGGTTGCTGATAGTGGAAAAGGCTGTGCATAGAGTGGTGCAGGGAATATGGAAACTGTATGCCGTTGGCTCAATTTTACCGTGAACTTAAAACTGCCTAAAAATAAAGTCTAATAACAATCAATCTGTCTAGGATAGAAGGCCCAGATTAGAGTCACCCACTACAATAGTTCATGCTGGCCTATTCCAAATTACATTCTGATTTTTAACCTTTGAACTCTGTAACACATCTTATCCAGAATACGAATTCAGTCCTATGTAGATATTCCACTATGCACTGTTTTAAAAAAAATTCAAATCTGTAAGGCTCCATTTTTTCATCTCAAGTGAATACTTTTTCTGTAAAATGTAACCCAGAGCTGGACTAACTTATGATTAAGAAATTCACATGAATTAATGTATTTTAATACTGGTTTAATTCAGGCCTATTGGATTATATAGATTCTTAAACTGTGGCTTTAAAAAAAAATCTCTTTTCTCAGAATATCTGACTGCTTCAGAGGAAATAATCCTGTTTAAGAAGCTGAGATCTGGATCCCTAAAGGGTTTTGCCCTTATTAAATCTTATCTGCCATTGTGCTGCCTGCTCTTTTAATATTCAGAACCTGGAGTTGCTTTGAATTTAAACAAAGCACAACACTTGAAAATGTAGTTGGAGAAAACACCAGACATGTTTGAGAAATAAAGTGACTTTAGTATAATGTTCATGCATTGGTGACAAAACACTTATCAGAAAACTAATAGTATCTACTTTTCCTTGAGATAAAAATGGCTAAATAAAATTACCTAAGATCCTGTTGTCTTATAAAAAGATTATCTCACTTATTCTTTTCTGCCTGAGGATAAGTCTGAATACTGAATTTGCAATATTGTTAGTTCTCTGGATGATCCATTTTCAAAATGGTTTGTGAGTTCTGTTGAAGTATGAAAACGCATTGTCTATGCTTATTCCTCTACCTCCCCATGACTTGATATGAAAATCAATCAATCAATCAATCAATCAATCATTACCACGGCATGTTAGACTTTACTGCGATTTTCTTAGGTGTAGATAGTTGAGAAGCCCTAAAATCCAAAACCCACAGCATTCGGGGCCCTCAGATTTACACCAGCCTCTTTAAAATCTATAATCTGTTTATGATGTTGTAACAAAATACCTTATACTGAGCAACTAATAAATAATGGAAATTAATTTTTCATAGTTCTAGAGACGTGTATGTTAGAATTTTGAAAACATTCTGTGGAAACAGGAAATCACTCCTCTAACCTGCCTATGTATCCTGTGGAGTCTATGACACATAAAAATGAAGAGAGAAGATGGTTTCATAGTAGAAGTAGGGAGTGCTTTGTAGGGTAGCTGGGAAACACAAAATGATCGTCCATGGAAACATACTGATGTAACAAATTCTGAGTTTCTTGAAGTCCAAAGTCTAGCATGAATCAATGGAAAACTGGTGGAAATCCAATGATTAGGAAGACAAGCTTTAGAAGACATACTTAAGGCAAGAAATATATGGTATATTGTATTTATTACTGAAATATCACTGCTTCCTAGAGGAATAAGTTAAGAGCCATAAAATTAATATAAATAGATTGAGGAAATACTCATAAAATAGTAATTTGATCAGTACAGTGGACCTTCATATCTATGGATTCTGCATCTATGGATTTATCCAACTGAAGATTGAAAATATTTTTAAAAATATGTTGGTACTGAATATATACAGACATTTTTTATTGTCCTCTAAGCAATTCAGTATAAATATTTACATAGCATTTACATTGCATTAGATATCATAAATACTCTAGAGACAATTAAAGTATACAGGAAGATGTGTATAAGTTATATGCAAATATTTTGTCATCTAACATAGGAAATTGAGTCTGGGGATTTGAGGATCCACAAGGATTCTGGAAGCAAATCTCCATGTATACCAAGGAACAATCATACATGGACTAAACTATAGTTAATAATGCAATAGATCTTGAGAATTTCTGAAATTAGTAAATAATAGACTATGAAATCAATTCTAAAAATGAGAATGAGCATCCTATTGTAGTAAAAATTAAGTCACTTTAAAGTCGTAATTAACTTATAATTAAATTTGAACTGGCCTATGTAGAAAAAAATTATATCATAAGGTAATCACATTTCTTGGAAGGTGATCGATTTTTTTTTCTGTGCAAGGTACATTTTTGAATAATTTGTAAAGGTCAGTTTGTCTGAAAAAGTTCAACAGTAACCATAATTACTGTGGAGAAGCAGTTGAAGGAGAAGAAAAAACGCCTTTTAGCTTTGCCTTTTTAGGTATCTAGCACCAAAATGAATTCAGGTGTTAATTCAGTCTCTTCTCAAGTTATGAATATCCAGGTTTAGGAGGGGAAGCCTCAAGTACAAGTAGAGGGAAGAAGAGAGCAGATTTCCCTCTTATCCCTAATGAGGAAATCTGCAGACAGTTTTATGATGAAGAATTAATTAAGCTTTGGCATTTAATCTCATGCAATCAAATATAGGATGTGAATGAGAAATTTCTTTCAACACTCTTTCACCTCACCCTAATCTTTGTGAGTTTTTTTTTAGAGATTTTTTTTAAAAACAAATCTACATTGGCTTACATCATGATATTAGGATCTTCTGTTATATTCTTTGCATTGTTTACAATGCATATCAATGATTGCTAATTAAAGATTTCAGATCAAATAAGTTTTTTTCCTATTTTCTAACATTGAGAAAGATGAACATGCAGTTCGGATTCTTGATACTGAAGCAGAAATATTTAAAAATAAAATATTTTCCTTCTTTCACATTAAAATATTAGAGGATCTGATTGAATTTCTGTCAAATATACATTTTTATTTACATTTAATAGAGCATTCTTCAGATTGAAGTCATTTGGGGGAACAAAAAGATATCCGACAACAGAGACGCAACTAAAGTAACATTGTTTTGGAAAACACCCATCTAAAAAATAAAAGCCACAGTATGACAATGTGACTGGACACATCCTACTGGGTACATCTGAGTTGTAAAGGACTTAAAAGGAAACTCATTCAACTTAGATTCTGGTCAAGGGTTCTCTTCAAATATTTTCATGATCTTAGGAATGCCATTCATATTTCGATAAGTCTCATTGTTCTCTTGTATCAAGTACAAAATATGAGATGCCAGAGATACAATTGCAAAGAGATAAATAGGTTTCTAAGTTCCAAAATTTGAGTGGGGGAAAAAAGCTTTCAAAACTTGAGCTTAGTGAAGTATGAAAAGACACACACACACACACACACACACACACACACGTGCAGGGGATCACACTAGTGGTTTGCTCTGAGATGGGAACCGGATTTTGGATGTGGGCAGCCACAAAAGAGGACAATCAATGGTAGAGACAAAATGTACTTACACAGTTTTAATGTTTAAAAAGAAGATTTTTGTGTGTGTGTGTGTATCACCTTTGAGAAGGCCTGAGTTCTGCTTCTACTTCAAACTTAACCTATAGAGCCCCCAAAAGGAATTTTACTCTTTTGTGGTCTGTCTCTCCATGTTCATTTTTCAAAACTTCATTCTGACTCACACTGATTTTTCAGAGCAAGGGAATTTAGTTGTTCATCACATTTTTAAATAACTTCATTTATACTGTTTAAGGTGAATATTGTATTCACTTCTCCCTTTCTCTCAAGCTATGTTCCTTCATATGACCACTCTCAATATTGGAATTGAATTTGGATGATTCTTTACAATTTGTTTTTTACTCTTACTTATAAACTTCTTCATCCTCTTGACAACGAGAAGAATGCCAACATCTTTATTGAACAGACTACTCCAAGAACTCTAGGTTAGCCACACAATCTGGTATTAGATCAGGAATTATTCAGTGAACTCAGCCTTTTAACAACTAATGCTACCTTTGTTGATGGAAAGCTCCTCTACGCTTAACTGTTACTTATTGCACAAATACATCACTATAGATTAGGAAAAACTGTGGACTGGAGATTCTTAGGCAGGTATTCTAACCCTGACTTGGATACCAGCTCTGAGACCTAAGGACATCACCTCACTCTGTGACTTTCCTTTCTGATTAGAACTTCAGTTATCGAGGTTTTCATTGACTTGCTGTGCAGTTTTAACTGTGCCGTCCTCTGCAATGCTACTCAGTCAGGTGTGGCTTCTTGCTCGGCTCCAGCTTATTATGGTTCTCTTTTCTGAGACCAGCCCACCAACTATACAATCACAAGATTTTGCAGTTATTTAAGTCATTGGAATAAAGCAATGAGACAATGTGTCATTTCTCATTTCTTTCCTTTACTGCTTTATATGGACACATAATTATTTTCCTCTCTTTATTACTTGCCATACACCTTCACTTCCCAACATCTCCCTCCACGTCCCACAATGCTGAGGGAAATCGACCTGCTGAGTCTGATCTGTATCTGATGGCATTAGGGAACATCTGAACTGGGAGCTGGTCAATGATGAAGGTAAATCTGAGAAAGGAGGAAGAGGGCTTAAGTTGGTGTTCAGAGGGACTAGGAAGAACTGCAAAGGTAATTATCCTCAAATATTTTAAAACTATGTAATTGCAGATTTCAAGATAGGACAGGAAAATATCTGCATAGTCTAGTGCATGCCTTCTTGTAGCATACACACACACACACACACACATACATATGCTATGTAATGTGTGTGTGTGTGTGTGTGTGTGTGTGTGTGTGTATGTCAGATGAGAGCAAAGTTTTGATTTGGGGAGATTGAAACACATCTTACTTTTTATGTTCAAATTACAGATATCCATGTAGCAGATAAACAGATATAAGGAACATCTGCAGTATTAAAAGTTCACAGGGATTATAATCAGGAAAAATCTAAAATGACTTCTCATGTTATAATAAAAGTTGAAAGGGTAAGAGATGCTGGTATAATATTATTTAAAAATAGGTCATCAAAACAGAATAATTCACAACAGCCAAGGTAAGGAATCAACCCAGGTGCCCATCAACAGATGAATGGATAAAGACAATGTGGTGCATATACTCGATGGAGTATTACTCAGCCATAAAGAAGAAGAAAATTTTAGTATGTGCTAGTAAATGGTTAGAACTGAAAATCATCATGCTAAGTGAAATATGACAGAACCAGGAAGTCAAATGTCAAATGTTTTCTGTGATATATTTAAGCTAGTTCAAAGTAAGGACAAAAAAAATGAAAGAAAGAAAAAGGAAGATGGGGAGGTGGAATTCTATTAAAACAGAAGAAAGATTAGTAGAATAGAAAGAAGGGATTGAAAGGGAAGGGAGAAGGGACAGGATAAGGGAAGAACAGTGAATGAATCTGCTCCAACTTTCCTTTGTACTATATGAATATTTCACAGTGAATCTCACCTTTATGTATATACACAAGGCATTAATTAAAAAAGAAAACTGTAAGTAAAAATAGTAGAAAGATGAGTAGAATAGAGGGAAGGAAGAGTGGAGGGAAAGGGGAAGTACTGGGAACTAAATTAGAATAAATCGTATTCCATGTTTTTATAATTATGTTAAAATGAATCCTAATGTTTTGTGTATCTAAAAAGAATTAATTTTTAAAAATGAAGTAAAAAATAGGATATCAAGTATGAAGAGGCATGGGGATAGACAATTTGGACAAGGATGGAGTAAGATTTCTGAAGATGTCTAATGTAAATAAATACATGCTTCAGTTTGTTCTGATGCTGTCCCAGGAGGAGACCCACATCTGTGTGGTTGCCATGCGGGGCACCATCTGATAACTCGGACCCAGCGGTAGATGCAGCGATGAGACAGTGTGAAAGTCAGGATTTCCTACTGAGGAGTCTTCTAGGATAAAGGAAATGGGGTTCAGACACCAGCTTTGGTTTTGAAAGGATTCCCCTGGGAAAGAACTAAAGAGGGACGGAACTGTACACTCTTTTAAAGGTTACAAGTTTAATCACTGAAGACTCAGAGATCAGACCGCTCACACAGGAAAAGTCAAAATTAAGAAAGAATAAAGAAACAAAGAGTTACATAGCTATTGTAAAAAAAAATGCAATTTTGACTAAGTGGAACGAAAACTTCCAAGAGTGGCAGGAAGCACTAAAATAACTCATAATTATTATGTAAATTTTCCTGTTTTTTTATATTTTGAAAGAATTTCAAATTTTAAAAGTTTTAATGATGATAGTATAAATTTTCAAATATTGGCATTTTACATATTTGCTTTATTGTCCTCTCCTTAATATTTAGACCATATTCAAATTTTGCAACTTGTCCCAAAAATGTCTCCTGCAACATTTTTTTTTTTTTCTGATCTGTGCTTCAGTTCTGGTTTGTACATTGCACGTAGACATCATGTCTTTTTTTCCCTTGGATGGGCCTGTTCCTTAGACTGTCTCTTCTGACAGATAAATTGTGAAGAATGTGGCCAATTATACTGTAAAAGTCCCTCAATTTGGGCTCTTCTGATATTTTCTTGTGATTAGTTTCAAGTTTTGCACTTTTGACATGAATATGGCATTAAGTGGTGTATCTTTCTAAAGGCCCTTCAGTGGAAGTATGAGATGTTCTTTGTCATGTGATTAATGGATGTTCATTTTTATCACATGGTCAAGGTGATGCCCAATAGAGTTTTTAACTGTGAGTCTACAGTTAAACCCTTTCTAATAAATATAATAAAATTTTGGAGGTTATTTTGAGACTATGTAAACATCCTATTCTTCATTAAACATTTACCCAATAGTTTTAACATCTACTAGTGATTCTTATTTATTTTGTATTTTGAAATATTTTCTTACAAATGGACAAGTTACTTTATTATACTAACAAGCATGTAAAATAATTCTATTCAAATAATACTTTGAGAAACAATTGTAGTAATAATTTCAAAAAGGCACTAATCTGCTCTAGACGCCAGGGGAACAGATATAACTTGAAAGTGTTCTGAGTAAACAGGAAACCAGCTATCATAGTGCAAATCCTGAGAATAAGAATTTATTTTTTTTCTTTCCATGGAATGTACAGTTAGTTAGACCAAGTAGAAGACATTGTAATCATTAAGAAGAGAAAGTATTGTAAAATGTCACCTAATAAAAGTTAATTCTGGATTGTTGCAAATATATTTACTTTTCAAATAAAATTTGTGTCCTTTTAAAAATATTTTTAAGAGGAAATAGTTTCCAAGGGCTGATACAACAAATTGCCACAAATTTGATGAGTTAACACAACTGAAATTCATCCACGATTAAGGAGGCCAGAAGTCTGAAGTTAAGGTCCAGGCAAGACTTGGTTTTCTTTGAAGGGTCTCGGGGAGAATCCTTCCCTGCTTCTTCATCTTCTAGTGATTGATTCCTGCTGTTCTCTGGTTTGTGGAAACAGACTTTAGTCTCTATCTCCATTTTACCTTGACTTCTTCTTCCTGTGTGTCTCTGTGCTCTATTCTCTTCTTATAAGGACACCAATCATTCCATTCTACATCTAGAATGATCTCAACTTGAGATCCTTAATTATATTAGCAAAGAGCCTACTTCCATAAAAGGTCACATTTGTGGGTGGGGTTAAGGCACGGGCATGTCTTTTGGTGGACACTTTTCAACACACTACAAGATGTATGACATTTGAGAACCAAGAAGTCCGACTCAGTTGTGCAGAAGGGAACTGGAGCTCTTCCAATGTACCCACATGGTGACAAAGGTTAAGTGGTTCAGTGAGCAGAGGGTGAATAAGAATGGACCAAGTGACTTAATGGAAGATATTAGTTGACAGATACACTAAAATGAAAAAAATACAACTGTGGCACTGTATCATAACACACAGAATTATGTCTGGCTTAAAATCTGGTAATTGAGAGATGTAATATTGATCAAGCTTGAGATGACAGTGTTTCTCAAATACTGGTTCTCAGACCACCTGTGCTCTGATCATCTTAAGTACTTTTTAATGTGCAGATTGCATAGTCTCCTCACAGACACAATGAATCCAAATTTCTGAGGATGGTGAACAAAAAGCTTCAAAATTGATGTTTTTCTCTTGCTAATTCTGTGTCCTTGGAAATGTGAAAACTTTTGATATAAATAAAAATTACGATGCTTTAATGATGGAGATCAGTGGGTGAGATGAGATCCTGGATGGAAGGAGAGGTCAAAAGCACTGAGATGCCTTCCACAGCAATGGCATCCTTATTGCCTATCCCATCAATCTCCTCCATACCCTTGATGTCTTTGTTGTTTCTGGTTTGTACATATTTCATATACTCAAAGTTTTTCTTCATCTACCTCTTTATGAAATGCTTCTCTAAACCTTAAGACACCATCCACATTGGTTCTTACCCTTCAAACTTGAAACCCATATTCTGATTTAATGGTCAGTGGTGTGAGGTAATGTGAACTTGAGGTGCATTGGGAGTTCAAGTTCAAGACATTCATTCCCTTCTGGAAATATTACACACTAAGTCCCAGAGAAAACAAGTGTGCAGCCTGTGATTGTCTCAAGCTCAGCTGCTGTGATTGTCTGACATCCAGCTATTTGTTACAAAATATACTCCAAAAATTAGGTTTTCAGTTCCTTGAAGTACCAACTTAGGTTGCAGTTATATAGGTATTGAAGGTATGGAGGCACCCTCAATTTAATTTAGTTAACCATGTTTAATATTGTCTCAACATTTTAGTATATATTCCATATTTAATTAAATTCTGAAAGTCTGGTAAACATAAAACTATATAATACCAAAACAATCAATGAAATTGAATTAATCAAATGAATGAAAATAAACCACCAGACACTAATTATGGTAATTAACTTAATCCTGGTAGTGATATTTAATATCAATTAGTACTAGAGTATATGCATTATATATCTTAATTAATCTAAATTAAATGTGTGATTAAGGTAATTTATTTTTAATAAGGTGCTTTTCATTCTACAAAATTTAATATTGTGTAATTTGGAGGAAATTCTGCTTCTCTTAGGTAGATGATATCATAATAATGCCTCACATATGACAGACATTGAACAGTAACATAATGAGCTTTAAAAATGAAATGATGTCTCTGGGGTTTTTCATAAAACTTACCTTAGTATCAGTAATATAAATGAGAAGTCAGGCTGGTAGTCCATGTCAGACAGGCACTTGTTGAAACTAAACTACACCCGAGATATAAGTAATTAGAACTAGCATGTTCCAGGTTAACACCAAGAACCCTTTCATTAGACAAGAAGCTAGAGAGCACACATGCAAATACCTGTTAGTCAAAGCATTTCTTTTGCTAGTATGTGTTATATCTAAAGGCCCTGACATTATATCTCCAGTTCAAACTACTCCTATAGGCTTCCCCGAAAAGATAAATTTTCTATTAAATAATTCTCCCTCTTTCTTTTTCTTAAGACCAATGGTAGTGTTTTCACAAGATATGTGGGGGACAAAGATTTAGTATTAGACTGAGGCAAAAGAGCTTGATAGAAAAAAAAAATTGTTGGTGAAAGGAGAAAAGTTATGAAATTATATCACAGAAAAAATAGTGAGAGATGTAATCAGAAAGCAGAAAGACAGTAAAAGGATGATGTTTAACGGTGGGTCTCAAAGTGTGAGGCACAGAGCTCTAGTCATTCCCAAGCCTCTTTAAGAGATGTATGAGGTCAAAACAATGTCACACTAATGTTATAATTTTATTTGGCTCTATCACTGAGCTAGCATATTTTTTCCTGATGGAACAAGGGCAATGTTTGATGAAACTTCTGGTGCTTTAACATGAATAAAGGTAGTGCCATGTAATCAAACTCATATTATTTGTTGCTACATGCTCATAATATAAAGAATGGCACTAAAGAATAAACTTGATGAAGAATAAGCATTGTTAAATGCATTCAATATTGACATTTGTGTTCACATCATTGCAATATTATCTGTAATGAAATTTGAAGAATGCATAAAGAAGTTTTGCTAATGTACACTTATTGTGTTGGATTGAAGCACTTGATAAATTGCTTCTGTAAAGAGCTGGACGACTCACACTTTTATAAAACCCTGTTTTATCTTGGTTTTTTTTTTTTTAATTAATTTTTATTGTAGGTTGTTCAAAACATTACATAGTTCTTGATATATCATATTTCACACTTTGATTCAAGTGGGATATGAACTCCCATTTTTACCCCATATACAGATTGCAGAATCACTTCAGTTGCACAACTTATCTTGGAAAAATAATTGCCAGCCAAGCCAGAGTTATTCAGACTAGAGTACCTAATAGACATTATCTTAGCAATGAAAGAATTAAAATTTTCATCCAAGAACAACTGACAATAATAGAGGTCAACAATAAAATTTGAGGTTCCAAGCAAAAAAACTAGCATTTGGGAAAACTCTACCCAGAGTTTAACAACCTCCCAATTCTAAGAGATCTTTTAAGATAAAATTGATTATTAATTTTTGAATCTGATGTTTTTGTACAATCAAATGTGACAGTATTTAAACATCAACCTAACTCAGTGAATCAATGGTTTTCAAAAGGCCAATATATATTATAAAACCACGAGAGATTCAGTAATGTCCATTCGTAATAGACAGATTAGTAAATTTTAGTTTAAGAAAATATTTCATTGACATAGATATAAAATCTGAATTTTAACTAATTTTTTAAAAAATACAACATGTTGAATTTTGCTGAGTTGTCGAAGAAGACTATCTATAATTATCTGGAAAATGTGTTAAAATATCCTGCCTTTTCTGATTATTTTTTCGTAAACTTTAACTATGATGTTTTTAACCACAGATTGAAGAAAAGTGCAAGTCTAGGAATTCAGCTGTCTTCAATTAGGTAACACATTAAGGAGACTTGCAAAAATTATAAAACAATGTCTCTTATGTTTAGGAATGAGATGTCCCCAAAATTTCATGTGTGAGCGAACGCAAGAAAGTTTGGAGGTGAAATGATTGGGTTCTGAGAACCTAAACCTGATCAGTGCATTAACCCATTAATATGGATTAACTCCATAACCTAGGCAGATAGCATATGGTTGGAGGAGATGGGTCTTGGGAACATGCCTTTGGAGGATGTATTTTGTCCCAGGTGAGCCAAGCTTCGACTCTCTGTGCTTCCTGATTGTCAGTGTCCTAAGCTTCTCTCTTCTTCCACCATGATGTTGCCTTATTTTGAGTGCAAAGAAATAGATTTGGCCATCTGTGAGCTGAGACCTCTGAACCCGTGGGACCCAAACAAACTTTTCCTCCTCTAAAATTGTTCTTTGCAAGTTTTTGAGTCAGAGTGGCAATAAAGCTGTCTAAAACAATGCCACTTAACACTAATTCGGGGAGGAAAAATACGTATTTTCCATGAAATTCTGTTACTTTTATTATCATGCGATGAGTTTAACATTGTTGATTTAAATAAAATGTAAATAACAATAAATATTAACATTCTACTTTAATTTTTAATGTGGTAAACAGACTCTCTTGGGGAGGGGGGTCCTCAATAATTCTAAGCATTTAAGGGGCTCTTGAGAACAACTGATCTTTATGTTCTCGCATATAAAATATGCACAAATGGTCATGATGATGATTCATACATAGATAGATAATAAAAACCTAAAGTAAAGTAAATTATTAGGAATATAAATTCAGAAGAGGACCATCAGGGATTACAATCAGGGACACTACTGTAGGGAGCTTCAATGTTACTGAGAATGTTCTGCTTCTTAAGTTGGGTCTAATGTTTATGGATGTGCATGTTATTACTGTGCAGTTTATAATTTGTATACATCCTTTTTATTTATTATGCTTTATCAATATTTCAGAGTTTTAGAAATAGAAGGATTTTAAATAGTTAATTGGAAGATGGAAGTGGGAGAAATTTGGGGATCATCGGTGTATACTAATAACTTATTTTTCAAGAAAATAAAACACCCAATATTTTTGCTTTCTCAGGAAAAATATAGAGATAAATATGTCTGAAAAATTAGAGGGTAACATGGACTGGGGATGTAGCTCAATTGGTAGAGTGCTTGCCTCACATGCATAAGGCCATAGGTTCAATCCCCAGCACCACAAAAAAATATATAAATAAATAAATAAGAAGAAGAAGTTGAGGGGAACTAGAGGGTAACATAATAAAATCATAAGCTACAATTTTCAAACAAAAAGTGGTTAAAAGGAGACAGAATAGTTAAGCAAAGACAGAAATAAAAAAGAAATAAAAATGAGATAAATAGAAAATGGTGAATAAATCCAAATGTTATAACATATGAAATTATAACATATGAAAATGAGTTAACATGTCCTTTAAGGGATGCTATAAAATTGAATGCAAAATCTAAATAAAATGAGAAAAGACAAAGAACTAGAGAAAACAAAACAGGTATATTAATAAAATTAGTAATATAATTTGAGAAATAGAATGGTAAAAACAAAGAAGAGAGGCATAAAATAATAGAAAAATAAACCATCTTTAGTATTGAAAAATCATATTCAATGTGCTTTTAGCAAAATCATTTAGAATATATCACAATTTTAAAAACTGCAAGAAAGAAACTGACAAATATTAATATTATTATATTTAATGTTTCTTTCAGGATCTGAGATAATATAAAAATCAGTATAATACCCATGTAATCGATTTGTAGACAGATAAGAAAATTGATAGGATTAGTAGGTGGATGGATACTGCCAGCTATTTCTATAGCCCCAAATATGAGCAACATTAGGCAAAGAAGATAGTTTTCAGAAAGTGATATTTCATTAGCTGCAAATCTTCCATTTTAAATAGTTGATCTCTTGGAAATTAAGGTTTCTGATTTCAATAGAGTTCAGTAAGAAATGTTTGCACATATTGATAGAGCATAAAGGGATCTTTGGAAGCTAAAATAATTTATGCTATTCAGATGAAGCTTTGATATAATAAATTATCATAATTGACTCTATAATAAATAGAGCACCTCTATGCTGATCCACCATCTATCACAAAAGGGAAAACAAGTCAAATCCAGAAAGTTTTATAAGAGGATTGAATAAGCCTTCATAAACCAGATAATTCCTCTTAAAAACACAGATCAAGAAAAATAACTGGAAGGTTTATGTGTCATTTTTACCTTGATTCAAAAGCTGGAAAAAGGAGTTTAAAACAACAAAATTATAAGCAGATTGAGCTAAGGCATCCTAAGGAAAAAAAAATAAACAAATGAAAGCAATTTCAATAAAAAAGCAGAATTATTCATGAAACTTTCTAAAATACATATTGAAGAATAAAGTTCCAAGAATAAGCAATACAACTCTACAGAAAGCAATTAACAACAAAAAAATTGGAAAAGCAAATCTTCCCTACAAAATGTTATGATGAGTTATATGTTATAATGCACTATTAATGAATAATATATAGGAGATCAATAGAATTGTTAGTGTTCTAGAAACTGACCCAGTCATGTATGGGAACTCGCTTTGTATGATGCTCTAAATTAATTGCATTTATGTACAAAACAAAAGCCTTAATTGTTGTACTGAAAACTTTAATGATTTTGAATAAAATATAGGAGAATATCTTTGTGTCTTCAAGCAGGAGTTATATTTAGACCCCCTAACAACACTGTTGTAGGGTATGGACACCAACTAGTCAGAAGAGAGGTCAACGATAATGCAAGAATAAAGTTCCACTATCTGTGTAACTGTGAGGCATTAGTCCTGGAGTGTTAGGGCTTAGGGAATTCAGCAGCAGTGTCCCATGGAGGGGCATCAGATACTTGGGAAGCAGTGGGCCTGGAGTAGCAGGTAGGCCTGTGCTCTGGGAGGAGACTATTAACCATGGCTATGGGAATATTTTGTATTTTAAGAGTTGGCATACCTTACCAATATGAACCAAAAAACATTAGCCTTGTTCTGCTAAGAAATAAGTTTTTGGTCAAATAGCAGAAAACAAATCACAAAAGAAACTCGAAATAAAGTGAAAGAAAAAGTGACAGATTAGTATACACTTATATAAAATAGAAAAGAATTTATACAGAGCACCTATTAATTCATATTGCAAAAAAAATGGGCAAATTGTGTCAATACAAAATTCACAGAGACACCTAAGGTAAATGAAAAAGTATCCCATCTTGTTGGTAATCAGGAAAAGGAAAATCCAAACAAAAGAATGAGGTAGAATTTCACACTAATTACGCTAGAAAAATATATAATAATTAGAACATAGTAATATTAATTTTATAACTTTAGAGGGTGTGAAAATTGGCAGTTATTTTGGAAAGCAATTTATATTTTGGAAAGCAAATTGTTTTGGAAAGCAATTTATATTTTGGAAAGCAATACCCCATGAAACCGAAAACACAAGTGTCTTCACTCAGTTCAACTTCACGTCTACCCATGTCTACTGGGGAAGCTCTCGTCTATGTGTTCAAGGACTCACACACAATAATATCCACATCAGAACTTTCAATAATGTGAAAAATTGTTGGAAACATCTTACCAATAGACAAGCTCATTGTTTTGAATAAATAGGAGCCTGCCATCAGAAACACTAGAAATAAAACATTAGGAGGGGAAAAAAGTTTATATTTATAAGAAGTATTTTTTAATTCAATAAAATTAAACATAAAAATTTAAACATATATAAGCTTATTCACATTTTCTTCTAGGACTATGTTCATTTTAAGTGCTGTCTCCTAGAATGAATGTTTGTTTCCCCAATATTGACTCCTAAATTTCAATAAACACGGGAAGATTTGTTCTTTGGTTGAGGGTGCCCAACCAAACTGCATTGCCATTACATATGCAGTTATATGCTCTGCCCATTACTGTGGCTCTATTGGCCAACTAGCAAGAACTGAATAATTTGAGTTTTCTTTTATTCTCAAAATAAAAACCAAATCTCTCTCTCTCTCATAATGTCTCATCACTATACAAACACGCAGAACACTGAATATGCAGCAAAATCCAATTATAAACCTACCAAAATTATATTACTTCAATGCTATTTATCATTATGTGAATTACTTTATACTAAATGTCCCCTTTGAATACAAGAAAAGATCTCTTCTTTATCCTTACTAATTAAGACCAATTTTGGAAGAAAAGAAAGCATAAATTTTAATAAGTGGTGGCATGATATATTTCAGACACTCCAATAATGCTTTTGAAATTATTGATTTCTTAGAGAAAATCCACCTCCTATGCAGCTTCTGTGCTGCTGCTTCTAATGACAATCTTAATTGCAGATTATTCTCATTTTGTATTGCTGGAAATAGATGAGATACAAAACTAATGTGTAAGGAACACTGCATTTCAAAATCTGTTTTGTCTGCCTCAGATTCCATTTGATTAGTATTAAAATAGCTTTCTTTTCTCCCTTAAGAGAACCATTTAGCTAGGCACAGTTGTATACACCTGTAATCTCAGTGACTCAGGAGGATGTCAAGTTCTAGATCAGATTTAGCAATTTAGAGAGGTCTAAGCAACTTAGTTAGAACCGGTCTCAAAATGAAAAGGGCTGGGGATATGGCTCAGTGGTAAAGTGATCCTGGGCTAAATCCCCAGAACTGCCCTCCCACCCTGCAACCAAAAAGAGAACCACTAATGCAAATAATGCAGCTTTCTAATTATTAGGAGTCTCTCTCCTCAAGGCTTGGACTGGCCAATCTTCCTGCCTATCTGCACTCTCGTTGTTCCTCATGCTCATCATTGCCCCATAGTCTGGAGGTTAAGAGGAGATATTCATTAATTTTTAAAAATGTTTTTAGTTGTCAGTGGACACAGTACCTTTAATTTACTTATTTTAGTATAGTGCAGAGGATTGAACCCAGTGCTTCATACATGCTAGGTAAGTGCTCTACCTCTGAGCCACAGCCCCAGCCCCATCATGACAATATTCTATAGCATCATTAATCTAAAAGCTTTTCTTTTTCCTCTCTTGATTTGTGTTTTAAGACAAAAAGAAAAAAAAAAAGAGTTCTGTTTCTCTATTTTTTTAACTGTCTTCTTTTTTTTTCTGATTTTGTATAGCATGTTTTCTCCTTGATTTAAGTGCACAAACTAGTTGTGTAGGCAGATCTGTAAACAATGGATGGACTTTGAAAAGTGCAAAAGCCAAAGCATCGACTATGGAAGGTCATAGCAAGAGGGTACACCAACACATGATGTTCAGTGAGCAAAGAAAAGGCTTAATATGGTGATAATTTACGATTCAAAAGGATGAGAAGTGGTAAAATAACATGGGATGGCAGAGGTGGCCTGTGTCCCCCTTGAGTTGGAAGGGGGCGATTGTATTTACAGTGTAGATTCCTGGAGGGGTTGAGCATCAGGGATGAAAGCATAATCAATAATCATACAAGAACCCAGAGAAAAGCAAACACAATACTCAAAGCAGATTCCCACCAAGGATTCTTGAGCTGATCTGGAAGAAACTAGTGGGACCATAAGCTCACCTGCATGTGATGGACTCAGCACTCCTCTTCCTCATCTGTGAAGGTGGCAGCTGCCTGTACAATTCCCTCTGTAGGGCTGGATGCATGTATTTTTGACCTTTCCAGAACAGCAGTTTTCAGGGGCCCAGCCCTGGTACAAGAGCTCACAAATCTTTTAAAACATATTTAAACTTCAGTCACACTAATTGGCATTGAAATTAATTCATGTTCATTTTTAAAGAACTAGTGGTACAGTATGGAGACACTTTGCCAGCTAATATCCACTTGAGCAGGGCAAGTTGACCAAAGACTAAGAATCGATATCAAGGTGTGAGGGTGAAGGCCATTCTGGCAATAGCCAACCCAATAATGTTGAAGAGCTTCTTACTGGTACAAAAAAGTAGATATGGAAAAACTACCAAGGTAATCTATGTGAGTCCCTTAGACAGTGAAGAACTCCAGGGACAAATAAAGTAGGAGAAGGAAAGTAAGAGAGGTGAGCCAGAGGTTTGGCACCTCTTTACCTATAGAGGCAAATCTCTTCCACTGAGAAACTGAGTAGAACTAGATCTCCATAGCAGTATAAATAGTAGCACAAATAGTAGCAACAAAAATAGTAGTACAGGGCCTGACAAGCAAGTAGGTGACTGACAAGCAGCCTTTCTCCCCAGGTTTGAGGTGGGCCAAACATCCTCATGCTAAGAATAAAAGTGGGAAATAAAGAGATGAGCCCCTTCAGGGTCTGTATCTCAGTTTCCTGTCATCCAGTTACTGACTAGAGTAAGATGATGTGGGAAATTAGTCTTCTTAGTCTCCTTCCAGAGGTAAAGTACTAAAAAGTCAAGATATTTTTTTTTAAAGAGAGACAATCATTCTATACTATTTCAAGGAAATAGATTACAACTTGTAAAAGATGATGAAATCTAAAGATCAGTATTTCTAGAATGAAAAAGTAGAACTATTAAAATGAAGAACTCAGTGGGTGAGTTTAAGACAGATTAAGAATAAGGGAAAAAGTAAATAATAAAAAATTCAGAAGAATAAAACCAAGAATATGGCTCAGGGAGATAAAAGGATAGAAAACGAAAGAAAGTGGGATACAAGAATGAGGTATAAAAGATTAACACAGTCCTAATTTTAATCCTATGAGAGTATAGAATAAGATAAAAGGAAACTCTGAATATATAATGACAGAATTTTCCAAATCTCAACAATAGAAAAATAATTCATAATACAAATTGCATTATAGATGCCTGCAAGTAACACATATCGAGAGAAGGAAAGAGAAAGTCACATAGGGCCAGATTGAGTCTGTTGGGAAGAAAAAAAAAACAGAAAAATTGTAAAAACAACGAGGTGGCAAGTTATGGTATAGGAAATGTGCTGCAGGAGTACTTTCAAAATAGCAATTATTCAACACAAACAATAGGCAACAGAAGGAATGGAATGTGATCTTCAAATTTGTTAAAGAAATAACTTTTGTTGTCCATTTGTGCAATATCATTGAACCCAAATGTATGTATTCTTATTTTTTTTTAGAGAGAGAGAGACAGAGAGAGAGAGAGAGAGAGAGAGAGAGAGTTTTTAATATTTATTTTTTAGTTTTTTTGGGTGGACACAACATCTTTATTTTATTTTTATGTGGTGCTGAAGATCGAACCCAGCGTCCCACGCATGACAGGCAAGCATGCTACCGCTTGAGCTACATCCCTAGCCCCTGTATGTATTCTTATTAAACATGTATGGAACATTTACCAAAATTATATTTCAAAGTGCTATAAGTCAACACAATTTAAAGTTCAAGGAACTAAAGATGTACACAACACATCCTTTTAAAATATTAGAAAATAAGGAATTTGATAACTAAATGATAACTAGCAATGTGCCACATGATCAGAAGTTAAGAACCACATTTTTGAAACACAAATGAATCAAAGAAGAAATCATAATTGAAATTGCAAAATATTTTAAATTAAAACATAAAAATATAATATACAGAACTGTAGAATAAAGACATACAATTAAAATCTTTCTTAGCATGTTAATTTATCTTCAAGTGCATAAACTAGAAAAGTAGAATGGATAAAAGTAGAATGGATAAAAATTAATGTGCTAAGCATCTATTTTAAGAATTCAGAACCAGAATAGCACACTAAACTCCAAAAAATTAGAAACAATAAATAGTCAAAATAAAAGCATAAGTAGGTGAACAAGCTGGGGCACATTCAAACCTGCACAGCATTCAATAGTAAACACAAACACACACTGGTAAACACAAAACTGAAGGGGTTCCTCAAGAAATAAAGCTGAGTAAAAAAAAAAAAAAGAAAAGAAAGCCAAGCTCAAAAGAATGCATATAAAATTATTCTATTTACTTAACAATCAAAAATTAGTAATTTTAGAAAAGGGAAATGAGTTGGTGGATTAATGATTGCTGGGGTTAGGGACTAGGGTAGGGAGGATAGATATGTTAGAAGAGAAACATAAGAGTCTGTGCTAGTAGTATGGTTGAACATCTTGATTGTGGAAGAGCTAACTAACATAAGCTACATTTCATAGAATTTCACTGAATTATACACGTGCACACACAGAGATGTGTGCAAATGTAACTGATGAAATTTGAATACATTTTTTGATTGAACCAATGCCAATGTTTTATATTTGATAAAATTCTGTAGTCATGCATAATGTTAATATTGGGGATTCTGAGAGAAGGGCATAAGCGGCTTCTCCACATAGTTGTCTAAAACCACTTGTTTATCTAAATTATTTCCAGATAATTTTTGAAAATTTCATAAATATGTAGTTGAATGATTTTTTAAAAGTTCCCAACGTGCAAACAGCAAAGGACTCTTTTCAGAATGTTTGTAATTCAGCCTATAGACATCATTCTTTTGCATTCATAGGATTGCTCCAGTCTCTAATGTGCTTATTAAAATCATATATGAACCTATAAAACCACACACGTACAAACACACACACACACGTTCCTGGGTACAGCCAGATGTCCAGTTGTTGAGCATTGAGGAAACTACAAATATCAGAATTTTACCAGGCTAGGATACATGAGGAAGAGCAAGAAAAAGCAAAATCAGGTATAGGACGATACAAAATATAACCTTCACCCATTTCGATTTATTTCCTTTTGGGTAGCTATTTTAAATGGTTGGTTTAAAAAACTGTAAGAAATCAATTCAGAACAATATTTTTTATAATCTTGGACTTCAAATCAAGGAACCAATCTGATTACTGATGTAACTTTCTTTTCTTCTTCTCCTTAAAAAGAAACAAGCTTATTTCCACAAGTTGCACTGACCTGTCAATTTTACAAATGTAGTCAATGATCCATGCAAACCAAACAATCCAATGTAACACAATTTAAATAAGGAAGGGAAGCAAATAGTTATATCAGCTCAATCTGAGCAGGCACAATCTCTGTTCCAATGAAACAAGAAACTCACAGGCTATTTAGCTGTAGCTACACAAAATCCACAGCAAAATTTAGATGTTTAAATGACAAATTTAGTTAGAAAATTGTATTGAGTCTAATATTTTCATCACCATTGTTTTAATATAAGCATAAATTAACTTTATGTTTAAATATTTTTATACTTTAAGTCTGTGTGTGTGTGTGTGTGTTTGTGTGTGTGTGTGTGTGTGTGTGTGTGTGTGTGTATTTTTCCCTTTTAGGCCTCAAATATTTCATTTAGTGCTTGGAGGTTTTAGACTCTCCCTGATTATGCCCAAATGATAAAAAGCACCCTTCATGTCCTTCCACTTCTATTCTAGGATTGTGGTTCTCTAATGTTTAGCATGCTCCAGAGTCACTCAGAAAATTTACTCAACTAGGCTTCTGTGCCATATCCCTATGTATAAGACTCAGATAGTCTCTGAGAATCTGTGTTTTCTAACAGAGCTCACAGGTGATAATGATTCATTTATTGGAGACCACATTTTAAGAACCCTGGGTCTCATTCCAGATAAGTGTTTCCATGCATTTAAAAATGAGCCCTAGCTTTTCTGGAATGGCCAATAATTCTTTTTATGTTCACTTTGTCAACTTTAGATTTCTCAGTTTTACTTAAACCCATGAGCTAACAGAGGAGAGAGTGAGAGAGCCACACAGGGACATCAGGTTAAACTTGTCAAAAACTGTAGGCGACAAGAAAACCTTAAGAAACACTAGGGTGGGGAGTTATAAGTAATGTGGAGAAGAGAACCTGCAAAATGCCATTAGATGTAAACCTGACCTTCCACACAAGATAAAAACTACCAGAAGGACTGGAATGTGATTTTCAAATTGTCAAAGTAACTGCCAATTTGTACACCCATGTAATGGTGAACCCAAAGGAATACTTTCTTATCAAATATATATGGAACATTTACCAAAACTGAAAATATGAAATACTGTAAATCACCCCTCCACGTATTTCAAAGGACTAAAATCACACAGCAAATATTCTTTTAAAATATTAGAAAACAAGAAAGAATTCAATAACAAAATGTAACTGTGCTACTCTGTTTCACAGAATTTTATAGAATTGCTATTCCATGTTTCACAAGTAAAAAATTGAAAAATAATTTCAATATGGGTTTGCAAAATTCATACACCGAAGCCTGTATACTTTGGTTATCGAAAAACCCCTGAGATTTCACCCACTTTTAATTACTCTTATTTTTAGACAATTCTTATACTTCTGGCTGGCTAGTTTTTAACTTTTAAGAGTAGATTAGAAGCATAACAATAACCTTTTACAACAATCTTTCACAACAATCCTGGTGTGCTAGTCAATTCTCTGTTTCTGTGAAAAAAAAAAAATAACCTTACATAATCAACTTTTGATGAGGTGGTTTTAAAGGTTTTGATTGGTGGTTAGTTGACCCTTTTGCTTTGGGCCTGCAACAGTGCAAGATCTCATGGTGGAATTCATAGCAAAGGAGGTCTGCTTACTTGAAAGCAGTTGGGAAACAAAGAACAAGGAGGCAGTCCCCAGGTTCTCAATATTCCCTTCAAGACGGTGGAATGACCTAACCTCCTTTCACTAGGCCCCATTCCTAAGGGTTTCACATTAGTGCCACAGACTCTCAACTTGTGGGCTTTGGGGAGACAAGGCAGACCCAAACTATAACCCTCAGAGACGGATGAACATGGGGGCACCTGATGTGTACTGAGTCCCTGCTGTGTGCCAGGCAGTAACCCACTGACATTATCTAGCTGCACCCACCTAAGAACAGAGTCTCAGCGAGGAAGTGAACAGAAGAGAAAGTTGAACATGAATGCCAGCCCAACTCTTTTAGTCAGCTTTTTCACTGAGGTGACTAAAAGACCTGATGAGAACGACTCTAGAGGAGGAAAGATTGATTTAGGAGCTCACGGTTTCAGAGGTCTCAATCCATGGATGGCAGGCTCTATTCATCTAGGCTTGAGGTGAGGCTGGACACCATGGCAGAAAGGTGGGTCAGAGGGAAACAGCTCACAAGATGATCAGGAAGCAGCAAGAAAGAGAGACTCGACTCGCCAGATACAAAATATATACCCCAAAGCTAAGCCCCTGGTATCCCGCCTCCTTCAGCCACACCCTACAAGCCTTCAGTTACCACTCTGTTAATCCCTATCAGGGATTAATTCACTGATTGGGTTAAGGCTTTCACATCCTAATCATTTCTTCTCTGAACCTTCTTGCATTTTCTCACACAAGAGCTTTGGAGGGACACCTTACATCTAAACCATAACACCAACCATTGTTGACAATCCAGTCATGAGAAGAGTAGGACCAGATTTGCCTGTCAGAGTGTTCCACGTTATGTTGAAATGCATGGAAATGTATACTAAACTTCACTAGAAATACAGGAAGGGTGTGACTGCAGGCAAGGAGTCTTGATGTAGCCCTTCTGACCCGGAAACTCTTGACAGCTAGAAACTCTCTACTGACTACATTCTGGAAGAACTCTTATGAGAATATGGATCTTGGTTGCTGATATTTGTAAAGACATGGTAATTAACTGCATGAAGATGAAAACCCATGGCTATCTTATTCTTTGGGCCATATTCTCTGTTGCTTTCAAGAATATATGTGCTGAGATTATTCATTAATCATGTCTTAGCAATTCATCAGGAACATGCAATGTACTGTTTAATGATGCATTGATGATCTCAGGTGCCACCGAAGATTGTCCAGCTTTTGTCCTACATGATACATCTCCAAACATCATTGCAATTTTGTCACCTGCCATCCTGTCAGCATGCTGTGTGAGTGTGGAATTCACAAATATTTGGTGCTATGGCTTTCACCCAAGCTGCCATAATTTCTAATCTTGTTGACCTGCTCTCCTAATTGGTTTTCCTGCTTCACTGTGGCCACTTTCAACAGCTAGAATGACTTAATGAAAATGCATTCATGTCATAGCTCAGCTCAAATGTTTTAAACCAACAGTTGCCCTTATCACTTAAAACAAGGTGCATGCTCCTTACCAAAAATCTTTTAAGGTGCTATATATCTGACCCTGAGTCCTCCATGTTGGCTTTCAAACATGCTGATCTAAATTGCACCATGAAGATTTGACAAATACTGTTGGATCTATCTGAACTGCTCTTCCCACAGTTTTCTGCCCAATGACTTCTTCTTAGAGAGGCCTTCCTGACTACTCTATCAGAGATGGTTTTCTCACTCACCCACACTGCCCTCTTCTCCCTTCCCCCACTTTTTTTTCTTCCTCTTTTCAATACTGGAAATGTATGTGTGTATTTGTGTGTGTGTTTGTGTGTTCATGCACACATGTGTATATATGTAATATTATTAATCAGAGCATTTTTGTGTTGTGCAGTTAGTATAAATACACACTTATTCAAATTGTTCATATTCTGTCTCCTCCACTGTTGATTTAGTTTATCAAAGATACAGATGTCTGTCATATTCATCCCTGTGCAACCAGATACTAAAAGAGTGCCTTTTTCTTACCCATTGGGTGGTTGTTAAAAACTTGTTAAATAAATTGAATGAAAAATACATATATTCATTATTACCTATGGTTATATATAATGCCAACCATATATATATGTATATACATATACACACATATACAATGATTATATATACATGTGTGTTTATGTATGCATGCGTGTGTTAGAAAACTCATTCAAGATCAAATTCTAGATCTAAAAACCCTTTTGGTTTGAATAAATTGGCTAAAACTTTAAGTTTTGCTTTCCATCTCAATAGGAATTAACAGATTCATATTTACTTAATTAAATGAGGTAACATACAAAAGAAATGCTATCAAAGGGTAACTGCAGCTAAAATAATTGCTAGTTGAATTTGAGTGTCTATTCTAATAATAATGAGTAAATTGCCAAACCTCTCTTTTCCTTTCAAAACATAAACCCTCATTATTTGGAAAATGTGTTTATGTGAATAATCTAATGTACTGATAATGAAAGATAATGAAGTGGTACTCTTTTATTTTTTAAGTTTGACTATGATTTGCAATTAATTACTTCACTACAGCATGTTAAATGCACTTTGGTATATATTTATGTTTTGTCTCTGCTGAAATGTATCTTTGAGGCAGGCATTGTCTATGAATAGACAACACAGAGTCCAACCCACAAAATTACAACTACCTTATGATAGACAAAATTGCTGAAAGCATGCAATGGAGAAAGGATAGCATCTTTAACAAATGGTGCTGGAGAACTGGAAATCCATATGCAACAAAATGAAATTGAATCCCTATCTCTCACCATGCACAAAAGTTGATTCAAAATGGATCAAGGATCTAGGAATCAAACCAGACTCTGCATCTCAAAGAAGAAAAAGTTGGCCCTAATTTCCATCACGTGGGGTTAGGCCCCAAGTTCCTTAATAAGACACCTATAGCACAAGAATTAAAACCAAGAATCAACAAATGGGAGGAATTCAAACTAAAAAGTTTTTTTTATCAGCAAGAGAAATAATATGTGAGGTAAATATTAGAGTATACAAAGAAGTCAAAAAGTATACAAAGTATACTAAGAATACAAAGAAGTATACAAAGAAGTCAAAAAGTTAAACACACACACACACACAAAAAATAAACCAAATAACCTAATCAACAAATGGGCCAAGGACCTCCACAGACACTTCTCAGAAGAGGATATACAATCAATCAACAAATACACGAAAAAATGCTCACCATCTCTAGCAATCAGAGCAATGCAAATTAAAACTACTCTAAGACACTATCTCACTCCAATAAGAATGGCAGCCATTATGAAGTCAAACAACAGCAAGTGCTGGGGAGGATTCGGGGGAAAAAGGTACACTCATACATTGCTGATGGGACTGCAAATTGGTGCAGCCAATTTGGAAAGCAGTAAGGCGATTCCTTGGAAAACTGGGAATGGAACCACCATTTGACCCAGCTATTTCTCTTCTAGGACTATACTTAAATGACCTAAAAACGGCATACCACAGGGACACAACCACATCAATGTTTATAGCAGCACAATTCATAATAGCTAGACTGTGGAGCCAACCTAGATGCCCTTCAATGGGTGAATGGATAAAAAAAATGTGGTATTTATACACAATGGAATATTACTCAGCACTAAAAAATAACAAGATCATGGCATTTGCAGGGAAATGGATGGCATTAAAGCAGATTATGCTAAGTGAAGTTAGCCAATCCCTAAAAACAAATACTGGATGTCTTCTCTGATATAAGGGGGGTGACTCAAAATGAGGTACAGAAGAAAAGCATGAGAAGAAGATTACCTCTAGATAGGGAAGAGAGATGGGAGGGAAAGGGAGGAAGAAGGAGAATTGTATGGAAGATTGAAGGAGACCCTCATCGTTATACAAAATACATGTATGACGATATGAGGAAAAAAAAGAATTGTGTCACATTAGATTGGGTAGAGAGAAGTGATAGGAGGGGAGGAGAGGGGGAAGGGGGGAAAGGAAGGACAGCAGAATAAAATCGACATTATTATTGCTGTGGGTATATACGTGACTGCATGACCAATGTGATTCTGCAACCTGTACACTCAGAAAAATGAGAACTAATATCCCATCGGATTCAAATGTATGATATGTCAAGGTCATTGTACTGTCATGTGTAACTAATTAAAACAAATTTAAAAAAATTTTTTTTAAAAAAAAGAAGTTATTGGGAGCATGTTTGACTGTTTACTAGTCAGAATTAGTTCCTCAACCACCCCACCAACCACTCAACATGTTTGTTTATACTTGTAAGCCTCAAGATTTATTTCTTCCTCCCTAGACTTATTCTTTCCTATTTTCTTAAAATAACCGTGAGTCACTATATTTCTGATCTCTTCTATGTGGTCAGGACACTTGTGTCTTTCTCATATATGTGTCCACGTGGATCTTTTGCATCTGTGAACAACTTGTTGAAAGCTATAGCACTTATAGGCAGTATCAGATATCATATTGTTTGGCACTTACTTCTATTGCTTAATAGGGTTTTCTGCATATTTATTGTGCATAGCTCCTGAAGAGAAAGTTCTTGAGAATAAGGAATGAGTTACTCATTCCTTTATTTTATTCTGAAGTTGATTCTCTTGATACAACTTTGCATAGGTATTATTTTTCTTAATACAGGAGTTCCTAATTCTTACAAATACAAATACCCATCTTGGTTAAAAAATAATAGTAATAATTTTCATTAGCTATCTCACAAAAGAGTAAATAAAGCGTCTTTCATGATCCAAATTCAGCACTTAGTCAGCAGATATGGAAATTAGAGTCTCAAGGTCTCCAGCTTTGTAGTAACCTGTAATTAGACTCTCAGGACTGAGGGTTTTATCATGATCTGGCTTTAGGATAAAACAGTTTATGGTCTGTTACTGATGTAAACTTTTCTAATCTAGCTCTCAAATAGCTGAAATTCATTCCATTTAGAAAGCATTTGTAGTATGCACAGGTGGTCAGGGTTTTGCAAAAATAGGAATTATCCTCTTGTGCTTTCTAGTGTAATGTCTGAAGATACAATAAGTAGGGACAGATAATGGAAGCTTAGAAATCTAATGTCGTCTGGGAATTTTTCAAAATTCTTTAGAATACCCTAGATGGACTCTGGACAAAATTGTTCACCTGATTACAAAGAAATGCCTATCAGAAGGTGTTCTTTTCTTTTATTTCATTTTTTGGTACTGGGGATTGAACCAAGGGACACTCTACCACTAAGCTACATCCTCAAACCTTTTTTATTTTGTATTTTGAGACAGGATCTCATTAAATTGCCAAGACTGGCCTTGAACATGTGACTTCCCTGCCTCAATTTTCCAAGTAGCTGGGATTACAGGGGTACACCACCATTCCTGGCCCTTTTAGAAGTTTTGAATCTCATTTTCATTGCTTTTCTCCCATTTTTCCTCACACCATTCCTTACAAATTCCCTGACTTGTCCAGGGCCTGGAGCTGCCCTCTCCACACCCAGGAACTTATCATTCTCATCCTCCTGGCTATATTTGCCATCAACTTGCTATTATTTATGTTCCAATCTCTAAGGAACATGCTAAGATTCTGAAGCTGGTATAAAAACTATAATTCATGATAATATAATGGTTGGAAGCCCCATGGTAAAACACAGAGCACTTGCATTTCATTTCTGAACTCTAGCTGGCTGTGTGAACATGGTGACACAGCTCTCTTTGTGAGATCTCCAAGTTCCTGAATGTACAAGAGCTTCAGTTTACTCATGGATGAATAGGCACCATGTAGGAACCCATGACATGGGCTTGTGGTGGGGATTAAATAAAATAATACGTGCAAATTGCACGTCACAGTTTTACAGATACATCACAGGCATCATCAGTATCAAAATGAATACTACTTCCTGACAAAATATTAACTTTTAAACAGTCTTTTCAAATTTTAACTTGAGACGAATAATGATAAAAAGGCATTAAAGTCTATTACTTGTTTGCTTTGTATTTTTATTTTTTGCTTGAAATACCACAAGCTTCATTAAAATGCATGAAAGATACAAAAACCCACCCTATCAAATATAAAAAGAAAGAGCTTTAATCACTGGGAGTCTTTCCTTTTAACCTCTTTCCCTATAGAGAAGATGTGCCAAGTGAGAATCTTGTTCTCTGTCTCTTGCTATTAAACAAAAGCAACTAGAGGTTTCCTTCAACAACTTTGATGGTTTAACTCTATTACGTTAGGAAGCCTCACAGGACTTCTTTGAGCTTTAAAAGGTCTTAGTGTCAGCATTGTTGTTTTTGTTTGTTTGTTTGTTTTTCAATTGAACCAGGTTTAGTCTTTTAAATACTCATGTAACAAAAAGAATACGTGTAATCTGGGTTTTAGCTTTAATTTTATAACTAACCCCAATAGCTTAGGAAAGTCAATTTCTACATCCATATTCACTTCTCAAATATCTTTATTCTTAAAATACTTGCCTTACAACCACACAGGGCAGTCATAAGATTAAAATAAAGTGTGAATTGAAATCATTTACAAAGGAAAAACCACTGTGCGATTTTAGGAATAATTATTTCCATCAGAAGCACCACAGTCAGAAGCCAAATTTGCACATCAACACTTCATTTATTGGCGACATGGGTACATGAGCATTTTAACAAAGATTGTAATTTATGTTTTCATGGCTTTTGCACTTTCGGTGACTATTCATGTTTACTGGCTTTTATCTAAAAAGGAAAAGTCTGTCAAATCTGCAAAATTAATGCCTTTCTAAAATATTTGTTTCAGTGACATTTGTGATGCTTATGATTCACTTCACTGCTAATCAGAAAGGAGTGGCTAATTATGCAAGCTGGGATTGAGGTCCTGTTGTACATTCTTTGTGAAGTCCTAAGGGTCACCTCTGAGTCTAGGAAAGCAGGACTTGGAAAGTGCATGGAAAGCAAATGTCACTAGCTTTTGGAATCATAGAGAGCCATTGATCTATGAGAACCTGAACTGAAAACAGTTTCCCTAATGTTCCCAAATTCACTAGCTTCTGACTTTCCCAAATGATGCTGAACCAGAAGTTTTCATCCTCCAGAAATTCTTAGAAGTGTAATAAAGATGGCCCTGGGAACATTGATGGTGCACTTGTTAGGATGCTTGTCTGGTACTTTGCCCTAGAAAGCCCTAAGAAAAGTGAGGCATCCCTAAGCTTTAGAAGAATATCTGAAAGGTCCAGGTACTAGGCCTATATTTCTTGTTTTCTGCAAATATCTGAGAATAGATTCATATTTAACTGTTGAGATGAGCTTGAATTCTTACCCACAGAAATAAAAGCATATCGTACCATACATTGCTTTGGAGAAAGGGAAATAACAAAGAAAGAAAACTAAACAGTGTACAGGATACAAATTAATATTACAGCTTTGAAAACAAATTAGTTGAGATACTTAGACTCTCAAGTAAATGATACAAAAATGTCACCATGAAAATGAATTGTAGCAAATCATAAGAATGTTTCTATATTAAGCATAAAATTACAAAATTTGGCTTTCTGTGAGATATTTTCACTTCTAGAAGAGTTAATATGCATTGAATGTGAAAATTCAAATTCAAAAAACTCTTAAAATAAGAGAAAACTCAATTTGCTTTGGTAAAGATTCCTACCTTAGCAAAGGATCTTACTAGCAGGCTACTTTAAGTGGATTAAAATTAATCATCAATTGGAATAACATAAACTCTATAAAATCATTTCAAATTTAAGGTCAATGCAAATAGAGATGAAGCAATTCAATTTAGACAATTAGATTAACCAAAACTTGATTTGAATGCAAGTTTTCAGTAATGTTGCTTTAGACAAAACAAGTCAGAGCAATGAAAATGTAAGATAACTTCCTTGATCCCTGAACCAGGATGGCTGAACTATCAGGGGTAACTCAAAGGAAATTTATCATAGATGAAAATAATTTCTGAATCAACCTGAGAAGTAGTGGCTTGTTTTGATTCTGGGAGAAAGGGAGATCCTGGTTTATCTACCACTGCATGAAAACTTACTCCAAAAATAATAGCTTAAACATTTTGATTTTCTTTGCCATGGATTCTGTATTTCAGAAATTGAGACAAGAACTCTGCGGGAGATTTTTTTTTTTTTTTTTTTTTCATGTGAATTGGTTTGAGTGACTTATAAGGTGACTGGTGTTAGAACATGCAAAATGGTTTTGCCCAGATGTGTGGTATTTTGGCAGGGACAGTTGTGAGCCTTCATCTCACTTTGTCCACATGATTCTTTCTACAGAGTTAGCTTGGGCCACTTTACAGTGTCTCAAAGATGAATATCTCAAGTGAGAAAGGCAGAAGTTGAAGAAGCTTAAATTTCAACTTTCCAAGTATACACACTATGGCTCAAAGCAAATCATAGAACCAGCTCCAATCCAAAGGTATAGGGGAGTGATAAGGACTTGCTGTAAAATAGCATGTAAGATGGATTATATTGCAGTAGCCAACACAGTCAACCGCAGGACCACTTAGACTTCCTAGAAAAATCATGTGCATCATTTCTTTCAATTCTCAGTGTCAACCTTGGAAAGCAGCCACACTGAATACTATGTATCTTCTGAGAAAAAAAGACAGAAGCTAACAGATAAAATTGGCACTAACCTGGCGGAACTGTTCCAGGTCAATTTTGTTACCCACCAGCACCAGGGGAATTTCATAGGTGTGGCGGACCTGAAAAATGAGCTCTTTAAACTTGGCAGCCTCCTGGAATGATTGGCGGTCAGTAACAGAGTAACAGATGATGAAGCCCTCTCCGCCTCGCATGTACTGCTCCCGCATGGCTGTAAATTCTGCCTGCAGGGAAAGAAAAAGATTCTTTATGAATTGTGAGAGGATCAATATGAAGTATAGATGTATTATTATTATGGAATTTGAGTATTTTAAACTATTGAAAGTGTTGATATTTAACCAGAGAAGGATTGTTTTAAGAGATCTCAGAAGCGTATGGTATATGGTGAATTTCACTCATTGTCTCGTAGGAATTATATACAAAGGATATATTTTTAATACTTTTAATGACCTCACTTTAAGAAAAATCTAAATTTGATTTTCCCATTCATTAAAATGATTTGAACCTAAACTTGGCATTGTTTACATTGCATATTTAAGCATTTTCTCAATCCCACCCTTAATCATTTTTTTCCTCTTAGGAACTATTAAAGAAAAAACTAGGATCTAAAGAAATTGGCTTCAGTTTGCATTAAAAGCTAGTTTGTATTGCTAATCTGCCATAGGTCCTCCACATAACCTGGGAAGCAAACTGCTTTCCTCCTCAAAAATATGAGGAAAAACTAGAGTAAGACCGTGATTATCCTTGTGAAACTATTTCCAAGACCTAGTAGGATATTTGGATGTTCTTAGATTTGTCTCATGGATAACTGAGGGATAATTTAGTTTCTATATTCTGTTAACCCTTTCATCAGCATTACTTTCCAGATGTACCAATGCCCCAACTGTCCCTAAGCCATTCATGTTGCATCTATCTGTATTACTACTTCTCTGCATCTGGAAGGGCAATGTTTTAATTTGCAATCTGGAATATTTCTTTAAGTCTGAAACATGTGTTTGAATCTTCTGTTAAAACTACAGGGGATAGTTATATAAATACAATGGGAAATATAAAACTCCAGCTCAGGCTGTGGAATAAAACATGAAACAATAGAAGAACACAAGAAAATGTTGTGACATGAACAATTAGTGCTCTAAGAAATCAACGGATGGTTCCACAGTTTAGCTATTGTGAATTGTGCTGCTATAAACATTGATGTGGCTGTGTCCCCGTAAGTTCTTTGGGTTATAAACCAAGGAGGGACAGCTGGGTCAAATGGTGGTTCCATTCCCAATTTTCCAAGAAATCTCCATACTGCTTTCCATATTGGCTGCACCAATTTGTAGTCACTCTAGCAGTGTAAGAGTGTACCTTTTTCCCCACATCCTCGCCAAAATTTATTGTTGTTTGTATGCATAATAGCTGCCATTCTAACTAGAGTGAGATGAAATCTTAGAGTGGTTTTGATTCGCATTTCTCTAATTGCTAGTGATGATGAATATTTTTTCATGTATTTGTTGATTGATTGTACATCATCTTCTGAGAAGTGTCTCTTCAGTCCTTGGCCCACTTATTGATTGGGTTATTTTTATTTTATTTTTATTTTTTTTGATGTTTAGTTTTATGAGTTCTTTATATGCCCTAGTGATTCGTGCTCTACCTGATGTGTGAGAGGTAAAGATTTGCTCCCAAGATGTGGGCTCTCTATTTACCTCACAGATTGTTTCTTTTGCTGAGAAAAAGCTTTTTAGTTTGAGTCCATCTCATTTATTGGTTCTTGATTCACAATAGCTGAACTGTGGAACCAACCTAGATGCCCTTCAATAGATGAATGGATTAAAAATGTGGCATATATACATTATGGAATATTACTCAGCAATAAAAGAGAATAAAATCATGGCATTTGCAGGTAAATGGATGGAGTTAGAGAAGATAATGCTAAGTGAAGTTAGCCAATCCCCAAAATCCAAATGCTGAATGTTTTCATTGATATAAGGAGGCTGATTCATAGTAGGATAAGAAGCAGGAGCATGGGAGGAATAGATGAACTCTAGATAGGATAGAGGGATGGGAGGGGAAGGGAAGGGCCATGGGGTAATTTATGATGGTGGAATGTGATGATCATTACTATCCAAAGTACATGTATAAAGACACAAATTGGTATGAATATACTATGTATACAACCAGAGATATGAAAAACTGTGCTCTATATATGTAATAAGAATTGTAGTGCATTCAGATGTCATATATAAATAAAAAAATTACATAATAAAAAATTAGCTATAAAAAACAAAAAAGAAATCAAAGGATGGAAACTTTAGGTGAACTTCAGTCATATTTGAAGACTTAGAAGATAGGATTCTTCATGTAACAAAATATTTATAAGAATTATTAAATGCCCTAATTCATAGTAATTGTCTAAACACATGTCAATTTGACTTAACATGATTTGAAAAATGAGAACATTTAAATAGATTCAGGAACTTTGGGAAATTGGGGCACTTGATTACAAGTGCAGAAAACATCTTTTTTTGTGAATCTTTTAAATCATGTTCAATAGATATGGATTGTTCAATCATTTCAAAGTTGCAAGGACTGGATCTAGAGAAGAGAGGATCAAGGACAGTGAACCAACTAAAGCCAGAGTTGGTTAAAATAATTTATATTCCTTCACTCTCAGTGTATCAAATTACTTTGCAGTAACTTCCACTTTAACTCAATCTAAAATTTCACCATTATTGAAATGTCCAAACATAGAAGAAAAAAAAACCATACAGGACCTCAGTTTCATCATCCACAAAATGAAGTTTGAATATGAAATGTCTGAGATCCCTCATAGTTCTCACCTTTTCTGATTTTGAAACTCCATGCCTCTATCTGAAACCCATACTTGATAAAGATTGGGTAGGAAAGTACAGGCTGAAAATGCTAACTGATGCTTCCCAAACCTATGATTACATTGTCAAATTAAATAATAATGGTAACATGTTTAGTTTTTAGGAAAATGTAAATATATTTTTATTTATTATGATTAAAACAATACAAAAATGTAAAATAACTAGATGAGTTCTATTTTACAACATAAAGTTCACTCTACTTTCCATACCATTTTATGCATTAATATGTTTATATTTAATGGTTTATTATTTTTTAATAATTTTAAAAATCTGAGACAAAATATTCAAATGGTAGAAAAACATATACTATTAATTTAGAGGTTATTTTTCCCATTTCAAACTCCCACTTTTTTCATTCAAATACATCACAATTACTAGTTTCTTTTTTCTTAGAGAAATGTCTATGTATATACAAACATATTCATGACATATGTATGTGTATGTGTATATATGTGTGTGTGTGTGTGTGTGTGTGTGTGACACACGTGAATGGTTTTTTTTCAGTGCTAGAGGTCACATTCATGCTAGTCAAATACTTTACTGGTGTGATACAACTCAAACCTATATCTTTTTTAGATTCAAACAATAACATAATATGTACAATTTTCATTTTACCCTGAATTAAAATTTAATAACTCCAATATATCTTATAAATCTTTTCATACAAGCATGTATAAAATATTATTTACTCTTTTCCTCAGAGACATCATTATTCCTTTTATGCATGTATCATATTTGATGTAATCACATCCTTACGATGAACAGATATTTAGATGGCCTCCTTTTATATCTATTATGAACAATGCTATAATGTATATTCTTCAACATTTATAATGCATGGATTTATATATACATGAAAACTAGAGTTGTTAGTTCAAAGAGAATATACAATTTTACTTTTGTGAAGTGGTACCAATCTCACTGAAAAGTCTTTGTATCAATAATACTATATGAATGACTAATTCTTCTCATTCTCAGTAATGCTGTTATAAGCAAATTTTTTGACTTTTACAAATTTTAGGATTAAAAAGAATTATGTTTTTTGTTACCTATGACTTATATTGAGAATCTCTCATGTTGATTATGCACTTAGGTATTTCTTCTACTTATGAATTTTATTTTGTTATAAAGAATGAAGAAGATGAGATCGGGCGCGTTCAGGGTGGTATGGCCGTAGACATATTTCAAGAACTATGTAATGTTTTGAACAACCTACAATAAAAATTAATTAAAAAAAAATTTATACCTTCCAACTTTCTAGTGAGTTGTGTTCTGTACTTGTTTATATATGAAAATAATAATAATAATAATAATAATTAATAATAAAATAATAATAATAATAAAAGAGAGGCATTGCCTTGAAGCCTGAAATTTAAACAATTAATTTATATAATTTGGATTTTTTAAAAAGCATACAATTTTTGTTTTATCAATGACATCTATCTTCATCCTAATGTGAATGTATTAAATAGAAATATGGCCACATAACACACCCCCTATAAATGTTTTTCTTAAATTTGAATTCAATACAATGCTAAAATACTAATGTTATATTATTTGCAACTTGGTAGAGGTGGAATAAATAAAGGTTGATCACATTCTAAAAAAAAAAAAAAAATGAAGAAGGGTTTTTTGTTTCCTGTTTTTTAACTGTAGATTTAAAAAAATGATCTAGAGAAAGATCTTTCCATGAAACTTAAGAAAAAGAGTAATAAATTTCACTACTTCAGTATAACTGCACAATAAAGAAGAGACTAATAAATTTGAAAAAGACTAACAACCTATTAAGAAGACAACCAAAGTGCATGAAAGCAAAATTCACAGGGAACAGTATTGGATGAAAGAACAAAATCCAGGACAGTTTATTAGCCAGGCTCAAAGCCACATATAAGTCATATTAAAAATACATAACTGGGGTTGGGGTTGTGGCTCAGCAGTACAGCACTTGCCTAGCATGTGCCAGGTGCTGGGTTCGATCCTCAGCACCACATAAAAATAAATAAAAGTATTTTGTTTAAGTGTAACTAAAACATAATAATAAATAACTACATATTCTAAGACCTTGCCTCACATGTCTGTTAGGACCTCTAGGTATGTGGTTCCAGCACTTGTGTTTGTAAGAGTTTCTTCATTGATTTTACTTTGCACCTATATTCCGACAAATATATAAATGCGTTCATGTTCAAAAGTGGGTTTTATGACACAACAGCTAGAAAAGGGAGTTGCAGTACTTGATTTCTAGGTCTGGTACCCATTAGGCTATATCTTCTGACAAATTGCCTAACATCTCAGATCCTCAATTTCCACCTTTGTCAAAGAAGGATTAGTATACACTTAACCCATATTTACAGGGCTGAAGAAAGAATCAAATGAAAGAGCAGATGTGAAAACACTTTAATGAATTTTTAAAATACAATACAATTTAAGCCTATTACTATCTCTGGTATAAATCCGGCAGAACAGAACCTTTCACTGGGAGAATAAGCATGAAATCCTCTTTAAGCTGCATTAAATATAAATGTGTTGGTATTTTTTAAAATATGCTCATCAGAAAATTATTAACATTTCATTTCAAACAGAAGAATCTCTCCACCTATAAAGCTGATATAATGGAGTTATCACAATGACTAGGGAGGGCACTTTCTAGTTGGATAGCTGACCTTATCCACATCAACTTTCACACAGCATAAGGATATGTGTGTGTGCATTTTACTTACAGATGCACGGAAGGAGGAAGAGGTCCAGAAAATTGAGCAGAACTCGGCAGCTATGTATCAACTTAATAATATATGATACGGAAATCACTTTATAGGGAAATGTTATGTTCAACATGTTGCTTCCGTCTTCATTCACCCATGAATTAAAGATCCCTGTGCTTTATGTTCTGTGTATCCTGAATACTAATATCATTTTCATTGGCTTCCTGCTATAAATGAAACTTGTTGGTTAATTATTCAGGAACATTACTAGATTTCATTTGCTATCCATAAGTAGCAAAATATCTATAAAACAGACCCTTGCCAGAAAATGCTATAAATATAAGCATTTCAAATATCTTAAAAAAGATATTCTGAGTACAACACTGTGGTTTGATCAGTTCTCTTTGATATACCCTCTTGTATTAAAATAGTGTGAGAATTTTTTCAATTCTGAAAATGATAAAGAATTTTTGATGAACCTTACATCCCAGTTTCTTGAATAGCAGAGTGTATTTTGAACAGGTATTAGAAAACACTGTCTGGGCCATCTCATTATATTTAACTAGTGATACTAAGATATGAAGGACCCAGTATTTACAAAATGCAGTAGCTCTACTGTCAGATCATCTTTTTTTTTTCAATACCAAAAATACCACATTTCTTCTTCTAATATATAAAATTTTTAAAAAGCCAGTCATGTACCTAACACCACACTAATTGGTGGGATATACAAAAATTAAAACAAACAAGTAAGGAAATGAAAACACAGCCTTGCCCAAGTTTACAATACATAACTAGGATACAATAAAATAAATGAAGATCGATTAAATACATAATGAACCATGGGGATACAGGTGGTTGGGAATGAAGGTTTGGTGAGGGAATGAGGTTTGGTATTTTTTCTTAAATTTATTAGTTTTACAGAATTTCTCAACTTCCATGCAATTTAACTTGCAATGATTATGTATTGTTACCTTTAAATAACCTGTCTGGTCCAAATTCAGCATTTGCATAATAAGGGAATTAAACTTCTAAGGTCTATTTCCAAGGGTTCAGTCCAGTTATTGGAGAGTTCCAAAAAATCAATATGCTTGCTGCTGCTTTAACTTGAATCTTTTTAAAGAAAGTAGAATTTTAAAAAATATTATAAATAATGAAAGTCTGGGTATCATACATTTTCTATAAGTTATGCAAGGTATAGAAGCTAAAATTAGTAGGATAGTCTTATCTCAAGCCTTAAATTGGTTGAATATTTTCAATTGCAATGTAATGAACAAAAAAACTGTTAGAAATGCTGATAGCATGTGGTTAAATATTGTGTTTAAAAAGCAAAATACAATTTTAATCCTATTTTCCAGTTTTTCAGAGAACATAACCTTCTCTACCACTGTATGTTTACTATTATCTCTTTCATATTCAAAACATATTTTTAGGAATGTATTATGGAATATTGCTTATCCTCTGCTTAACCCATTCATCAAATATTTATTGACCACTTACATATGTTAGGGATGTAAGATTTGAGAAGGCATAAAAGAATACATGGTTTCAGCAAAAATATGGATGGATAATATGGAAAAGAGCAAAACCAGGATACAGGGAGAAAATAAAGTTCCATCTAAAATTTTTGTGGTAAATATTTTTAACTTCCACATATTATTTATTCAGAGTGGTGGGTTTCCTTGAGGCATATTCTTATATGTATAAATATATAATTTGATCAATTTCACTTCAGTTGAACTTTGAATTTCCAGACAACCAATGCTATAATGAAAACAATCAATTGTATCCCTTCAGTGGTCAATGACAACATATTAATTTATCACAAATCCCTAAACGCTTAGAGCTGAGGGCTAATTCTTTAATGGAGCTGATAAAAAAGAGGGCACCCTCAATGTAACCTCAATGGGATTTTCAGTAGAAGGTTTGCTAAGACATGGTCTGTTTTCAATGCATTGTGGTCAAACATTTTCACGGACATACTTGATACTGATGCAAGGTTAGGTAACATAAAAGTTTTGTCTGCAGTAAAAATCAAACAGTGTGTTATGATGAAGAACAATGGCTAAAATCTTTTCATTTTTTGTGCCTGAAAAACTAGAAAGGCTTAATTATGATATTGGCATTGAACATTGGAAGTTGGAGGTCAACCAGAATTGGGCTGTTATAAAAATGGGTCCTGAAAAAGCTCTGACCTAAATACAACGTGAAATAAAGGCTGAATTTGCCATGCAAGAAAAGCTACATAATTTGTGGGTCCCAGTAGAAAGTGAAAATATTGGACATTGTTTAAAAATTATTAAGAATTAATAAAAATTATTAGGAAATAAAGATGAGCAGAGCCACAGAGTCATAAGCTAACTGAAGGGCCCTTCTGAGCATAGGGTTAGGTTCATGAGGCCAATATCCCACCTTCCCTCCCTTCCTTTCTTTGAATTAGCAAAGTAATAAACAGGAGACAGTCCAATTTCAGTGGTGTTGGAGGAGTAGTGAGGCAATAGTGGGAATAATAATGGAGGGAAAGAATGTGAAGGCAGGGAGAAAATCTTAAAGACTCTTGCAGGAATTTTGAAATGTGGGTCCATGGAGAGGAGGAAACAAAGGGAAAATATCTGAAAGAGAGATAAAAATAGAAGAAAATAGGGAGAAAAGAAATGTCATACATTTCAAGGAAGAAAAGACTTGAAAACTGCCACTTTGGATAAAGAGAAAAAAGGAAGAAAAAATGTTATTGATAGTTCTAGAAAATAAGTTAGGTGTTTGCATAGGCTCCAGTGCGATGGCTTATACTATTAGCTCCCATGCCAGGTATAAAAAATATATATATTTATAGTACAGAGATACAAAATGTTGTAGCCAAAGTCCTAGAAATACTAAGTGGGAAATTAGGGACACATTCATTCCAAACTGTCTTTCCAAGGAAACAACGAATTAAATTAAATGTGGTTCCATATTTTACAACTCTGGATCTGGGAAGTGGCAGTAGTAATGACAGAAATAAGTTGATTGAGAAAATAAATAAAAAATATTGTGTCCTATACAGGTTTACTCTGTCCAGTTAGATTTAACACTAGATATCTAAATGAACCATCCATACATCATTGGAAATATAAAAGACTAGAGTGGGAGAGGAGGAGGGACAGTCACACTCAGTGGACAAGTGTTTTGAGTTGACTATGTAGACAAGAAATAGGACATGAACTCAAATCAATTTGGGGGACAAGGATTATGTTGCCCCTCCTCTTTTGAAAGCTGGAGCTTTTTCACTACATTTAATCTATCTGAAAGGAGGTTTTATGAAAATGATTTTGACAGCTGTCTTCTAGTTTTGCTCCCTCTTGCCAAACACACTCAGTGCTTCACTGTTCCTGACTTTGGCACGGATAGCTCTTTCTTTGTACAGTAATGGCAAATGTGTGCTTTGCTCTCCTTCCCATTACTAGACTCTAAACTACGTGAGTATCATCTTCTCCAAAGCACTAGGGACAGTGCCTGGACCAAAGCCCAACAGATAATTATATTATCATTTGCTTAATTACTTACTTTAAGCTCAATATTTTTAAGTATGTTATCATTCCCTGGATGATATATACTTTAAGGAGAAGGAGATTTGGAGTCAGGAGGATGAAGATAAAAGGAGAAAGGAATCAAATCTTTAAACTAAAAGCTTTTAGTTGCTTACTCACTCCTGTAAATTTAAGGTCAAGTCCAGTTTAACTTTCAGGTTAAGTTATATTGCAGTAAAATCCACATTAATTAAAAAGCAATTTAATGTTCCTTATTTAATTCTCCAGCTCTGCTCATTTGTCTTATGCTACAAGGGGGTAAAGATAAATCTTACTGCCTTTGGATGAATCAAAAATTTCTTCACCATAGAAGTCTGTTTTCCTTTCCCCCTTTTGTTTGACTTGTTCATCAAAAACTTAAAGTTTCATGACTGCCTCTGGGTGGTACAAATCCACTAAAAGATATTTCTAATCACAGCTGGTCTCCTGTTTATCCTGGAGGTCACTCATTCTGGGGGCTGTTTTCCTGCTGATAGAAACTGCAGGAATATAGCTGCCTTGTGGAAGGACTTCATCCACTGCATTTTAGACAGTTTCAGTGTGATCCTGGAAAGATGGTCCCAGTAAAAATGCAACCAAGAAGAAAACCCACAGGACAAAGTTGGAGTCACTAGTTGATTTAGAATGTGTGATATTATGCTACTATAAAACAAAGAGATAACATGATATGAGACATGCACATACATAACACACACACACACACACACACACACACACACACACCAAAATCCTCACCAATGCACAATGTAATCCACATTTCTAAAAGCCGGATGGATGTAAAAGCACATGCATGGTTCTTTCCCAGGTGAAAACTAAATCATCTTGTTTTGCAATACTTATAATAATTTGCCTCAAGATCATCTCAAAAATTTTTAATCGTACTGGGAAGCTGGCATTCTTTCAGGATGCAAATAACTAAAGTGATGCTCAGAGCAGGTGATTGTTTGTCTTCCAGAATACTGGAAGCACAATCATGAAGAGACTACATGTTTCCTGACCATGTGAAGTCATGGATATACTTCAGCTTCCAGTGGAGCTTGTGGGTGGCCACTCAAACCTCAGGGTCCCTGGTTTTCAGTGAATCCATCATGCATTTCTCAGTCTGATGAATCTTTAAGCATTGTGTTTGCTATGGAGATTTCCTACCCCTAAAGATCCAGTTGTTACCCATTTGCTTTCACATCAAATCAATACTTGCTATGGTTTGGATGTGAGGTGTTCCTGAAAAGCTCATGTGGGACAATACAAGAAGGTTCAGAGGAGAAATGTTTGGGTTGTCTTAACCCAATCAGTGATTTATTGTCCTGATAGGGATTAACTGAGTGGTAACTAAAGTGGTAGGTGTGACTGGACGAGGCAGGAATTGGGGTTTTGGGGTATATATTTGTATCTGGTGAGTGGAGTCTCTCTTTCTGCTTCCTGATGATGTGAGCTGCTTCCCTCTGCCACACTCTCCTGCCATGATGACCAGCCTCAAGGAATGGCGCTGGCCTTCTATGGACTAAGATCTCTGATACCATGTGCCCTCAAATAAACTCTTCCTCCTCTACAATTGTTCTGATCAAGTCCTTTAGTCACAGCCACAAAATAGCTGACTGATTCTAAAGGCCCTATGTACCATGATACCATTCTCCATATCCGGCGTTGTCTCCAGTTAATCCTGTATGTGTACTCCCTAAGGGGGTTACATCCTCAAGGTCTGATCACCGAAGTTGTCACCTCCCCCATTGTGCCTTTATGATCATTGTTCTCTATGCTGGAGCTTTTCTAGATAACAGAGAATTTAGTGATTATAGGATGCAACCCTTTTTTTTCTTCACAGATGAGAAAATTCAGATCCAGAAAAGTAATGGTGACATCATTTTCTCATAGCTAATTAAAACACAACCAGGTCAGCTAAGCCAGTCTTCAGATTTCTTCTATATGGATAACTGCCCTCCCATTCATTGATCAGAGTCACAAAACCTCCTCCTAATCAATTATATTCTTTCTTCTTTTATGAGCATATGTATAGAAAACTCAACCCTTATTGATTAGCTTTTGTGAATATTTTTATCATTTATGAACCTAAGAAATTAACAATTATGTCTTTCTTATTTTGTTATCATTTAAGAAGTTAGATTTGTGTCACCAAACAAGGCTTTAAAGATTCTTTAAGTTGACATCTTCATTTACACTGTGCTTAATGCTTATATATTGCCCAGTATGTTTTGAACATATGAAAATCTTTAATTAAATTGTTACCATCTGAGTGGGAAAATGTCATTTCATATAAAGAAACTGATTTGCTTATTCTGAAAATGTATATATTCTAAAGCAAACAAAAAAAGCAAGTTTATAACTTTAAAAGAGTTTATAAAGGCCTATAAGATTCATTTTAACAGAAAATTTTTAAGAAAAATTGGAGGAAAAAAGTTAAAATTTATATTTTCAAAAGATATGTTTGCATAAGTGAAACATGACTGCTTTGTCCTCAAGTCTGCTGACATTTTTCTTACATTTTTAAATCAAATTTGTAATCACATATACCTGCATACTACAAATTTTAAAATTCTACATATATATTTATAAAATACATTGCTTTCTAAATTATTTCAACTTCCTACAGCAATTGCTGTAAGTTATTTAGTTTCACAAATGTAATTGTGCTTCATTCTACTTTTAGACTGAAATGAGTTGCTTTAAAAGTAAAAAAGGAAACATTGAAATATAGCTTCAGTAATTTTAGAATCATTTTCATCTAGATATTTTAAATGTAATAATTTTAAAATTGCATACTAACCTTAATTGAAAGAGATAGTTTTTCAACATTAAAATCATAAATATATGGGCGATAATAAGGAATTATAAGATAAGAGGAAATTTGAATTTTAAAACTTTTAAAATTTAAAAAATTTAAAAAATGTTATTGTTTGCAAGATGACTCAACATAAAGAAGATGATATTCTTATGAACTGCCAATAAGGTAGAGAATCATAGGTTTTTATATATTACATGTTATTATATCTTAATATATAATATATTATAGCATAATGAATTTTAAATATATAAGCATAGATTATAATAATCATAGAACATAAAGCTTCATATTTTAAAAGTCATTTTTGTGTCTAGTACATATGAGACTTTCAAGCAATGCTTTTCTGAAAACATCTCTATTGAAGCAATATGTTAAAATTGGAAGTTGCTATTCAAGGAGGTGGATAATTCTCCATCCTTTGCTCCTTGAAATCACACAATTATTTATTTCAAATCTATAATACTGTTGGGAAACAAAATAATGGCAACAATGTTTCAAAAGTTCTGAAAGGGTAAGGGTGAGGGCAAAGAAAAGATGATCTGAAGCTGTCCTGATGAAGTCTTTGGAAACTTCAAACAGCATCAGTAACAAATTAAAAAAGTAAGAGCAGAGATCAGGGTGATTAGAGAAGGAGATGCTGGAGCAAATAACTCTCTTTCTCCCAACTTAGCAGCCACTACTTTTGCTCAAAATCCTGTGGATTCTTTTTAGGAAAGTTGGACAATCCAGTTAGGGTGTCAGCACTGAGAAGGGGGGTGGGGAGAGAGAGAGAGAGAGAGAGAGAGAGAGAGAGAGAGAAGAAATTCTAAGATTATTCAAAATTGCTTTACCTATATCCTATATGCCTTCTATACCCTTCAAACCATCTCTAGAGTACACATCATACTGGATACAATATTAATGATAAATTTTTATATAGCAGCTTTTATAGTTGTTGTACTCTACTGGTTTTTACTTGCATTGTTTATTCTTCTATTGTTGTTTTGTTTTACTTGTCTGTTTTCTGAATATTTTGATCCCTGGATGACTGAATATATGAATGTGGAAACTATGGTCATGGATGGCCAACTGTTTTCCTGCTCTCATTTTTCCTCTTCTTATGAAACTCATTAAATTAAATACTTTAACCACAGTTTTTATTACTGAATAATTTGGTCACTACTTTTATTTGCAAAAATCCTTAAAAATAATTCTGCTCATGTGAAGTGCCAATGTACAGAGGACGGTATTATAAGAGGGACTCTAGAATCAAGTTTTAAGCTACTAGAACCTCAGAAATAGATCATCGAAGTTGATGAAGAGCCAATGAAGTTCCCGACTCTGCAGGCATAAGTAGACTGGCACACCTAGACTGAGAGGTGAGTGGAAAAGGAACAAAGGTAAGCAGGAGATGTCCTCTGGAGAACATCAAACCCATCCATAAGTCTTGTTTAGTTACCAACTAACTGCAAAACTTCTTGTTCTACATTATCTCAAGGATGGATCTAATTTGCTGAAACCTGGATTGACTGGAAGAGAGAGTAAATAAGATCTAAATGGAATATTTCAGGGAGTTGATACAAATTTTCAAACAACAGAGACAAAAATGCTTTGAGGGAAAATTAGAACTCACTCAATCTTATCTGATCAAATAACTCAGGAAATAATAATTCTAAGTATTTTAGGGGTCTAATTAAATAAATAAATATCCTTCATAAGGCAAAGCAGTGCCAATGTTATTTGTGAGGAAAGTGCAAGATGAGTGCACATATCAAGATTTTGAGGACTCCTATGGCTGTAGAGGCTACCTCAGCATGCAGATGAGGGTAGATCAATGGAAGGATGTACACATGTGACTCCTCAGGGTTTTACAAGTGTTCAATCATTTAATTGAGAGCAACTATAATTAATATGAGAGAATGGGTGGAGGAAAAGCCATCAGGTTCCACTTGACTCAATAGAAGTTTAAAATTCAACATTTGAAAGTTATAAATGAGAAAAGATGCAATGTATTGACTATGACTGAGGGAACAAAATAATTGGGATGGGGAAAAGGATCTTCTAAGTAACAAATACAGGAAATCTGATGGTACCAATAAAACAGAGCAAATTTGATCTCATCCATTTCCTAAAATTCAAATTTTTGATGGGAAATGCAAAATTGTTAGCTGCTACATGTAGTGGGGGGATGCTGACTACTAAAATTTCTTTAAGTTGTTTCTGATAAGGCCTTTGGATAGCGGAGGTAAATCACAAGGAACAGTTTAAACCAGCCAAAGGTACCCAGTTCCTCTTCCGTGTGACCTGAAATAAACTTTTCTCATTATAATGTTAAATTGCTTCAGACCTGTTCCTGTCCATCATTTTCAATCATGCAATGTATGAAGAAGCATGACCTTGAATGAGCATGCTCAGAAGTATATCCACCTTCAAAAGTGATGACATCTCCCCAGTATCAATTTCCCTACATTTCCCTAGTAAAAGTCTCTTGCTTCTTTTGTTTGGAAAGACACTAATAGGGGAGTTATCCTGAGTGATCACCACAATTGCTGCAATTAATAAAAATTTATTTATTCTTTTACATCCTGGTGGTGCTTACTGATTTTGCACTTACCAAGTGGGGAACTCTTTGTGTTTGGTTACAAGATGAAAGTATAAAATAACTCCTCACCTAGATTTAGGATTTGGTGGAGATTGACACATGTGATGAGTACTTCCAAAATCTTGTACTTCCTTTAATCTTCACCCTTAAAGTCCTTCACCCTTAAATCTACTAATGGGAGACTTAACCAGATTTCTGAGTTTCAAATTTAAAACAATTAAAGAGATGATTTTGCTTCTCAAATAGCAAATGGATTATTCCTATATTAGAATTTAACATTATTAATTAAAGAATGGTTCAGATACAGATAATATTCTATTTATATTTAGGAAAGAAACAGATATATTGATATACTTGGATAAAAGAGTATAACATTTAATAGACTGTTGATGTTCTTGGAAGAGATTACACAAAATAACATTAATTTTCTACAATATAGTCACTTAGTATGTAAGAAAACAGGTGATTTCAAGTTATTAAAAACTATCACAGAATTCACTAGGAAGAGGAGTTTAAGCATCAGGCTCTGGAGTCAGACTGGATTTGGACTCTATTAATTTCACAGTTCCTAGATCTCTGCTTTTTCATGTGCCAATGGCATTAAGGAGGAGGATCCACTCCAAAGGGATCAAGGAAGATATTACAACAAAAGTTCTGAGAACATTTCTTCTTAAAAGTCCTTTCAGGACCACCTGGGCATAGTAAGATCATTGCACCTTAGCAACTATTCATGTTGGTTATCCTACTAAGTCTATTTCTTCTCCTTAGCTGGGGATAGAATGAATAGGTCTCTTTGTCATAAATAGTGAGGAACAGGGTATGGGATTTGAAATGTGAATTTGTCCGTTTTCATCACCTATTGGTAAGCTGACAGAGTTACAAGTAAGCCCAAAGTCATAGACAACTTACTGTAGGAAAACTTTTTACTTATCCTTTAAATGGTTTACTAATGCTTAATCTGGAATTACTACTGAAAGAAAACATCTGTTTGAAGCTTAAATGCTTTGTTTTATTTCATATCAATGCCAAACACTTGCTCTTTCATCCAAGTAAAAATACTTTTATAAAATTGTGTTTTACAAAATCTACTAAAGTTGCATTAGTATTCACTTCCTAAATCTGAACTGTAAGCCTGGTTACAAACATAATTCTCCCTTACAACACTATTCTGGAAGACAACATAACCTTTGATAGCTCTTGGCACATCATATTATGTAGAAAGCAAACAAAAATACTTGAGTTTTTCTTCAAATTTTTATAACTATGATAGTTTTAAAATAATACTAGAGTAGAGCACAGAGGACTTGCTGAAGAGAGCTTCATACACTTCCATGGCAATTTTCATTAATCTGATCAGTCTCCTATTGTTTGTCTACTTGAATGCAAGCCTTACAGATATAAAGAATATAGATTAACACTGAGAAGAACCCAACACTGGTGTTTTAGTGCATTTGTGCAAGGTAAGGTACCTGAAGAAGAGCCAAAGAACAATGGTTCAGGAAAGACACATTTTAATGCCCTATGCATTTATTTATGCAGTTTATTTCCCTGTGACTTAAATTTTCCTCCATTCCTTAAGTGTCACTTTAAATGTTGCAGGTCACATTTGCTCAAATTTCTATTCAAAGGAGAAGTATTATCTCAGGTTTACAGTCTCCTCGGGTTTTATTCCACTGCGGGGCCACCATCTTTACTTTGATCTTACCAAATAAGTAATGGTGTACAGTAAAGTAATACACATGGCACTTAATAGGTCTTTCACAAATGTTTATTAACTGAACGAAGAATCAAATTTTATACCCTTTAGGACTTACCTCACTTATTCATAAACTCTCATTTGTAAACCAACAATATTAAAGGGTATATAGAATTCCACTTTACAGATTAAAGGGACATTCAGTGTTTTGACCCAAATCCAACATTTAGTGAATGTGAGGATGGAAATTTTAATTCAACATTCCTTGACTCTAATTCTAGTGTATATCTCACATTACTATATGCTAGTACGTTTTTCTAGTTCTTGGATACTATTTGTTTTATAGGACAAGATCCTTCTGGTCCAGGAATTTAAATGTTAACTGTAAAAAGAGTAAACCAAAGGTCCCATTTATTCCTAGTATATATTGTAGAAAATTGTGTTCATTTCTTCAAGTTTAAAACTCAAGCTTCGAATGCATGTTATTTGGCTTATTGACATTATTAAGCAGAAGGGTTTTTAAAACAACATTTAAGGGAAAGAAGTAACAAATAGTTTTATGTTAAATGTGGGGAAAGGATATCAATTCTGAGGTTTTATAGAAGCAAAAGAGAAGTGAGCAAATGGTGTGTATCATTTTAAGCAGATTTGCATGACTGAAGCCAAGAGCTCCTGTCATGGAAGAAAATAGACTGGCTGTACATAGAATCAGCATAGGGAACTGTCAAGATGGAATGATTTGAGGCACACTAGAAGTCATTCCTCTGCTTAAAAATACTTTCTGCACTGACCCCTGCAACCTCCTACATCACTTATTTCTCCAAGTTAGAGCATCAAAAGTTTCTGTTCACAGTCAACTCTGTTTTCCAGGAAGAATGGAACTTTTATTATTGTTTGCTTTGTATAGGTATAATGTTAAGTGGTTGATCAAATTATTGGACAATAAATTCCTGAAAACAGTGAAAGTGCACTCTGAATAAAGCATGTAAACAAATGTTTCTAAAAGCCACCTTCCTTTAGTCCAATGTTGTTATTTACCAATTAACAATGTTGGTTATAAAGATCATGGATAAATATGCAGAACTTAAGAAAATGTCTCAGGATGTCACACTTCCACATGCATAACATTTCATGGGAAATAGACTCTCCCTCAAAGAAAGAAAGTCAGCCTCAGACAGCCTATGTGGACCTGAGTAACTAACAGCTCAGTTTCTTTATTTTTAGAAATGATGGTAAGAGCCACTATCTTATTTATAAAATGAATAACATAAACATCCTATGGGTTAAAGTGCTAGAAAATTACTATTGGCTTTAAAATACTCATATATTAAATTTTCAAGCACTCCAGCTTTAAAATACAAATATATGCCATGATATATTTAAGCAGAATTAAGAAATAATATTCATTTCACAATTGTTTTTGGTCAGCCATTATTCTGTGTACATGATATTGGTGCATAACATTTTAATCAATTTTAAAGCAATTCTATGAAGAAGTAACTAAAGAACTAAAGAGAAGAGAACCCAGGGAATGAGAAGGTTAAATAACTTGTCCAAGAGTACAGCTACTTAGAGATAGAACTCAGATTACTGTGATAGGCAAAGTTGTTTTATCTTTCTCATTTCCATTTTCCTAGTTTATAAAAGACTTTGAAGTTATCTCACTGGTATCCAAATTCTTGAGGTATTAATTACGTATTCCCATATTAAAATTAGAACATAACTTATAAAACTCTGTATTTCTTGTTCTCCCTTTCATCTGAAAATGGTGCATTGGAGTTAAAATAAGCAGCCTGGTTGAGTTGAGCACCTGTTTTCTAAATTAAGAATCCACCTGGCCAATCACCTCTTTTTCAGCTTCAGTTATCACCTATCCTGTGTCAGGCTTCCCTACAGCATAAATATCTGCATATAAAATGGACACAATAGCAATTAGTTTTATAGGCATTATCTGGATTGTTCACATTAAAAAAGAGTGAGTTTATCAATTATATACTGATTTCCTTTTACCTTTTTAAAGTAGAAATAATCCTTTAAAAGTCAGAAATAAAAATTGATCATCCCCAAACCTCATGGTGTAGCTTGGCATGGGATAACTTTACTTGCCACATAGACTGGTTGCAGCTACCAGGCCCCAATTCCTATAATCATGTCTCCTCCCTCAGAACAGTGAAAGTGGAGAGAATTATCATAACTGGAGCCCAATCTCTGCTCAGGCATCTGCTGACTTGTCCATGTACGGTTAATATTAAATTGAATTTCAGTGTTACTTCTCATTCCCTTCTTTTCACTGTTATCCTAGTAATGGTTCTAAATTATTAGAACCATTATTATTTTTTTTATTTCTCACAGATCTCATTAAGTCCAATCAGTAAATTTTGTCAGTTCTACCTTCAAGTTATCTCCAGAATGCATCTACTTTTCTTTCACCTGCAATGCCACCATGGTGCAAGCCCCATCTCCCCTCTTATTTTATTGCAGTAGCTCCCAGATGTTCTTCCTTCCCTGACACTTGCTCCTCCAAGGACTAGTAAGAACAAAGTATTCAGAGTGAGCCTTTTCAATGTAACTAGTCAAATCTTTCCCTTGCTTGGAGCTGCTAGTGGCTCCCATGTCATTCAGAGAAACATAAGAAATCCTGAGAAGGGATTGCAGGCCTCATGCAGACTATACCTCATTCCATCTCTTTCTGATCCTGACTCTTATTGCACCACCTCTCTTATCCTGCTCCATCCACGTTGGTCTTCTTTCTGAACCTGAAACAAACCAGGCAAATTCCCTCACTTCCTGCCTCCTTTTTCTCCATAGTTATTACTCCATTAATAGATCATTGAATTAGGCTATTTATTTATGCTGCTTAATTTTTTCCTCCCACTAGATGCAAACTTCATGAGGTCACTTGTTTGTATCCTTTTTATTTGCAGGTATATCTCTTATCCCTCAGGTATATCTGACACCAGGGAGGTGACCACTGAACATGAAAAAGGGATTATAGGCCAGGTGGGTTCCTGTGATTCAGAAAGAAGGTGCTCAATTCCATTAGGCAGCCCTGTCTAACTTCAATGCATTATTTTTAGATTGGAGGGAGAATCAGAAATATAGATTTTTATGAGTTATATCTTTATTTTAAGGTTGAGAATGTCTCTTGCCAGTATCATTTTGCTTTTAGTTGTTCAAACACAACAAAACATGTTGACTGAGATATATTTTTCCCCAAGTCCCTAATTTGGGGTTCTTCCCTAAACTCCTGAGATCATAACAATCTTTTTAGATCTAATAGTCAAAGATTCCACCTAAGGCCTGCTTACTAGAACATACCTATTTCCAAGAAAATGTACAATTTATAGAAGCCAGTGTTTTCAACCATCCTTGGAGAAAGATTGTATTACTTCTGGGAAGTCTCTCCCCATTAAACCATCTAGAAGATGCAAGAAGGCAGAAAAATTGATTAAAGGAGTTCTGAGAGTGATTGTTCTAATTATTGCATACTAAAAAAATGCAAGCATCTGCTTTGGGGTTTGGTTCTGTTTTGGTTATAGAATAGTGTATCTCAATATTTTCCTTAATACTCAATTACATAAAATGGCAGATTTCTTCAGGTTTCATTTTATTTCTTAAAGGTAATTACTTTATATCTGATAACGCTGGCACTTATACTTTACAAAGTATCTTACAGGTACCTTTATACCACTAATGATTTTACTTTAACTTAACTAAACTGCTTATTGGTATCAACTCCAGCAGTTTTGTTTTTTTTTTTTTTTTCAAAAAGTAACTACGTTTTACAACTATGCATGGTGAGTAACTGAATTCAAAAATGTCTTTGCTTGTCCTATGAGAGAGAAAATGTTGAGGTATTAGTTTAACATGTTTTTAGGCATAGGGCCCTCCTTTGAAGAGAAAAAAGATAGGTTGGCAAGTTTCATTCTATTAGAACATCACAGGTTGGAAATGTCTAGGAGAATTTGGTCACCCATATTGCGTGAATTTGGTACAGTTTTTTTAAAAATAGTTATTTTTTAGTTATAGATGGACATAATACCTTTATTTTATTTTTACATGATGCTGAGGATAAAACCCAGTGCCTTATGCATGCTAGGTGAGCACTCTATCTCTGAGCCACAACCCAAGCCCTGGGTACAGGTTTTTGAACACAGGAATCCTACAGGAGCAAGCTGTATGGGTTTTATTGTTGAGTGTTTTTCTAAAAAATAAACATAATCGTTATTTCATTTAGGCAATGAGAAGGTTTCATTTGATTTGATTACAGATATAATTATTCTGTATAAATGTGGTAATTTAAAAATTTCTGCTCTTTTATCATGTTTAAAACATGCATATATTTTGTTTTCTTCTCAGATTTGTGCAATGATTCATTTTATTATGCTTCTTAAGGGTTGTGTTTACAAGATGTACAAACTACCCACAGCAAATCCAACAGTCAGATCAAATCAGTTTATCAACACAGAAAAGACAAAAAATAGAAATAATCATGTGTTTTCTGATGAATGCTAAAGCCCATGTGTCAACAGGTCTGTGGCACCATTGGAAGGTGTCAGAATTTAGGAGTTGGGCCTCCTGGAAGGAAGTTAGGTCATTGGGGATGTGCTCTTAAAGGGAGTATTAGAGCCCCAGTCCCTCTTCTTCTCTTCTTTTTGATTCTTAATTGTCCTGAGGTGAGTAGGTACTTCTGTCATATTCTCCCACCATGAAGTACTGCCTTGGAGTAGACCCTATAGCAATGGAGCTGATCAAATATGGAATGAAGCTTCTAAACCTTGAGTCTCATTATAAGTTGTTTATCTTAGATACTTTTTTTCACAGTGTCAGAAAGGCAACTAACACAATGGATTTTAGTTTAGTTATATCATTTGAAATATTGGCATGAGAAAACTGAAGAAAAAGAAGTATTCAAAAAATTAAACTTCTTGGTTGTAGTCAAACAAGCCCTGGTTTGTTAAGGATTTTTTTTTTTTTTAGTATCATTTAATTTCTAGTTCCTTTAAAAAGTCATACAAAGGCAAATTTTAAATGTTATGAATGTTATGAATGCTCTGGGTGCACATTTTGTGTAATTGTACACATTCTTTAGAGAAAAATTAAAGTTCTTCAAATGTTAAATTAAATAAACTGATGATGATTTGTAGATAGTATGAAAAATATAGTAATTAGGTCTACAGGAGACAAGCCTGTAAACTAATATGGATCGGTATCCAACTTGAGCTTGTAGCATATTCCAATGAAGACCACTGTCTCCAAAACATTGTCATGTTAGCATCACCTGGAGACCTCCTTCCCATAGCTTGCTGAACCCCAGAATTCACATTTCTAAGAGTTCCCAGTTGATACTTGTATTGCTGGTCCAGGAGTCACACTTTCCTACAAGCCTCTTTTTCAGGAGAGCTTTTAGAAGTCTATCAAACACAACACAAAACAAAGTTTTCGTTCAGGAAGTAGTCCACTTGTCTAAACTACAGAGAATCTAATGTTTCTTATCACTAAGTAAACTAGTTTACTGCTTACTCTAAAGGTTCTATTTAATCATATGTATGATATGTACAATTCAGGCAAATTTCAAGTGGTAAAGGCTACTTATTTTTCAGTTGAAATGTTATTTTTACGGATAGAACAGCATAGTCTTTCTATATGGAGGAAGCAGGAAGTAATTCTGCAATCTGGCTCTTGTCAACTTTGTTCTTGTGAAGGGAACTCTGAAACTATGAACCAGGAATTACCAAGGTTAAACTGCAGTGGCCTCAAATCACAAAAAAATATCATTCCTGCTGCAGACATTTTAAGATAAAGTATCCTGCTGAGAAGAGATGTAATGGAAGTGGAATTAGTCATGATTCAAAGATTACCCACCATACCCTCACCCCTCCCCAGAAAAATGCAATATTAGTTTTGAAAATCACTCATTCGGGTTAAGTTAACAGATTCATAGGCTTTTAGAAATTCAAAAGAAGATGGCCTTTTTTTTTTTTTTTATGTTGGTTCTATACTTTTCTTTCCTTACTTAGCAAAACGTATTTTGGAGCAGAAGCAAGATAGGGATGAGAAGAAAAATCTTGTCTGAATAGTGGGTAAAGAGAAGAAAAATCTTGTCAGAATAGTGGGTGAGATCATTGCAGAGTGTTTACAGATAAACTGTAAAAAGTAACAGCAATTTGAAAAACATTAATGATGAACAACATTCTTCTCTGTCTCAATATGAAAAGTCGGACTGAATATGAAGAGATATGGCAAAACTTGTAACTGAACAGACCAGTGAATGATTCATTGGAAATATAGATTTATGTTAACTCCTGATCCACTTGGGAGAAATTTGTTTTAAGAGCACATAAGAGTATTAGCAAATGTTGGGAATTGAGATGCAGAGATGGTGAGTGGCCAGTGCTTCCATTTGGACAGAAGACTTAAACTGAATTCCTTGTCTTCAAAACAAAGTTGACAGCTGGATTGATTAATTCATTTGTGTAATCCAGGTCAAATTGTTTGTGGATGTTGTGACTGGCTGGTTGATTATTTACAATTCAATGAGTAAGTCTCTCATTGCCCATGGCTGAGCACATTAAGAAAATGGAATTGAGTTTCTTTAGTGGTTTGTTTTGGATTTCTTGAATTAACCTTTGTTACTTCCTATGCCATTTCATGACTCGGATTTTGCATGGTATATTAGAAGGAGTAAACCCTCTTCAAAATCACTTGATAAAGTCTAAAGTTAATAGAAATTTTAAAACATAGAGATTCAGAAATGAAGGATTTTCTTACAAAGAATGAAGTCATAAATTGGGGAGTGCTACTACTATACCAGCATAGCAAGCAGGAATCAGGCAAAGGAGTCAGACACTGAAAAGTGCACAGGTACAAAGGATGGTCCAGACTGCATCAGGACAGAGAATTGCAGAGTGACTGAGAATTGATACAGAACATGCTGTTCAATGTTCATAATAGCAATATATAAAATATATTTAAGTCAACAGAACAATAAAATGTAAATTGTTCTTATTTCAGGGGTAAATGCCATTACTTTTACCACATATCATATCCCATATCCTGCAATTATTTTGCTCTATATTGTATCCCATACCTAAGATCTGAATTGAATAACTCTTCTAGATATTTCATTTATATGTTTCATATAGATGTATATATATATATATATATATATATATATATAATGTGTATGCATTTTTATAAATTTTAGATGGATTATTCCTAAGTAAACAAGATTAGCAGAACTACTTACATAATGTGGTTTTTAGCAGGCTTATTTCTGCATTTGTATGATATGCCATACCTCCTACAATTCTAAATGTGGCATATATATGTTTTAAATTGGAATAAATTACATTTATGCAGATAATATTGAAGGATTTGTGACATCTTTAAGCTAAAGAGAGAAGCAAAACAAGGGATGAAAATAATTTTCTTAAATAATAGAACGCTCTTGCATATTAAATATTAAATTTCCCAAGGCACCAGTAAGCTTAGGTAGTAAGAGGAAAAAGGGGAGTTTGCCTCTTAATGCCTTTACTCTCAGGGGTTTGTCTTTGATATTTGATCTTCCTTGGCAATAGACTAAAGACTAAAAGTTCTAGGAACACAGGACACTTTGCCACTCAGCATAAATTACCAGGTGTCAGGTCCTAGGACCACGATTAGAACTTATTTTCTTATTGAATTATCAGTCTGAGAATGAGCCAGGGACAATGGAAGGATGAAAATAGAAGACAGGACACAAATGTAAGTTTGGAAAGGGCACTTGTACTCTAGCAAAGGACCTGCGGGGAATGCAAACTAGGGAATATTCCAGTTTGCCCAAACAATCCTGGATTATGCCTGATGTGCCTTCGTTATTTTTAATGTATCCCTTATAGTCTGAACCATAGTCTGGATGATAAATTATCTGCTCATTTTAACCAGAGGAAAGTCAGGAGAAAAACAATTCAGATGGGGCATTGCCCTTTCAGCTAGAGCAAGCCCAAAGCAAGCAAGCATTCTAATTTCAGGACCCTTCTCTTAGGTCACCCTCAAATGACCATCATCCCCTTCCCCCATAATACTTTAACACATAAACTGAATCCCAAAGTATGGGAAAGGAAATGAGAAAGCCAGACAATCCCGCCCACCAGGGGAGCTTAGAACTCTCAAAGCAACTCTTCTCTTGTTAAAGCTTCACTGGTTTTTCAACTCACTTTTCAATTCTTCTGATTTCCCACAGCTCTACTTCCCATCTGTGTTTTAGCCAGCTGCACAGCTGGGGAGAAATTAAAATAGAGATTCCTGCAGTAATATTCACAACTAAGAACTCTAATTAGATGCCCTGCTACACAGAACAAGGCTTCCAAACCAAAAAGAACCAAATCGTACCACGTTTTCCTGCTCCAGAAGTCTGTAGGTGATGTGGTGCAGGTGCTTCATAAACTGGCAACCATTCCTCTGAGAGTTGGGGAAAACTCTGAGTGAAGGATATGCAAAAGGACAGAACTACATCATTCCTTGGACTTAATGATCTGAGACTTGTCTCTCTGGTGGCGAGAACATTTAAAGAGTAATTTCAGTTGAATAAGAAAGAAAAAATCTTACTGAATCTCAATTTCTGAAAGGAGCATATATAAACAAGAAGAAAAGAATAAAAATCTACTACTCACAACCACAGGAGGGAAAGATTGTCTCAGCAGCTCTATTATTTTTTGTTATTTTTAAATCCAAGCAGCTCATACACAAGAGGTAAAAATTTAAATCATATCATAAGGTTTATAACAAAAAATAGCACTCTCAGTCACCTGCCCTTCTTTTCCCAACCCTCTAAACAATTCAGGACACTTCCTTCTGCACACTTGTTTATGCAAAAATGTCAATTACTCCATTCTGAATTGTTAATCATCTTTTGACAATAAGACATAGTCTTATAACTCTATTAATTACAAAATTACACATACTCTAAAACAAAACACAAATATATGTCATCTATAATATACAGGACACCAATTTAAGAAACTTAAGAAACAAAATGTTACTAGCACTATTAAAGATTCCAATATATTGCTCCTTTAAAAATAAAACTCATGTTGTTCTAGGACTTGAATCCAGGAACACTCTACCACTTAGCTACATCTCCAGTCCTTTTCATCTACTTAATTTAAATTTTAATATTGTTGTTGTTGTTGTTATTATTATTATTTGATACTGAGGTTTTACCACTGAGTCACATCCCCAGCCCTTTAAAAAATATATATTTATTTATAGAGGCAGGGCCTTGAAAAGATAGTTAATGCCTTGCTAAATTTCTGTGTCAGACCCCAAATTTATAATCCTCTACCTCAATCTCTCTGAGTCACTGGGATTATAGGCATATACCACTGCTCTCAGCCCTTGACCTCTTTTAATACAGTGCCTCACTAAGTTGTTGAGGTTCCCACAAAGTTCTTAAGACTGGTCATGAAGTTGCAATCCTCCTGCCTCAGTCCCCAGAGCTGCTGGGATTATAGGTGTGCACCACCATGCCTGACAAAGATTCTTCTTCTTGATGCAAACACTATCTATCCACAAAAATCAGTAGCATTGGTTAACGCCTAAGAATAAATTTAGCCAAAGAAATAAAACATTTCTAAAATGAATAAAAATATTAGAGGAGAAAAAGAAGAGAGAGGAAAAGATATGTCATGTTCATGGATTGGAAGAATCAATATTGTTAAAATGCCCACACTACTCAAGGTGATCTAGAGATTCAATAAAATCCCTACTAAAATACAAAAAAAAAAAAATTATGTCATTCTTCACAGAATTTGAAAAGGCAATCATAAGAGTTGTATAAAACATCATAACCCTGAATAGAAAATGGCATCTTGAGAAAAAAGAACAAAGCAATAGGAATTACATTATCTGATGTCAAAATATACTAAAGAACTATAGTAATCAAAACAGCATTGTAGTGGCAATAAAACAAAACAGATCCATAGAACAACAAAAGACAACAGAGATCCTAGAAGTAGATCCACGCATTTCTAGGTGAAATGATTTTCAACAAAATTGCTAAGAACATGCATTGGAGAAAGGACAGCCTTTTCAAATAATCATGCTGGGAAAATTGGTTATTCACATGTTGAAGAATGCAACTAGACTTCTATTTTTACCAGGTACAAACATCAACTCAAAATTGATTAAAGAATTAAATGCAAGGCCTGAACTTTGAAACTACTAGAAGAAAGCAGGGAAATACAAGGACATTGAAATGGGCAACGATTGTTTTATTTAGAGAAGAACATGAAAACACAGCAAGCTATAAAAACAAAAGCAAAACAAAACAAAACAAAAAAAGGAAAGGACAATAAAAGTTACAAGCAGAAAACAGTAGTATATTAAACTAAAATGCTTCTGCACAGCAAGGGTAGCAATCATTAAAGAGAGAACTTATAGGATGGAAGAAGTTACTGCAAACTATATATCTGGCAAGGAATTAATATTCAGAATATATAAGGGACTCTAAAACTTCAGTATCATCATCATCAACAACAAAATAGCCTAATTAAAAAGTTGGCAACCATACTAAATAGACATTTTTCAAAAGAGGACATAGGAATGGCCAGCATATGAAAATTGTTGAACATCATTAATCATTGGGGGAAAAAAATAAAAAACATAGTGAGATGTCACCTCACTTCAGTAAGAATGGTTATTATCAAAAAGGAAAAATGACAAGAGCAAATGAGGATGCAGAGAAAATGGAATACTTGCAATTTGTTGGCCAGAATGTAAATTAGTATAACCATTATGGAAAACGGTATTGAAATTCCCTCCAAACTAGAAAGAGAACTACAATGTTATCCAAGAATTCCAATGCTAAGAGTGTATCCCAAGAAAATGAAATCAGTATGTCAAAGAGACATCTATACTCCATGTTTACTGCAGCAGTATTCATAATAACCAAGAAATGTATACAACCTAATTATCCTAATTATTGATGAATGAACAACAAAAATGTGGTTCATATACACAATGGAATACTATTTAACCATACAATAAAATGAAATCCTGTCATCTAGGACCACATGAATAGCACTGGAGATCATTATGATAACTAAAATTAAGCCAGACACTGAAAATCAAATACACATATTGTCACATGTTTGTGGAAATAAAAAGTTGGTCTCATAGGAAAACGAAGTTAAATAGTGATCACTGAGAACTGGGAAGAGAAGGGGGGAAAAGGAATTGAAAGAAGTTAGTTAAGGAGCACCAAAACACAGATGAGAGGAATTAGTTCTTGTATATATTTCAAAATAACTAGAGAGGTCTGAAAGTTCCCAACACACAGAAATGATCAATGTTTACAGAGAATGAAATGCTTTTTGCCCTAATATTATCATTACTCATTGTTTACATATATTAAGTTATTGTATTCTATCTTAAAGATATACAAATATAATCTCTCAAAAAAAGGACATCTTTTCTGATGTGGTGGAACATGCCTGTCATCCCAGGAATTTGAGAGGCTGAGGAGAAGGATCGTAATTTCAAAGTCAGCCTCAGCCACTTAGCAAGGGCCTAAACAACTTAGTGAGACCCTGTTTCTGAATAAAAAAGTAAAAAAGGCTAGGGATGTGGGTTGGTGATTAAACACCCCTTGATTCAATCTGTGGTTTAAAAAAATGACATATTGAATTGTATAGAAAAACAAAGGGGAAGGGAATGGTATTTTACTGAAGAGTGAGCCCTCAGTGTCACCAGAAGTAGATGATACCTACATAAAACCAAACACAGTGTTTGCTTTTAGAAAGCAGGAGGACATTACCAAAGGACATTATTAAAGTGAGAGAGGCATCTATAGAGGAGTCAGAACCACTTGGCATCCCCTGATCACTGGTTCTAACCTCAGAGGGGCAGGAAAGCTTAAAAGGACACCAACAGCCCCAACTTTAGTGGAGACCATTTACTTCTTAGGAAACCATCAAGACACACACATGGAAGTGCTCTGTAATCCTAAACAACTCAGGACACTTCAGTCTCTGCCTTTAATATACCAATCAACTTCTCTCAAATTTAGATGTGATACCCAATGTTTTCTTTAAAAAAATCAGTGATATTCTCTATAAATAAAGGTTTTATAAAGGTATCAGAAAGTGTGGAATTTAAAACTAAAATACTAATGGTAAAATTATAAAGACCAGATGATACCCAGAGTTCTTCTGTATTCCTCGGTTCCAGAATGAGCAGAGGTCCTATGCTTTGTGAATCTTGAAAAGGGATTCTATTCCTTGAATAAGATTTGGGGAAAAAAATCTCACAAATTTGCTGAACATAATCCCTTGCAAACAAGAATTTATGCTCTGTAGTTCCTGAGATCAAAAGAAAAACATTTCATAAAGAAGCATGCAAAGATAGAGAGATCAATAAAAGTGACATTATTTTAAACCAGTAAACCAAATTTCTAGAGGGTACCAACTTCCAGAAGAAAGCAGGCAGATGAAGGGTCAGATCTTGATCAAGCGCATGATCCTTTTGAAGCACATTCTTCCTCATTCAGGGTTCAGACTCCTCTAAAACTTCCATAGAAAGCAGATGGTCTGTTTTTAGGCTTTCAGCCATCTTTTACTTATCTCCAGCCCTTTTTATACTTTATCTTGAGTCAGGCCTTGCTAAATTGCTGAGGCTGCCTTTGAATTTGGGAACCTCCTGCCACAGCCACCAGAGCCACTCAGATTACTGGTGTGTGCCACCAGGCCCAGCTACCACATAGCTTTTTTTTTTTCCTTAGTTTTTAAACAAAGAGGAACTAAGGTGTTTTTTTTCCTAAGTTTTAAACAGCATGAAATTAAGGTTAAGATATGCAATTCATTATTTTTTAGCGTGTTCAAAAGTTGTGTAACCATCGCCACTAAATCCAATGTGTTTTCATCACCCCAACCCATTCCTTATATGCTCTCTCCTCAGCTCCTGGTAACCATTGATCTAATTTCTGTCTCTAAGGCTTTTCACCTATTGTGAAAAATGCATGTAAGTAAAAATATGTGATTTTTCATCTGACTTTTTTCAATTTATTATATTTTTCAAGGTTCATCAACTCAGAATCTTCAAAGGTGCCCCAAGTCATCCTAACATGAGCTAAGGAACTATTGCAAATGAATTCTGTCATTCTCCAAAATTTTAACTTTAGTAAAGACTGAATCTCTGGGTGATCAGAAGACAGGTTTGCTTTGGGTTTTGAATCGATCCTGAACATCCAAGGATCGATCGATCTCTCTCTCTCTCTCTCTCTCTCTCTCTCTCTCTCTCTCTCTCTCACACACACACACACACACACACACACACACACACACACTCTGCACCAGAACAGCAATGTTAGTTCTACCCATATATCCCTGCTGGAGTACACTAATGATTAAAAGAAATAGGTCACACCACCAATAATTCAGCCAACCGGCTCAGTGTCCCATAAACAAGTGCTGATCACTAAATTAGTCCTCCTTATTCTCGATGTGTTCCCCCTTTGCTGTCATTCTGCTGAGTCTCTGATCACTTAGGCATGGAGAGAATGCATCTGTAACCTCTACAAACTACTCAGGCTTTGTGGCATCAGATGAAGGTTAGCAATAAATGAAATATGTACTTGGAATTTGATTTCCTCTCTGCTCCATTTCATCGGTTTGAGATATGGCAAATCTAATCACAGATTGATCTTATTAAGGCTAATGACCTGATGATTAACAAGAGAAATGCATCTGTAGTCAAATTGCCTGTTTTAATTATTCCAAGGAGCTGCACCATCAGTGGGCAGCGGGCAGCAAGCAGTCTCTTGGATGAGGTTTTGCTTGCACCTGGTGCTATCTGGATTATTACTCTCCTGGTACCTAGCAGAGGAAAATAATAATAATAAGAAAATTCTCAGATGTACTCAATATTTCACCACACACAACTTGCAATAGGCAGCATAAGGCAGAAGTGAAAGTTTTGACTCTGATGTGAGTTGTGAGTCTGGGTGTCACTGAAGGGTGCTGAGAGAGATGAGGACAAGGTAGGTGGGAGTTTGACTGAAAATCACGAAAACCATTGTCCAGTTAGCAAAGTCAGTAAAGATCTAGAAGCAGAATATCTACTGGTGATTCAGGAAAAAGTCTTTCATGGCTTGGCTATTGTATGACTAGGGTCACTTAGGGACAATGATAAACCATAGCTAGCTTTATGAAAGACATCACTTAAAAAGTAGAATAATTTTAAATGATACATATATTAAACATTTTATATTCATTTAAAACACACAAATGTATATTTATCTTCCAATCTTTGATGGTAAGCCAACATGCCCCCTCTTTAAAAATAAGTCTGCCAAATTGAGCTATATTTTTGCATAAAGCATCCATAATGCATTCTTCATGCTTGAAAGTTTTGATATCATTAAAGTGGAGCAACGATTTAAGACACACTGAATGTATAGGAATTCAGAATTGTGGATTTTCAAATGCCAAATTTTAAAATTACCTTGTAAATCCCTTACTTCAACAATAATTTGGAAGGTGAGGGAAAGCTGAAACTCATGGATAATATATCATTTCAAAACACCCCGTTTTGTGTAAGTATTCACTCCTTTCTCACAGTATTTTGTCAGTTTGTGTAATATATTTAATTTAAATAATTACAAAATCATGTACTTGGTATAAACTGATTAGGGGGCAAACATAATGAGCTCTCAGTAAGCATTTTAAGGCATAACAGAGTAATTTGCTGCCAGCATGTGCAGAACTGGAAATAAGGATCATTATGATTTTAGAAAGGAGCACAGGTCACTGGTTAACCTGGTGAGTGAGTTAAAGGGCAGGCTGGTTAAAAGAGCTCCTATTGTAATAGGTAGCAACAACAGAGTGAAGTTTTCTATCAAAGGCTTTGGAAGCCAGGATTGCCTACAATTTGCAAGTTTACAAAAAAAAAAAAAACACAAAGTCTACAAAAATAAATTTCTTATAAAAATTTTATTTTAAGATCAGCATCTTGTAAATTTCCCAAATTTCAACACTTACTAGATAACAATTACTATTTTTAAATGTAATTTCGCAACCACACCCCAGCCATTCTTATCTGCTGTTCTATATAGGGCTGAAGATTTTGCTTATGCTGAAAAATATCTAGAAAATTATTTAGCCTTCTGGTACCTACACAGGCATCCAGAAACTAGAAATGCCCATTTAACTATATTCTGGTAATTAAATAAGAACATCAATTCTGAAAGATCAGCCAAGCAAGATGTAATATAACAACACAGCCTATACTGATGATCCCTGACTAAAAAAGGAATATTTTCCATGAAACCTGGGAAAAGTGCTTTACTGTAAAACAATCTTATTAAATATACTTTGACAACTAATAATACTGAAATTTCAGGCCATACCTATACCATGAATTACAGCTAATTGCAACTCCAGGACCTATCCACAAACCTTATTTCTATATTTATGTTTACTCTGGAAGGTGCCACATTTTTTTAAACCACCATTCCTAGCCTGGAATTCTGTAAAGTCTTTTAATAATCTTTCTGTAGTTATCATCTCCTTAGTTTTTTTTCTACATTATTCCAGGGCCAGCACTTATTAATACAACTTCAATTTTTTTTTCCACTGAGTCAATGATGTCTCCTTACTCCTAGAAGTAAATTCAAAATGATTAACTTGATTTCATGAGTAGATGGATTTTTTATCCCTGTTTGGCACATGATCCATCACATGTCATCTGTCTAAGGAATGATGGGTATCTCTAAGTTAACAAAGTTACCGCCTTTTCTCCAACTACAAACATACCCACATATCACATTACATACTTGAAATCATTTTGATTTCTCCCAAATCTGCTCATGACCTCAAGTTTATATCTTAACATATAGCCTTCAGTAATGGTAACTCTCCGTGTTAGGCCGGGTTCCTTTTACACAGTTCTAATTGTTCATTTATTTTTGCTTAATTTACATCTTCTTGTGTAATATACCAAATTTCATGTAGTGAGGTCATCTCTGCCTTTTGCCTGTACTTTTTTTTTTTTTTTTTTTTAACCAGGGATTGAAGCCAGGGGCACATAACCACTGAGTCCCATTGCTAGCCCTTTTTATATTTTACTTGGAGACTGGGTCTTACTAAGTTGCTGAGACTGGCTTTGAACTCACCATTTCCTGTCTCAGCCTCTGGAGTCACTGGGCCATACCTGGCCCCATAGACATTTTTATATGCAGTTTCATCATAAATTGGTTATTTTTAATGTTTACAAACAATTTGCAGGCTAATTCTTTCACTTTTTAAATGCTAGGGCTATAAACTACAGGAACTTGTTCAATATTAAAACTGTCCATTTAAAATAATGA